>NC_081827.1:213841172-214444581 GCF_030867095.1 Alligator mississippiensis | reverse complement strand
AGAGTAGGAGCATGGACACACAATACATTTACATCAGTATAACTTATGTCAGCTGTGTACACCACTGTGATGCTTCCCTGAGGTCTCTTCCGATCCCAGTGCTTTGGGGGAGGGTCAGAAAAACAGCATAAAAAGCATTGTTTGAACTGAGCTTTCTCTGTGCCTTCACACTTACAAGTGACATGAGTTTTGCTCTGAACAGTTTGAGGTGCAGTTTCCCAGAAACTCCTTTACCTATCTCCTTGAAACATGACAGGCTTTGTGGTCTCAGTAGGGGCTACCATCCCTGCTGTTTTCATTGAATCAAGAAAGAAATGGCAAAGTCATAGGCATTTTCATTATTCCCCATTATAACCCATGGGCGAAACGTCAAAACAGCATCGAAACAGCGAAACAATTTTGATGATACAAAACACAACAGTGCTTCAAAACAGCAAAACGAAGCACTGTCCCTTCAAAATGGAAGTCGAAACAAAACGGTGCTGTTTTGCACAGCCCTTGTTTCCACTGTCTGTAAGCCCCCTTTTTCTTTTTTAAACGATCCTTTATTCCTCTGGTAAACCAAGAGGGCTTCCTGGTCCCTTTCTCACCTTTCCTGCATACAGGAATGGACATTTTCTGCACTCTAAGGATCACTCCTTTGAGGAATGGTCACCCTTCCTGAACTCCCTTCCCCTCCAGTCCCTCTTCCCATAGGGTCTCTCCCACTATTTTCCTAAGCTCACTGAAGTCAGCTTTCCTGAAGTCAAACACTTCCCTGCCCTACGACGGATAGTGAATTCTATCATCTCATGATCACTATCTCCCAGATTATCCACAATTTTCAGATCTCCCACCAGGAGAGATCTCCCTTTAGCTAGAACCAAATCCAACAAAGCTTTCCCCCTGGTTGGCCCGTTCACCTCCTGTACTAAATAAAGTTGTTCTACGCAGGTTAAAAACCTATGTGACCAGTCAGATCTGGCCAAGTGCTCCTCCCAGCAAATGTCTGGGTAATTGAGGTCACCCGTGACAACCATATCCCTTGAACGTGTAGCCACCATCAGTTCTCTGGAAACTTCCAGCTCCAGCTTCTCCTGGTGTGGCAGTCTGTAGTAGACACCAACCATCAAGTCCCCATCTCCTTATCCCCCCCAGTATCTTGGCCCACAGGGTCTTGAGTTGCCCTTCTCTCAAAGCAATTTGGGTCTCCAAGGTGGCATACCACTCCTTTACATAGAGAGCTACACCTCCTCCCTTCTTCTCTACCTGATCCCTTCTGTGCAGCCTGTAGCCCTCTATGCATACAGTCCAGTCATGCATGGTATCCCAGTGGGTCTCCGTTATTCTGACAAGATTATATTCCCTATTTGCTAGCAGGAATGCCATTTCCTCCTGCTTATTCCACATACCCCTAGTGTTTGTGTATAGACACTTAAGTCCCCCATTGGTAACCACCAGTTCTCCACCGCCCCAATGTTGTTCCAACCTCTCAGCACCTGCCTGACTGCCTTTTCCATGTCCTTCCTGCTTGGTTGTCTCCCCTGCTTGCATTCGTGCTTGCACACCCATCCCCTAATGCACCTAGTTTAAACATGTTTCTTTAGAGATACCAGCTACTCCAGGATAAGCTGAAGACACAGACGCCCACCAGTGTAAGGACGTGGACAGATGTATCTTTTGAAGTGTTCCGCATACCTTTGAAATGCTTTAAAGGGGCAGCTGTACAAATGTACATGCCCTCTGAAGCATTCCAAAAGCAGCCAAAACATTCCAAAAAAGGTACCTCTTGGAAGGAAGTACTTCCTGGAAGCATTTCACGTTTGTGTTACCTCTTCACAGGGACAGAGACCCCCAGAATCCCAGAGTGCTCTGATCTATCCTTTTCATGGAAAAGGGAGAGAGAGTGGGGTGAACTATCTAGCAAACTGACTGACAGCTTCCTAGACTGCTCAGCAACCAAACTGATGCACCTTGGCCACTGCTGTCCCCAACAAAGCACCTGGAGCAGTGGCACCAACAGCATCAAAAGTGATTGAGCTGGTAGTACTTGAGGCACTTGTACTTCCCTAGCTGTTGGGGTATTCCAGGCATGGCAGGACCCCACACCCTTATGCCACATGGGACCCCCATGCACATGGCACAAGAGCTGTGATTCCAGCTCTCCAGGCTCCAACCCCCTTTTACCTCTCCTCTCAAGTGGGAGGGAGAGAAAGGAAGTTTGGAGGATTGGTGTTGGAGGCTAGAATACTAATGGAAGGACCCTCCCACTGTCACCAAAAAACCCCCACACTCCTACTGCTAATTCTTCTGCCAGACCTCCCTATCTGCGCAACTGTCTCCACCACCTGACACCACCCTGTGCCCCCCACTGCTGGAGTCAGGATTTTGGATCTCCAGTCTCCAATTCCCATATATCTCCAGTTCCAAGGGGGGTGGTAGGCAGGGGTTGAAGAAAGGTCATGGTCTCTGGTCTCCTGGTTCTGGCAGCCAGGTAGTCAGTGGAATGGAAGGAGAGCATCCATTGACATTGGCTCCACCCCACTCCTTTTCATCCCATGGAGGAGAGTAGATCCACAGCTCTGGGAGAAGGGGAACTACAGAGGGGCACTGACAGCCTGCTCTTTTCCCACCACTCCATTGGGCTTGAGGAGAGGGGGGAATTGTTGGGACACAGAGGCCTTCAGGCCTGGGTTCGACCTTTGTGCTCAGCTCAAGCTGCATGTTTAGCTTAAATTGTGGATAAGACCTGCACCCAGCGAAAGGAGCAGATGGAAAAATACTGTCCCTGACTTAAAACTAATCAGGAATTTGGCTAACTAAATTGAATAAATATAACCTGGGCAAAAGACAAACAGTCAGAAAAAATTTACCCCCACCTAAGAATGAAAAGATTACCTCAGAATAGAAAATTCCAGTTAAAGGTATTTTTGGCAAACAGAAGCAAGATTATTAATATACATTAGGAGGAAGGCTTAAGTTAATTTTATGTATTAAGAAATGCAAGCTATATTGTGTATAAAGAGAAGTGGAAGAATGTACCCTTTGGAACACTCCTGAAGAAAGCCTGAAGAGATACTTTCACCGATTCAAGATCATGTCTTGACATCAGACGTGGGGGCCAGGAGCCCCGGACAAGATTTCACGGCCTGATCAACCAGTGAAGTTGTGTTCGCAACATTTTGGGGTGGTAACCATCTACTTTGACTAGCTACAAACCTAAAATTTTTAACTGCTATCATGGATCATATTTGTGGGAGTCCAGTGGGAAAAATAATGCAGCAGGGAAACCAGTATAGATTTGTAGCAGGTAGATCATGCCTGACCGATCTGGTTTTGTTTTATGACAGGGTCACAAAATGTTTAGACACAGGAGTAGGGATGGATGTCATTTTCTTGGATTTTAGCAAGGCCTTCAATATGGTATCTCATCCCATTCTCATAAATAAATTAAGAGGCTGTGACATAGATGTTTACACAGTCTGGCAAATTGTCTTAGCGTTCACACCCAGAGAGTGGTAGTAGATGGGTTGGTATTGACCTGGAAGGATGCAGGTAGTAGGGTCCTGCAGGATTTGGTCCTTGGACCTGTACTCTTCAATATCTTCATCAGTGACTTGGATGTGGGCGTGACATGTACTCTGTCCAAGTTTGTGAATGATACTAAATTGTGGGGTGAAGTGCACACTTCGGAGGGTAGGGAACAATTACAGGCAGACCTGGACGGGTTAGAGAAGTGGGCAGTACACAATAGGATGCAGTACAACAAGGACCAGAGCAGAGTGCTGTACCTAGGGTGCAAAAATATCCAGCACACCTACTGGCTGGGAAGTGACCCTCTCAGCAGCACAGAAGCAGAGAGGGATCTCGGAGTCATAACTCCAAGATGAATATGAGTCGTCAGTGTGACGAAATCATCAGCAAAGCTAACCGCACTTTATCATGCACCACCAGATGCATGACAAATAGAACCAAGGAAGTGATACTTCCCCTTTATGTGGCATTGGTCAGACTGCAGTTGGAGTACTGCATCCAGTTTTGGGCACTATACTTCAAGAAGGATGTTGATAGACTCGAGAGGGTCCAGAGGAAGGCCACTTGTATGGTTAGGGGCTTACAGGACAAGCCTTATGAGGAGAGACTGAGGGACCTGGACCTCTTCAGCCTCTGCAAGAGAAGGCTGCGAGGTGATCTTGTGGCTGCCTACAAATTCATTAGGGGAATGCAGCAAGGGATTGGAGATGCTCTGTTCACCAGGGCACCTCTTGGGGTAACAAGGAACAATGGTCACAAACTGACAGAGAGCAGATTTAAGCTAGATATCAGGAAAAACTTCACGGTAAGGGTGTCCAAATTTGGATTGGGCTTCCAAGGGAGGTGGTGTTCTCCCCTACTTTGGTGGTCTTTAAGAGAAGGCTGGATAGGCATCTGACTGGGGTCATATGGCCCTAGCACTCTTTCCTGCCTAATCAGGGGGTCGGACTTGATGATCTGTTGAAGTCCCTTCCAACCCTAGCACCTATGAATCTATGAATCTACTCCAGTTAAGGTTTAATAAACTTATTTTTAGTTTAGGACAACCGTGTCTTAGTCTCCTTGCCTGGTATAAGACCCATTATAGCATCATAGGGCTGCAACAGAACAGAGCATGGAGCCCAACCCCTGTAGCACCCCACAACTGGAGAGCACATGGCTGCATGCAACCACACTTACTTTGAAGTGTTCCAGTCAAAAGGCCCTACAAATACTACCTTTTAAAATGTTTTTAATGTTACTCCTGTCTGCACCCCACTTTATATTTGGATAGTTCTACTCTTGAGGATTTTCCCACAGTGATTTTATCCTGCCAAAATAGTGCTGTCTCAGGCTCAAAAATGAAAAGATTTTCAACAAAGAGAAAGAGGGAGAGGGGAAATCAGGAGAGGGCAAAAGGGTGAAAATATTGTTATTTTGTAAATCTTATATTTATTAACATTATTAATCATATTCTTCACTACCCTAGTGAGAAATAAATAGTTATAACTGGTGTGTGTCCACAGCTACCACAGGAAAGCCATTTCCTACAGGCAAACAGGCTACTATCTTTTCCATACCCACCTACAGATAAGCACTGTAATAGACCCTATGCTCAGGATAGCTGTTTGTCTAGTTGCTCCAGACTATGTTGCAAACAAACCAGTATAATTATACCAGTACAAATGTGTCCTGAATCCAGGCCCTAAGGGTGAAATTCTAATTGTATTTTAGTCAATGCTAAAACTCCTACTGAGTTAAATGGGGCAAGTTTTCACCCAAGATGTTTTAATTCTTAGAATTTTTGACTGAACAGTGACATAGTATTACAACCATAAAAATTAATGTGAATAACCCCACAGAATAATATATATGCAATATTTTAATCCAGCACTTTCATTACCAGTTCAAAGAAGCCAATCCGGATACTGTTTTCTTTCTTGTTCGATGACCTTTTAGAAAGTAAAATGTACAGTTAAGAGATGCACTCTCTAGACATGAAGTTTATGTTCTCTTCAATAATAATGATTATACAGTGAACTGAATTTAACTCACTTGTCCCCCTTTTTCTTCTTTGGAGGAGGTTCCTCATGTATACAGAAATACCTAGCAAATTAGAAGTTTTAGCATAAATCTTTTATTCTCTTCATTTAATCTCCAGTATCACATATTACATTGAAAATTTACCCAGACAGCTTCATTTTTTAAAAATTCTACATGGTTTAGACTTGACTCTCAAACTGGTTCTTGGCCAGCTATCTGATATTGTTTTTTTCTGCAAGTTTTAAGCATTTGCACATTGTAGAACAGCTCTAATTGTCAATATATATTGAACATACTGTTTTTTAGGCCTGAGTATTCACTCACAATCATGCTGGGGCAGTGGGGGAGGGTATGTTAGAAAGGAAACCAGTGACTGCATAAAATCCCCCATGCTGCTGATCCTGTAGAAACCACTCTGTCCAAGACTGCCCTCTGGTTGGTGCTTCATAGGTCAAAGAAGCAGCTGCCAATATTCAGCACTCTTCTCCACCAAGGAGAAATATTTTGTGATTCAAAAACATGCAGACTTATGCAGGTGAGTCTATAGTTAGCTTCTGCTTCACAGCACCATGATTAGAATGGAGACTCTGGGTTTTTGAGTTTATTTGACATTTTAAAAAAAAATGTAGCAATGCACTGAAACTATAGTACTCCTGTATACTTTCTGAAGCCTAAGCTCATGATCTATGTAGTGCTATGTATATGAAATCTGTTTTCCCAATAGGATCCCTGTGGGTTCAAGAAACTTTCAGGAATTGCTGGAGGAGAAGCACCCTCAATTTTGGCCTGGTGTCATGCAAGATAACTAAACAATAAAATAATGCTAGTGACTAGTGATGACAGGGATAGACACAAAGGGAAAATGTTTGTTAGGAAGACTTGGTTGTTTAGTTCTCATTGCTCTACGTTTTCTAAAACTCTGATCCATGAATCTTAAAAAAAGACTGCTTTACTCTACTCTTATCAGTTGTATCAAGTAGCACAGCTTAACAAATCAAAGGTATAGCTTGACATTAAATACTGTAAATGCCATACATGCATCAATTTCATGTGATAACATCTAACTTCCTTTGATATTCCAAAAAGAATTGATTGTTCCACTTACTCTGGTTTCTGAAAGCCGTTATCTGTTAGGAAAATAAATGCACACTCTAGTTAATAATAATTGTTAAAGTGTATATTCTTTAGCAGACATGTTCTCAAATGAGGGGAAAAAGAGACCGTAAGGACCCCAGGGACCAGAAACCTCATTCCCACTGGTACATCTTATATTGGTCAAATAATTCATTGAAAATAATTAATTCATTGCTAATATGCTCTATTCTCCTTGTTTACATTAACAATTATTGTATTTTAATACAGCATAAATAAATAGAATATATGACATATAATGCTGTTAATTATTACATGAATAACAATTTTCCTGTCCAGGATGGTCAGGACTGCTTTACCCTAAAAGTCCCATTTGGCCAACATGGTTAAGACATGACAATTCTGCAGCCAGCAGTCCACAAGGCTGTGATCCGGTTAGCATTTGTATGCCATCACCTCTGGGCCCCCCAGCCACTGACAAGGACCCACTTACAGCTAGATCAAACAAGCATTTGGAAGAAGTCCAGAGTGATTCTAAATATTAAGAAAATATGTTAATCTGACATAGTATGCCACCAAGTAACAAATAATTTGATTATGAATCATTTTTGCCACTGCTTCATCTGGGCAGTATTTCAGAGTGCTGGTAACTTGGAAGGAGTGCTTAGGGAAGGGGCTGTGACCCATAACCTTTTGTGGCAGCCAACAGAAATTGACAGGGCAAGGGCAGCCCTGTCCCTGGAGAGGAAGGCAAAGCTATCACACTACAGTCCCCTCCTGGGAAGCCTCTGAAGGACTTGTGTATTAAAGTTTCAGGCCAATTCTCAGGCCTCAGCAAAGTTTAGAATCATGATTTGCTTTAATTAAGTCTTGCAATAGCTTGTATGAAAAATCCTTTTCCTCTTATTTCCTCCCCAATTCACTAACACTGTACTCAGCATCATTACTTCATACTGACAAACATTCACAGAAGATAAAAAGAAATCCTAGTAGCTAGGGTCTCTTCTGACTACCTACCTTCATCTCACCTTGTACTGGAAGCACAGTATTTCCACTGCTTCTTGGGCTTTTGTACATATTCTCATGGGGATGGCAGATGGAATTAGTGGGGGATTTGGGCTAGATCTACAGAAGAACATGGTCATTACAGTGCTGAGTGTCACAATGCCTCTCTACTTGCCACCAATCAGAAAACCACAGTCAAACTGTTAGGTCCTCAGGCTTCCCTGACAACTTACAACACATGAGGAAAGTGAAATACGCTGTGATAACTGGGGCCTACAGACAAAAAGGACTTTGCATGCACCTTAGTCTGTGTTAGCAGTAACTTGTAAGAATGACCTCCTCTTTATGGAACTGTCGTCCCTTTTGTTACTTTTTCTGTCCATTAGGCCTAATCCAATATCAATCCATTGATTTCTGATTTATCCTCTCCTTATAATATACCACTGTATTACCATTATATTACCATTGGAGTAGACTATTGGATTTTCCTATTGCCTTGAGCTGAAAATATGTTTGTCTGTTTCTTTGCCATTGAGTTATGTATTATTAGTATCTGACTTATCCACATTCTGAAATAAAAAAGATTATATTGTTTTATTCGATATAACTTGAACCAGTAGGCAAGCCTGAGTTGTAATGTTTTCAGTACTGTAGGCCTGTTATGAAATTTGTAGTGATAGAATTTGTGAGGTTTTAGTATTACAGTTTACTAAGTAATTTAATTACATTGAGCTGATGCATACATGCTAATGTGTCAGCCAGCTTGGAATCCAATATGGCTATCACAACAGAAATGTTATAATCTCCTCAGTTCATACAATGTTGGTTTAATCACTGGGATTAATGACAAAACCAATCCTAGTGGGGGCTGAAATATTGATCAAAAAATGAATTAATGGCAGTCATTTTGGATTCCCATATGGCAGCTACATGCACATCTTGCCAGATTGGTAACATGACTTTTCTGACATGGGTAGATCAAATCTACCTGATACACACTGTTGCCACTTGTGGCAATGAGCTGCCTAATAAAACAAAATCTAGAGACCTTATTGGTCAATTTGTACACTACTATTAGTAATAAAAAAAGAATTAAATCTGTACAAGTAGAACAGAGTTGTTTTGGGGTTTTATAATAAAATTAAAACTTACACACACCTCAAAAGCTGATGCAAAACCCAAGCCAACGTATTCTTATTAGCCAGAAGAAACAAGCACAGAAGGAAAATATTTTTTTCAGACTCCTTACATAGAAAAGTTGTATTTAGATTTTCTGCAACCACACAGGAAAACTTTTTCTGTTGCTGCAATGACTTCCCCTCTTAGTATCAGCTGCTCATCTTTAACCCGTTAGTACCAAAAAATCCCAAAGAGGGAAAGTCTTTTGAGAATTTTCATTAAAGCTGCTGTTGCTTGTCCTGCCACTAAATTTCTGGACCAATGAGGAGTCCTGTGAGCAAGACTATAGGAAGCTATTGCAAATTTACTTTGTAGGTCAGAAAGACTCTCAGTGTGAGAAGTATGACTTTGGCTATCAGAGAGCTGGATCTTTAAGTCTCTTGCTTGGCTGCAGCAAGGAACATGAGCAACAGCCAAGAAGAGTCTGGGACAACACAGGTCTCCAACAGGCCAACCATGACCCTCACCCATGAACTGTAATGGCTCTTTAAAATTACTGTTTTCAAAATGAATAATAACTGAATTTTTGTCCTATGCCCAGTCTGACTACACAGAACTTTTGGCCAAAACAATTGCATATTTGATGCCACTTTGTTTTGAAGTCAAAGAAAGTACAGAAAAATCCACTTCTACAAATGTAGGCATCGCAAAGCACCAATATAAGCTGGATGTGGAGCCAGAGTCAAACTAAAACTTTAGTCAATTCAATCCACCATTGCTGCACTGTTTTACTGTTTTCTTGCGATATGAATCTCATTATTACTTCACCAAAAAAAAAGATAGAAATTTTAAACACCTAGAACCCTGTCTTTATTTACACTGCCTATGTAGTATTTTCAATTAAAGTTTGATTAAATAGTGCATTGTAGTTTGGGAGAAATGCTGAGGTTTGAAAATGGCCTATTAATGCAAAAACTTTAAGAACCACTGACTCACCCTATATAGTCACATCCATTCTCTTTCTCTCATCCATGAATCTAATTGTTTCATGCAGAGTGGAACAGATTCAATAGGAAGAAATAAGAAAGTTCCTTCAAAGATACACCCTCTAGCAGGGGTAGGCCCCTTCAGCACAGGTGCCAGAGCATGGCATGCAATGATATTTTGCTTGGCATATGCACCTCGGGGTGGACAGCTGGGAAGAGACTGGGGCTGTGCTGCCACAACAAGGATTGGTCCCTGTCATGGCTCCCCCAGCCCTGGTATACCCACATCTTACAAGTTGAGGTTGTAGGTGTTTTTAGCACTCTACTAAAAAATGCTGCCAACCCCTGCCCTATAGTGTGTAGTCTGCTGGTTTAAGCATTTACCTGGGACATGTAGGTTAAAGAACAAAACTAAACCTGGGTTCCCCACATCGTGTCTGACAATGGGGTAGTATTAGACAAAATGGCATTGCCAAAACTCTTCCCACATATCCAAGCCTGTATGAGTGCTCTGAGAACACCCACTGGATGATGTCCTGTGTTGTAGTGTGGGTTCAGTTCACTGAGGCAGGAGCCACTTTTTCAAAGAGATTTTTCTATTCATGCTGCAAGCACCCAGGCAGCCACCAGACTCTCTTCTCCAGCTCTGTCCAATTCTGCCTAGCTCTTGAAGGCATACTATCCTTACATCTCCCCTTTCCAAGTAAAAGCAAAACCCATTTTAACCAATAACAATATATTGGTTTGTGGTACAAATAATTTAGTTTTTTTAATAAACTAACAATTTTCAATCAGTTTTTGTGGTTCGCTTTGCAGTCTTGCAGATCTGCCATGCATCACATTAGCCTCTGCACTGTCTCGGTCCATCTGTGCTGTAGTCTCCTCCATGTCCATCTTTACTTTGGATTTGTTTCTTCTCCTGTTCTTCCTGGATGTGCTACAGGTGTTTCCTGTTCCTTCTGGAGACATTTCCTTCACTTGTTTCCACTTCATAAGATCTGCCTCATGAGTGACAACTGCCTCCTGTATCCATGTTTTACCACCATGCACACATACCCTAGCTTGAGGTAGCAAAGGTTCTAGTTTTCATGACCCTATTGTCATAATAAAGCTTTTGTCTATATCTATCATGGATCTTGTAAGAATTTGCATCAGTTTGTTGTTTCTTATCAGTAGTTACCAAATTAAGTAATTTTATTTTAAATTTCCCCTTAAATAAGAGTTCATTTAAAGGAAATGCTCTATAATTTAGTAACTACAGATAAGGATCAGTACAATGCTCCTTTGCATTATTTAGCTATCTTTTTATTATTCTGGCATGTTTTCTACAAGTAGGCCTGTGCAAAGCGACTAGTATTCACTTCGGATTCAGATTTGGCTGATTCGGGGGACAATGATTCGATTCGGTGATTCGAATCACTGTCCCAAATCAATTTGGCCGAATCTGATTCGGAGATTTGGCTGCTGCCAAATTGGCTGAATCTCTGAATCACACAGGCCCCATTCCCCACCTGATCTCAATGGCTGCCCTGCCTGGCCCAGCTCCCAGCTCTTAGGCAAAAAAAAGCCTACACTAATTGGTTGCTGCCCAGCAAGGAGTGATCCCCGCTGCCCCCCACTGCCCCCCGCTGCATGGGGGGGCTCTGTCTTGAGCCCCCTGAAACCCTGAGGCCGCTGCAGGAGCTGGTAAGCCCAGAGGGTTTTGGGGGGGGTTTTCTTAAAGGGCCGGAGCTGAGGCAGGGAAGCTGGGGGGGGGCTGGAGGAGTGGGCAGGGGTTGGGGGGCTCATGACAGACCCCCCCATGCAGCATGGGGCACTGAGGGGCAATGGGGATTGCCTCCTGCCAGGTAGCACCCAGTGAGTGGGGGCTTTTTTTTTAAAGCACCAGGAGCTGGGGCAGGCAGGGTAGCCATGGGGGGGGCTGGGAGAGCAGGCAGAGGGTCCCCCATGGTCCCCTCCTCCACCCCCCCATCCTCGCCCCCTAATTACAGGCTCAGAGTCTGGGTCCAGCTGCCTGCTGCAGTGGGCAGGGACTGCCCGAATCACCAAAGATCTCCAAATCTTTTCTGAATTGATTCGGACCTTTTAATTGGTCCCCTGATTTGATTTGGATTCAGAGATTCAGCCACCTAATCAGGCCAGATCTCCTCTAAATCGAATTAGCACCTGAAGCTTCACACAGCCCTATCAACAAGTCCATCAGACTGTGGATATCTTGGGCTAGAGGTAATGTGTGTAAATCCATATTTCTTTGCAACAAGCTTGAACTCATACCTCTCAAATTGTGGTCCATTGTCATAGATTTCATAGACATTAGGGCTGGAAGGGACCTCGGAAGATCATCGAGTCCAGCCCCCTGCCCAAAGGGCAGGAAGTCAGCCGGGTTCATAGGATCCCAGCAAGATGAGCATCCAGTTTGCTCTTGAAGGTGTTCAATGTGGGCGCTTGAACCACCTCCGGTGGCAGGCTGTTCCAGACCTTGGGGGCTCGGACGGTAAAGAAATTCTTCCTTATGTCCAGCCTGAAATGGTCTTGTAGTAGTTTATGACCATTCGACCTAGTCGTCATCCCTTGGGGCGCTCTGGTGAACAAACATTCCCCCAGATACTGGTGGTCACCCCTGATAAACTTGTAGGTGGCCATCAGATCACCCCTGAGCCTGCGCTTTTCCAGGCTAAAGAGCCCCAGGGCTCTCAGCCTGTCATTGTAGGGTCTGCTTCCCTGACCTCTGATCATGTGTGTGGCTCTTCTCTGGACTCTCTCAAGCTTCTCCACATCCTTTTTGAATTGTGGAGCCCAAAACTGGACGCAGTACTCCAGCTGCGGCCTCACTAAGGCCGAGTACAGGGGGAGAATGACGTCCCGGGATTTGCTTGAGAAGTATCTATGGTTACAAGCCAGCGTTTTGGTCGCTTTACTAGCCGCAGCATTGCACTGCAGGCTCATGTTCATCTTGTGGTCAATGATGACCCCCAAGTCTCTTTCTTGCATAGCGTTGGCCAACATAGCACTGCCGAGCCTATAAGGATGCTTCGGGTTTTTCTTCCCAAGGTGGAGAACCTTGCATTTATTGGCGTTGAACACCATCAGATTCTCGTCCACCCACTTGCTGAGCCTGTCCAGGTCAGCCTGGATCACCCTCCTGTCTTCTGGTGTGGATGCTTTGCCCCAAAGTTTGGTGTCATCGGCGAACTTGGCCAGTCCGCTTCTGACTCCAGTGTCCACATCATTAATGAAGATGTTGAACAGTATGGGTCCAAGGACAGAGCCTTGGGGGACCCCACTGGTCACAGGACACCACGATGAGTGACTTCCATCAATTACTACCCTCTGGGTCCGACCCCGGAGCCAGTTTTCCAGCCAGTGAATCGTGGATTGTCAGACCTGATTACAACTAGTATGCCAAGTTTGGCAAAGATAAATTTTATGTGTGTTATTACCATTTTTGTTACCCTTCACTGGACTCTCAAATTTGTCCACATCCGGTCTGCAGTGGGAGGCACAAAACTGGACACAGTACTCCAGATGTGGCCTCACCAATTCTGAACAGAATGGAATAATCACTTCCCTCAGTCTGCTGCCAATAATTCTACTAATATAGCCCAGTATGCCATTAGCCTTCTTTGCAACAAGGGCACATTGTTGACTCATATTCTGCTTTTTGTCCACTGTAACTCCCACATCCTTTTCTACAGAGCTGCTGCTTAGCCAGTTAATCCCCAGCCTGTACCGTTGCATGGTATTGTTTCGTCCTAAGTCCGGGAATTTGCACTTGTCTTTCTTGACCTTACTGAACTTCAGAAGTAAGTGGTAGCAAGGTGGAGCTTTTTAGGATCTAATTTTGTATGTAGGTGCTTACAGGGAGAGTTAGGCAACATTTAGGTCCTTTTGTGAAAGTAGCCCTTTGCCCTCAAAAACAGACAGCACGTATGGACATATATTTCCTGGTATTGTGATATGTTCTCTGCTTTTGCCTCTTATATAAGTTACTGTTTTGCTTTAGAGTTTGCTTTCAGATTCAGTTTCACTTTAGTATCCTTTTAACTTTCCATCTGCCTCTACCTGATCTAAAAAGAAGACCAGAATGTTCACTGGCTTCTGTTCATCCTCCTTTTCAATCTCCTTTTTAATTTGGACTGTGACATGTATTTAACCAACATCTGCAAAAAAGTGACTATCAAAGAGCAAAAGAGGGAAAGGAAGTTTTAAAGCAGGGGAAGGAATGTAGGAGACCTTCACACAATTTTAAAAAACTGGGACACAGCAGAGGATTCAAAGGAGGTGTAGTGGCATGATGATAGCCCCCTTTTGGATCACACTGTGAGAGCAGCAGCTGGGGACATTTTTAAGTACCTGAAACAGGTAAAAATCCCCTTATAGTTCCATAGTAGCTAGGGTCAGGAGGGACCTGAACAGATCATCTAGCCTGACCCCCTGCCACAGGCAGGAATGAATGCTGGGTTCACAAGACCCCAGACAGGTGATCATCCAACCTCCTCTTGAATTTGCCCAAGGTAGGGGAGAGGACCACTTCCCTGGGAAGTTGGTTCCAGATTTTGGCCACCCTAACTGTAAAATATTGCCTTCTGATCTCTAACCTAAACCTATTCTCCATCAGCTTAGTACCATTGTTCCTCATCATCCTAAGTGGTGCTGGGGAGAAAAGGACTCTTCCTATTTGCTGATGGTCTCCCCTGATGAGTTTGTAGGCAGCCACCAGGTCCCCCCTCAGCCTCCTCTTGCAGAGGCTGAACAGGTTCAGGTCCCTCCATCTCTCCTCGTAGGGCCTGTCCTGCTGCCCTCTCACCAAAAGGGTGGCCCTCCTCTGAACCCTCTCCAGGCTGGCCACATCCCTTTTGAAGTGCGGCGCCCAGTACTGGACGCAGTACTCCAAATGCGGCCTGACCAAAGTCGTATAGAGGAGGAGTGTCACCTCTCTTGACCGGCTTAAGATGCATCTTTGGATGCATGACAAGGTATGGCTGGCCTTGCTGGCTGCGGTCTGGCATTAGCGGCTCATATTCATCTTGGAGTCAATAATGACTCCAAGATCCCTTTCTGCCTCTGTGCTTTCAAGATGGGAACTCCCCAGCCTGTATGAATGCTGTGGATTCCTTCTCCCAAGGTGCAGCACCCTGCATTTGTCTACGTTGAACCCCATCCGATTCTCATCTGCCCACTTTTGTAGTCTGTCTAAATCTAGTTGCAGCCTCTCTCTCCATTCAAGTGTGTCCACCTCGCCCCACAACTTAGTGTCATCAGCAAACTTGGACAACGCACTTTCAACTCCCTCGTCCATGTCGCTGATGAAGATGTTAAACAGTGCGGGCCCAAGGACCAAGCCCTGGGGGACCCCACTGCTCATATCTCACCAGGTTGAATACGACCCGTCCACCACTACTCTCTGGGTGCGCCCCATCAGCCAATTTTTTACCCATCCAACTGTGTAGGCATCAATGCCACAGTCGCTTAATTTATTGATGAGAATAGGGTGAGAGACAGTGTCAAAGGCCTTCTTAATGTCTAGAAAGCCTACGTCCATGGTGACACCATCTCCAAGGATTTAGTTACTTGGTCATACAAGGCAATCAGGTTGGTCTGGCAGGACCTGCCTTTGATGAACCCATGCTGATTGGCCCCCCACAGATGTGCTCCTTGATGATTCTCTCCAAGTTCTTCCCTTCTCAGCACACTCCCCGCTCAGTACTCTGCAATACCTCTGCTCCCGTCCCTTCCACCTTCTGCCCACTGCTGCCTAACTCCAAATTCAGAGCCAGTCCTTCCTTACTCCAGTTGCAGTGAATGGGGAGCCAGGCTCAAGTGGGCTGGTTTCCCCTCCTTGCCCAGCAGTGGGATGGTTTCTCCTCCCTGCCCAGTCTCCACAGCTGTTCCCCACTAGGCCAGGAGCAGGACCAGAAACAGGGAACCTACCCATTGCCACTGCTGTCCCTGGCCAAGCTTAGCTCCCCATGCAGATGCTTCCCACAACCCCAGCTGGAGTGAGGCAGGAGAGGCCAGGACAGCAGCAGTAGCAGGCTGCCTAGAAGTTTAAGTAGAGAGAAAAGCAGGGAAAGGGAGAGGAGGGGAGGTGCCACTGAGCACAGAGGGGAAGGGAAAGGGTATGGATAACAGTGCGGGGAAGACTCTTACCTCATTTAGGGACTTAAAGTCCTCAGCTGCTGCTTCTGCCACAGATTCTGTCCACCCTGAAGTGGGGAAGGAAGGGGAGGGCAGGGAGGGAGGGAGGGAGGGAAGGGTGCAGCACCAGTCACTGTCCCCACACTCCCTTTTTAAAATCCTGGATCCACCTATACTGAGACACCAGGGTGATGAACCTGGTATCAAAACCTAGATGCATTAGTAGACAGTTATGTAGAAAGATGAACTATATTCTCATCTATCCATAATCTATCATGGATAGATAGATTGGGATAGATGATTTCATGAGGTCCCTTCCCAGCCCTATTTTCCTATGATCTCACATGGATTTTTGTTTCAAAGCCAACATACCTATACCCACAATATGTACTAGTACATCCATATTCAACAGGCTATTTGTTACACATCAGGTCTACTGAAATTATCCATAATTCATTTCAAGAGCTGTCTAGGACTAGGAACAGACATTGTTCCCAGAAGTTGCATCTGTGTTTGTCCCAGAACAAAGATATCCCAGGATTAGTGTGTACACACATTGCCCTAATAACCACCATTTAGTGAGTAGCTGAATGCACTGCCACTTTTCTGCCACTGGTTAAATCAGGGGTGGGCAAAATGCGGCCCATGGCCTAGATGCGGCCCGCCAGGCCATTGTATCCAGCCTGTGGGACCCCTAAAAATTTTAGAAAGTTAATATCTATCTGCCCCTCGCTGCCTGTCATGCGGCCCTCGATGGCTTGCCAAAACTCAGTAAGCAGCCCTCTGCCCAAAATAATTGCCCGTCCCTGGATTAAATAATACAATCCTGGGATAACTGTATGGGCACATTTTGCAATATCCCAGCATAAACTGTTACTACTTATCTGGGAACCTTTTCTTTTTAGGATTTTCCCCAAGACAGCAGGCATGGTTGTCTGTATACTTGCACTTTGTCCCAGGATAAAATGGTTTATCCCAGTATAAATGCAACTTCTGTTTGCAGCCTAAAAGCAGCATCTAATTAAAAAGCAAACTTCTTACTTGAACCATCCAAGTCAAAAGCATGATTATCCTCTCCAAATTTCTTAATGCTGCGCAGAGCAACAGGATCAGACATGATGATTTGCTTCTATAGCCTGCAGCCCTGAGGAGACAAAAAGTATGACCAGATTTATGTCTTTCAAAATAATAAAATATTGTATGGGTTATATTTTGATTTTAAATTACATCTCAGCCACTCTAAGAGAACCGAACATTGGATTTAAAGCAATGAAATAACTAATACAGACAATAGTCTAACAGATATAATGAAACTACAGGGAGCTGGAGCAAAAGCACATTTAACTGGCAAAGACTGCCTACTGCATAAGTCTATCAAAAGGAATAGATTATTATCATACTTTGTAAAAATGCCTCAGGCTCTAATTGAGGGTTTCCTAATGTGGTTGTAGTGAGCATAATTGTAACACATCTATTCTTTATCCCTTAATTATTTATCCTTTAGCAGTCATGCTAGAGGAAACCATGAATTAGATTAGGCTACACCCTCTAGGTAGTTTATAAAATGGAGTTTTAAACATGGTTAACCTCCATTGCCCGCACCCCCCAGCATGAGTTTTAAAAAACCTTCAATCAGTCTCTTTATCCCATTAGAATTGATGGGCCAGCATCTGTATGAAGCAAGAAAGGGCATGTCCAGGTTTCTCACGTAGAACACAGAGGGTGTGTCTACACATTCATTAATGCACCTTAGATACTGCACATTTAGTGTACTACTTCCCTAATAAAGGACTAATTAAATGTGCAGTACCTAAAGTTACTGTGCAGTAGAGCCAGCACATGGTTATTTAGTGACACTTACTGTGCATTAGCCTAATAACACTGCTCAGTAGGCTATTAGTATGGTTTTTGCTGTGACACACTACCGCACAGTGTTACTTGGCCAATACACAGTAAGCGTCTCATGTAGACACACCCACTAGGAAGGGAAAAATTCCATTTATTTTACTATTGGTCTTTTGTTTCATTACTTCATTCATAACAGCAGAATTGTCCCAGTTACTGTATTGGCATTGGGTCACCTAGTGCTGATCTCATGCACTGTGTGAAACCCATAGAAGGGCAGCTATTGATAAGCAGTAAGTAGTATTTTCCTTTTAAATTACAGCAAGATGCAAGATGTAAAATGAAGGCAGAGAAGAATGTGTATGTCACTGCCAATGATGCCACCCCCTCTTTACTTCCTGCCCCCTAATACCTATATTCTTTCTTCATCCCTGCCTTCCAGAAATACTATCAGCTTGGCTCCTCCTCTTTCCTTTGACCTCTCCTTTTCTGAACCCTGTCTACATCACTTTTGGCTCTGCTCCCTGCTCCCAAAGACTAAAAAAGGCGGTCCTTCTTACCTAGAAAAGCAGCCAAAGGGATTTTGAGTGCAGACTGGAACTATTAAATCCACTGGTCAATAAATGGTGATACTCCTAGAAACAGAAGTGTTATATAAATACCTAAAGTGGAGACAGTAGGGGTTATGTGTACATGGTGTAAACATGTACAAGAAATAAAATTGATATTGGTAGGCAGAAAAATGCCTCCTAAAATCCAAACTTAATTAAAATACTTGAAAGTGCCAACATATTTCTTCCTTTAGGATAGTGAAATACATTGTAAACATGCATAGGCCTTCCTTCCCTTCTGAAGTAAATGAGTAAAGCTCCATTCAAATCAAAAGAATAGCACCCATTTGCACCAGGAATGAATTTGGTCCTACAAGTTCATAATAAATCAATCAATCTTTTATAACATAAAAAGAAGGAAAAACCCTTAATGGGCATGTCCAAAGGAGTGCACACATGCAGTTAGCTGTGCCTCAAAGCTGTTTGAGGTGTTGCAAACTACATGCAGTGCACATAAACCTGTTTGCTGCGTTGCTAATTTACTGTAGAGCACCAAAATTTGACACTGGGAGATCCCAGTGTCAAAAACCAAAATGCTGCTAAAAAAAGCAGCACGATGTACATGGCAGCAGCGTGCACCACCAAAAACAGCACCTGGCCATCCAGAGCCACACTGCGGCTACCAGCCAGGCTCCATGTGGCTAGATCAGCACTGCTGCCACCCCAGGAGTCCCCCAGGATCCCAGGTAAGGCTGCTATGGCCAGCAGAGGTGTTGGCCCCAGCCTCTTCTACTCCACCGAGGTCAATTTCCTGCACGCTGCAGGTCATGTGCAGGGATGTGCCCTGGGACAAAAAGCAGTGGCACAAATATGTGCTGCTGCTATGTGTGCCACGGTAAACATATGAATCCATCCAGCATATGCACATGCTGTATGGCTGCATCCAGATGAGTGCAGCTGTGAGGTATGAACACTGAACATTCAGGTGTTTTCTGTGCTGCTACCTTGCAACATTGGGTTGTTTTTTGACCCTGAGAGGTCAAAAAATCCCGTGCAGAAAAAAAGCAAGGTGGTACGTGTAGTGGTAGCATGCACCACCCAAAACTGGAGCCTGGCCAGCTGGAGCCACACTTCAGTTGCCAGCAGGATCCCAGCTGCAGTTGCAGCTTCCTTGGCTCCCAGAACCCCTGTAAGGCTGCTGGTCCCAACCTCCCCTTCCCCCTCGGGATAACCTGTCATGCACCAGAGTCCATGTGGCACAGGTGTTCCCTGGGGAGAAGTAGAGGCAGCACAACATGTGCCACTGCTTCATGTCCCCAGGGAAACAAATGTCCATGCTTGTGTGGCATGGCCTATGCGTCTATATATTCCACATATAAGGCACATCTACACAAGATGCGTTAATGCACCTTAGCCTAATTTACTGTGCAGTACAGGTGTGCGTCTACATGTGCACACCCTTACTGCACAACAAAAATGTCTAATTGTGCCTAAATTTGATACCTGCAAATGTAGGTATCAAATTTAGTTCTGATTAATTAAAGCATAGTAACATATGTGTGGACATGACCCAACACTAACTTTAATGCTGGGTCTGCTCAGCCACGATGGTGCTGCCCTGAGCTCAACCCCAGGTCTCCTGGCTAGTTGCCTCTCCTGCCCCAGGGCTGGGCTGCTCTGTGGCAACTCCTAGCTGCAGGCTATAAAAGCCCCTGGAGCACACACACTGGGACCTTGGAGCACTGCAGCCCCTGTATGCCCCCCTGGACAAGACCCAGGTTGCCCCTGCCAATCCTGTCCCTAACCAGAGATGCTGCTTGGCCACAGGTGAGGGTTGTAAAGGGCTGCAGCCTGCCGCTTCACCTGCCCAGTCCTGACATGTTCCCAGGGGTGCTGGCTGGCTGTCTCTGGCAGCAGGGCCAGCACCTGCTCCCTGCTGGTTCTCACTCCCAGCAGTGTCTCCTGTCCTTGCAGGCACTGTGGCCCATTTGCCTCTGCTGCACAACTCCCAGTCCCTGGCTATGCCCCTCTGCAAAGTGCTCCTAGCACTGTCCAGGGCCAGCCACACAGGGAGAGCCATAATGGGGGACCAGAGAGTTGGTGCAGGATGCACCAACATGTCCTCCCTGTCCTCCCCATTGAGGACTGGCCCCACCTGCATGCACACACCCTAGCCTCCCATCCAGGGTCCCAGCTGGAGCCAGAAGGAGATTAGGGACCTCGTGGCCCTCTGCGGGGGTGCAGAGGTTGAGAGGCAGTTTGCGGGTAGTGGGCGCTCAAACACCCATATTTATGAGGCCCTGTCAGGTGGCATGTGGGAGTGAGGGCACTCCCAGACAGTGCAGCAGTACTTCATAAGGATCAAGGCCTTGCAGGCACAGTAGGTGGCTGTGACTGACCACAATCTTCGGTCCGGTCATGCCTGTAAGACCATGCCTTTTATGCAGCAGTTGACCAACATTTTGGTGTCCCGGGATCAAGGCCACAACCCTGCAGTTTTCACCAGCAAGGGTGGCCTGCCTGAGTCACCGCCCTGCCCTGACTCATCTGGTGGTAACACCTCCACAGAGGAGGGGCCATTGGATGTTTAGTGCCCCAGCCTACCCACCTCCCCAGCTACTGCACCCACCAGCAGCTGGAGGTGCCCTAGCCAATGGCTGCCTTACCAGCTTTGCACCCTCATACTCTTCCACATGGAGTGGCCAGCCATGACACTGCTTCTCCTTAGGGGGAAGCCTGGCCAGGCACTGACCTACCACACACCATGAGCTGAAGACACCAGATGCAACCAGCTGCCATTGCCAACAAGCAGGCCCATGTCAAGCTGCTAGTCTCATCAGCCCCAGACACATGGTAAGTCCTGCATTTTCCCGTGGCCCTGATTCTGGCCCCAGCCTCTGCTCCTGCTCCCTGCCTGGCCTGCCCACACTTCCTTGGCCCTGGGTTCCCTCCCCACAGTACACAGAGGTGGAACACAGTTCAAAACTTTATTCAGCAGCCCATGTCCCTTCAGCTGGGCAGGCATGGGCCTCTCACCCCAAGGAAGGTATAGATGTTGCCAGCAATGTCTTCCTCAGCAGTAAGGGGCAGGGATGTGTAGCGCTGCCACAGACCCCTGCTAAATGGGCAGAAACAATTGGTGATGGACAGAGGGGACAAGGCTGAACTCCTCAACGAGTTCTTTGCCTCAGTGTTCCTAAGCGAGGGACACAACAAGTCTCTCACTGGGGTTGTAGAGAGGCAGCAGCAAGGCACCAGACTTCCATGCGTAGACCCTGAGATGGTGCAGAGTCATTTGGAAGAACTGGATGCCTTTACGTCAGCAGGCCTGGATGAGCTGCATCCGAGGGTGCTGAAGGCACTGGCCGACATCATTGCAGAGCCACTGGCGGGAATATTTGAAAGCTCGTGGCGAACGGGCGAAGTCCTGGAGGACTGGAAAAGGGCCAACGTGGTCCCCATTTTCAAAAAGGGGAGGAAGGAGGACCCGGGCAACTATAGGCCAGTCAGTCTCACCTCCATCCTTAGCAAAGTCTTTGAAAAAATTATCAAGGCTCACATTTGTGAGAGCCCGGCAGGACAAATTATGCTGAGAGGAAACCAGCACAGGTTCGTGGCAGGCAGATCGTGCCTGACCAGTCTAGTTTCTTTTTATGACCAGGTTACGAAACGCCTGGACACAGGAGGAGGGGTGGATGTCGTATACTTAGACTTCAGGAAGGCCTTCGATACGGTATCCCACCCCATACTGGTGAACAAGTTAAGAGGCTGTGATGTGGATGACTACACAGTCCGGTAGGTGGCGAATTGGCTGGAGGGTCGCACCCAGAGAGTCGTGGTGGATGGGTCGGTTTCGACCTGGAAGGGTGTGGGCAGTGGGGTCCCGCAGGGTTCGGTCCTTGGACCGATACTCTTTAATGTCTTCATCAGTGACTTGGACGAGGGAGTGAAATGTACTCTGTCCAAGTTTGCAGATGACACAAAGCTATGGGGAGATGTGGACACGCCGGAGGGCAGGGAACAGCTGCAAGCAGACCTGGATAGGTTGGACAAGTGGGCAGAAAACAACAGAATGCAGTTCAACAAGGAGAAATGCAAAGTGCTGCACCTAGGGAAGAAAAATGTCCAGCACACCTACAGCCTAGGGAATGACCTGCTGGGTGGCACGGAAGTGGAAAGGGATCTTGGAGTCCTAGTGGACTCCAAGATGAACATGAGTCGGCAGTGTGACAAAGCCATCAGAAAAGCCAATGGCACTTTATCGTGCATCAGCAGATGCATGACGAAAAGGTCCAAGGAGGTGATACTTCCCCTCTATCAGGCACTGGTCAGACCGCAGTTGGAGTACTGCGTGCAATTCTGGGCGCCGCACTTCAAGAAGGATGCGGATAACCTGGAGAGGGTCCAGAGAAGGGCCACTCGTATGGCCTGCAGACCAAGCCCTACAGGGAGAGACTAGAGAAACTGGATCTTTTCAGCCTCTGCAAGAGAAGGTTGAGAGGCGACCTTGTGGCTGCCTATAAGTTCATCACGGGGGCACAGAAGGGAATTGGTGAGTATTTATTCACCAAGGCGCCCCCGGGGGTTACAAGAAATAATGGCCACAAGCTAGCAAAGAGCAGATTTAGATTGGACATTAGGAAGAACTTCTTCACAGTTAGAGTGGCCAGGGTCTGGAACGGGCTCCCAAGGGAGGTGGTGCTCTCCCCTACCCTGGGGGTCTTCAAGAGGAGGTTAGATGAGTATCTAGCTGGGGTCATCTAGACCCAGCACTCTTTCCTGCTTAGGCAGGGGGTCGGACTCGATGATCTACTGAGGTCCCTTCCGACCCTAACATCTATGAATCTATGAATCTATGAATAGGTAGCTTTCCAAGCAGTGGTGGAGGTTGTGTGGCAGCCTGGGCTTGCCCCCTACACCATCATAGAATAGGGTCCCAAACCAGGAGTGCAAGTGTGCCCAGGGCACCATAAGGATCATCAACAGGAGGGCTTAGTGGCTCAGGTACCCCTCAGCCTCCACAAACAGCCCATCATGCACCTCCCAAACAGTAGGAGCATGCTCAGAGAGCAGCAGTGGCATAGTGGGGGCCAGCCCCAGGGCACCTCCTTGGAGAGGTCCCTAGTAGGGAGGGCAGGGGCATGGCTAGCCCCTCACCCCAGTTGTTAGGGAGCCCCATGCACCTTGACCCCAGGCACCATGGGCTGGGCAGCAGCACAGCAGAGTGGTTGGCCTGCAGGGAAAGAGGTAGGGGAGCAGGGTCTGGAGCCATGGCAGCAGGTGCTGCCAGCAACCTGGCATATCCCACCCTAGGAAGGGGCAAGGGAGGCAGGCTGCCTGCAGCCAGCACCCAGCACCCAGCAGGCTGCTGGCCCCAGGGAAGCAAGTGGGGGTGGGAGGCTTGGCTGGTGGCCACCAGGACCCAGGCCTGCCTGGCTAACTTACCATGATCCCTGGGCACCCATGCACAGTTGACCCCTGACCTGAGGCCAGGCAGCGCATGGCCCCTGATTCAGAGCATCTTATCTCTGAAAAGTTGCAAACTCTCACAAAAGGCTTCTGTATTTTGCCTCACAGGGCCAACATCTGGATGCAGGGAAGAGCCCACCAGCCCCAGCAGGAATGCAGGCTCTGGGTCACTGCCACCCAGTGCTGGAGCCCTTCACATGCAATAACTGTGCCAGCGGCACATCCTGGATAGAACCATCATGCTCCAGCAGCTGGTGGCAGTGGCAGAGAAGTAGGAGGCATGGGCACAAGCCTGGCAAATGGAGGACATCACCTGGGAGACTGCCCAGGAAGAGGTGTAGGACTGGGCACAGCAGGGGCACTGGGTGCAGATCGAGGTGCTAGAGCAACGGCACATTGAGCTATTCTGGCAGGTGGTGGCCCTCCAGACCCGGGCAGTGGAGGCCATGGATGCCAATCACCAGACCCTGGACACCCTCCTGAGCCTGGTGGTCGCATCCATGCCCCCCATTGCCTGGCCCCTGCCCATGGCCCTGCAGAGCCCCTGGGTCCTGCCTGCCACTCCACAGCAAGCCCCTGCCTGGCCCTGGCAAGAGGTCCTTCAGTGCCTCCCACCCACTGGAGCCGCTGGCCCAGCCCCAACCCTGCCCCCACGCTGCTACCCCACTGCTTGCCCTGAGCCCATGTGCCCAAACACCTGGAAGTGTCAGAAAGGACACCAGAAGGGGATGTTGGCCCTGAACTTTGGCAGAGGGGGAACTGCCTGCTGTTGAGGAGTGCTGTGGCATCACCCACAGACAAGGCTGCCACCCACCATGGTCACCATGGCCCTTAGACCCACGGGAGAATGAGCCAAGGTTGGAAGCTGGGCATCTGTCCCTGGGCTCTGCCCCCTAGATGCCTCTACCCCACAGCCTCCCAATCTGGGATTCAGATAGAGACTGAGACTATTGTAAATAGTTTGCACATTGGGAAGTGGGTTTTTTATTGTTTGTGGGTGGGGAGGATGGTGGAGCAACTGTGTGTTGGGGAGGGAGGTGGGGAGGGAAGTTTGTTGGTTGAGGGAGAGGTGGGGAGGAATGGGGGTGGGTGTTGTGAGGGGAATAAAGCTATTTTGTTTCAAACAAGTGTGTGGCAGGGCAGGTGGTACTGAGGGGGTGTATGGGTGGCAGGGCAGGTGGGCTGGAGCAGGGAGTGCAGAGAGAAGGGGTCAGCCAGGGCCTCCCGCACCCAGTGCCTTGGATTCCACTGGCAGGTGTGCAGTTCTGCTGGGACCTGGGTGGATGGGGCCTCTAGGGACCAACAGGGCCTGTACCATGGCCAGCAGGAGCATGGAGCACTGGTCATAGCTGCCAGGAACAAGGCTGGACTAGCCATGGCCGGGGGAGGCAGGGTGGGCAAGGAAGGAGCTGCCACAGTACGTGGCTCTGCTGCACTGAGTATATGGCTCCTGGGCAGGGAGGGAGCTGAACAGAGATCAAAGGGTGGGGCTGTTTTTCCAAAATGGCTGCCAGGTGCTGGCAGCTGGGTCTGGCTTCAATATTGCTGCCAAGTGCTGGCAGCCATGTGGCTGGAGGCTGGAGCTCCCCCAAGTGGTCATATGGCAGGGCTGGAGGGACTTGGTACTAGAATGAGTGCCAAGTCTCCGCATGTGTAGACTCCTGCCCAAAATCACTTACTGCACACTAGCTTAATGAGCAGTAAATTTAATCATGACTAATTGCACATACAAATACAGCCATAGAAAGCAATTCTAATTCTCACTGCAAGAGGCAGATGGGCTAAAAATGGCTGTAGGATCTACACAGTTAAATTGTCTGTACTAAGCTCAAAAACAATACAGAAAATGTATGTAAATGCCTATACTTCTTTTTGTCAGCTGTTTATAATACATGATAAATGTCTGAAATAAACCCACTTGTGATAATAATACAGCTATTATTTTCTACAAAGGAAATCTAATTCATAATCTCTCTTTTCAGGGGGCACCCAAAGTTTGCAAGGCTGTGTTTGATGTTAACTGTGTTGCACCTCATTTTAAAGTCATATAAGAAAAAATGGTTGTAATGCTACAATTTTTTAAAAGGAAAAATATGGTTAAATATTATAAACACATAAGCAGGAAAGTCCAACAGAGGGGGGGAGCAGGGAGGGGAAAGATTGCGATTGTTCTTTAAAGTTTTAGAGAAAGCATGTAGAGCCAGGGTCTGTCTAACTTAAATCTTGTAAATCTCAGGATGTCATCCTCCCGCTGTACTCAGCCTTGGTGAGGTCGCAGCTGGAGTACTGCATCCAGTTCTGGGCTCCACAATTCAAGAAGGATGTCGAGAAGCTTGAGAGAGTCCAGAGGAAAGCAACGTGTATGATCGGAGGGCAAGAGAATAGGCCTTATGAAGAAAGGCTGAGAGCCATGGGACTCTTCAGCCTGGAAAAGTGTAGGCTCAGGGAGGACCTGGTGGCTGCCTATAAGTATATAAGGGGTGTGCATCAGGATCTGGGGGGCACATCTGTTCACCATGGCGCCCAGAGGGATAACAAGGACCAATGGTCATAAACTCCTCCAAAACAGTTTTAGGCTGGACATAAGGAAAAACTTCTTTACTGTCCAAGCCCCCAAGACCTGGAATAGACTCTCTCCAGAAGTGGTGCAGGCACCTACTCTGGACTCATTCAAGAAACATTTGGATGTTTATCTTGCTGGGGTCCTTTGACCCTAGCTGACTTCCTGGCCCTGGGGCAGGGGGCTGGACTTGATGATCTTCAAGGTCCCTTCCAGCCCTAATGTCTATGAATCTATGAACTTAAGAAAATGCCATGGCAATAGGGGTTTGCTATATACATATTCATCCTGCTCCATGTAGAAAGAAGATTTTGTAAAAAGTTAATTTTCAGATGAGCTTATCTAGCTTATACATACCTAAACACAACCCTGATAATCACTAAGCATGAATCCCCAGCTGCTTTAATAGAAGTAAGGGCTTTTCCTAGGGATATTTTTTATTGGACTAACTATATAGCTGAGAGAGCTGTTAGACAAGCCCTCGAGCACAAAGTGCCCCTCCTGGAATCTGGAATCCAGACTGTCATGGCTACAACAATGCTCCAGACCTACTACAACATGGCAGTTTTCAGTCATTTTTGAGAAACTAACTTATCCACATTTACAGTTAAAGTATAGCCCCTCAGTCTGCCACTTACCCTAGCTAGTTCACTGAAACTCTGAAAGAGCAGTCCTACAAAAAGCAGTTTTTCAAACCAGCACAAAGTGCTCACAAACATGCCTTAATAAAAATCCAGTTTCTCTCTTGGTTCCTCTTGGCAGCTGTATCAATTAATCATATCCTCCAGATCATCTTTGCAACAGAGATCTGTTTTAAATTAGTCCAGCTGAGATGCATATAAAAGGTATTCATGAGGTTGAGTCTTCACAGATACTGCAGACTCGCCTCTATTTAATTAGATCCCTAATAAGACTAAGAAGTCCTAC
This sequence comes from Alligator mississippiensis, assembly GCF_030867095.1. Lineage (NCBI taxonomy): Eukaryota > Metazoa > Chordata > Crocodylia > Alligatoridae > Alligator > Alligator mississippiensis. The sequence goes on along the minus strand of NC_081827.1, from coordinate 214,417,354 downwards.
AGATATAGGGAAAACTGTGGTCAACTGATTTCGTAGAAAAGAAAGTACAAATAAGCAGACAGCCTAAGGCTTAATGGGTTGCCTAACTTTCAACATGGTGCGTTATCATTTTAGAGAAGAACAGAGACATTAATGAACATGGGCATAAACATGCATGTAAATGCAAGAAGAAATTCTGCCATATGAGAAATATGTAAGACTAACATTTTCTAATTAGCATCATTTTACCTAAATTGTTATCACAAATTTAACCTTTGTCTTAAAATGGCTTACGCTTCATTTGCTTCATGAATAATATCTGCAAGGTATAAAAGGCCTTTAAATTATTCTGTAAAAAGGATTTGACTTTTTTGAGAGTTTTGCCAGGAACTAGGTTCCCAAACACCAAATCATCATTTGCATATAAAGTATGTGCTCTTCTGGCTGTAAGTATAGATCATATCATTAATATGCTGACCTCTGGGTCAATAGAAATAATCTGTATTACCATGTATCTTTCAGCATTCTTAAGTATGCCCTAAACTTTGCATTCCTGCTAGCATACAGGCTTAATGATGAACCAATTTTGTACTCCTAACATTCAAAATTTCTGAATTCAGTCCAGGGGTCAGAAATATTTATTAATCGTCATCACATTGCACATACATAATGAGCAGAAGTTTCCTGTTTAAACACATTAAAATGGATTAGAACCTGAGCCTTGGCTCCAACTGCTTTGCATTGTTCCAGTGTTTACAGGACAGAGATTGCCTTTATAAAGAAATCTGGAGGCTAAGCCAATAATTTCAATTACATGTGCTACTGCGTTCTTCTCTATTTTATATTTAAATTAGGGTAACAATAAATGAAACTGCAAAAATAGATAATAGGAATATATACGTTTTGGTATGATGGTGATTTCATTATCACATTACTTATCTGTATTGTATGAGCAACTTCTGTTCAAATAACCAGTAAATTTTTTGAAAACTCATCACAAAACCACATCTCCGACCACTAGTGTAAAGTTGCCAGAGCAGATCCCCACAGCTGACACCAATGTGGAAAACTACAACATTCTATAAAATGATGAAGAATACCCATATCAATATAATAATGTCATACTTTGCAGTGGTGAAGAGGGGTTATATTCTGACCAAAGTAAGAAAAGCGGTCTCTCTTTCCTTCTCCCTCTATTTATTATCTACCTTTGCAATCATGTTATTGAACTCCATGAAGAAATTTGTGGTGGAGTCCTATAAAATAATGCCCTGGTCCTGCAAAAAAGTCAGTGAGCTGGTGATTACTGCTGTGAGAAGCCACACTGAAGTGCTTGCTCAAATTGCACTGCCTATGTCATACATAGATAAAGACCATGGTGTCTGGATACATGAGACATTCTTTGAAACAGTGAAACTAGATTCCTCTGAGAGGCTAAGGGTGTGATACAGAGGCACCAGCTCACTTCCGATATCAAACATTGTCATTCCAAAAGCAGTCCCAGTGAAGCCAATGGATTCTAGTATGATCCACTGTGGGAGAAAGGATCAGGATTTGGACCCAAATAACTTGCAGGGAAATAATACAAATTACATTTTGGTTAGTAAATTGTATTTTCAAGTGCTAAAAGTGATAGATTTTTACTTACCTGGGAGGTAAAAAAGTAAGGAATACAGAACAAACCACAAGGATCCCAGTTGGTCAGATTAGTCAGGGATGTGAACATCCATTTCCAACAGCAGTTTTCATCATTCTAACCCATCTATCAGGACAGAAGCTTTAAATGGGCATTGACTGTTTGCACCTGGGTCACTAACCCTGCGGTCATCCTGGCTACAGTTCATTGACATCTAATGGTGAGTTTAAATTTGACTAATGTAATCTCACGACAAAGACAAGGCACTTGAGGAAGCAGTTAGCTCTACATAAATTAAAAGGTACTCTTTCAATATGCATCACATATAATTGTAAGAAGACATATTGAAGCATTATTGGATCAGCAATACTAGAGCAACATCAGCCTCAATATGTTCTGTAAAAATAGTGCTGAGTAATAGTTAAACCATTTCAGGAGTAATATACAATTAAATAAATAGTATCTGATGCTTACTCAAATACTCACTCATCTCCAAGCCCTGAACTTGTAATATTGTTGCGAAAAAAATGAGTTGCATACTGAGATGTGAACTGCATATATACAAGTCACAGGAAGTGGTGAGAACTCTAGATCTAGAGTACTGTCTCCTGCGTGTCAACAAAGATGTTAAAAACCTGGAAAAATACCAGAGGAAAGCAACAAAAAATGCTAGAAGGCCCAGAAAATATGGCATATAAGGAAAGCCTGGAAGAACTAGGCTTAGTCTGGAGAAGAGAAGAGTGAGAGTGGATTTGGTAACGGTTTTCACATATGAAAAGTATGATAATCATCAATTGTTCTGTGTGTCTAAAGAGGCCGGGGGGGAGGGAATGAATGAATTTTAAATGGAACATTTTATTAAAACTGGTTAGAATCCAATATATATGTGATTCAGCTTCCCCATTTCTAAAAGTGCTGGTCAAATTTCCAGTCCCTTTCCCTTACTACTTGCTTCTATAGGTTCAGTGAAAAATGTTTTCTATGTATTAAGATGTAGTCTCAGCACTAAAAGATTGAAGGCCAGAACTGGGATTTTTGGAGACTCTAGAGGAAACGTTTACCATGGACTGGGTAAAAGGGAGGCATTCCAATTAACGTGCTGCTCTCACCCTAGTAAAATAGGATACTGTACAAGCAGATAAACTTTCTACTTTATTTCATCAAATGTTATTAAAATGAGTGTTTCCTTTTGAATGTGAGCCATTGTATTTATGTTTGTGTATGTAGTCCTGGTTTAAATGAAGTGATTATCTCCCTTTTGGATTGATAGCATCTTTTATAGACGCTACCATTTTTATAGGAGTAAATAAATGGGGGAAAATCTTTACTCATCATGAGAACATTTCTCTGTTCAGATAAAAGTTCTGGTGCCCTTTTATCTCCCCTGTAGCCTGAAGCTGTTATGCACATGCTTATGCTCAGTTGACTAAAAAACTGGTTTTACCACAGCAGATTAATTTATTGTCAAACCCCTTCCTGTCCCCAAAACCTTAATGGCTGCCAATCGCTTGACATCTAACAACAAGCTTCCAAACTTTGTTACAGGCATGCACAAACTGCGATTTGCCTACTTCTGTGGCTACCACTGTGTGGTTATAGCTTTGAAATGACTGGACAACTAACAATTCTAAAATAGGGTTGAGCGGTAATTCCCGATGAGCAGGCTTGCCTTTATGCTTTGGACCAAACTGTGCTCTCTTAGACAGCAACCCATGCTGTTGCTTGATGGGAGAGATCATTGGTTAGAGCAGCTCTTAGGCTTTTCTGATTTATGCTGGAAACGGCCAGCATAAAACTGACCCCAGCATTGAGAAGCCACAGTTAGCTAAAAAATCTTTCCCCCTCACACACACAACACACAACATACACGCTCTCAGTTAAGATGTTCTTGGAGATACCTCAGACTCACACTAAATCTGAGTGTGCCTGGGCTATTAGCAAAGCAGCTGAACGCTTCCAATAAGACTTTCCTGTTCTTTAGTACCTTGCACCTGAAGATTTCAAACACCTCACAAGCAAGCATTAATAATTTAAGCCCCATTATGCCACTGAAGAAAGAAATGTCATTGCCTTCCACTTATACAGTGGCAACTGAGGTACGGTTTGTTATTTTTGCATCTAATTTTCAGTGACTCCATCTCCAAACATGTACAATGAAAAAGCTCCAGAGCATAACACTATATGGAAAATCAAAATACTGCGAGGCGACAAAATACCTCAATACTGCAAGACAGCTCCATATTATGCATCTATCAGTGTGTTGACTAACCTTCCTTTATCTTTCTTCCTGTAATGCTCATTCTTTTTATTTTTTAAAAAGTTTATTTATACCTCAGAACACCTACCGTTTCAGACCTCAGATTTCTGACATTTTGAAAGTAACTTTCTCTCTTTACACTCCAGCAGGATCGCATTTTCCTGTACCAAAATAAAAGTACTAAACAAAGTAAAACATGAGCCCTGGTTCATTGCAGCATCAGGCCTACAGTCGGAAGGAGGCCAGGTTGGGTAGAACTATGCTCATCTTTTGTTAGGACTCCTTTGCATGCCAATCCTGGCCAAATCTATTTTGGAGAATTTCCCACCTCTCAGGACCTGACCTCAGGTTAGGGCTTTTTGGTCAAGAATTCAGATGTAGAGTCAAGGGAAAACTGAAGGAACAGAGAGAGATTTTATTTATTTATATACAAGCTCAGAAGATTTAGCCTGTTTCCCTTGCGGGATACTCACTCAACCATTTGGAAATACACAAAGGACCACATTTTAGAGTAGACTTCAATCCAATTCCCTGTATGCGTGCAACTTTAACACAGCAATTATAACTAGGGCATGGAATTTTTGTGAGTTTTCTCCCATGCCCCCATCTCCCCCAAAACATATTTAGATATGATCTGAGTTTGTGGGGTATATCATCATGTGTATACTCCAAGTGTGTGTTACAATTGATATTGCAACAAAGCTATATGCACAGGTGATTATAATATTTTTATCAATAGTAATATCAAGTAATAGCTTCTAACACTGAAGTGAAAATAATAATATTACTTTTAAAAAGAGTGGGCATAGGATGAGTATTGCCAAGACATGCTTTTACTGCATTTTTTAATTCCTGGGTGTGATTTCAGTGCAACTTTGGCTTAGAAAATGAATGACCCCACTGTCATTACTGTGCATGTCAAGAGAGTTCATTCCTATCTTTCCACTTTTGAAAATGACAGTTGATTTGTTCTAGTAATTTTTATATACAAAATCTATGGCCTAGGGAAAAAGTAAACAAAACACATACTTTCTTACCATCTCTTTTTTCCACACTGCTGTTTTTTCTTTAATTATTTATCTAACAATGAAATTCCCTCTGACTTTAATGAGGCTTTGCTAGGATCAGCAAAAATTAGTGGACTGCATACATAAAAAGAAAACTGAGTAAATGAAAATTAACTGGCTGCCCAACATAAAGTAAATACACTATTTCCACCTTTACACTTCTATACTCTGGGCACATCTACACATGCAAATACTCTAGGGTAAGTTTACTCTAGAGCAGCGTTTCTCAATCCATGGGTTATGACCCAAAAGTTGGTCACAAGAATATATGAAAGGGTTGCAAACAAACTTTAAAATGGATTATCCTTTAAATGAGAAAAAACATGGGGAAACTGTGGGTTTCCTTTGCAGGCTGGCAGAGTTCCACCCTGCAAGGGGCTGCTTGGGGACCACCCCTATGCATCACACACCCACCCCCTACCCCACCCACTGGGGAATGGGGCCTGTGGCTGGGGGGCAGTGGATTGGGAGTGAGGGGCAACACCAGGGCCAAGGGACTGTTTCTACTTAAACTATTTACTGAGTCAGGACTGGCCATCTATATTTACAAATGGGTCCTGGTACAAAAAGTTTGAGAGTGAATCTACTCTGAGCAAACACCTACACACACCAAGAAGCAAGAGCAGATTTGCTGCTTATGGCAGCAGTCTGCTCCTGCCCCCACCAGCTCTGCACTGGCCCCCAGCAGCAGCCAGGGGGAGGTCTAGGCTCCCCTTGGGCGCTAGCCCAGAGGCTGGCAGGTTGCATAGGGCCAGAAGACAGCTGTGTCCTGGAGGGGGCTGGGACATTGCTCCTGCTAGCTGCCTGCCAGCTAGCCCCACACTGAAGCACGCATTTGCCCCAGCCAGCCCCTCTGCAGCACACTGAGTTAGGAGGAGCAGCCTCAGGCTGCCAGCCAGAATAGTTATGACCCAGCTCAATATGGTGCACAAAATTAAACTCAAGAACTTATTGCTCTGGAGTTTATTGCTCTCAGGCTCATGTTCAAAGGGCATGTCCAGGAGCAATAAGCTCCAGAGGTTATTCATGTGCATTAATTAAACCTGTAGATGCACCCAATATGGCTTATTTTTCTCCATTTCAAAAAGCAAAATGATCTCTGAGTATGTGAAACCTAATACTTAATAAGCATGAAATAAAGAAGTAATAGTAATTATATGCATCCAATGGTGTAATAACATATACACTATTTGAGTCAAAGCTGCTGTCCTCAGTTTTTTCAACAGTCAAAGGGTGTTTCTCATTCAGCAGTCCCTCCTTCAATATGGGTAAGCAACCAAAAAAGGAAAGAAAATAACTAGCTTGCAGTAATTTTATTTTATTTACACCAAGTGATCAATCAACTTATCATGTAAATATTTTACTTAATCTTCTGATCAAACATGCTGCTGCTTTTCATTATAACGTAAATTCTTATAAGGAAATGTCCTAAATCTGATTAATTTTTAGTTAAGAAAAGGTGTCTCCAGAGCTCTAATTTTGTGATATTTGGCATTTTAGAGCTGTTAAGGAAATACTTCCATGTTTTGTAATCTTTAGGGAAAATAACATTCTCCCTTTCTATCTTCTGATAACTGACTGAGAGACAGAAACTTGTTCTATTTACTGTGCTTCCATACTGGGGGAAAAAAATCTTATATTCCATTTGAATTAAAAGTAGCAACATTATTACAAGGCTGGCATAAATGTTAGGTTCCTGCCACGTAACATGGTACAGTGAATGCTTCAAAATTCTACTTGGTTCAGGGTGTAGTACGAACAGTTTCCCTTCACTTTTTCCTTGGTGATCACTTTACTAGACATATTTAGTATTTCCTTTGTTCAACACATACTTTACTCTGTTCTTGTCTGTTGTGCAAAAATGGAATTGATGTCAGTTCTGTGATATGCTATTATGCATTTGTAACATTTTATTCATCAATGCATGATTCTGAAGAAGAAAATGAAATATTCCAGACAGAACAGCAGAAAACATATAGCATCATTTTCCACTTTGCTTTGCCAGCTAAGAACAGGGAAGCGAGTCTTTGGCAAGCTAATTTGGATACTTGTTTGCTAGTGAAAAACTGTTTTACGTATAAGAATCCATTTTCATTTCATATCATTAAAAAAAAATTCATACTGAAGTGGGAAGTAAGTAACTGGTACAGTAAACACAACAAACAGGTTAAGTCTCTGGGATTATGTCAGTCTCTCTAATGACTGTCCACACATAATTTATAATTATAAATAATTTATATTTATAAAGTATATATATATATATATATTTGCCATCTCCCTCTGTGTTTCTTATAGTTAGTGAAAAATGTTCCCTTTTACATAATTTTTTTTTTCAGGTCTATAAATACACAAACATCTTTTACAATAATATGGACTACCAAAAGTAACCACTGTTGACATTTCCTTTTGCTGAAAGATTCCCAGTGTCATAAGTCTATTTCGTTACTTTATAGCAAAGGGAATATTCTTAGGGATCATAAGGAGAGGAGGACTTTCCTGGTGGGCTGAACTGTAGGTTCTCGTAGTTCTGTTACATATTCTGTTAAGAGCTTCCCTAGTTCCTGGGACTGAGGTACACAACCCAGTGTCTATTGGAGGCCACTTACAAGTGACATTTTGCAATGGAGGGTTGCTGCAACGCATACACAGCCTGGCTGACTTGCTGAGGTAAATGTCTAGTGCAACTGACTGTGAGTTGCCAGGCCACTCATATTACCCTGGCTATTCCCATATTGTATACTCCTCCTAGAAGACATCCTTAAAACCTTCCTCAGTTATTTTAGTGTGCGGCCCCTGCAATAAATATATCTGATTGATAAAGATAGAAGGGACTTCAGGAGAAGGACTGGAAGGGATCTCATAAATTATAACTGCCTTGCCAAGAGTTAATTCTGAATCGCTCAGTGTCTATCTGGTCTCTGGTAAGGATTGTGGTTAGTTCCCCCCAAAATTGCAAGACTGACTCTTCAGCCTTAGATAAGACACTGACTTGTCTGTAGTATCACCTGCCTTTCATCTCTCTAATTAAAAACATATATTTCATGTTTATTTTTTAACTGCAATGCAGTACGGCTCACATTTCTGTATTACAGTTTTGCAGTTAAACTTCTCTGAAGTTAACTGGCAGACAAGGTTCCTTGGGTGAATTTGATATCTTTTATTAGACCAACCCAAATGGTTGGAGAATAGTTATTAAGCAAGCTTAACTGACATTTATTTAACACGTCAGCTGCATCCAAACCACTCTCTGTCACAAAAAAGGCTATCTTGGCTTATCTTCCCCTTTTACTGGTACGTGCTGCTTACAGATGCAGAATGAAGCACTCTGAACTTCCTCCAGTTGCTTTCCAGATTTCCAGAGAGTCTCTGCTCCCGTGGAGCTTTAACCACTCCATTTTCCTCCTCCGGGTGTTTTATTACTTTTTAATGATCTTCCCCTTGGTATCACATGGTGTCTTAGTGTGACTCCTGGACTAGGTACTTGACAGAGATCTGCTTCATTCGGAGTCTTAGCTCCAGCTGCCACAGTTACATAACATGATACCTTCTGTTATATAATGTAAACCAAGACATTTCCGCAAATGCAGTGGCTAGGCACTTCATTCTTACTGCACTTCAGAACTAGCTGACACCTCAGAAACAGCCTAGATGAGGAGCAAATAGTTTAGAACCTTGTGATTGACAGGCTCTACTCACCTTCTTTGGGCCAGGACATAAAGCAAAGATGCCTTCTTCCCTACCATGATACTTAATGGCACACCAGGGTAAGTGTATGTGGTTTACTTTTGTACAGTTCTTGGCCAGACTGTGAATTTAGCCAGAATAAATGTAATTTCTATGGCTTCTTGCTGCATAGAGGAATATTGTCTAATTGTAATGCATTAAAAATACTGTGTTACTCTTTTTTCAGATGTTTAGAAGTTCTTCCCAGGGAAGTTTATTAAAGGCCTTGTTACATGGTAATTTTGGGTGGCTCCTGGAGCTCTTAACCCCTTGACTGTTCACGCATTAACATCTGAAATTAGTTTTAATTAGGGTGATCTCTGATCCGTGCTACCCACACTGTGTTACACAAATGTGTAGTAAAGCTAGACTACACCTTAGTGTAAACACCCCACCCACCTCCCCTTCCCTGCTGGCCTGGCTCAGGCCCACTGCCCCCTCTCCCCTCAACTCTCCCCAGCCCCCTGTTTACTGCCCCTCCCCACCTGCACTCACTTGTGGCTACCCACATTGTTTGTCACAGGGGAGCAGGCAGGGAAGAGTTAACCTGCCTGCTTGCCTGACCACTGCTGCTGCTCTGTGCCTGTCCAGGGAAGTTAAACCCATCCCTGTCTGCTCCACTGGGACAGAGCCAGGCAGCTACAATTAGGCAGGTATTGAGGAGGGTGGGGGGACCCTGCAGGGCAGGGAGGGAGCCCTGGGGGTGGGAGGAGCTGAGGGGAAGTCTCAGGAGGAGGGGCATGACAGGGAACAGGTTGTGCCTGTCACTCAAAGGGGATTGAGCAGGCAGTAAACAGCCTGCAGGCAGGAGCAGGCGCAATCAAGCACTCACATGCGAGGCAGGCGGAGAGGGTGCTGCATTTGGGGTGCACAGACCCCGGTGCCAGAGAAGGTGCGGCATTTGGGGTGCACAGACCCTGGTGGCAGAGAGGACACAGCATTTGGGGTACACAGACCCCGGCGCCAGAGAGGGCGTGGCATTTGGGTGCACAGACCCTAGCGCCAGAGAGGTTGCGGCATTTGGGGTGCACAGACCCCGGTGCCAGAGAGGAAACGGCATTTGGGATGCACAGACCCCAGTGCCACAGAGGGTGCAGCATTTGGGGTGCACAGACCCTGGTGCCAGAGAGGGTGCGGCATTTGGGGTGCACAGACCCCAGCGCCAGAGAGGGTGCGGCATTTGGGGTGTGTTGTGAATCAGAGCAGCCACCGGCAGCCGTCTGACTCACACCGGAGTGTTTAGATTTTGAACTCGGCAGGCGGGTAATTGATGGATGGAGTGGAATTAACCAGGCACAGACACGTGTAGGTTACAGGAGTTTGTTTACTTACGTCGCCTAGATAATGATGACGACGCAGGCGACAGCCTTTGTTCCGTTACAGCTTCGGTTACAAAGTTGAGTACACTCACGCATTCAGGTTACAACTAGGCAATGACGGATGAGGCACCGGAACGAACGGTCGGGCTTGCAAGACTTCTACGCCAATATTTTACGATGGCGGGGATGATTGTTTGGGAATTGATCAAGTTCCCAACTCTCTGGTGACGAGCACAGGTGTCTCCTTAGAGCTCCCCAGAGTTCTCCGCCTTGGGCGGAAACTGTTAAACTATTTATAGGCAGAGGTGTTTGACAGAGATACCCAATCGTGAACCGTTATATGGAATCTTTAATTTTTTGGCAGGTGGCAGCTCTTTGTCTCCTCAAGTTACAAGGTAGTGGGTTAGGTTTCTCTACCTGTTACGTGTGTGCTACGTGTGAGGAGCTTACGCTTAATTTTTGACCAATTATATATATTTTCCCCTCGCTTTTTATTTCAGCTGACCAATTATCTACAGTACTCCGGCCGCGTTTTGTTTCAAGGAATTTTTGGCAGGGAAGTTTTTTAACCCTTAATCGTCAAAATGAAGATGATTTGAATGGTATCTCTTGCTAAGTGGCATGGGCACAATTTAATTGGGTTGTGACAGGGTGCACAGACCCCGGTGCCAGAGAGGACATGGCATTTGCGGTGCACAGACCCCGGCGTGAGAGAGGGCGCAACACTAGGGGTGCAGAGAGCCCAAGCACCAGTGAGGCGCAGAGACAGGGCTGTGGAGAGCCCAGGTGCCAGTGAGGCGCAGAGACTGGGCTACGGAGAGCCCAGAGAGGACAAGGGGGCCAATTCATAGCAAGGCGCAGACCCAATATTGTCAATGCCATCTGCAAGGCTTGGGGTATGGTAAAGGGGCAGTTGGAGCCATGCACATAGCCCATAAAGCTAGGGTGTCCCCAAAAACACACATTGTGAATTGGGACCCACAAGGGGTCTGGGAACCCACAGGGTTCAGAGAGTCCATCAAACCGTGTCTAAGATGACTTAAAGGCAGCCTCCCTATTTTTATATTTCCATCAAAAACCTGGAGGGTGAGAACTGAGGGTGCCCAGTGGGCCAAATTGGCATGGTTGAGGGGCCTTAGGACATCACGACCATCCTTAGGGACCCCATCCCATGACAAGGCCCCTCTGTGAGGAACGAGAAGAGCCCCAGAGAAGTAAAATGGCCCCACCTGTGTTGCAAAGAACTCCGCAGGGCTCCTTCTTCACCCGGTGTTTCAGGAGGGGAGGGGGAGTCAGCTGGAACTCCAGGATAAAAGGAGACGTGGGACAGGCAAAAGGGGGACACAGGAAACCAGAAGTGACTGACTCAGGCAGCGAGATGGCAGGGAGAGCCGGAGGCACTGAGGAAGCAAGGGAGACCGGGCTTAAGGGAAGCAGTTCTGTGGAGGGAGCTGCTGGGGGAGAGAACCCTGAAGGAAGTGCCCAGAGAGAAACAGAAACTGCCATGAGGCAGTTAGACGGTACCATAAAGACCCTAATAGCAGAGCTGAAGAAAAAGGGTACCGCAAAGTTGCGACTATAAGGGCAGAAGAAGGGCCCATTTGGTTTTTTTGTTCTCTTTTTTGTGAGAGAAAAGTCACCCCAGATAGTGCGTTTATAACTATCAGGACAATAAACCAGGAAAAAGACTGGCTAGGATTACTGGCAGGTCTGTGCCAGGTTCCAGCCAGGCGAGATACAACTGGGCCCATCGGGGATACTGATTGGCCAGACCCAGAGACCCAAGGAGCATTTTTTTTTGCACTGCTCAAAGGCAGATTGCAGAGACAACTGAATTACCACCCGGTGGAATGGGTGCGGGTGTAGGGGTTGGTGGAGCCCTCACTACATTAAGACAAATTGCAAGAGCCAAAGCCTCAAGACACACACACCCCAGCATTCTATTTTCTCCTGTAACAACAAGTCATGGCAAGCGAGATCGCGGCCGTGTGGGAGGGGCCAGCAAGACGTTGCGGTGGACTTCGGCTTGTTAGCCGAGGTGCTAAAGCTGTCTCGGTGTAGAAGATAGAGTAAGAAAGGAAGAAAAGGAAAAAAGCCACTCAGACAGGTGAGTAGGAGGAGCTCCAGAGACTGACGACACCTAGATCGATAGAGACAAGCCTCTACCACAGATAGGGGTGGGACTTTGGGGGTGAAAGCCCACCATTGTTCACCCTCCTGGCCTGAATGTGTGACTCGAGATGGCACTAACAGAAATCAACATTTGTGCGGCTCAGTGCAGTGTAACAAGGCTCTGAGTGTCTCCTGTGTCCTGTGTCATGGGCCTCAACAAGAAGGCACAAACAATTAGTTTTCACTAGAGAAGTCACACTTCCATAGAAGTCTATTACAGCTATCATAATTAACAACAACAGTAACACTACTAACTGTCGTTGTTATTGCTGCAGTGGAGCTCAAAATATGGTAAAATTCTTTGTAAATACAGAAGACAAAACAGTCACTGTGCTGATGGGATTTTATTCCTTGAGGGAGCAAGTGACAATACTGTTTCTTGCTTCCTTGTTACTCCACTGGAAAAAAGGCAGGTTGAAATTCTAGCTGCAACACCATAGGAATGCAGCCTGTACTTCCCTTGGGAGTACACTGAATCACTGTACAGTACAACCTCACTATAACAAACTTTAACAATCCTGATAGCAGGAACTGATATTTTTTCATTATTATGATGCAGCAAATTAACCCATATTATAGCAAACACTCTCTTTTTGTGATTTTTTTTCCTCTCTCAAACTTCTTATAATGAGGTGGTAATTTATTCTAGCTGATCTATTTTAAGATGTCCTTGCCCCCATTTTTCCACTGCACCTACAGCAGAGAGAGAGGCTGTGGGCACTTCTGTCTCTTGACAGACCTTCCACAGCCATTTATACACAGCTTTTTGCCCTTTTTGCACCATCTGGTCATTTTAAGTTTCCTTCCATACAGAAGGCTCTGCAAATCTTTACTTTTTGCTACCTTTCTTTACTCTAGGGGCTCATCTACATGAGATGCTGACTGTGCAGTAGCCTGATACTACTGTGCAGTAGCATCGCATGGCAAAAACCATGCTGAGACTCTACTGTGCAGCAGTATTAGGCTATGTGCAGTAGCATCACATAAAAGATGATCAGTGGTGTTACTGCCAAGTAACTTCAGTTACTGTGCATTTATTTAGTGCTTGCTTATACAAATACTAAATAAATGCACAGTAACCACTGTGCAGTAGCATCTCATGTAGATGTGCCCTAGTTGTATCCAAAACATACTTTAGACCTCTGATAATCAAAAAGGAATAAGGATCTTTGTGTGTATTTGTTCTAGGCAATCCCAAATTAGCCTTCATCTAAGAAAAGCAAAAATCATATTGGTGTAGAGCCCTGAGGAGACAACCTCAGCAGGGTTTTGGGCACTCCTTAGAACAGAGCTGTTTGAATTAATTAAAAAAAAAAAAGACAGAAAAGCCTCTTTTCATTGTTCCTTTTTATTTCAGGAGCAAAGTGTCCTGACATCTTTACTAAAAATGTTTTTCTACATAATAGCCATCCTTGCCATCTGCTATTGGTGGTGGGTTTGGAGAGGAAGAGACAGGTCAAAGATTACAAATCTAACAGGCAAATATATATTCATCACTGGATGTGACACAGGATTTGGAAATCTAGCAGCAAGGACTTTTGATAAGAAAGGATTTCGAGTTCTTGCCAGTTGTCTGACTGAAACAGGAGCAGAAGAGCTAAAAGCAGCATCCTCAGAGAGGCTCCAAACACTGCAGCTGGATGTGACAGATTCAGACAATGTGAAGAAGGTTGCTGAGAGGGTAAAAGCTGAAGTTGGGTCAGAAGGTGAGTGACAGAACAGCTGCAAAGTGTTTAATGTCAATAGATAAACATTTCAAAAGATCATGATTTGAAAAATGTTTTGGGTTTTTTTACTGTGTTTGTGCTTCTTTTCACAAATATTCTAATGGAAGAGTTCCCTGGAAAGAACTGTGTGTACAGCTAACTCTAAGTACTTTTGGGGGGAGGTTCTTGAAAAGTGAATTTGCAAATGCATATATTCACAATAGAAATCTAGTTCCATTGACTTTCATGGTACAGTTCTTGTACTTAAAATTAACCACGTGCTTATATGCATGCATAAGGGAATTAGTACCAGAGTTCTTATTACTCTCAGGATGAAGTGCCTGATAAGAAAACAGAAACAAAAACTGAACCTGTATAGAATTAACCAAATTTCATTTTGCATAGCAAATAATCATAACGAGCTGCTCCCAAACCACTGACAGACTAGGAATTATTTAGTAAGTAATTTTGAATAGCAAGAATATTTTAGAAAATTAGGGTCTGATTGTGGACCATTTTCAAATAGAAAAAGAAACAAATGGCATGGAACAAATTACTCTGTCCCAGGGGAGCTTGGATGCCGGAAGGCCCCCGGGGCAGCAAAGGGTCCCGCTTACCTCCTGCAGGGCCAGAAGAGCTGAGGGAGGCCCACGCGCCGAGAACGTCAGCACGGGTTGTCAGCCGGGCATTTATCCGGCTGCGGCAAAGCAGCGGGGGCGGGGGACGCCTTCCGGGAGGAACAAAAGGTGGCCCCGCCAAGGCAACAGGGTGGCTGGATGAAGGAAGCTGGAGCGGGAAGCCTCAGTGAGCGGGGAGTCAGCAGCCACCCGCGGAGTGCGGGAGGGAAGGAGGTGGAGTCAGACCCGGCTCCGAGAGATGGAGCAGAGCAGCTGGCAGCAAGGCTGGTGGAAAAGCCAGCACTGTGATTATCGGCTTAGCCGGTGGGGAAACTGGTGGTAGCGCCGGTAGCAGGACCGGAGGAGGAGCTGGCAGGACCCTAATCAGCGTAGCCGGGAAAGGAGCCAGCGGCAACGCCGGTGATAGAGCCGGAGAAAGGGCAGAGAGGGCCCCAGGCAGCCTAGCTGGGGAAGGAACCAGCTGCTGCACCGGCAAGAAGGCCGGGGGAGGAGCTAGCTGGATCCCAGGCCGCAGAGCTGATAGCGAAGGCAGCTGCAGCATGAGCGGCAGGAGCGGCAGGAGCGTCAGAGAGGCCAGCTGCATCGAGAAAGAGGGCATCGGTGAGGTAACCGGGTGCCCCATACAGAGGAGAGCCGGCGGGAGATACGGCGATCTCGTGGACCCCCGGAGGAACGCAGGTACCAGGCCAGAGGGACCAGGCTGGCGTCCCTATAGGCAGTACACCCAGCCCAAAGACCGTTGTTGATGGCCGGCGTATTGAGGCGAGAGGGTGGCAAGCCAGGAACGACGTTGAGGCCATAGGAGGAAAAGCCTAAGGTGGCGAGTGGCCAGGGTGTAGGGGAGGATGGAGCCCCGAGGTTACCCGCCAAGGAATGCGCCGACACCGGTGGATACCCCAAGGGTGGACCCCCCACTGAAGGTACCATCAAAGTCGTGGCAGGCGAGTTCAGGGGTCCCCCTGATACCAGCAGGGGTAACCTCTGGGGTGCACTCACGAAGCCAGGGCGCATGAAACCTTGGGCCCGGGCAAAAGACCTCGCGGGAACACCTGGTAGAGCGGAGGCGGGTACATACTCCAAGAACAAGCTCCCCATCCACAAAACAACCATCAGAGGAACAACACCAACACCTTACAACATTCCAACCTCAGACTTGATGAAACTGAAAGCAGCAACCAACCCACAAATATTATCAATCTCTCCACACACACGCTTACCAAAACTGAAAAATCTGTCCTTTCTAAAGGCCTAAATTTCTGTCCAGAAAAATACCCTAATAAAATACTTCAATGTGGAGAACTAGAAGAATTCTTCCGACGCCTGCGCCTCAAAGAATATTTCCACGACCAAACTGAACCCACTCCCAACGACAACTCATCCTCTGACAACATTCAGGAAAGGATCAATGCCAAAACCCCCCCAAAAAATCATACTGGACACCTCTCAGTGGACAAAACCCTAACCTTGACTGCTACATTGACTGCTTCAGGGAAAGAATGAACAATGAAATAATCAGCAACACACGCCACCACCACAACCTCTCTACCAGAGAAAAAGGCCATAGGATCTCTAAGATCTAACCACCAAATAGTAATAAAACCAGCAGACAAAGGAGGAGCCACAGTCATCCTAAACTGTGAGGATTACATAAAGGAAGCCAACAGACAGCTCTCTGACACCACCTACTACAAAGAACTATAAGAAGATCCTACTCCCCTTTTCACCAAAAAAAACTCAACAATACCATCAAATCATTTCCATCAAGATTACAAGAAAAACTACAGACCTTGATCCCCCCGCTACCTAACCCGGGGACTTTTTACATGCTCCCTAAAATCCACAAACAAGGGAACCCTGGCAGACCTATCATATCCAACCATGGGACCCTAACTGAGGAAATATCAGGTTTCGTTGAATCCATCCTAAAACCGCTTGTCACCCACAGAGCAAGTTTTGTCCAAGACACTACAGACTTGCTATGGAAACTTAAAAACAGACCACCTTCCCAGCAACACACTCCTAGCCACCATGGACGTTACCAGCCTATATACCAACATCCCACACCAGGATGGCATCCAAGCCTGCCTTACATATTTACAGGAACAAGATTACAATTCAGAATACAGACCCAAAGATATTACTGAGCTTATACACTTCATCCTCACACACAACAATTTCACTTTTAATAATCAACACTTCCTCCAGATGATGGGAACAGCTATGGGCACTAAAATGGCCCCACAGTATGCCAACCTTTTTATGAGCCACCTGGAAGAAGACTTCCTCAAGAACTGCACCATCAAACCCAGGAGCCACAGCACAGGTAAGCAACGAGAAGGTAGGAAATAAGGGGCCCCTTGGGACTTGGAGCGGGGGGGCAGCAAAGGCACCAGTCTCAGGGCTCAAGTGCCTATATACTAATGCTTGGAGCTAGGAGCTGTGCTGTGGTGCTGGCCGCCCCATGGCTTACAGGTTCCCAATGTTCTCCTTCTTCAGGCTGGGCTAGTTTAACTAAGGGTTGGAAGGAGCACTTCTACAGAACACAGACAATTTATGTGTGTGGGTGTGTGTATAGAAACTTATTTTGGGTCAATCAGAAATGTTTGGTTTAACCTGAAATAAAATTCAGGTCAGTTTTTAGCTTAAAAATTAAAAAAATAAATAAAGTGTCATTTCAAAATCAAAAGTCAACCATTTTTTTTTGGAAAAGGTCAAAGGACTTTGGCATTTCCAAAAATGAAATATTTAATTCAATTAAAGTGTCTCCATTGAGTATTTCAAGATTTTCAGTTCCCCCCTTATTTTTAGGGTAGCAAAACTCTTTGCCAACAGTTTTAGATCACCCCTCCCACATTGCCACCACCATAAAACCCTTAATTTTTCAGTGAATTCTCTATTTGTCAAAAAAAAAATCATCAGGAGCTACTTTTGAGACTATGACCATTAGGATTCCCAATCCTCATCCTACAACTTCACTAGCAGTGAATAAAAAAACCCTGATATCAATATGCTTCACATCTTTCAGACAGACTGAACTCTGTTTTGGTTCAATTCTTATATTAAACAAACTTCTTCATCTCTCCCTGATATTCAGGATATTTTACTCTTACTTTCATTAAAGATATTTCAGCTTCCTGGTTCTTATTCTCTGATATACTTCCTCCTCTTGCAACTTTCAATTGTCTGTGATGTCCAACATCCAACTTACTCACTTTTAAGAGTCAAAGTAGGAAAATGTAATTGAAGTGAAATGCAAAGTGTGGCAGTGATGTGCTAGAAAAATTATGTAGGCTATAGGAGCTACGAAGACAGCTCATATATGCATGCTTTCTCATTTGGTTCTCAGCACACTTGACTTATCTTTACAGAGATAAAAATTTACTTCATAATTCACTCCTTTTATTTTTTGTTCCTATGCAGGTCTTTGGGGGCTTATCAACAATGCTGGGATCATGGGACCAACAGCTCCTACAGACTGGTTGAAGATTGAACATTTCAGAGCACCAATTGAAGTTAATTTAATTGGCCTTATAAATGTTACATTAAACATGCTTCCCTTAGTTAAAAAAGCTAAAGGGAGGATAGTCAACATATCCAGCATTGGAGGTCGTCTGACAGTGAATGGCGGTGGCTATTTTCCTTCCAAGTATGGGCTGGAAGGATTTAATGACAGCCTAAGGTATTAACTGTGATGAAATAATACATATTATAGAATCCTGAAAAAGTAGGGCTGGAAGGGATTTCCAAAGGTCATCTAGTCCAACCCCCTGCCTGAGGCAGGACCATCCCTACCCAAACCATCCTATACAATCCATAATCTAAACTCTACGTAAGACTACTGTCGACTCTGACATGACACAGGCCTAACACCCTAACCTGCCACAGGTAAAGCTGGGGAACCATAGCAGCCTTGTTCCTATGAAACTTTGCCAGTCTATGCCATGCCCCTGGATACAGAAGAAGGCAAAAACCCCCACAGTCCATACCAGTTTGATCATGGGGTAAAGATTCTTCCTGACCCTGAATATGGCAATTGGTCTGACCCTGAGTGGAGGGGCCCCCCCAGGCAAGGACCTCTGGCTTTGGTCCCAGCAGAAGCATTGGCACACCCCAGTCAAAATCCCCAGCTTTGGCTATTACTAACACCTAATGCCTCTAAAGAAAGCTTAAAAACACTCTGATACATTTAGTAGAAAGTCGGGAAGGGGGCAACCAGCAAAGCCTAGAAGAATGGGAAATAGCCATGGCATATGACATAGCTATGCCTAGATCATCCCTGACCAATGACTGTCCAACCTCTTCTTGAACACCCCCAGCAATGGAGAATGCACAACTTCCCTAGGCAATCCATTCTACTGCCGCACTGTTCTAACAGTGAAGAAGTTTTTTCGGATATCCAATCTAAGCTTACTTTGCTGCAACTTCAAGTCTTTGATCCATGTCTTCCTCTCTTCAGTAAGAGAGAAAAGGTGCTTTCCTTCTTTATGGCAGCCCTTCAAGTATCTGAAGCCTGCTATCATATCCCTTCTTAAGAGCATTTTTTCAAGCTGAATATGCCTACCTCCTTCAGCCTCTCCCCATATGATGTGCTTTCCAAGCCCTTGATCATCTTTGCTGACCACCTCTGGACCCTCTGTAACTTCTACATTTCCTTTTCAAATATTGAGCCCAGAACTGCACAGAGTACTCCATATGATGCCTAACCAGTGCCAAGTAGAGAGACACTATTGCCTCCCATGTCTTGCACCTAAATGTTTCTATTGATGTGTCCCAAAACTGCATTCAGCTTTTACACTGCTGCATCACACTGCAGACTCATATTGAGCCTGTGATCTACCAGAGTCCCAAGTCTGTTCCAGAGTGCTGCCAGCCAGCCAAGTGTCACCCATTTTATACTTGTGTTTTTGATTATTCCTTCCAAGGTGTAGCACCTTACATTTGTTTGCATTGAACTGCATCCTGTTAGCTCTAGCCCAACTTTCCAATCTGTCAAGATCTTTCTGAATTGTGCTTGCATCTTCCAATGTGTTTGAAGTCCTTCCTAGGTTAAACTAAATAGTGCATCAGCTCAAAACAGAGGCTTGATTCCCTTATTTTTGTTAATTGGATAATCTAAATAAGGGTTCAAGTAGATGAGGCAGTTATGCAAGATAAACCAGGAGTGCATCTACAGTGTACTCGCTACTTTGCACTACTTCTACTTGAGAACACTTCATTCTTGCTAAGAGAACCTTTGTGTAAATAGGGCTTACCTCACCCTATTTACATTAATAACCTCCCTCTAAAAATATTAACATGAGAAGTTATTGTAGAGAAGCAAGCACACCGTAAATTAATAATTATGTCACTGTGCAATAAACTCCCTAATAGTATGCATGGGAGAGTGGGCAGTCTTAGTGGCTAGATACCTGAACCACAGGTGTAGTCCAGATCTTTTCCAATGGGGGTATGGAAGGATTTGGCATCAGAACTGGATTTGGAAGCTGTAGCCAAAGTCAGGATAGGCTGGGATCAGAAGCTGAAGCCAAAAACAGAGTAAGTCAAGGGTTAACCAGGATCAGAAACCAAAAGTCAGAGCTGAAGGCCAAGCCAGAATCAAGAGCAGAAAATTGGTGTCAGGGAAGGCCAAGGCTTTTACAAGGATTGGAAGGTGGAGTCAGAGCCAGGAGTCAAAAATTAGCAAACCATCAAGGAAGCACACAGAAGGTCAGAAGCAAGAACTTTCGCTTTTGTCCAGACAAGAAGATTGCAGGCTGGGCTTTAAGGGCTAGAGTGCGTGGGTCCTGTTGCCTGTAGCTTCAGGGACTGGCTGTACTGATTACAACACTCAGCTCAGCTAGGACCAGGGTGTTGCTCTGGATTTGCTGCAGGTGACATTTATTTAGGGAATGACTAGCCCTGATCTCTTGATTAAGACTTGCTGAATCCAGTGTTCTGACCTGGCATCATTACACCAGTGTAGACAAAACTTACAAATGAAGTTACTTTGATGTAAGTGAGAATCACACCCACTGAGTCTAGATGGCTATGGAATTGCCATGATTTAAGCTGCAGATCCCCTGTACATTGCAGGCAATCCAAAAAGCCACTTATAATATAATTACCACACACTATGGTTAAAGTTAACAAAACAAAGATCTGGATGCAACTATTCCTCTCCCCCCCCCCCCCAAACCACTTCATGGTCATTCAGAAATTATTCTTTTGAAGTAGGGGAATTAAAGGAGGTACTTGAATTTGGGGGAAAGAACATGGCAAATTATTCTGGAATATACAAGCTGAGAGAAGCACTGTAGTACTTTTACATACTGTATTGTTTTACATATATCACACCCCTGAATATAGTATGCACCTTGTTTTTGAGAGGCAGAATGAAGCAGCAGCAATTTTTTCCAGAGCTATGGCTATATAGAGTAGGGTCAGAACTTAATCTTCAGCTGAGTCACCTTCATTTTCCTGCTCAACTAAAGCTGAAACCCTAGCTGCTGCTAAAGACTGGTCTTCATTGGCAGATTTTTGATCCTGAAAAAAATGCTAGAGTCTTCAGGGGGTTGCAATAGGAGGAGAACAACCAGGAAAAGCAAGCTGACAGAAAAAAAAACACTAATAAAAGGTTAGCTTGATTAGTGGAACATCAAGGCACTTAGAACAAGACTATTGTTAACACCTGTGGAGAACAATTAGCCATTAAGTTTATTGACTTTCCCATTTGCCTGAATACTAATGCAACAGCTATTGCACTGTAGGGCTAAAACAGGGGTGGGCAAAATGCGGCCCACACACCAGATGCGGCCTGCTAGCTCATTCCATCCGACCCACGGGGCCCCTAAAAATTTAGAAAATTAATATTTATCTGCCGCTGGCTGCCTGTCATGCGGCCCTCGATGGCTTGCCAAAACTCAGTATGCAGCCCTCCACCCAAAATAATTGCCTGTCCCTGGGCTAAGATCATAGGCAGGGTGCTTCTATCATAGGCAGAAAATCAGCTTCCCTACTTAATACACCCTGATTTTGAGGGAAAGAGCATGTGTTGTATGTGAAAAAAATATAATAATAGGCAGTCTTCAATACTGGTGAACCAACACAGACAAGATAAGACATGACCTGCACTTTTTTTCTTTTGGTCAAAACTCAAAAAAACCCCAACAAACAGCACTAAGTTTCCTTAATCTTATGCATTTTCTGTACCTGTGTGTTTCCATACAAAATATTTTTAGGTAAGTAAAAGGAATGCATTTTTCCCTAAGCACTTTAATGTTGAATACATTTTACCTATTGATAAGTCAAACTTTGTCCTCCCCAGTGTGTACAATCAACTAGAAAGATGGAGGGAGAAGCATTAGTACAGATATCGATATATCAGATGTTAAGAAGTATAGCTAAAGTGATAATGAAACCTTTAAGTGGCTTTTTTTGCAGACGGGACATGATCGCATTTGGTGTTAAGGTTTCTTGCATTGAACCTGGGCTATTCAACACAAAACTAAGCAACCAAACAAAGGTTATCAAAGAAAGGGAGGCCATTTGGAATCAGCTTCCTCCTGCCATTAAAAAACAATATGGAGAGGGATATTTACAGGAAGGTAAGACATTTCCTGCTTATTTGTACTGAAAAGACAAATGTACTTGCTACTTCCAGAGACTGGAAAAATGACCCAGCCTCTTCTGGATAGAGTGACCACTCTCTTTTGAAATTTGATGTTAGATGAGGGATGCTCAACCTCTGGCCAAATGCAGCCCACAAACTCATTGAATCTGGCCCCCAGGGCTCCCCACAAATCAGAAAAAACAGGTGGCAGGGTAGCAGTGGCCATTAATACTGCCATGCTCCCACACTGCCAAATTCCCACAACCATCCATTCCCCCACAGCATGATTTAGAGGCTGGACTAGGCCTCATTCTCCCTGCATGGCTGAATTGGGGCCAGGCCATGCCACCCTCCCCCACATAGCTGAATTGGGGCTGGGCCACACCCCTTTCCCCCCATGTGGCTGAATCAGGGCCAGGCTGCCCCCCTCCGCACAGCTGGATGGGGCCCCACTGTACCCACCCCAAGTGCCGGACTGGGGCTATAGGCCAGATCCAGCCCACAGACAGACTAGGCACTGCCCATCCAGCCTACCAGGGAAAAAAGTTGAACACCATAGGTGTTAGACCATAAGCTTACAGTGTTTATCCATGTCAAGGCGATGACTATGCACAAAAAAGCAAAGAATCATTATAGTTTATCTCCTCCCTGCGATATTTTGTTCTGCTTTCAGCTATTTTGAATTTTTAGTTTGGCACCTGGGCTTTAAACAAACACACAAAAGTGCACACCTTTTACGAAATGATACAATCACAAACTAGCAAGTGTTTTCTAAGATGTCATTAAAGCATGTATGGACAGTTGAATGCACATGCTTGGAGACCAGTGCAGAATCAGGTAATCTGATGGATTACTGCTGCACCCAACGTGTCCTGCTGATCCTTGGACTTTCCCTGTCTCTCAAATCTCTTTGGTCAAATTGCAATTCAGATCTTCCTCCACATCAAACAGTGAGCCAGATTCACTGTCATGTCATACACCAGAAGCAACATAGATAGCAGGTAGATCTGTTACGTCTTTGGTTTAAATTCTGTCTGTTTCCTCTTTTGAGACAACAAGAAGATTAATTGATTTCCTATAGACAATATGGATCTGGTTTTACCACCACTGCTTATGTTAATAGTGTTTTACTCCACTAAGTGAAATCAAAGGGGCATTTATGCAGCAAATTACTATTCATTGACTGCTCTTCAGTGAAATGCTTTTCCTCTTTGTCTAGTGGGGAATCGGAAAGATCATTTGGCTCTGCCATTCTACAAATAAAAAAGGAAATAATACTTATAAGTATTGAGGGAGGGAAATAGAGTCAACTCTCCTCACACCCAGGGCATGCCACTAAAATGTATTTCTCTGTGATTTTTACAGATGCAGCAAGGAAAGGGAAGCTGGTCAGGATGTCTATGAACACAGATCTCTCCTTGGTTGTTCAGTGCATGGAGCATGCTTTAACAAGCCTTCATCCTTGCACACATTACCCTGTGGGCAGGGATGCTAAGCTTTTATGGATCCCTCTTTCAAACATGCCAGCAGCTATACAAGACTTTGTGCTCTTGAGAAACAAAGTTAAGCTTGCTGACACAAGCACAGGGTAATTCTTTTCCCTTGTTTACACTTTCCAAGTTTACCTCGGGATGGCCTAGGCAACTGAACCAGTAAGAACCAGCCTTTTGTTTTAGCTTTATTCCTAAAGCATCTGAACCATGTCAGACATGCATTTGTTATAGCTATTAAATTTTTAGCATGCCTATTTCTGAAACTTACTCTTCATCTAATAACATATTGTATCAACTTTTTAAATCTTGCGTCAAAACAGAAACAAAGAACAATGGAAGTGTTGCAAAGAAATCATACAATACTGCCTTTTTCACTGAAGCCAGGTTGACTTTTTAAATGCATAAAACTTTGCAAATTTGTCTTAAAATGCTAACTACAACCCTCACAATATTTTGTATATTATTTTTACTCAACCTACAAAATGTGAACTGGAAATAATAGAATTACCATTACATTTTTAGGGCCAAAATTTTTGGGTAATCAATTTATGAGTCCTTAAAAGGCAACGGATTTTCAGTTAGGTGTCTATGTCTTGCTTAAACTCTACTTCAGCTGTCACAGTTGCCACCTAACCCTGGAGGTGCCAAAAGTTTTGAGGAAACTCCATTTTTTACATTAGAATTTGCCAAAGTGCCTAAAGTTATGCTTCTCGCAATACTTTGACATAGGTCTTTCCAGTCCTAAACAGATTAGCACCTACCTCACATCTAAACCCTGTCAGGATTCACAAGCTAAGCATATCTCCAATTATGTTGCCTGAGGGGTAAATCTCATATGTGCTATCAAGAGTATACTTAAATCAGACTCCATGCAAAATATGCAGGAGCAGCAAGCCATGCTGCAGAGATAGCTGCACCCCTGCTCCTAGCTTCCTCCCCTGCCTACCAGTGCTGGCAGATCTTGCAGTGCGAGTCTCTATGGACTTTTTAAAGTCGCCAAAGCAGGTGAGAATCCCTTCCTACCCTCCCATGCTCAGAGGCAGATCCCCTCCTCTCCATTTGTCTGCCACTGCTGCTTTCTCTACTGTCTCAGGGCAGGCAAAGCCTGCCTGCTCCCTACACAGGGGCTAAGCTCAACTGAGTCACTGGCTATGGCAGGAGTGATGGGTCTCAGTTGAGCTCAGGTTCCCCCACCCTACCATGTCACCCTGAGAGCAGGCACAGAGAGGGGTAACTCCCCTGGCCCCGCATTGCTACTGCTGCTGTCAGTGTCCCAGTTGAGCCGAGACCCTGCCCAGCCTGACTGGAATGGGCAAAAGTGGTTCTTAAGTTTCCCTGTCCCCAGGACAGCCGGGAAAGCAGCAGCGGCTGATGAGGGAAAGGGAAGGAAGGAAGTGGGATTCTCATCCACTTTGGGGACTTTAAAAAAAGTCCCCAGAGGCTCCCATGGCATATGCCATTCTGAAAAGGGGGGCGGTACAGCTGTGCTACTGCACCCCCTCTGGATGTACCCATGTTCTCCTAGAAGGAGGGAAGAGGATATAGCCTTAAATCCCTTCAGAAAAAGGAGGAAATTGAAACCAAGTCTTTCACATCCCATGCAAGTCATCTAACAACTGAGTTATTATATTAACGTTTAAGGTAAAAATGTGGGGGGAGGGTGGAAGCTTTTGAAGATAGCATTTGAAATGCCCTTTTGAAGAGATACTTCTTGCTTGGGAATCCCAACTGAAAGGAAGCTCCTGTCCAAAGAACAAAATAAGACACTTCCCTGTCCTCAGCATCTCCCAGCACTTATTCTAACTCCACTTCTGGCTTGCAGGATTTTGAGAATCCCATTCTGGGGTGCCCTGTATGGTGAATTTAGATGCCTCACTTCAGACTGTAGATTCCACAATGGGGATAGAATGGCTCAACATCCTGTTGTGAGAGGGGGGCCGTCTGGAGGTTGGTCATGACCTTGGCTTGTCCACCTGTCTAGGGCAGTCCACCCACCTGACTTTCCTGCCATGCCTTTGTTGGGAACTAAAAAATTGTGCATAGACAGGAGGCTCCCCATTTATTGCCCAATGCCACGGGCATAATACACAGCTCCAAACCATCCCTACACCATGTCCCATGCCTGGCAGATGGCATCCAAAGTCATTTCCAACTCCTCTGGCCCCTTAGCTTGGGCCTCCAGCCCAAACTTGGCCTCAGGTGTCCTCATACGTGCCGAGGCCACTACTCCACCCCTTCACTGGGACCACTACTCCAGCTGGCTTATGCATAGACCTTCAGGCTCCCACAGACCCTACTTTATGTGGCCTCTGGCTTTCTGTCCCACACCAGGCTGAGCTCAGCTTATAGCCCCTCTCCGGGCCACTATTCTGCCCCCTCACTGAGGCCACTGCTTTGCCCCCTCACTGAGGCCACTTCTCCAACCCCTCATTGGGCTCCTGGGCCTTATGGCCCTTGGGCCTCAGCATCTTCTTCAGTGGCCCTTGGCCCTGTGTCAGGGCCCATTTTATGGGCCTGGACTCTGCCTCATGCCCCACTCAGTGGACCCTGTGCTTTTCTGTTAAGGTACGCTCCCTAGCCTTTACTCTCCACAGGGTACCCACAAGGTAGTGGGGGATGAGGCTTTCCAGTGCCCCATCCTTGCCTTTCACTGGGGAGGCACAGGTGTGGCATTTCCTGGAGACTGCCCTGCCACAAACAGCCCCACCACATCATCCAACCCCAGCAGTGTGTAGTTTCAGGTCATGCCCCAGGACCAGGAACCTCCTGTATCCCCACAGTTCCTACCCTGGCCTCAAGGTATTTTGGGAACTGCAGTCTGCAGGCTGAATGCAGTTGTACCTCTGGCTCCCTAGGTGTAACTGCCAGGTCATCTCCTAGGGCCTGGGCTTAAACTGCGGCTATCCAGCCCTCATCCAATCTGGGACCCTGTTGCAGTTATGTGACCACCCAATTAGGCCTAACTGCACCTGCCAGCTGCAACACAGCCTGCTCAATCCCCTTAAAGTGGCAGGCACCGAAGGTGTCCCGCCACACCTGTATTTGAAGAACTGTGAAAACTCAGTCTCTAAAAATAATTATTTCCTAGCAAACAGCTAATAACCCTGTTACTTTGAAGTGCCAAGTGACTCTTATAACAAGGGGGATTTGTCACCTGTTAAAATATGTTGGAAACTCAAGAGATTTCATATATTTCAAGATCAAGCTCTATTAGAATTCAATGTAACTACAGTTCTGTAAGTGCTGAATGTTCACCTGAAGTCACAACTGGTTTGTGGGTTTCTCAGGAAATGGTTTCCTACTGTCCTACAAACTAATCAGTGATGAAACAAAACACTTTCTTTGTGCCAATGAATTTATTGTGAAATGGTGTGGCTAAACATTAAGCCAGTCAGGGTCTGTCTAAACATGGATGGTTTTCAGTTTAACTTCTCTGGTACTCACAAAGCTTTCATACCATAGCTTGCATTTAGTCATCAGTGTGTTAATAAAACACACTATTGAAATTAAATTAATTTAAAATCTCAATATTTGAGGCATTATTCCTTTTAAACCAAGTTTGAGGTGTGCTGGACACATTAATCTGGAGCAGCTCTCCTCACTGAATTATTAGTAGTCCACATTGTACATTTCATTGTAAAAAATTGCATTCATGATGACAAAGGGATGGAGTGACAAAAGCAAAGGAATTTTTGGAGGGGAAAATTGTTTGTTTGCTTTATATAATTCACAGTGCAGTGCAATTAAATAGCTGTGATGTGAACCTCCATGTGTTACCACCCCCAATTACTTTACCCCAGAGATAGAAGAATTACTGGTTTTTGATGCAAGTGGTCAATCAATGAAGCTCTGGTCTCTGCAAAACTGAGAATACCAGGCACCTGTTATATCACTTGTGTTCTCAGCTGAACGGATACCAGTAAATTCATTACATTTAGGATGCAGTTCTATTTCCAGTAGTTAAAGGAAAGAAATTGAAAAGATCTGGGGCAGCATGGGGCAGGCAGTGGCAGGGAGGAGACCCCTGGCACAGATCTTTGCTCCCAGCAAAGCCAGGTCACGCAGCGGGGCAGTGCTGGTCCCTGCTGCACAACGTAGCTCCACAGGGAGCAGAGATCCACACCAGGTTCTCCTCACCACTGCTGTCTGCCCCACGTGGCCCCACGTTGCCAGGGCAGTGTGGGGCAGGCAGTGGCAGTGAGGAGGCCCCCAGCGCGGATCTCTGCTCCCTGAAGAGCCAAGTCACATGGCAGGGACCAGCCATTTGTAAAAACGCTTTCATCTCATTAAACTGGTCTCTAATTCCCTTTTAATCCTGCTGCCACAACCATTTTTAACAGGTTCTTCTGCAACCTGCTCACAACAAAAAGAAAGCTATAATAATCTCTGGAATGTATTATGATTTAGCGTTTAGCAGAAGGCACGGTAAAGATACACCTTATAAGCAGCTACATATAAGAGCAAATGATTCAGAGGTTTCCCATTGAGACCAATTTCTTATTGTCTAAATATAAATTATAGTATCTCACCTTTAAATAATATGTTTGCTAACTCTATTGAATTGATTTGTTTGGTTATGATATTAAATTAGTCAGTGGATCCTTTCCTCCTTGCAAATGTTAATTCTGGGATAATTTCAGACTTTTTTTTTCAGTTAACGTGTTTTTCCTTGTGATGAGCTTTTTGCAATTCTCAACCATTAGACATTCAGTTTAACTAGCCGTACATTTGCTAATCTCTGGGGAGTATCTGGATATCATTAAAAACATTTTATACTCTTCAATTCTATTTTAAGAATACTTCATCTGCCTATTGATTCTATATTCTTCATATTATAAAAGGCTTTGGGATACTCAATCAGGTATCTACATAATTTTGCACAGAAGTGTGTATCAGGCTAGGCAGATAACTTCTGAATTAGTCTTCCCTTCAAACTCAAGTTATTGTATTTAAAAACCATACTAAAGATGAAATGCCCCTCCAGCCCCCTGCCAATAGCGCTGGCAGCATCTGTGGGAGCTCCTCACTTACCACCACTGGGCTTCAACCATCGCTACCACGCTCCTGCCACTGCTGTGCTCCCCCAGCCACCAGGGGCACGTAGCATTCATGCCCTTTCCTTCCCCATCCACTTATTCAGAAATTGATCCTATTTTTCAGGAAGTCCATGAGACAGCTGTTTCTATAAAGTCCTTTGTATTGAAGCAAGTCAATAAGCATCTAACACCGTTAGACTGGACATTAGGAAGAACTTCTTCACAGTTAGAGTGCCCAAGGTCTGGAATGGGCTCTCAAGGGAGGTGGTGCTCTCCCCTACCCTGGGGGTCTTCAAGAGGAGGTTAGTTAAGCATCTAGCTGGGGTCATCTGAACCCAGCACACTTTACTGCCTATGCAGGGGGTCGGACTCGATGATCTATTGAGGTCCCTTCCAACCCTAGCATCTATGAATCTATGAACCAAGACCCCTGTCTTCAAGAGCATTTAGACATCTAAACGGTGAGTGTGCCTTAAGGAAATGATCCTTCAGGCACAGAGGGAGACGATCCCAGTGCAAGGAAAAAGGGGGGAAAAGGGGCCAAGAGGCTTCCTTGGCTGACCAGAGAAATCCAGAGCAGTCTACGGGCTAAAAAGGGGGCATATAAAAAGTGGAAACAGGGAGAGATTACCAAAGAGGAGTATACCGCCTCTGCTCGTGCTTGTAGGGAGGCAGTTAGACGGGCCAAAGCTACCATGGAGCTGAGGATGGCATCCCAAGTTAAGGATAACAAAAAATTGTTTTTTAGATATATAGGGAGTAAAAGGAAGGCCCAAGGTGGAATAGGACCTCTACTAAATGGGCATAAGCAATTGGTGATAGACAGAGGGGACAAGGCTGAACTCCTCAATGAGTTCTTTGCCTTAGTGTTCCTAAGTGAGGGGCAAGACAAGTCTCTCACTGGGATTGTAGAGAGGCAGCAGCAGGGCGCCAGACTTCCATGCGTAGACCCTGAGATGGTGCAGAGTCACTTGGAGGAACTGGATGCCTTTAAGTCAGCTGGCCTGGATGAGCTCCATCCAAGGGTGCTGAAGGCACTGGCTGACGTCATTGCAGAGCCACTGGCGGGACTATTCGAACGCTTGTGGTGCACGGACCAGGTCCTGGAGGACTGGAAAAGGGCCAATGTGGTCCCTATTTTCAAGAAGGGGAGAAAGGAGGACCCAGGCAACTATAGGCCAGTCAGTCTCACCTCCATCTTAGGCAAAGTCTTTGAAAAAATTATCAAGGCTCACATTTGCAAGAGCCCGGCAGGACAAATTATGCTGAGGGGAAACCAGCACGGGTTCATAGCAGGTAGATCATGCCTGACTAATCTAGTCTTTTTTATGACCAGGTTACAAAACATCTGGATGCAGGAGTAGGGGTTGACGTCATTTACTTAGACTTCAGGAAGGCCTTCAATACGGTATCCCACACCATACTGGTGAACAAGTTAAGAGGCTGTGACTTGGATGACTACACAGTCCGGTGGGTGGTGTATTGGCTAGAGGGTCGTACCCAGAGAGTCGTAGTGGATGGGTCGGTTTCGACCTGGAAGGGTGTGGGCAGTGGGGTCCCGCAGGGTTCGGTCCTTGGACCGATACTCTTTAATGTCTTCATCAGCAACTTGGACGAGGGAGTGAAGTGTACTCTGTCCAAGTTTGCAGATGACACAAAACTGTGGGGAGAAGTGGACACGCCGGAGGGCAGGGAACAATTACAAGAAGACCTGGACAGGTTGGACATATGGACGGAAAAGAACAGAATGCAATTCAACAAGGAGAAATGCAAAGTGCTGCATCTAGGGAGGAGAAATGTCCAGCATACTTACTGCCTAGGAAATGACCTGCTTGGAGGCACGGAAGCAGAAAGAGATCTTGGAGTCCTAGTGGACTCCAAGATGAACATGAGTTGTCAGTGTGATAAAGTCATCAGAAAAACTAATGGTACTTTATCGTGCAGCAGCAGATGCATGACAAACAGAACCAAGGAGGTGATAATTCCCCTCTATCAGGCGCTGGTCAGACTGCAGTTGGAGTACTGCGTGCAATTTTGGGCGCCACACTTCAAGAGGGATGTGGATAACCTGGAGAGGGTCCAGAGAAGGGCCACTCGTATGGTTAAGGGCTTGCAGGCCAAGCCCTATGAGGAAAGACTAGGGCACCTGGACCTCTTCAGCCTCCGCAAGAGAAGGTTGAGAGGCAACCTTGTGGCTGCCTATAAGTTCATCATGGGGGCACAGAAGGGAATTGGTGAGGCTTTACTCACCAAGGCGCCCCTGGGGGTTACAAGAAACAATGGCCACAAGCTAGCAGAGAGCTAGCTTGACATTTAGACTAGACATTAGGAAGAACTTCTTCACAGTTAGAGTGGCCAAGGACTGGAATGGGCTCCCAAGGGAGGTGGTCTCCCCTACCTGGGGGTCTTCCCTACCCTGGTGGTCTCCCCTACCCTGCGGGTCTTCAAGAGGAGGTTAGATAGGCATCTAGCTGGGGTCATCTAAACCCAGCACTCTTTCCTGCCTATGCAGGGGGTCGGACTCGATGATCTATTGAGGTCCCTTCTGACCCTAGCATCTATGAATCTATGAAATCTATGAATCTAACTGTTATTAAGGCGCTTTCTTCCAAAGTCATTTGAGAATCTGACCCTAGCTTAAGAACATATAGTCTACAGACAGATATTACACAAACCAGTTTAAGTGATCAAAAACTGGTTTAAATCTGTAAAAGAACAGATGTTCAGTGCACATAAACCAATTTGAAAATGGCTGAAGCCAGTTTGAGATAAATCTGGTTGAATGTAGTATCAGAGTTAACTGATTTGGCTCAAACCAGTTTATGCAATGTCTGTCCCAGACCCCTTGATGTTTTAAATTAAATCAGACTCCCACAACATCCTGGCATGCTTTCTGGGTTGGGCTGGGATCTCTGCTCCATAACAGGGCTGGTCCCTCCCCACCCTAATCATAGCATCCTGAGGGGACCTTGCCATGCCCCCCCACCCCCACCAGCTCAGCTCTATGGAAGGGAAGGGAGGGCTGTTCTAGCCTCCCCCCCCGGCTCCTAGCTTGAGCTACTGCAGGCATGTGCCTGCATTTTTTCAGTCCAGAGGGGATGTCTGTGTGATTACAAATTGGTTCAGCCTAGCCAGGTGAGACTAACCTGCAAAGATTTAATCAATTAAGACTCAGGCTTTCTGAAGTCTGTCTTAAGCCATAATGTACCTTTTTCAAAGATCTCCAAAGGAACAGCAAGAAACCAATTATTGAGCCTGAGGTCAACATGGTCTATTCAAAGAGATAAGGATGATCTCTGTACAGAGATGTAGCAGAGAGAGCAGCTTTGTGCTCTGGGCAGTAGTAGCACAGAGGGTAGCAGCAGCTGCTGTGACACTAATGGCAGTGGCTATTTCACCCCTTCCCCCCCAAATAAGTGGCACCTTGTGGTGCTGGCCTGGTCACACCTCTCAGTTATGCTGCTGTGTCTAAAATTTAATCTTCTCCTAGTTTTTATCCCAGGAAGCTGAGGCCACTCACTCTATAACCAGGTTTAATTAGCATTTAAAAAATTTTTAGAACATTTGACTAGCATAGACCATGCAAGTAGGTTATTTCCTCCTGGACTAAATTCTGCTTTCAGTAACAGTAGCATAGGGGTCTAATGGTGCCTGTCTTGCTTGAGTGAATAAAGAGTAAGGGAGGGTATCAGGTAACTCCCTGTGCAGTGTTCCATTGTAGGTGTTTGATCCAGTCCCATCAAAGAGTTAGCACCAGCACTACTACTGGTGCCACTATCGCCAAGAGAGTAGGGAGGAATGGAATGAAAGCAGGATTCAGGCTTCCTAGAGGAAACTCACCCATTGGGCTAGAAAGCCAATTTCTAGCTGCCCATCCAAACACATCCAACATTTACAGCATTAATACAAAAAGCCTTGAGTATTCTGTGCATCCATAGCTCTGCTACATCTCAAGACAACAGCCTCTGGGTAATGCATATTTCCAAAGCTTCATATCTGCCACATTCAAAAACACATGCAGGCAAGTATTTGAATACCTGTTTTACAAATCAGGAACTTGAGATGCAAAGGATGTGTCCTGATGAGTGGGTACATGCAGGGGCATGCATTTCCCACAGGACAAATAGCAGTGGCACATATTTGTGCCACTGCTATTTGTCTCTGGGCACACCCCTGCATGCACACTCCAGCAGATGGCATATTGCTCTGGGTGGTGTAGGGAAGGCTGAGGCCAGCACCTGTGCTTGCCCCAGCAGCCTTACCTAGGGTCCTGGGGGCCTCCTGGGGCAGCAGCGGTGCTGAGCTGGCCTTTTGGAGCCTGGCCAGCAGCCAGAGCATGGCTCTGCATAGTCAGGCTCTGTTTCTGGTGGCACACGCTGCTGCTGCATGCAACATGCCACTTTTTTAGCAGCAGGTTTTATTTTTACACCAGGATCTCTGGTGTGCCATACTGCAAATTAGCAGCATGGCAAACAGGTCTGGGGCACTGCAAACTTCACGTGCGTGCTCGTTGGGACATGCTCAGAGAGGTTATATGATATGACCATGGTCACACAGAAAAAAAGGGTTACATTAGTAACTCCACTCCAGATTCCTGACTCCCATTCACCCATTTTAGCCAATAGACCACACTCCATTTGTTATAATCATAGGCTACAAAAAACAGCCTTTAAAACATCCATGTGTCTACCATAGTGGTGCTCAAACTTCTGGCTCTGTGGACAGGTTGAGTGGCAGGGGCTCATCCACAGGTTGGATCCAGTGTGGGGTTGGTGCAAGGGGTTGGTCCATAAGTGTCACCAAGCATGCCATCATGTCCTGGATTCCACTGTGGTGCCACCCCATAGGTGGGCCCAGCTGCAAAACAACCGCACAAGCCACACTCAACTCCACATAATAGATTTGGCGACACAGCAACCCCATGTCCTGGCACAATCAGGTGCATGGGGTTACATCATCTGGCCCTCAGGGCTCCCCACAGGTCCAGAAAGTTGGTGGCAGAAGAACAGTGGCAGCATTCATGTTACAGCTCTGGAAACCACCACTCACCTGCTGCTAAATTTCTGGACCTGTGAGAGCCCCACAGGTCACATTCAGCTTGAAGGCCAGAGGTTGAGCACTACTAGTCTAGCATGAATAATGTTGATTTCTTTGTTGCACTAAGGGCATGTAGATCTCATTTCTTTTCCAGGGCTAACCTTCAAGCAGTGTCATTTTTCCTTGCACTGTCTAGGAGCCAAAGATGCAACTAAGAAATAAGCCCGTGGAAGTAAGGAGAAGTGATGTTAACTTTCAACTGTTGTATTCCAATGAATTCCCAGTTTTAGGTCAGGTTTTTGAGTCTGCCACACAGAATCCTGCAAACACAGCTCACATTTCATCTCAATAATTCTGTTATGCTCTCTCACACCTTGTGTTCTCTCTCTCTGGTGAAAAAGCTTTATGGAATAATTCCATCTACTAGTTGGTTATAAGATACTAAGTAGGGCCTTTTAAAAACCTGCCAAAAGATTTTATTCAGTTCAGTAGCCAGGATCTTCAACATAGTCACTAAAAAGTCACTATAGCAACCCCTTTTAGATCTTGTCTATTATACAAGATCAAGTCAGTAGATGATGGAGACACCTGAACATGGAACTACAAACCAGGATCTATCCCAAACAGACAAATCTCCTCCAGGATTGACTTGGTAAATCATGCAGTTTTAGAATCACGTACTGTATATCTTGATCATATAAAATCAAATCACCTATGATAGTACTGGCCTGCTCAATGGTTCAAAATATCTGCCAGGGAAGGGAAGAGAGAGAGATATCAGTCACCTTTCTACAGAGAGAGCTGAAGTCAGTGGAAAGCAGCAAGGGACAGAAAGAAGAGAATGAAAAAGCATCAGAAGAAGAAAAGGTGGAGCTGACAATATATATTAAAAAGGCATAAATATCTACAAGACTTGTCATAAAAAGCAGCACAGAACCCTTTGCTCTTTACACATAAAACAACTACTAACATAATAACAGCTCATGTGAGGAAACACGCAGCATGGCGAGTAAGGCCTGCACAAGGTAGTTCTAATTATTTGTGAAATGACAGTGGAGATTCAGTGACATTCAGCATAATTCCCCCTTGAGAAGCAGATCTACAACCATGTTGCTATCTGCTTCCTAGCATCATTAAAAAAAAAAAGACAGAGCACTAACCTCGGGTCCCCACAGAACATCATAAATCCATTTAAGGTCTGGAGTGCTAGCTTGAATCTACCAGTAAATGTCTGATCCAGTTAAAAGACACATAAAGACTGGAAGCTCCCTGCTGGCTGCATGACATAAGAGATACAAGTGCATACATTTTTTGTCTTTCTAGTTTTGCCACTCATTTAAATGGTTTAAGATCAACTTCCACAAACAATTTATCTATCAGTTCCAATGTCCAACATTGCCCAAGCCAGCTCACCTTGTGCAGCTCTGCCCCTATGAGTACAGAGATATGTAGGTTGAAGGCTAAGTAAGAGAAAAGGACAGTAAGATACAGACAAACATTTTTTTTTGCATCCAAAGCTGAAATGCAGCACTCAGGTTTTGTATTTATGACACCTCTGGGGAACAATGGGCTAGCATATAAAAGCCTACTGGCAGTCACCCATCCTTTAAATTCTTTGTCTAGCTAATCTAAAACTGAATTTAAACTGCCATTTAAAAATGGTTCCAACTGCTTCAACACACCATTTCTAAGTCTTTAAAATCTGCAACATAAATCAGAGGAAAGGTTTTCTTTTGTTTTTTTGCCTTATCGGTAGTCAAACACGTACATTTATTTTCCTTACTTTTTGTGTACTCAACTCCAATGAGCATCAATAAAAACTTACACAAATCTAGAAAAAGCAATTAGTTCAGGGTGGACCAGATTCAGCCCCTATTAGAAATCAATAGAGATTTCCAATGGTTTCAAAGGTGATGAATTCGGCCCCTAATAGGGGACTCCTAATGAGTCTTGGCAAATCCTTATGTTTGTAAATTATTGCATATAGGTCAGCAGTGCTGACCTAGATAGGGTAGGCATTTGAGTACTCCTCAAATTAATCCCAGGAGGCTAAACTAGAGTAATCAGAAGGTAAATCACAATCAACAGGAAGGAACTGTGCAGTGCTTGTCATCTACTTTACAATGATCACACAGCAGCAGAGCAGACAAAACCTCTATTGAGATTTCAGCAACACTATGGATGTGAAGATCCTACTGGGAAACCTTGTGAATTCAAATTCATGACAGCTTCTTCATTCTGCTCCTACCAGTAACTGGCAATAGTCAGCTCTGTACTCTTGGAAACATTAAATGAGCTTGCAGATGTCTCTCCAGAATGTAAGGACCAGCACAAAGGAAAAAAACCCAATGCATTTAAATACAGTCTATACAAGTTCTCAGAATAGTTAAGAACAAATTGAGAGATTCTATCGGCTGCACACATTACGCAACACTAAACCGCTTTCACAAAAACACTCTTTTGGAAGATATCATTGCTTTAGCCATACAGTCTGGGAGATTTTTGTGCCTGCAAACTTTTATTTTGTTTTACACAGAGTTTTGTGGGCTAACTGTTCACCTCAGAGTTCACAGGTCACTTTATTCTGAGGCTCTTAAAGATGATGTCATGGAAAATCAACATTTGTAGCAATGCAAATAGGGTTAGGAAGTACTGGAGTTCAGCACTCATTTTAACAACTTCTGTAGACTGCCTCCAGCCTCTGCCTTCCTTCAGTCAGGTAAAGTGGTGTGTACCATTGATCACAGAACAGAAGTTTAGTAAATGTATTTTTACTGGGTAAAAATCTTTCAGACTGAAAATACAAAATACTGTAAAGAACTGAACTGAATTAGAAAGCTGAACTGCTCAGAGCGGGGGGTGGGGAGAATGGAATGAGAGGAGGTACATGCTGCGGTACTAAAACTAAATGATACCAACCGTAACAGAACAATCAAACCTAACACAGAGAAGGGCACATGCACCCCAGGCAGAATTAACTTGTGTAAGAGTGGAAAAGCCACCTGTTGGCTCCCATGTGGCTCTTCCATTAAAGCAGGGGCAGGCAGGTATTTCAGGCAGAGAGTCACTTACTGAGTTTTGGCAAGCCATCAAGGGCCACATAACAGGCAGCCAGGGGCAGATAAATATTAATTTTCTACATTATTTAGGGGCCCCACGGGCCGGATAGAATGGCCTGGCAGGCCTCATCTGGCCCCTGGGCCACATTTTGCCCACCTCTGCCTTAAGGAGTAAGGTGTTCTCTCCTTTTGTTGTGGTGGTTGATTTTCCAAAACCTTTAGATATCCAGGAGGAGTGGGAATCTCTCAGTGTACTAGGCCATCTCAGTAATACAAGGCATTTTGCTCTACAATCCCATTTTATGACTACTCCTAAAGGAACCAGGATCCTCTGAATTTCCCTTTAGCAAGTTCTCTCTAGGTTTTTCAGCATACAATACAACAAAGCAATTTCCACAAGATAGCATCTAGACTTCTGCAACAGGTTGCTAGCGATTCCTTTCCTCGCCAATTGACTTAGACTTTTCAATTTGAGCTACACTCAAAAACAAGTTGCCATTGCCTGACACCACTTTGTCAAATGACTTTTAGGAAACTTTTTGGTCATTGCAGCATTTGACTTGAGGCTCTCTCTACAGGCTTCAGCACAGTTATATTACAAGGGGTGGGCAACCAGACCCTGCCACTACGGCCACCCAGAGCACAGACCCTGGTGGTTACAGCTCTCCTTCGGTGCTTACAATGCTCATCTTTTCCATGCAGCTTTTCTAAGGCAAATTGTTACAGTGAAGGCCATGAGGAATTTTTTTAGCTCCTTCAAGTGTTTCTGTAAAATAAAAAATGCCTCAGGACTCCCTGAGATATTCCAAACATGATTCCAGGTGAACAAGTGAGGAACTAGGGTGCCCCTCGATAGTTACAGCAAAAGGTCACCCAATAATCAGCTGGCGAAATGCAATTAAGAGCCAAAAGAATTTCACATTACAATATCTAGAAAGAGATGGAGGGTGTTCATTTACAGTAAATATCTCCAATAATCCAACACACTTATCTCCTTCAATTTGATCATTTAAAATTACTTTGTAAGACTAATAGTAAACATCAAAATGCCCAACCCTGGATACTATAAGTTATACAGCAAATACCACTGTGAGGCACCTAAGGGGAAATAGACTTCTGCAGTGCTGAGCAAACCCAGAGAGATCCCATCAACACCACTGCCTACTGAAAGTGCTCGGTACCACTCTTATTGAAGGAGAGGCCTTTTCTGTTTAGGCATCTAAACATGACTTTGCATGTCAAATTTCTGGCATCCATATTCAATAAGCATCGGCTTCTCTTCAAACAGCCTCTGTGGCCAAGAGGTAAATATAATTCCCAAAACTACAGCTTCAACCAAGCTGTAATAGGAACAACCCAGATATTTGGGGGAGGGGGTGGAGGGAGGCATCAGCATTCAGGGATATGAGCACAAGAGCTAAGAGTCACAAACCGGACAGTAGGGACTAGGCAGCAATGCAGGCAGGAACTAGGCAAAGCAAATGAGGAATCAGACAGGAGCCTAACTAGGAAACCTAGAACAAAAAAATTCAAGAGCACTAGGTCCAACCAGAGGGGACTCTTATCTTAGTGAGATCACAGAGCACTGCAAGAGCTGCTACTTACATGCTGCAGACATACCCCATCACTTTAACTGGGGGCAGCTGACAGTAGCCAGTCCCACCCAGGCAATCAGAGCCAACTGAAGGCTTAACAGTCTGCCTTTTTTGTTTTGTTGTTTTTTTTTACACAAGCCCAACTGTTATCAAGGTTGTTATTATGAATCAGGTTTCTGCATGGATTTCCACCATGAACAGGAATCTTGTTATACACTTAAGCATCTCACAACACTCACTTGCAATTTTGTGGTAAACAACATTCTCAAAATACTTGTTTTTACAGTAAAGCTAGGATACACAATATCCTATGTATATCCTATGCCTATACTCTTTCAACACAAGGTCATCATAAGCATGTCCATTCATCTTCCCACTTTATCTACACAGATGAAACTTACTATATTTCCCTTAGTTAGGTGTCCAGATCAAGTAAGGGAAAAGAGACACAGCAGACTGAGATACTACAGTGAAGTTCTTCCTTGTGCAAAGACCAGGGAATTACAAGCAGATGGAGAACGCCAACACACAGCATTCTGACATTTACAGAGTACACAGTGAGCGAGTCTGCACCCACCAGTATAACCCAGCGTTTTCTGTTCCTTCCTAGAGTTCACACATCTTCCATGTCACCAACTGGAAAAGCCTGTGGTGTGTCAACATGCACAACTGCTCCATTTTCTTTCAGAAGTCTTCTCTTGTCCAGGGATGCTGCAAATAATCATAAATACTGCCCAAAAGAGGCAATGCTATGAGAAATGTACATGCCACCTTTCCTCCTGAAACATTCCCAACGCACTTTGCAGACCAAGGAGAGAAGAGGCGAAACAAGATGCTTCTTGAAAACAGTGGAAGTCTATGGAAAGGGAGGTCTAGAGAAGGTTGTGCCAAGTGCATGTATTATTCATGGACACCATTCATATTGTGCCAAAGCAGCTAACCCTGCTCCCCATTTGAATAAGAAGCTGAGACTAGGAACAAAGACTTTTATAGAAGCTGTGTTTAAGGAAGCGGGGGAGTGATTTAGCAGGTTCTCTCTAATAAGTTTCTAAACCATTAACATTATTTGCTCATAGCCTTTTCTTTCAGACTTAGTGCACATAGGAATCTTGACTTCCATACTTCTTCCTGTTATTGGCTGGCTCATCGGAGACAGTCGCAAAGTGAAAGACCTCAATGGAAAGCATATCTTGATAACTGGATGTGACAGTGAGTTTGGACACTCACTGGCTCAGCAACTTGACAGAAAGGGATTTTGCATTATTGCTGCATGCCTAACAGAAAAAGGAAGCCAAGAACTGATAACCCACACATCCCTCTCCTTGATGACTGTGATACTGGACTTAACTGATTCCAGAAGCATCAACTATGTAGTGGCATCTGTCAAAGCAGAGACTGAGGGGCAGGGTAAGTGGTATACTTGCAGATCATAGGAATTGCTAAATATGTGCTTATAATATAGAAAACAGTTCTGCTAGTAACTTTCTGTGACACACCCTGAGCCAGGATTCAGTCAGATGCGCCATTGAAACACACTCCTGAGACATCCTCAGAACTTCTGGGCTGCCCTTTGGACACGGCCCCATCTCTCCTGAGATGCTCCAACAGTCACCTTCCTGACTGGTGGTGCCTCAGCTCTATCTGCCTCACCCAGGTTTTGCCAGCTCTTAGCAGAGGGGAGTTTTCCAGCTAGAGGAATTACAGCTTTGTCCAGTCATATGCTCAGAGATTTTAGGTCCCCTCCTTCTGTAGAAGAGACCTGTATGGTGAAATGCTCTAAAATCACACTTACCTTTAACACTCAGTTAGTTATAAAAGATAAAAGAAATTAGTAACCATACATTGAGAGACATGCAGAGATATAAGAATCAACAAACAAAAGGAAATATCAGAACAATAATCTGCTCTTACTGTGGATCTTAAACCTGGGAATGAAGCTTCTACTCAGCTCAATAGATTAAAAAACAGCTGCTACCTCTGACCTTCCTCTCAGAGTTCCTGCAAATTCTTCTGTCAGCCTATTTCACTCAGTCTAGTAGCCAAGGGACTAAAACACCTAATGCCCAAGAAACTCTAGACAAACACTTGCTGCTATAGCAAAGCTTCAGCATGGTTTCTTATCTGGCCATTTAAATACATTATCTATTGGATTCTTGAGGAGCCCATACTAGGCATATAGCATCCTGCCCCTTGGGCCCAAAGGCCAGGAAGTTGTATGCATAGTTTACTAGACCAGAAGATATGCATCTGTTTACCAGACCAGAAGTCTTTCCTGCTCGATTTATGACCAGAAAGTACTTACATCTTTTCGGACATATCCTTAGGACTCTGTTTTCACTTCTCCAATTATGAGATTTATGAGATTCATAACTCTCCAATTTTGAACTTATGAGAATTATTATCCTTCCCTGAATATCCTAAGTAGTCAGGAATTGGTCTCACTACAGGAATCTTCTTTTAAAGTATAGATTTATCATTTGTCTGGAAAGGCCTGGCTCTTGCCTCAGACCACATTCCCAAGGATCTATTTGACTGGCCATTAAAAACACCCAATGTCGAACACTAATTTTCAGCAATTATTCCTCTCTGGTGCAAAACTCCTTGTTTAGAGTGTAACTCTCAAAAATTATTATATTATGCAATCCTGGCTCTACTATAACATATAAGAAATACATTTATATAAAATACCAGAATGCATCATTTGTATCATCATTAGGATGACAAGGCTAAATACAGCTTGAGCTACCTATCCATAAAAACTACACATGCCATATTATTTAAATTTGAAAAACATGCATGACATTCCATAATCATCTAAAAACACTGTGGGTTTATGACACCTCCCATAATTAGCGCAGAGGAATATTCCTTGTACTGATTAAGACTGTTCATACTTCAGATCTAGA
Organism: Alligator mississippiensis; assembly: GCF_030867095.1. Taxonomy (NCBI): domain Eukaryota; kingdom Metazoa; phylum Chordata; order Crocodylia; family Alligatoridae; genus Alligator; species Alligator mississippiensis. The sequence continues at coordinate 214,376,143 of NC_081827.1, read as the reverse complement.
GATCTATCTTAGGAGTTGATTTAGTACCTATCGCTGTATTTCCTATTACCCAAAATGCAATTTCCACTGGGCTTCCCCCTCACAATCTGGGAACGGTTAAGTTTCACTGTAGCTAAAGAACACAGCTTGTAGGAACATTCATTGGAACCAATGAGAACACAACTAACCTTTTTTGGCCGTAAAAATTAGCCAGCCAATTAGAAATACCTAAGGGTAAGATCTTGCTTATTCTTCCTTTGGGAAAGGAAAGGGGTGGTTTTGTCAGTGTGAAAGAGTCAGTAAGAGTCATGTAAAGATCACACTGATTCTAACAGCCCAATGGCACTTCCCCACAGTCATTCTAACTGGTTTCCTATAGCTATTACTACAGAGGTGTTATTTGATGCTAGAGAACACTGCTGATACTGAGTGCATCAGTGAGCTCACTGATGTGACAGAGGTAAAGCACATGCTCCTCAGTACCCAGGAGGAGTGTGTCTAAAATATTATTTGACTGTTGCTATTGACAGAAAATAGGAAAAAGCCAGTTTGGGTTCCCAGACCACAGAATGTATTCTACTATGACAAGGCTCTTCCTTTCTTAACCTCACATTAGCGTTTGAAAGCAAACGCTGAGTGCAGGGTTGTTATTGTGCGTAGGACAAAGACAAAGAAGGAACAGAGCTTAGTATGTGCAGTTGAAGCAGACACCCAGAAAATAACAGCACAGATCAGTGAGAACCAACAGCAAATGCACATGTTTTCCTAATAGGGTTTTCTCCCTTTATTATTATTAATTTATATTTTTATATAATTATTTGCTGACTTTTTAGTACATATATTATAAGGGTCAAGCTAAGTACTGCTCTGAGAGCATTGTGAAAGACAACCAAGGATGCCTCCCCTCAGGGACTTTGCTCCACCTGCCATTTGTGACAAGCACTCTGTTCTCAGCTCTGTCTTCATAGGAGAGGCAACTGCAGCACTCACACGCCCCTTATCCTGTAGCCATCTCTGCCAAGGAATCAACCAGTGAATAAATAAGTCAGCTGCACTATTTTCTCCCTCTTGAAGTAGGCTGCCCTCAGCAGGATTCTGTAAACACGTTAATAATATGGCACTTGTGTATTACTGTTTATCTGTCATTCTCAAAGTCCTTTACAAAAACTAAATAAATATTTTAATGCCCATTTGACAGTTAAGGTAACAGAGATATGTTAGGTCAACATATTTAGAAATGACCATTGATATAATCCCAACTGAAATCATTTCTCCATGAACACTTTACCCGCTATTGGCTTAATATAATCTTTTGAGGCCTTAGGAAGGTGAAAGAAAGTTTGTCAGCTGTAATATATATTCAGGTATTTAGGAAAAACTATCCAGCTACACTCACCTTGTTAGACTGCAAAATTCCTTCTCTGGACTTTTTTGGGGGGGAGGGACGGGGGAGTGATCAATTTTGTTGGACCAACTGTATGGTAACAATAAGGTCAGACAAGCTTTTGAATGCTTGGTCAGACATGCTTCATCAGATCTCAGTGTGAACGCTAGCATTCCTATACCCACCAGCTATATCTCCAAACCCACTCATTGGTGTGATATTGCTGTACACTAGAAGCCATATTTTTGGAGTTCTCCTAGGGCTCATTGGTTTGGTAAACAATGCTGGAAGTCAACACCTGTGGTACCCGCTGACTGGATGCAGATAGAAGATTCCCATACCATTCTTGATGTCAATCTGCTGGGTCTAATTAAAATCACCCTGGAGTTTCTTTCACTTTTGAAAAAGGCCAAAGGAATAGCCAGTGTAATGGGCCGTGCGGCATTTTTTGGTAGTGGCTACTGCTTATCAAATTGGAGTGTGGAAGCCTTCTCTGACGTCTTACCATGAGTCCACATGATTTTGAATCTGGGACTGGATTCCAAATGCTTTAAACTTCACAGGTCTCAACATCTGATTTTGTGGTTCAATCCACAAGAGATTAAGGAAAATCTTTGAAATCCTGGATCTGATCCAAATTTTGGTTCCTTCCTTCAGAGCTTAGAAGTGACCACATCTGGGAGAAGTAATTTGGAGCATAATTCCTTCCTTGTTCTCATTTCTGAACAACAAAAGTCTTTTTGTATAAACACATAGGAGATGCAGCTTTGACTCCAATATTTAGGGTCAAAATCTGGCAAATTTAACACCTTAGATCTTCTGCTGTAGTAGCTCTAGTAAAAGGCGAAAAATGTATACGATCTGAAGAGAAACCAGAGTTACTACACTCCTAATTTAACAGTACCTAGTATACAGGGAAGGGCAGAAGTCTAGCCAGAAAAATCAGAAGAAAATTATGGTAGTGTTGAAGTGATATTGTAGGAATAATGGTCCAGGAAATATAGAAGAGGAAAGAGTTTTTGTGGGTGATATCTTTTATTGGGCCATCGGTGGTTACTGTGATATGCCAAAAAGCTTGTCTAAATCTAATCTCAACCATACAGTTGGGCCAATAAAAGATGCTCACCCACAAAAACTCTTGCCTCTAGAAGAAAATTATGTCACTAAAACTATTATCAAATCCACTATATTCAGAAACCATTCCAGTTACCTGGGACTTTACTGCTCTCTTGTCTTAAAAAAAAATCTGATGATAAATTAACAAAGAAACTGTCCTTTCGTTTATTTTGCTTTGCCATTTTTTAAAGGTTCAGTAGACTGCTCTTCACTTGCACATATAATTCCTTTTGATATGAATGCACTGGCAATTCCATCAGGCAATATATAATATTTAACTATATTTTATAACTGACTCAAGTTCTCTTCTTCATAATTTTTTACTATTTTCCTTTAAGGGTACCTGCAGGGATTTGCTCCCTGACTATTTCAAGATAAAATGATTGCTCTGTGGGTTATGAATAGCTTCAACCAAACCTGTCTTGCTTCTAAGCTCTGCTGTTGCCAATTTTATCTTTGGCCCATTTTTTCCTGCACTGACTGTCCATAATAATCTAAACCCAGGTGAGTCTCAGGAGTAATTAAGCACCTTAGTCAAAGACACTTGAACACAACTCCTGTATATTAAGCTGAAAGGGAACAGATCCTCATTGAAGACAATAGCACATGCAACCACCAGAGGTATGATTCAGGAAGTTGAGATGCTTCTCGATAGGCAGGTATAATTTCTGTTGAAGCCAACTGGGAGCAATTGTGAACATTCATATAAAGGAGCATCTACTCCAGGGACCAAATTAACAGCTAGTGTAAATGAGTTCTATTCCACTGAGTTCTTTGAAAAACACCTGCCTGAGCCAACTCTAAATTTGGTCTCCAGAGGATGCCCCAGGGGCAAAGATACAATTTTCATGCTGATGAAGCTGCCTTGTAATTCAAAATATATATTCTAAACATCTGCTCTTTCCCATCATATTCCAGAAATTAAATTAACCTGCATCACAGGAACATTTAATTAATGAAACCTACAGAGCTTAGGCTTCTAATCAAGTCAAATAAATTTGTGCAGTTGTGTTTTGTTTTCAGATAGATATGGGAGTAGATTTGCTCTCTGTTCCCTAAGCAAACCCACATGGAAAAGACATTATCAAATCTGTTGCTGCATTCAAAGTTCCTTGTAACTAGATTGTCTGCTTCGTGTTGCAGTGGGTATTTTCCTGCAATAGGTTTTAGAAGAAAGCAATAATTTGGACGTTTGAGATATTTATTTTGGCATAACTAAAAATAACATGTCAATATTTGCCATTTAGATGTTCTAAAACTACAGGCTCTCACAATGGTTATATTTAAAGAACACATAATTGTTGCAAGTTCTAGGATGAAAAAGAAATTTTATTTCCTTTCCAGGAGAGACATGCCCCATTTTGGAGTAGAAGTGAGCATTACTGAACCTGTCTTCTTTAAGACTGGTGTGACTAGCTTAGAGGTTATTGAAAGAGATCTATTAAGACTTTGGAACCGACTGTCTTCAGAAGCCAGAGAATCCTATGGAGACATGTACTTTGTTAAGTGTAAGTACAAATACAAAATATAACATTTTTTGCATTTATTCATTTGTTTATATGTTGTCCTTGCCAACAAAGGCTCAGGGTGGCTTAACAATAATAGAACAAAATGTATAACATTAATGTTTTTACTGGGCTTTGTAACTCTAATAATGGACAACCTTTGAAGTATACCTCTCCTCTCGGGTGAAGGACCCATTCTGTTGGTACATACCACAATGATGGAAGGGGCTTACTTGCTGTTATTTCTAGGACAGCCAGTGTCTGGGCCAGTTTACATACAACTCAAAGATATTTTTTCTTTTAAACTTTTATGCCATCCTTGTGCAGGTGGTAAAGAAAGGTTTGTACACATCCACCACACCATCTCCAAAGTTCTGATCAGCAGAACTGCCCCAAGAAGCGAGCAAATTGCTAGTTTTGTCTTTTATCACCATTAATACCTGCATGCTCCTTGACAGTAGGAAGTTTTAAAAATTCTTTAGCTTCCAGGATAGTCTACATTCAACCAGACAAGTCTTCATAATATATCCCTATGCCCCACATCACAGTGCCTTTTCTCTAGGAAGCATTTCCTGAGCTACTCCTGTGCTATACATGATTTCTAGACTTGTGTGAAGTGGCAAGTATTCGCTATGGATTTGGATCCGGCCGATTCGGAGAGCAGTGAATCGATTTGGAGATTTGAATCACTGTCCTGATTCAATTTGGATGAATCAGATCTGAAAGGTTTGACACTGTTTTAGAGATTCGGCCATAGACTAAATAGGTAGCTGGCACAGCTGCCTCCAGCTAGTAAGTCTGGTGGGGTTGGAGGAGGGAAGGGTCATGGGGGGGGATTGGGGCTGGGGCTGGGACAAGCTGTCCAGCTGGGGCGGGAGGGGCACGTTACTTGGGGGGGGGGGGGCAGCGGGATGCGAGCGTGGTTTGCTCTGGGCAGAAGGGGGCAAGTGGCAGCAGGGCAGAGCCCCTGTTCCTAATGCTGCACTGACTGCATCCTGTGCCCTCCCTTCCCCCTCCCCCCACTGGCTGGGCAAGTGGTGGCAGGGCAGAGCAGAGCCCCCGCTCCCAGTACTGATGTGGGTGCAGCAGTGCTGGGAGAGGGAGCTCTGCCCTGCAGCCACTTGCTCCCTTCCGCCCAGAAAGAGTAACATGCCCCCCTGCCCTGTCTGAGCAGCTTGTCCCAGCCCCAATCCCTCCCTCCCCCATGCCCCTTCCCTCTCCCCTTCCCCAACCCCAACAGACTTCCCAGCTGGAGGCAGCTGTGTCAGCTGCCTGTTTAGTCTATGGCCAAATCACTGAATTGGCCAAATCTTTTCCGAAGCTTTTCCAAATCAATTTGGATGCTTTGAATCGATTTGGAGCTTTGAGTATGTCTACACAATCTGCAGCTACACCTTCGGCTACAGTGGGGACATATCTTTCTGTTGTTTTATTTGAGAGTATTGTGTGAACTTTCAGGGGCTTATTTGTCTCTCCTTGCAGATATTAGAGCACAAAGATTATCAATGAAAAGACTATGAGACTCAGATATTTCTAAAGTCATAACATGCATGGAACATGCCTTGATAGCAAAATACCAAAGGACACACTATACAGCTGGATTGGAGGCAAAGTTATTTTGGCTGTCCCTCTCCTATGCACCAACCCTTATATATGACACAATGTTTCACACTCCTGCACCTAGTAAGAAACCAGCCCACAGAGTTCCTATTGACATTTAATATAAAGGACACCGGGACCAAAGCTAGAGTGGTACAGCATTGGTTAGGCCTGTGCGAAGCAGCTAGTATTCACTTCGGATTCAGATTTGGCCGATTGGTTCTTTAAAAAAAACAAAAGCCCTGCACTCACCTGATCCTGCTAGGCTGGGGGAGGGGGTGCCCCACTGACCCCCACTGCCATTCACTGCATGGGGGGCTCTGCCACAAGCCGCCAGAAGCCCCGATGGCTGCTGCAGCATCCGGTGAGTGTGGGGCTTTTTTTTTAAGCACTGGGACGCTGGGGTTGGGCTGGGCAGTCATCGATGGGGCTGGAAGAACAGGCAGGTGTCAGGGGGTGCTCAGGGGAGTTGGGGGAGCAGGCAGGGGATAGGGCCTGGTGGGGGTCCCCCCATGGTGTCTCCCCTTCCCCCCCCCCACTCCCTACTTAGGCACAGAGTCTGAGTCCAGCTCCCTGCAGCAGCAAGTGGGGACTACCCAAATCTCCGAAGCTCTCTGAATCTTTTTCTGAATTTGGACCTTTTTATTGGTCTCCCAATTCAATTTGGAATTGGAGATTTGGCCGCTAAATCGGGCCAAATCTCCTCAGAATTGAATCAGCACCCGAAGCTTCACACAGCCCTATTGGTTATCCTCATCCAAACCAGCCATACTCTTCTTCACCTGTGACTGTTTTATTTCTCCTCAGGAAGCACTTTGATTTTTGTTGAATTTCAGAACTTGGAGATATTCTTCTAACCATGAAATATTTCTAAAAAGCTTCTCTTTGTCATATTCACCATGAATATAGTTGTATTACTTGTATATTGTAACACTTACCTGGAGAAAAGGTTAAGTAATATTCACCAGATTAAAACTTTTGGTTTTTGCTTGCTTAGTAAAGCATCTCTGAATCAGTTGTGCTGTATGCAAATCTATTCAGTATTTAAAAATGGACCAAAGGACAGCTAATTGATTATTTGTGAATTATTTGATGTTGGCATTCAAGGTACAATATTGCTTATCCACTGTATAAACACATTCCATCATGAAGTACTAAATCCATTTCCTATTGAATATAGCAATTTTACTGAATCAAACACATCATTTGCTAAGCTTCATAAACCTATGAACGTGAAAGGGCTTGAACCCAATCAAATAAAAATCACACCCTAGCATTTGCAAATTTTCAAAACATTATAGTTCCAGTATTAAACAACATCCACCTGACAATTCAGCCATCATGTATCAGAGTAAAGATGATACGTAGGTGATTTTAAATGTATGTAACAGAATTGAGACATAGGCTGCTTACAGGCATAAAGAAAACACAACAAAAAAACCCAGTATTTTACTTGAAACTTGGCACAACCCCACACCGAGCCCAGAAGAGGGATCGTGTTAGTTGGACCCAGCTCACCCAACATCTGTATAGACCTGGCACATCAATGGGACTTTTTTGATGCTTTTATCAGCTTTAGATAAAAGTGCCAAAAAGCCCTGCTGAAGCGCCCAATCTATACAGATGTTGCAGAGCTGGGTTTAATTTGCATGCTGCCTCTTCCAGTAAAGCAGTTTTGTTTTTTTGGCACGTCTGTCAGCAGCCATAATTCAAAGCCAATGGGTATTGCACTACCAAACAAATAAGGCAATTTTTTAAATGTCAAAATATTCATTTTAGATCAGTATATTTGCATTCTGTTTGTCCTGAGTGACCATAAAATGGTTTGAAGTTTAAAATGATTTCACCCAGTAGCCATTTCTGAAGTGAAACAGATCAATTAGTCAATATAATACAGCTAATTTTGGAAGTATATGCTGCACAATATGGTAAAATGCCACTTGGAGCTAAATGCCTTTTATACACTATTGTTTTCTCCCTGTTAAGTTCCTGGCCAGGGGCTGACGTTGTAGTGTGCCTGGTGTTCTGAAAATTGAAGGGGTAAAGGTTTTATTTACCAGAGATTTGTGTTGCTGATTAATCATTAATGTCCAGTTCAATTTGTTTACAAAAACATCATAGTGCAGGTCAAAATTTAAAATGAAAAAAAAAACCATTTCATCATGACATGGGTGTGTGTGTAACAGAGATGAATTGTAAAGCATTGCAGACAGATTCTACTTTCCAACATCTTCAGAGAAAGTAAATTCATTTTACATTAATGATAAATACTCACACTGTAATATTTTTGTCTGCCTGATTTGATAACATCACATGCAGTATATATCAGAGAAACTGATTCTACTTAGAGTGTTATTGTTTATTATCTCTGGAGCAGCAGATTATAAGGAGGTGTTGCAATCTTACTGATAGCAGACAGTATTCCAAACCTAAGATTCAGTCCAATGTTCACAAATGCAAGCAGGGATGGTGTTATAAAAGGGAAAAGAATCAGAAAAGAAAGCTGGTAATAAGAGGCTTACAACCCTACCATACTAGGTATTAGAGCTAAATTCCTAATCACTGACTTGGAGGGAAAAGAGGGAGACCTCTATTCCATATCTGTTACTAGGCAAGAGAAAAAGCACTGAATGTGATGCCTGGGAGTCTGTCTGCTACAAAACAAAAAGGAGATTTAACTGTGAGCTAATGTATACATTATACTCAGGGCAATCAACCAGATTCTCCATTTTATTTTGTCTCTGACCTTTTAAAAATATTTTGGAAAAGTATCTGTTACCCATATGAACACTGACTACAGGTTTACTAGTAAATTTTCAACGTGCCTGAAGTCTGGCTGCTTTGTTTGCAAAGTTTACCTTACAAAATGCATGCCTACATTTTTTGGGAGGGGTGCAACAAAATTTCTTTCCGTTTCAAAACAAATCAAATAAAAAAAATTGGGGAATAGATATTTTTTCCTCAAGAAAAGGAAGTGGCTTTCAAGTTCCACTACAAAGAATTGTCTGTTTTATCTTAAACTACTAGGAATTTCTTAAAGCACTGAGGCATTCTAGTTATCAAACTGATTTTTTTATCATTCAGGTCTATACTATATGGATGTTCATCAAATGTCAGATAAATTTCCTTTGTTCTCTGACCATGCACTAAGCAGTGTGCAAACCCTTAAAAGGATATTCTTCTGGATCCATCCCTTCTTTGGGAGCTCAAAAATCCTGGTCAGAAAGACTATAATAGAACAACATAGAAAAATGTTTACAAATCTGGAGCTGCATCCTGACAGTGTAAACTGATATAGGCTAGTTGAAGTCAAAGGAGCTATGCTGATTTACACAAATTGCTAATCTGGCCACTGGTTTTTACAGAGAAAGGAATATATTGAGTGTATATATAAAGAAAAACATTAACTTCTAGTTCTCTAGGCAACTGATTATATAAGCTACATCTGTCTTTTCACACCTGTTTAAGGCTGTAACAGTTCTTGTGTACTGTATGGTATTATATTATTCTTTAAACAGTAAATAAAAACAGTTATAGAAAATAGGTTAAATAATAGCGTTTTGTATGTTTTTTAATCAGTTATTGCAGCGTTCAAGGTCAAAGTCTACAATAAACAGCACACTCACACCAGGCTAAAATTGCACAGCTGATACACAAATAGAGTGAATTTTCTAGAACATGTTTTCATGCAAATCTGCAAAGCAACTAAAACTTACTTAAGACCACACAACCTTGGGATTCACAAATCATGGAGAATGAGTTAAATAGTATCATTTGGCCTGAGCAAAGTAAATGTGAGGAGCCTGATTTTCAAAATGAATATACAAGTTATGCCACTTACACCTATAATATCATTCCAGGCACAGCAAGACCCAGACATTTTTGGTGTGCATACACCCAAAGGAGCCAAAAAGTCCAATTCCATATTGGGCCAGGTATCCAACTAGCATTCTCCGAATAATAGAAATACTGAACAAAGCTTGACCCAGGAAGTAAGTAATATCAAAAGGATGGAAGTCAGAAAAATCATAATTGACTCTTACTGATATTTGCTTTCTCCATGGTGACTGGAGGCTTCCAATATATTACCTGAATTCTGACTATAAGACCACGTGTGCTTGCTATATTGCTGTCCTGAGACCTCATTTTTTTTGCACCTAGATTAGTATATTGCTTCAATACATGTATATTGACCAACACTTTGAAATGCATTCCTTTTTGTTAGAATACTCATGAGATTATTATTAGATGGTAGAAAATTAAAGAGGATATTAGCAATATCACCTGCATATGTGAACATATTAACTTGCATGTGCTTTGTCCAAGGGAGTCTACCACTACTGTCAGTGCTTTTAGAATGACATGCACGTTGACGATATGAACCAGTTTGGCTTATTGTGATTTACTGTTGTCAAGGAGAACTGCAGTCAGGAGAGTCAGGAACTTCCCACCTCCAACACAAGTCCTTGACACTGACTTCGTTCTCTGGTCTTCAAAAAGTAAAAACTCTTTACCTTAGTCCCAGTCTACATCTGTGAATGACACTATTTCCTACTTACAAGGCAATTATACATGTTAAATATATTAAATAGATATGATTTCATTTCATTGTTTACAACTGTGGAGTTCCTTCTTTACTGCTCACTATGAGTTCAGAATTAGGCTCAATGTACAAAGCTGTGAGGAATATTTTTATTAGTGTTTCTCTAAAGAACAGTTTGTTTTTTTCTCAGACTATACTGACATCAGCAAATTATGTCAGATTTATAGGTGGATAGATTCAATGTATGGATTAAAATATGATAAAATAGTACATTTATTAGATTTACTCAGCAGCAGCACTTTCCAGTCATATTTTCTACTCAAAGTACATTTTGAAATAATTGCAACAAGCATTCTAAATAGACACAGCATATATTTTAAGAACTCAGGTATAAAACAATCAAATAGCAGAAGTCTCACTGTTTATAAATTTAGAAATCTGCCATTATGTGTAGCTAGCCAAGAATGTTAAATGACATATTATACATTCCTGCAGCAGTACTCAGACTTTCCTTAAATGGTTCATGTTATGGACACCTCACTGGCTTAATAGAAAAGCTAGCAAGATGCACAATACATTCTGAAAGAAAGATATGGAAATAACCAGATAACTACGAAGACTGCATCACTAAAAACTGTTTCCCTTTCTAGTAATGTCCACCTCAGGAAATAAATAGTCAACAAAATTAAAGTTTTACATGAAAAAGCTGTTTGTTTGTTTTTTAAAGGAAACAGCATTGTTTGTATTTTGCTGTACAGAATAAGATGTTTTAGAAATCTAGCTACTTTATTTAACAGTACAAAAGTATTCCAGAGACTCCAGCCAAGAACAAAACTATTTCATTGCTGATCAGTAGAAAAATTCATTAAATTAATTATGGAATTACTTCAAGCACTAAAATTTAAATACATAAAATCTTCCTATGAACACTGTTAATAGATTTTTTTTTAAATTGGTACCTAAAGAGAAAGTACATATATTAAGATCAGGGGAAATTATTCTATATCAAACAGGCAAAAAATTTAAGAACAATATTTTTAGCTAGTAGCATTTCAGCCAAAATTGCTGCACTGAATTTTCTATCTTTTGTTTAATTTGAAATATCCAGAATGGTAGAACAAGAAAGACCCATTTTTACATATACAGTTTCAAAAGGTGCTGTTATAAATATATGTTCTAAAAGTTTCTGTATATCAAGTAATGCTCCTATATTTATTTTCATTTTTTTAGTTCAATCATTTATATAATGAATTTTTCCCTAAATATGCAGTAACCAATTTAGTACTGATTTCTAATAGCAACTTCAAAAAAGATAATCTTTCAAAAATTTACAAATGTACAATATATTTATAACATTACTTTCAGACCACTCAGTGCAAAGATATACATATAGTACATCGTGATAATTGTTCATAAAAATAGTAGATGGCATTTGTCAAAAAAACAAGGCATAGTTTCAAGATACATTTCCAGCTATTAGCTAAACAGTGTATATATTTTTATAAAGCATCTGAATGTGAACCTCTTCTCAGTTTATAAAAAATATTTGTGCAAATGGATATGTCAATTCCCTAACTGATTAACTAATTATACAACAGAGTCCTCTTTAACAAGATTGGCCGTATCTTTAAACGTATCCTCTGTTGCTGTATAAGCTAAAGGTTGGTCTCTCTTGAGAATGATCTTAGGAGGTGTTGAAGGAGAAGGGGGAGGGGCATTTTCAGTGTCTCCTCGTTGCTCCTTCTCCATCTGAAATGACAGCCATAAAAACAATTTGTTATGGGCCAAAAGAAATGCTAAACACCTAAGGAGTCTTGAAGTCAGTGGGGCTTCTGGATACATTGCAATTACATAAGAGTTTTTACATAGAGCTTTTACATAAGAAAAACTCCTCAGAAGTATGCTGAGGTTGATTAGGGGTACAAGGCTGATGAGGGTGAAGGGGTGCAGCCCACAGTGCTGAGCTGTCTGTGGTTCTAGTGTCCCAGAGGACTGTTGCTATTTAGGGTACATCTACACTGGCTCTAGACCAGTGAGGCTCAACCTCTAGCTCGCAGGCTGAATCCAACCCATGGCACTGTGTCATACAGCTATACCCCATGGAGCTCCCCATGGGTCTAGAAAATAGGCAGCAGGGAAACAGAAGTAACGTTAATTGCTATAGCTCTGGAAAGTGTCTCTGGTTGCCATGGCAATTAATGCTGCCACTGTTTCCTTGTCAAATTTCCTGATCTCCAAGGAGCCCCACAGGTTGGATGACATGGCCTTGTGTGCTGGACTGTACATGAGGACTGACCTTGTGCACCAACCCCATGGTGAATCTGACCCGAGGGGCTGAACGTGGCCACTTCTCTAGGCCACTTTTGAGGCTGCTACCAAAATAAGACCTGACAACCTGCTCCTGTTCTACATGCCCCAGATATGTCCTCCACCATTGTTCTGATGTACGTGAGAGACTGAGACTGGGAGAGCAGGGACTGAGGATGCCTCAGAGTACCTCACTGCTACACTCCAGGTTTGGAGCATACCAAATAGAAGGGGATGGATGGGGCTTATTTTTCAAAGGCAGCCTCAAGATTGGTACAGAGCCAATGTAGAACTATTCTTAGGTGATCCACCAGGGAGGTCTAAATTATCCTAGGGATTTCTTCAATCCCAAGTGCAGCCCAGGATTTGGAGGCCACAAACATTGCTTAAAACCACGACAGCCTCATCTCCTCCCAGACTGCAAGTTCTGTGCTATGTCACTTAGCAGCAAAGTCTTATCCATCATTATTGCTTGTAGAAAAGAAAATGTTAATTAATATTTCCCTTATCATAAGCTATCTAGAAATGCAGACTAAGAAGCAGTGTGATGTCATGTTAAACATTACCTCTGCATATATTGGATTTTCAAAATTTGTACTTTGCTTCACTTTTCTTTTGAAGAAACTCCACTTTGTCTCCTACAACATAAAACATTACAATTTTACTAGTAAGCACTAATAAGGGGAGAAAGTTCACCTTTTCTTTACAAAATGGTAACACCATTTTTCAAGGGGTTTTTACTAACATATGTACCGGTAAGAATAATCTTATTCAAGATACGTTCATCACACCATTTTTTAGTTACCAATCATTTTAATTTAGAGCTTTTGATTTAAATATTGTTAAAAGCCTATCAGACATTGTAGGCACATTCACAATTCCTAAAAAAGGAAAAGCTATAGGTATAGTTAAGCATCTAGATATATACTTTCTCTTTAAGGGAGCATAGGATTATTTGATCAGAGTGTTTTAAAGACTCATCACAAATCATAACTGAAATGACCAATTAAACTAATATTCTTGAGACAGCCTCTCCTCCTTCACCAATCAACTTGCCACACAAAATGCACTTCAGTGGATCTTTTTTAGCACAGGAAAATAAACTAGATTTTCAGTACCACTAAATTCATTCTGTTTTAATTTATTGTGTATTCCAGGGCTCTGTCATCTCTAAATATATCTGTAATATATAGCATTCAAATGAGCTCACTTTAGATTACTTTCCTATCATCACCTTTTATTGTTAACAGTGGCCACGTCTACATGAGACGCTACTGCGCAGTGATTACTGCACATTTATTTAATACATGTCTATACGAGTACTAAATAAATGCACAATAACCCAAGTTACTGTGCAGTAGTACCAGCAAATGCCTTTTGTGACACTACTATGCAGTAGCCTAATACTACTGCACAGCAGCATCATGTCATGGTTGTTGCCATACAATGCTACTGAGCAGAAGTATCAGGCTATTGCGCAGTCAGCAACTCATGTACATGTGCCCACTGTTTACTTATTTGTAACAGAACATTACTTGGAGGCTCCTACTAAAATTGAGACTTCACATGAAAGGCTCTGTACAAACACACTAAAAGACTGTGCCTGCCCCAAAGAACTTACAGTCTAAAGAGACAAAGGGTAGGTTGAGAAACAAAAGATGAAGTAATTTGCCCAAGATGACACAGCACGTCAGCAGAAGATAACAGAGCAATTTTTCTGTTGAACAGAACTCAGGTCATCCAAATGTATTTAACAGGTCATCCAAATGTATTTAAAACTACAGATTCCTGTCTGAAATCCCTGGCCACATCCAGATGAATGCAGCTGGCCAACCAGAGCCATGCTTCAGCTGCTGGCCAGGCTCCAAGCTGCAGGAGTGTTGCAGCTGCAGCTTCCCTGGCCCCCAGGTAAGGCTGCTGAGGCCAGCACAGTTGCTGTCCCCAGCCTTCCCTACCCCACCCAGGGTAACCTACCACATGCCTGGAGGGCGCATGGCATGGGCATTCCCCAGGGACAAGTAGCAGTGGCACAAGGTGTGCTTCTGCTCCTTGTCCCCAGAGAACCAAATGTCTGCGCTCATCTGCCCATGGTCCCTGAGTTTATCTTGTGAATCACGCTTGCATACCTAACAATGCTAACATTGATCCATTGTGAAAGGATCTCAAGGCACTGTGGTTGAGAATCACTGTCTTAGTTACAAACTGAGAGGATATCCCAGAACTGTAGCTAAATGCTACAGATCACTCACCAGATAAGTCTGGGACTTTACTACTATCACAAGCAAGGCCCTATCCAAATTGTCTAAATGGACTTCCCTGTCCCTTCAGGACAGCTTCTGCACTATATTTAGTGCTATGCCAGTTTCAAACCTCAAGACCAGTATTGCCATAATTTAGCGCTGCTGTAAAATTTGTAAACATATCATCATGTTACCTGTGTTGTTTCTGTATTTGCAGAAGGCTGCTTTTCACTAGCAGACATTGAAGTTGCATAGACAGGATTTTCAAAATTCTCATTTTCTTCCTTACTGGATGCAGTTATCTGTTTGTAAAAATGATTTGAAAGACTTACATGGTGGCAGTAATGAGGAGAAAAAGTTATGACCCAGAGACAAAGAAGGAAATAGAAATGAAAAAGGAAGAGGAGGGAATGAAAAATTAAGTGCATGAAACCAGTGTAAGACTAAGATGGAATGATGAAAAACAATGTTGTTTCTCACTTACATGTGTAGGTTCAGCCACATTTACAACACTGGCTCCACTATCTCTGGTAGTATACACTGGATTTTCAAATGTGATTGGCTGCTTCCCTGCCTCCACGGCAAAGTTTTCATTCTGTGAAGGAAGAAAAAAACCCAACCAACCACAATGTTACACAAAGAAAATTCAGCTAGTACCTTACAGCCTAAATCTCCTGCTAAGGGGATAATGTTTTCTTGTTTTTCTAAAACTGTGCATGAGACCTGGCACAGATTAAACCCAATATGGAATTTCACCATACAATATTTTACCCAATGATTTAACAGTCATGAGAATCATCATTAAAAGCTTGATCACATAAAGACAATTCCTAGTCCACTACTGACACAAACACAAGTTTCTCAAAGAAGAAAGATTATTTTCACTAATCAAGTTTCCAACAATAAGGAAATATCAAAGGAAGAATAATTCCAAAGGAGAAATTTCATGGTACAGATCTCAGAATGAACACAAATTAACAGAACTATCTGAAATATTGAATACAATCAGTTCTTTTAATCCTCAGTAAAAGGACTGCTATACTTTTGAAAAAACATTTATCTTCTCATTTAAAAATATATGAGTTATGTCAGGACTAAAATGTTTTGTGTTTCTGAGAAAGCCTTCATTATAAATCAACCCTTCACCAGTGGGAGCACACAGCAGAGTGTCAGTGGCAGCTATAGAACCCATACTGAGCCAGATGCTCAACTGTGGCTGAAGCACTCAGAACACATGTGCAAAGATGCTGACTGATTTAGGATATGTTAACACAGCCAACGTTGGTTTTGGTATTGAAAACAGCAGAGCATGGCTCCCTGCCTGGGCTAATTTACCCTGCCTCTCTGCCAGTATAAAGCAATATGCTAATTGGCTATTCTAGTTTCAGAACCTGAGCTAGCTCATTTGAGCAGTGGTTCTCAACACTTTTAGACTCAAGGCACTCCTTGTTACCTCAAAAAATGCCAGCTCTTTAAGCAGAGCTGTGGCTCTCGTGTTGCAAAAACACACAACAGGCCAGAATGGTTTGATACTATGGATTCCTATTTCAAATCTCTGGGATGTTCTTGTTTAGGTGTTTGCACATATAACAGTGCTCATATTGCATGGCAGCCATAACACCCTTAAAAGGATCTTATTGCATCCTAGAGTGCTCTGGCACCCTGGTTCAGAATCACTCTTTTAGAGAGATGTTAAGTATCTTGCCACCGTCCTGCACTGTATTAATGTTTAGTCAACTTTGTACTTGGATGGTGACTGGGTGCAGATTTAGTCTCTAGCAGCCATGCATTTTTGGTGACAGGTTTGCCTGTGATGACCAGCCACAATCCCTTTCTAGCAGTCAAGATGCACAGGTGATGTACTAATCTCTAATGTGCTCATTCATTCCCTGGCCACACACCAGATTTGCTGAACTTCTTCAACAGGGGTAAATCATTTAATTTCCACATGTGAATCTTGAGTAATATAAGACATTATCTTAAAGAACAAACTACACTTATCTTTGCTTTCACTTTATAGAACATTTTGGAAACATATTTCAACTGTTACTTCTTTTTTAAAGTGCATTTATTATCTCATCTTTTTTCTATATAAAATTTTTCTTTTTGACACACAGAAACAGCAACACAACAATGGAGAATTTTGAGTTCATTTTGAAAATAAGCCTTACCATCTGCATTGCTCTGTCTATAGCAGAATCTGCTCCAAAACCAGACACACCAATGTCCATAGTCACATCTGTCCCAGATCGGAATGTCACTCCATTGCCATTTTCAGTGGACTTTACAAGACTGGTTAAACTTCAAAAACAAAAACAAGTTATGTGCACAGTAAGCTTTTGAGTCAAATACTCTGTGTGACTATTGCTAGGAAATTTTTAATTTATTCCCTCTCTGAGACTTACTATCTTCCCATGTCAGCAAAACTCTTGTTGAACACAACGGGAGTTTTGTCTGAATAGAAGTGAGAACATCAGATTTCAGATATATATAAAAGGTACTGGATATATCTATGCGACACAATGCAGTGCCATACAGAGGTATCCAAGTTATAGTAACAGAAAGAAAAGCTAAAAATAGGAATCAATTGTCAAGAATGTATGCCTATTTTCAGATCATACCCATTTGCATGGAAATTGAGAGCGGCATAAGGATACAATAATATAAGAACTGCCACACTGGGTCAGACCAGTGGTCTATCTAGGCCAGTATCCTATCTCTGACAGGGGCAGGACTGGATGCTTTAGAGGGAGAGCACTGAACCAGGTATATCTAATGTAATCTATTCCCTATTCATTTCCCTCCCTGCCATCCAGTATCATTATTACAGAGATGCTAGAGGAAACATTTCTGTTTTTAAACTTTCACTGAGGCCATGGGTAGGTGTTTCAGTTTCATAGTTGTTAGGGGCTGGAAGGGACCTTACAGATCATTGGGTCCAGCCCCCCTGCACTCGGGCAGGAGAGACAACTGGGATCAGACGATCCCAGCAAGATGGGTGTCAAGACGCTTGTTGAAGATTGCCAGGGTGGATGACTATACCACCTCTGGGGGGAGCCTGTTTCAAGCCCTTGGCACTTGACTTGTAAAGACGTTTTTCCATATATCTAGCCTGAAGCAATAGCGGCCTTAGGGGAGGGCAAACCAAGCGACTGCCCAGAGCCCCACACTTTCTAAAAATAAAAATTAATTACACTGAATTTGTATTATCAATATTGTATTAAGATACTTTCATTGGTTTCATGGATGAGGTAAAGTGAAATTGAAATAAAACATGTCCGACTTGCTTATAGGTCATCAAAATTAAGCCTCTAGGGGGCCCCGAATGACTCTTGCTTAGGGCCCCAACAACCCTAAGGCCACCACTGCCTGAAGTGATCTTCAATCAGCTTATGCCCATTATTTCTTGTCCTCCCCTGGGGGCCTTGATGAACAGATGCTCTCCCAGGCCCTGATGTATACCCTTGATATACTTATGGACTGCCACTAAGTCCCTTCTGAGTCTTCTCTTCTCCAGGCTGAACAGTCCCAAGTTTTTCAGCCTCTCCTTGTATGACCTTGTTTGTAGGCCTCTAATCATGCATGTGGCCCTCCTTTGGACTCTCAAGCTTTTCCACATCCTTCCTGAAGTGCAGCGCCCAGAACTGGATGCATTACTCCAGCTACAGTCTCACCAAGGCCGAGTAGAGAAGGAGGATGACATCTTTAGCCTTGCTAGACATGACTCAGTAGATGCATGCCAGTGCTCGATTTCATCTGCTAGCTACGACATCACATTAGTGGCTCATTCATTTTGTTGCCTATCACAACACCCAGGTGTGGTGCTAGCAACTGTAGCACTGCCAAGCCTGTAAGCGTGATGTGGATTATTTCTCCCCAGATGAAGCGCTTTACATTTCTCCACATTAAATGACATCAGGTTGAGGTCTGCCCACCTCACGAGCCTGTCCAGGTTGGCCTGTATTGCCAGCCTGTCTTTAAGCGTGATCACGCTCCCCCATAGTTTGCTATCGTAAACAAACTTTGCTAGTTCACTTTTAATACCCAAATCCAAATTGTTGATGAACATGTTGAAAAGCACTGGTCCAAGTACTGAACCCTGCGGGACGCCACTGGTCACCCTCCACCATGTTACATTTATTGTGTTACATCTGTAGTGTTAAATAACACCCTTGCAGCACTGCAGAAAGTGAACATACAACTGCTCAAGCTGTTTGTAGCACCACAAAGATGGTGAAAGTATTATAAAATACTAACTCTTTCAAAGAGGAAGTTCTTGGCTTTGTTGTGCTATGTATAATGCCTGTATAGTTACACATAGCATTACAGAGGTCTCCAGGACCCCTAGCATCCCACAATCCCCCATTTTCCCTCCTCTATCTCCAAGGGGTAGGGAAGAGGAGGGAAGGAGAGTGGCTTGCTCCCTGATAGCCCACCCAGCCACAAGCTGTCACACAGCCCTGCTGGGATCCTGCTCCTACTGGCAATGCCACTTCAAGAGCCCCAGTTCTTTCCAGTAGGGCAACTATTGCCATTGCCATTTCAAGAAACCCTGCAAGAGCCAGCCACAGCTCTGCTAACTGCAGCAACTCCACTGCTACCCAGCTCTACTGACCAGCTGTGCAGCAAAGCAGGCAGAAGTGAGGGTTAGGCTTAGGATGTGGCAATTTCTGCTACCACTACAAGATCCCCAACAAAAGTTGGGCTCTGGTGCCAGTGGTGGCACTATTAGGGCTGGTGGGTACAAAGAGAACAGTTTTATCGCCCTTACCACAGACATGGATGGCAGGGAAGAGAAAAGGGTGTTTTCAGCAGCTGCCAGCTGATCACTGATGGCCTGCTACCTTCCCCAGTAGAAGTGATGAGTGGCTGGGCTCCCCCAACAGCAGGAAAAGTCCCCTACTGCCCCTGGCTGAAGTTTACCTTTGAGGTGACTGTGGCACTTCAGCCAGGGGGCTGAAATACCTGTATGGCCCCCCTAGTGCTTTATTTTTGTAGCGCTACAAAGTACAGAGGCACTTTGTAGCACTATAAACAGGGACCTACTGACTTCATAGCAGACGTGGGGTGTGTTGTGACTCCTTCAATCTTGCAGGTTCCCATGTGTGCCCCTCCACCACTGATTGCTGAAGGGGCCATGCTTGCAGCTCACTCCTGATCAGCAGGGAGGCAAAAACTGTGGTTTTAAATATAGTGCTGGTTTTGCCTCCTGATTTGCTGAGGGGCCCTGGTAGCCCTGATGCTTGTTGCTGACTGGTGAGGGAGGCAAAAACCATGCCATGTTTATAACCATGGTTTTTGCTTCCCTGCCTATCAGGAGAGAGACATGGGGCTCCTCTGCCAATCAACAGCGGGGGAGGGGGAAGGAGGGGCATGCAGGGGAACATGAAAGATTAAAGGAGCTGCCATACACCCCACTTCTGCCATGAACTTTGTAGGCCCCTAACTATAAATGAATGCCTGTCCATACTCCTAGTATCTGGTGGTGTAGGACACTTCCATGGAAGAAAGCAAAAAGAATATTGCAGTGAGCAGCTGACAGTTATAAGTCTAATTCTCTCTCTCTCTCGCTCTCTCTCTCTCCCACCCCTCCAGTTTCTTTCATCTTGCATCAATTTGATTATATAGGCTCAAAAAACAATATCCTGTATTTACCCAAATTTAAAATGGCTTCAAATTTAAGGGAGGGTTGCCAGGGAGGGGCAGGCTGTGTAGTCCCCACCATGCTCCATTCCCCTACCATGTGATCTCTCCCCATTTGCTCCCTACTCCCACTTGGAGTCTCCCCTACACTCCCACAACTGCAAGCCCTGTCCCCCTCCCTGCACTGCACACGGGCCACAACGTGGGGCTAAGTCACCACCTGTCCTAGACCAGTAATCAAATCTTAGACTTTTTTTTCAACCCATAGTGATGGGGGGGGAGGGGGCGGCACTTCATCTTGAATTTGAATAAATATGGTAATTAAACTGGTATAAGAAAGTTGAGGCAGTGTGGATGCAATTATATTATTTAGTATACTGTAGCATTTATATTGGAACACCAAAGTATACTTATATATGTATATGAGCACATTGCAGGATACAGTAATTTAATTATATTGGTTTTATTAGTTAAATTGGTGCAGGCAGCTTGTGTAGATCACCTACCCAGTCATACACACACACACATTCTTTCAGCTGCAAGAGAAAGCTGAAAGTGCCATTTTGTACTCCTTGACTTTAAGGACCAAATATTACACTTGAAAAGAAAAGGAATAACAATATTAACATAACTATATATTTTTACAGAAAATGTTTAGAGCCTTCTTGCATTCTGAGCCCTTTCTTTTTCTTTCATCTCTTCTCTCTTGTAAAAAAGTGTAGCAGTTCATGAAACTGAATTTCATTGGACTGCTTTGCTCCGCAGGTGGCTCCTGCTCAGCAGTCTCCTGTTCACCAGAAAATTACAGAATGTGTCCTAACTATACCCCTAGTAACTGTCTTTCTTACAAATAAATATGAAGTTCAATAAGACGCCCCTTTTCCAATGATTAAACATTTCCTGTAACTAACTTGCTAGATTTGTATCCTAATTTTTAATAAAATAATTAAAATAAAGATATTTATTTCGTAATTTCATAACCCTCTGAATGGACTATTCTGTGACCAGGTCAGTACAATCTGACAATGGTACTTTTCATTACAACAAACAGAAACACCAGAGCTTTGATATCAACTGAACAAAGAAATCTTCAGGATTTGCTTTTTCCCTGCACCCCCCCTGAGGAAGTATTATGTAGTAACATATACTGTATTCTTAAACATCTAGGCACAGATGCACAGAGACTCCAAACAATATCTTGCTTTGTGAAACCTACCTTGGCAATTTGGGAAACGCTGGTAAGATGGAGCCTGTCCGTCTGTAGTTAAAAAAGCCTCCAGCCACCAACACTCCAATTATTATTATTAAAATTACTATCAGCAATACTGCTACTGCTGCTATCAGAGACAGAAGAATAAGTAAATATTAAAGCAAACACAGATCAATGTTAAAAAGAAGCCCACAGAATTATAAAATTGACTTTAAACAGATATGATACTAAGGCATTTCACATGCCTTGGATCAGTTATCAAGTTTAATATATACTTGAAGCTTACTTGTTCCTGGAGGCACTCCTTTTGATAATCCTATTTCACAATAATTCCCAGTGTAACCGTAAGAACACCTGTTAATAAAAAGGGACAGCTGACTGTCTTTTATTAAGTCTACTACTTCAACTTTATTTTTTTCTATAATGTTTACCTACGTGCCATAAATTTTAACTTGCATTTTAGTGATTATATGTTTCACTGACTGAAAAGAGAAATAAACAGAGCTACAGTAATGCTGAGTCATAAAGCCTGAATACTTGAAGTTTGGAGATTTCAGTGGAACAGCAGTGGCACCTACTGGTTCATTCAAGGGTAGATTTCTGGTGCTTTTCCCTTTCCTCACCAGGCACTCCTTTATTCTATAGTTTGTACTAGAAAATTTTGGGGTGTGTTTATTTTTTCTAAACTGTTTCATTTCAAAATTATTCATGTTTTATTCTCAAACACACCCTTCCTAGCATTGCTACGGATATGCTATTGTGATGTGTTACATCTTCTGTTGCTGCATCACCTCAGTTACATTTTAAAGAGCTGGAAAGCACAGGGAAGCCGAACGAGCACACTCTGACTTACAGTACTGACATACTGACTTACTTGCATTTGGGAAGGTTGCTTTCATCGATATAGCATGTCCCTCCATACATACATCTGCATGCTGGTGACATTGTTGGAGGGGTTTCAATAGCTGTAGAAATTGAAAGCCATGGAATAGTTAATGAGTCATATCTAGCACAGCGTACACGACCATGCAATATTTTACTTTCTTTTAGGGTCAAATTTCAACAAGACCTGTCATTTTGGGTATGCAATAACTCCAGTTTACTGTGTACAACTAAAGTGTGTGTATTCAAATGTCAAGGCCACTTACTGCAATGCTGTTTTTAATGCTAGAGCTATATGCTGTTGTTTGATTTATTTTTCTGCCAAAATACAATGTTTAGTTCACACAAAACTTCTATTCTTGTATAAAAAAACATTATTCATAACAGCACTCAGCAGTAACAGGAAAAGTACAGGCTTCAATGTTTCCTCTTAAATATACAATTCATTTCCATTTCTACAAACTGCAGGATCCTGCAATGTATGCTCTAGTACTGGAAAATGAGAAAAAGATGGCCAAAAAATACATGATCTTATCTCATCTGCCTCAGACTCCTTCAGCAAACTGAGATCCATAGGAATGGGTAGTAAGTAATATGTAAGGGTCCTGCTACATATTTAAATTAAAGCTGGATAGGAACCAGCTACAGAGTTGATACACATTTTCTATCACTAAATTTGTAGCTGGATGGCTCTTTTTATAGCTGGACAGTCCTTTCTATGGTGTGATAATTACTTTGTATGTGTGGCTGTTCTAAATTTATTATGCAATTAACCAGTTAATGGAATGATGATTACTTTGCATGTGTGGCCAGCCTAAATTTAGTGCGTGATTAACCAATTAATTGTGTAATATACGTAACGTGTAGTAGGTCCCTACACCTACGACACACTTATGTATGGAGAAAATTAAGGGAACAGTGGAAGGAAACTTGCTTTTAAACCTATGAAGTGCCCAAATCTGAAAAAACAAAAAACTCCCAGACATTTTAAATTATTATCCCCATAGTATTCATTGGTACAAATCAGCTCATATTTGCATTACCCAGTATTAGACAAGTGTTTCTGTTGTCCTTCAGGAACTGCCTGAGGGTATGTGTAGATGAAGTGGGGACCCTAAATTGAAGCGGTGGGTTTTTAAAGCGGTGGCGAAGTAAAACCCCGTGTCGTACACACACCCCACACTTACCAGCCTCTCCAGCGGTGGGGAGAGGAGGGCAAGGTGCCAGTGGGCAGAGCGGACCCTGAGCTGGGTGGGGGGGAGGGGGAAGGGGCTGGTGCTTCCCTCCATGGCAGTGGTGGGGTACAGAGGTGGTAGGGGGGGCAATGAAATGAAAAATGCAAGCACTTTGAGCAACAAACAGCTAACCACAGTCCAAACACATAGGAAACACAATTTATGAGTGCTGCTCTAAAGTTAAAAAAAAATGTTAGCTGGCTACTTTGGCCCAATAGGCTAAGATGCAAATGATCTATTTTTAAATATTTCTGTAGCTTGAATAACATCTTGTGCTAATAATAGGCCAGAATACCATGGAATATTAAGAAAACACATGTAGAGGTTTTGCTACTACACAGGTAAAAAGCTCAGAAATTAATTCTATATGACTCTAATGCAAAAGAATTCATAGCAGAGTAACTAAATAAGTTTAGCTTGGGTTTGTACCTTGCCTTGTAATAATGTATTATGGATCAGATTTTTCCATGACTCAGACTTCATGTGTCCACAACGAGGAAAGTACCAGGAACTCCAGTCAAAAGCTAAGTGAACTGGTAGTCCTGACACTCAAGTATGCACAGTGCCAGCCCCCTAGCTACTTACCACATATTTTCTACTGTGGGTAGAGTGGGGGAGAACATCCTTCTGGCCCCAAAACTGTCTTTACCAATTGTGAGTGAGTGAGGAATATGATGCACCCTTATTAGGACAGGCCCAGAAACTGCTTCCCACGTTTTTCGGAAAGCAACATGTAGGATCTGCTGCAAAGCAACAACTGAGTACTTAATGTGTATACTTAATGTTGCTTACATTATATGCCAATAATTTATAAATGATTTCTTTATGTACTCTGCGTTTTGTATGCATTGTATTAAAATACTGCATTGATCACCTAAAATAAAAATATACAGAAGTGTAAACAACATTTGCATTTTGTCAAATGCTGCTTTATTTCCCTGGTCTTCTAAAGTGCAACTTACACTTGCATATATGCACAAGTAGCTTATAAGAGACTCAGGGAATCTGGTTATACGTGTCTAAAAGTTGTAATATTGTAGAGTCCTAAATTGGATTAAAATCCTGTCTGTCGAAGGCTTCAGCCAAGGTAAGTGGGTTGTGGTTAGGAGATCTTGGCATTTCATAAGAAATTCCATTAATTTGATTTTTTTTCCTATTCTCAAATGAAAACAAAATATTTTGAAAATCCATGAAACATAATTCTGAAAAAGATTGTTCTAGGTTAATTGAAACTAAAAATTGTTTTGAAACAGCAAAATTGGGGCAACCCATTCTGAAAGGTCAATGTAATTTGTTTGAAAACCAACAGATTTCAGATTTCAAGTTCCAGCGCAAAATTTCAAACTAGTTCTAGTTACATTTAGACTATAATTTGTGCCTGGGTTACAGCTGCAGCATACCCAGGATATGATAGCTATGGTATTACATTTAAATCCGCATCCCAGTTTTGACAAAGGTCAAGAGTTTGAGAGTCCAACCCATTAAAGACAGCAGCCTGTTTGAATGTAAATCTGAATGTCAAAATTCAGGGTCCAGAAAAGCAATAAATCATGGGTAGGCAACTCCTAGCGCACGTGCCAGAACATGGCACATGAAGGCATTTTGCTTAGCACTTGCACCTGGGGAAGGGGCCAGGGCTGTGCTGCCACAACAAGGATCAGGCCCCTCAGCTCCCCTGCCATCTGCCCCTGGCATGCCAACATCTTACAAGTCAAGGTTGCAAGTATTTTTGGTACTCTGCCCAAAAATGTCGCTGACCTCTGCAAAATCTGGTTTGCAGAAGCTTGCCCAGTTTTACCACTGGACCTGAATCCTGGCAAAATTTATGGGATTAGCATTTAATATATCCCGTTGACATATGAAGAAACGAGACACAAATGATTTGCCTGACAGCAATTCAGTGGGTAGCTGGAACAGGGGTGGATTCAGGTTGGATGTGGCCATATAGTTACATCCCCCTTCTGCTGCTGCTGCTGCTACCACTATCCCCAGCTGACTCAGCCATCAGGGGAGCCCCAGAGCACTTCTGTCCTGCTTCAGCCACAGACTGCAGCTGCACAGGGTGCTATGCTCAGCAGGGGACACCGGAGGTGGTGGACAGATGGGTTTCCTGTTGCTGCAACTGCTCTCTGACTCTCCCTCCCCACCCTCCACCCCCTCATTCTCCCCACTGGCCAGGAAGCAGGCACTGGAAGAAAGAACCCATGCTCCACTGCTGCCACTGTTCCTGGCTGATGCAGGCATGGAGGAACCTCAGAGCTGCTCCTGCTCTGCTCCAGGCATGGGCCTCAGGGAGCAGCTGTGTGGGGAGTCACACTCGGGTGGGGACAGCAGTGGCAGTGTGTAGGTTCCTCCTTCCCGCACCTGCTCCTCAGGCAGTAGGGGATGCTGGGGGAGTGCATCCAGGTAGGGAGCAGTTGCTTTAAGGAAGAACCTGTGCGTCACCCCTGCAGTCCCTGACTGAACAAGGCACCCTGTGCAGCTGCATCCACAGCACCCTGCAACACCCTGCAGCCTCCAGCTGGAGTAGGGTAGGAGCAGTTCTGGGGTTCCCCGTACATCCAGATCAGCTGGGGATGGTGACAACAGCAAGCAGGTGCCTTCTTCATGTGCCTGCTCCCTGCCCAGTTCCCTGGCATCCTCCACTGGCCTGGGGGCTCTAGCCTCAATTTGCCTCAATCTCCCATAGCCTGGGGGATTGATGTACCATAGGGGTCGCCAACCTGCAGCTCTGGGGCCACATGCGACTCTTCAGAAGTTAGTATTGGTCTCCTTGAATCTTTGCACAAGCACACAGTGACCAGCTTCTGGAAACTGGTCACCATGAGCTTGTGCAAAGATTCAGAGATGCATATTAACTCCTGAAGAGCTGCATTTGGCTCCGGAGCCACAGGCTGGCCACTCCTGATGCACCACATCCCTTGTTAGGTAACTCTAGATCCACTCATGGCTGGGAACAAAACCCGATGTCCTTATTTCTTGGTCCCTGCTTTAACAGCTGAATTACCTTCTTTCCAAATTACATTTCTAATTCAGGAATGCTTTATTGGTTATGGAAATACATATCTCTCCCCTCTCCAAAAACAGAATTGCATAATAATGGAAAACACTATTAAATCAGCAATTCCTCCAGTTTCATTTCACTCTGATTACCTGCATCACACTCTGTGCTGCTGCCTTCTACAAATCGAGCTCCTTGAGGACAAGCACAAGTGTATCCCCCAGGCCTCAGCAAGCAGAGGTGGCTGCAGACATCTTTACAATGGTTAGGCACTGAAATACACATAGGACAAAGATACCTGAAGAAAAAATCCAGCTGCAATTCTGGAGACATAATATGAGGTTTTTACTGGCCAGTAAAATAAGTCATGAATATTACAATCAGAAAATTTGAACAAAATGTTTTCTCTAAAGCTACCCAAACTTGATGGCTGACTTTTAAGCATAGCATTTTATAGTAAAACTCTTTGGCTGACTTATTTTGTATTCTTTCTAAGGGATAGATTACGGCAGTGGTGGCCTACCTGAAGCACAAGTGCCACAAACAGTACTGACCGCCTACGTGTGATATGTGGCAGATTGAGGAAGGGATAGGCAGCACAATGGCAGGGAGCACATGACAGAAAACAGAAAGCTAAGTAGCATATCAAATAAGAGAAAGGGATTGGAGTGGCATTCTGGGAGGGTGCAAGACTATTTTGTGGCACATCTGCCAAAAAAGTTGGCCCCCACTAGATAATGGAAGCACAAGAAGTTGAAGGAATGAATAGAGCATCCCCAGTGCTTAAGAACTGTGAAGATGTAAAGATATAATATTTTCTTGGAGGAGCATACTGGAGTACCCTGCATTCCCTCTGAACTGCTCTGCTAGTGCATGAAGAGTTAAGACAAGGTTCCTTGGGTGAATTTGATATCTTTTATTAGACCAACCCAAACAGTTAGAGAATAGTTATTAAGCAAGCTTTCGAGTTCAAAAACTCTTCATCAGGCTAAGGTAGTTTCAGCAGTTGGCACCAACCACAAAGTTGGTTTGATGATGAAGGGTTTCTGAACTCGAAAGCTTGCTTAATAACTATTCTCCAACTATTTGGGTTGGTCTAATAAAAGATATCAAATTCACCCAAAGAACCTTGTCTGCCTATGTCCTTAGACCAACACGGCTACAACCTACACCCATGAAGAGTTAAGATGCATTCATCCTGGTTGAGGTAGTCTCCTTTGGAACCCACGCTGGGTGGCTTGCACTTTGTAGTGGAAGCATAAATGTATGTTACAACTGCTCCCTGTATGAGAGCCGGGAGAGGTGGGGAGATGACACAGCCATACTTTAGTGCTGAATGATTCCAAAGATAAGAAATATTACACTGTTATGTTTAACTCTCATTTAGTTTTGGATAGCCACAAAGTACTTTTTTACACTGCCAGCCTCATTCCATTTCTATGTTCTCAGAGCTACATGTGCTGACAGATATGCCTGTTACTAAGGTAGTACTAAGCTTCCTGAAGGCATTGTTACTGATTTGGATCTGCAGTTTCCAGATAATAAGGAACAGACAATCCAAGACAGGTGATTACCTGACTGATTGTATCTATGCTGATGATAGATGCGCACTTGAGTGAGCCAAGGGTTTACAGTCAGTATTTTCACTTTTTCTCCACTTCCAAATTTATCTTTCTTCCAGACTTCTCCTCTTTCCTTAGACATCCAATATAAATGGCCTTCAAAGACATCAAGGCTGTATGGACTGCTTACTTCTCAAAAGAACAAAACAAGAGTCAGTCACTGCATGGACCTGTAACAGCACTGACGAATCAATAATGATTCTTCTTGAATTCAATATTTGCATTTTTGCATTTAAGGTATTTTACTAGTAGATAGGTCATTACAGGATTGACAATAGAATGCTTCTGTACCTACAAACACATGTAGAAGAGCACTAACCCACCTTGTGATACATTCCATCCATATTGCTCATGGGATTTGGTCCCAATGGAACTAGTTTTCCACCACTGCATATGTTGTGCCTTGAATAGTCATTTACACCCATGTAAAGTAAATCTAAAAATCTTCCAAGTGTGATTCTTAATTAGGTTCCTAATTGGATGCTGAGCACTTTTGAAAATCTCCCCCCAGTTGTGATGGTTAAGAATTAGAAAAATCAAGATATAAATCCAACTTGATTTTCTGAACTAGAAATATATGCAAAATCCATATTCATATCTTACCTCCCTGTAAAACAATGGTTCTATCTGTCCCATCAGGTCTCATGGATTCAATAATATTTTCTTTAGAATCACTCCAGTAGATCCTGTCATTGTTCAGATAATCAACAGAAAGGCCTGTTGGCCAGCCAAGGTCATCTGAAATCAGTGTTTGCCTTTGCTGCCCATCCATCCAGGCACTTTCAATCTTTGGCTGCCTTCCCCAGTCAGTCCAATACATAAGCCTAGAAGAATGTAACTAAACTTTAAAATGGTTTAGATCTCACTGTTTCTCAGCTTCATTGAGTAGCAAAGTTGTAGGCCACCCTGTAGCATATTGCTGTATGCCCTACAGAGTACAGCACCCAATTTTACAAAGAAAGACTTATTTCAGGATCAAGGATATTTTATTCTGTCTTTTCCTTCCACTTATAGGCCCAATCCAGCAAAGTGCATGTGACAGCCCCAAGATATAATTTATAGTATACCTCATGTACTGCACAAACTGGTCACTCTTTAGGCTAATCAACAACAAGAAAAAAAAGAAGCCATTGAGATTTCTCTGTTTCTTGTAAACTATCAGTGGACAAGATTCCTGCAGCTTTCCATGTTTCAGTGATAATAAGCAAAGTGGCATGCAGGCAAACTTTAGGAAAGAGATTTTTATAGTTATCCTGAATAGCCCATGTCATCCACCAATAATTTACAGTTTGAGAGACAGCAGCTTGGCTTCTGTTTGCACTCCTGTGCTGCATCTACATGAGATGCTGACTGTGCAGTCATTACTGCGCAGTCATTTAGTATGTGTAGAAACAAGAGTTATTGCACAGTAGCATTGCTGAATGGCTTTTAGGTGATGCTGACTGCGCAGTAGTTTGTTACTGCTGTGCAGAAGCATTGCATCACACTTCCTGGCACATGGCATTACTGTGCAGTAGTAACAAGCTACTGCACAGTCAGCATCTCATGTAAACGTGGCCCTGGTAACTCTGCTCTAACTTCAAAATAGGGTCCTCCTGACATTTGGCCTGGAGATACATTGTATAATTAAAAAACTCCTTGCTGTCAGAACATACACAGAACTCTCAATGAAATAAATAGAAATAATAGGAATACAAAATATATCGTTCTAATAATTAGCATGTCATTTTAATATAGTAGTGACATACTGATATGTTAATATATATTAATAAAGCATATATCTCTAATAATATATAATTCTAATATAAAACAGTTATATTAGATTTTCAGGTAAGAGCTCTCTTTGCAGCATAGGATTCTGACTTGTCTTGCTTGTCACATACTATTGAAAATAATTGCATCGGTCCTGAAAAGCTTACCCCAGTTTGGGATTGACAACTATAGCTGCTGGTTGATCCAGCTGAGAGTAGATAAGCCACTTCCTGTACCTTCCATCTAGTTTTGCCACCTCTATTCGATTTGTCCCTGTATCTGTCCAGTAAAGATGCCTGAATTATATAAAAAAAAAACGAAGTGATTCAGATGGTCAAAATACCATGTCTCCGTGAGCATGAAGAAATCTGTTTATCTCTTATTTTTCACTGAAACACTGTAATGTCAACTGGAATAAGTACTAAAATAAGTAATACAGGAAAACTTCATTGGTTGTGTTTTAGAATGTAGTTTGCCGCACTGCTCTGCAACAGAAACCTTGCTACTGAATTCAAGTGTAGGTTGCAAAAGACCTATCTACAAAGATGACTAGATTTCTCTTTGTGCAGAAGTTTCTGCAGCTGCTCTTTTCTTTGTCAAGTTACCTTGATCAAAGACCTATTGGGCATGTCTACACAAGATGCTTAATGCTTAGTAGACTAATTCTACTATGCATTAGCACATCACGGCAAAAAGTGTCCTAATGCTCTAATGCCCAGTAGAATTAGTCAACTGTGCACTAAGCATCACAAAAAGACCACGCACCATTGCTACTGGGCATCAACATGGGCTACTGTGCATTTATGTAGTACCTCATATTAGAGGTACTAAACTTAATGAGCCATAGCAACAGTGCAGTAATGCATGTGTAGATGTGCCCACTGTGAGGTTTCATTGTTACTTCTAGGCATTGTAGGTAGTTAATGAACATCTTCACAGATGCAGCAAACTTCCAGAAATAGAAAACAGATCAACTAAAACTGAAATTACTTTGCCATGGAATTAGTTTACTAATTCCTTTGGAGCATCTGTATTCCACTTCTTGTATGGACAGCTCTTGCTACATTTTTACTTTTTGACAATAACATTTTCAGAAACAAGTATTTTACTTAATTTATATGCATCATACCCTGATGCACATGATTTCAGACCTCAGGAGTCTACAGTTAACTTTTCTCTGGATTTGGCTAATCATTATGCCTTTGCCTTTCTTCTCACCTCTCTCGTGTTATAGTTATATGCGGTAAATTTATTATCTCCAGCAACAGCATCCTCTAGTTCACTGCACTGCTATGGGCAGGCTGCTTCCTATACTAGAACCAGTGTATCTGTAGCCATCTGGTACCACAAGAATACTAATTAGCTCGTGGAAGAGGCAACTAAGTAGCTGCCTGATGCACTCTGTGCGCACAACTCTGTTGCTTCCAGTTTACAAAGCAGCAAGCCTGTAGCAGTGCAGTTGCCACTGGGTGGTAAGTTTACCAGCTGGACATAGCTTCAAAGAAGATCATATATTAAGCAGAATACTTAACATTGCTGGAACTTAACTGAAAATGTCTCTTTTCCCCACTCTGTCTGTTTATCCAAGTGGCCCTTGAAGTACTACAAAAAATCTGCAAGACACCTCAGATTCAAAGGGCTAAAAAGGTTGATTTCAATTATGCCAATACAGATGCAAGAGCCCCCCTTGTCAGATTTCCAGCAAGGACATGGAAGTGGAAGCAGCATTAGTCAGGCAGATGGACTAATACTTCTATTGCTCGTGAAGGGTGAGGTTCAAAAAGGACAAGTGCAAAGTCCTGCACTTAGGATGAAACAATCCCATGCAACACTATAGGATGGGGACCAACTGGCTAAGCAGCAGTTCTGCAGAAAAGAACCAGGGGATTGCAGTGGACAAAAAGCTGAATATGAGCCAACAGTGTGCCCCTGTTGCAAAGAAAGCAAGTGGCATACTGGGCTGCATTAGTAAGAGTACTGCTAGCAGATCAATGGAACTGATTATTCCCTCCTATTTGGCACTGGTGAGGCCATATCTGGAGTACTGTGTCCAGTTTTGGGCCCCCCACTGCAGAAAAGATATAGACAAATTGAAGAGACTTCAGTGAAAGGAAACAAAAATGGTGAAGGGGCTGGGGCACATGACTTATCAGGAGAGGCTGAGGGAACTGGGTTTATTTAGTCTGGAGAAGAGAAGACTGATGAAGGATTTAATAGCAGCTTTCAGTTACCTGAAGGGGAGTTCCAAAGAAGGTGGAGCTAGACAGATCTCAGTGGTGGCAGATAACAGAACAAGGAGCAGTGGATACAGGTTGCAGCAAGAGAAGTTTAAGTTAGATATTAAGAAAAACTTTCTCACTGGGAGGGTAGTAAAGCAGTGGAACAGGTTACCCAGAGTGTTCGTGGAATCTCCATCCTTCAAGACTTTTAAGAACCAACTGGACAAAGCTTTGGCTGGGATGATATAGTTGGGGCTGGTCCTGCTTTGAGCAGGGGGTTGGACTGGGTGACCTCCTGAGGTCCCTTCCAACCCTCATTTGCTATGATTCTAAGGGAAATCAGAAGGAAGTCTGTGCATTCAGAGAGCTGTTACCAACGATTTCTCTCATTTTCACTAGACTGCACACCTATTGTTCTTCAATCATCCTTCCTGTTCTATTTCTTGACCGAGCCACTTGGAAAACGGTAAGCTTAATAGCCTTTACATGTCAACAGCATTCAGACAGGTAGCTCAGCTCTGTAATCTCTCTCACTTCTGAGTCTGATAATAACATGCCTTTCATCCACTGATTCAGTAATCTGACAGATACAGAATCTGAGTGAAGCAGATATACGTTCAGAAGGGAAAATTAATCAGACCCCTGCCATCTCCCAAAAATGGGAGTCTTTCAGACTCTTCACTGTTTCTTGATTCTTAAATAGCTACTGTTGCCAAAATGTCTATCTTTCACCCCATTAAGGGCTTTCCACCACTCTGCCATAGAAATCGTTATGTTGTGGGTCTGAAACAAAATGGAAAGAAACACAGAATAGAAGGAATATGAGAGTCAAGGAATGCGAGAGAAAAAATATGAGGGTGAGGGAGAGGTAAAGAATGCATCCATTCATCCAGGAGTGAAAATCGCTCCAACTGGATCTTGAGTTCCTGTAGTTGGCATGAGGCTATGCTCCTTGAGGTCAGTCAGTGACTTGGTCATTGTAGTCCGCCACTTTCAGGTTGGACTACTGCAACTCATTGTGTCTGGAATGACTGCCATCCCTAAAAAGTTCCAACTGGTCCAAAATGCAGCAGCCCACTTCTGACATTACACTGGAAACTGAAAATATATCACCCACAATACTGGATCCTCACAAAGCACTTCATACATACTATCTGCACCTATAAGGTACACTCCATGGTATTGGATCCAGCTACTAAGACCAACACCTGGCATGTAGGGGACAACAACTTGCTTCAGTAATTCTACACAAAGAAAATGTCAGCATCAGGGTTCAAACTTTAAGAACAGTAGTCACGATTTCTCTACATGGTAAAAGAACTTGTATTCCAGAGCAATGAAAATGAAATGATGACTAAGCTCATCACCTTCCAGATAAGGTAAAAAACCCAATCCTTTCCCTTGATAAATAAGGAAAAGAAGTAGGAAGAAGACATATGCCCTTAATAAAACCTCTGTAACAGAATTC
The DNA here is from genome assembly GCF_030867095.1 of Alligator mississippiensis. Classification (NCBI taxonomy): domain Eukaryota; kingdom Metazoa; phylum Chordata; order Crocodylia; family Alligatoridae; genus Alligator; species Alligator mississippiensis. The sequence continues at coordinate 214,342,438 of NC_081827.1, read as the reverse complement.
TCCCTTTGTTGGACTCCCGTTTTGGTTCTGTTTTGGAGGTGCTTGCATATAGTGGTAGCGGGAACCAAGTAAGGATTTACACAGAGACAGACAGGATTGGCAGGCAGTAATGGATTAGGAGCTTCCTTTCTTTCCAAAACCAAGAGGATAAGCTCTTTATCAAATGATTCACAGAATTCCAGGAGGAATGCCAGCAAACATAATGGCCTGTGCACAATTACCCAAGTGGGGCAAGGTCAATCTGCAAGATAAGGAATATGTGCACGGCTCAGTTAGCTAAGATATGTGATACAGTCAGCAACAGCACTTTGATCAGGAATACACAAACCATGGCTCATGAGCTACACATGGGTCCTGTGCAGTTTAAGTGTAGCTCCTAAAGTCATTTAACAACAAATTAGCATTGAGCAGAGCCCTGTGAACAGGTCATTAACTCTAGACATCTCAAAAGTTTTGTGTCCCATGGTTTGCTGCTGTGTTAAACTTAGAAGCAAAGTGCGACAGAAGTGCATTCTTCTGTGCTACCTTGAGACCTGCTGTCAACAACTGGAAGACAACTTGTACGGGATGTAATATTCAAACCATTCTGTTCAGGTGGTAAGCTGCTCTGGGGCTGAGGCCAGGATTTTGTGGTGGTGACAGCATGGTCCAGAGCTGGGGCAGAGCCTCAATCCACTGCCTGCACACCCTGGGTAGGGAGATGTAGGCAGCAGATCGCTGCTCTACCCCACTGCCCACATGCCTCAGACAGGGCTGTGTGAGCAGTGGATCGTGACTCTGCCCCGGCTCTGGATCATGCTGTCACCGCTGCAAAATCTTGGCCCCTGGAGCAGCTCCTTACCCAGCCACATGGGCTGTGGCTGCCACTTGGGCCGGTCGCCATGGAAACCCTGGCCCGCACTGTCACAGCACTGCCCCTCCTGGGGCCTCCATGGAAACCAGCTGCAACAATATAAGCATGGGCTACTGGGAAATGGAGTCCAGCCACTGGCTGGATCTGCCATTTTGCCCACCCCTGGTCTAAGCAGTGGCTAATTCACTGCACTCTTATACATACTATATTTTCTGAGTCATTTCCAGCTTTCCTCATTCACTTACCTCCCAACCCAGTCCACAGCTAGACCATCAGGATTAACTATGTATCTCAAATTCAACTCAACTGCCTTTACTGGATTATTTCCGTTGCTGTCAAATGTAGGAAGATAAGCACGCTTGATGGATCCAAACTCAGAGCCACGGGCAAGAATACTGAAATAAACAATACCTGAAAAAAGTTGGAAAAAAATTCATTGTGTAGACATCTACCTACTAGTTTTTGAAAAGTCCTTCCCTGACTGAGATGGCTGTCGTACATGAGATATCAAAGTAACATTTATCTATTTATGGAATATCAAGTGTCAGTCCTCCCTGTGAATGAAAATACAAATGTATGAAAATACCATCAATCTAAAATAGATACTCTGGCTTAGACGTACATGTAAACAAAGTAAGTAAACCTTTGCAAAATTTTCCAAAGGAGGGCTCTTAGCACTGATGTCTCACTGCACAGAGCTAGCAGAACCTTACTGAAGACCTCAGCATGCTGTGCAGAACTGCTATGCCAGGTCTCACTCTGTTCCAGTGCAGAAAAAGGATTTAGCAGCAATGGGGAGAGAGGGCAGGGTAGGGGACAGAGGAAAGAAAGGAAAGCCAAAAAAGGGGTAAGTATAGTATATGAGATAATAGGAGGATCCACTAGCCCTACCCCTTTTGAGGGTAGAACACATCATATGTGGAGACTACTGCAGTACTGGGACTCTTCTGAGAGCAGAAGAATTCAGTAAGTAACTCTTATCAGCCCTGAACATGCCAGTGCAAGGCCCCTAGCAGCCTGCTACCTTTCACACCTCCTTAAGGGCCTTCCACCACTCTGCCACAGAAATCATTATACTCTGGATCTAAAACAAAATGGAAAGAAAGACAACAGAACACAGAATACAAGGAATATGAGAGTCAATAAGGCTGTGAGAAAGGTGAGGGAGAGGTAACAGATGTGTCCATTCAACCAGGACTGCTGATTAATCCAGTTAGATCTTGATTTCCTTTGTAAACTGAAAAGGAAAACTAAATTCCAGAAGCAGCAGTCACACTGCTGAGTACTAAAACTTTCAATATACTCACTCAGGCCTATCCCCTCAGGGTCCCAATCATAGTCTATAGCTTGGATGCGCTCCTGATTATCAATATAGTCAGAGTACTGCTCTGATGAAATATTGTATCTTCGAATACGCACATTATCTGGCAGGAGTAGCAATGGAGGATTACCTGAAAAGTAACAACAGCTTTCACTTTTCTGGTTTTAATATAGTCATATATATAAAGCAGATGAGAATGAGTAATTCATAGATTGTGAGGCTGAAAGAGACCTCAGGAGATCCTCAGGTCCAGCCCCCCTGCACTAGATAACTGGAAGTCAGGTGACCCCAGCAAGGTGACTGCCCAGTCTCCTCTTGAAGATTTCCAGGGTAGGTGATTGCACCACCTCTGGAGGGAGCTTATTCCACAGTTTGGACACCCTGACTGTGAAGAAGTTTTTCGTAATGTTGAGCCAGAAACAGTCATCCAGGAGTTTGTGACCATTACTCCTGGTTTTCCCTAAGGGCGCCCTGGTGAAGAGTTGTTGATCAAACAAGTTTCAGAGGTTCACTCTAAATAAGAATAAATGCTTATTTTGACCTCATATAAGCTACCCAAATCTCTTGGGTCTGAAAGATTGGTGCCAAGTATTACAATTGTTTATTACTGATCTTAGTGTCAATAAACATGATTAGTCGGTTGAAGTCAGTGCACCCACTCAGAGTAATAAGCTCCCTGGGCTAGAACCATATTGAGTGTAGCATTGCCTACATTTCAGGTACTGGCCATCTTTTGAATCTGTAGCTGAGTTAGGTACCTCAGCTCCTTACACACAGCCTGGAGGGTGTACAAAATAATCTTGTCATCTGACACTTAATCTCTAAAAGCTGTCTAGTATGTATATTATTACTGTTCCACTGTCACCCATTTTTCTCCTTTCTTCAGCTCTTTGTCTTTCATTTTCTGAGCAAAATTTCTACCTATTTAATGTCTGTCACTCACATTAACCTATGATAGAGAACTAATGATTGAAGTTATCAAAGGGCCAAATGCCTTCTGTTTGTGTTCATCAGTCCATGAACAATAAATGGTGATCTGTCAGCAAAGTGTCTTTGATTTGCACCCGTTTAATGTAACTATCTTCTGATAAATACTTAGGTTACAAAAACCAAACTTTCAGTAGTGGGGCTAATGGGCAGCTTTAATTTTCTTCTGCTGACAACTGCAGCACAGGCAGTCTTTTGTTTTCAGGAAATTTGGGGGGAAGGGAGGAAAAGCACTCAAGTCATTTTTTAGGGCATGGCATTTAATGTTTAAAATTAAAGCAGGGAGGGAGCATTTACATTCCTACCCACAAGAATGCAATATCTAGATAATCTGCTACCAGAGAAAAGAGATATTTGTTTTTATTCATTGCAATGGGGTACCTTCCATTTATGCAACACTCAGCCTGCTCCTTACAATTTACCTAAGTGTTAGTTAAACATACCAATGGCTGCACACTGTTTTCCCAGTTGATCGCCCACAGACCTAAAGCCATCTGCACAGAAACACTCATAACTTCCTTTGGAATTCTTACAGTCCTGGGGACAGGTCCCAAACAGCTCACACTCATTGATATCTAAACACAAATGAAAAGAGAGGTTATCTAGGGCTACAAAAAGATTGATCACTTTTACATTTAGATCTGCTGCTTTCTTGTTCAAATAAGGAAAATATACTTATTCAGCATGAAGGAGGTTTCTCTTCTTCTAGCACCCTTTATACTAATAGATTCATAGACATTAGGGCTGGAAGGGACCTTGTAACTGAGGCAATGATATCTTCCTGAGTTTGTAAATAGCCTGACAAAGTAACTCTGAGAAGGGTGGTTTGTTCCATTCATCATTATGTGTTAGCAACCAAGACCTCACTTCTCTGGGGAAAGGAAAAAAAGTCCTACCAACACCAATGCAAAACTGGTTTGTGTGTGTGGCAGGAGCAAATATATAGAGCAGACCTGGCACTCCCACCCATATAGGCAGATACATACACCCTGAATGCTTGGATAACTTCTGGGGGACAAGAAGCCACTTCTGCTTCTCATGAGAAAAGCTGCCCCTTCATGCTGCCCCAGAAGACGGGGAGAAGGCCAATGATGGAACCTCTGCAAGAGAGAACACCCCCACTGTTCAACTCTGCAGGGACAGGGACTTTTGGGGATCAGACTGTCAGAGTGGTGGATCCCTACACAATAAGTCTATGTCCCAGATTGTCTATAATAGCCCTCCACATACTAAGATATTCAGGATCTGAAGTACAGATCTGTTTTGGAAAGTTACTCTAAAAATTACGTTGCGATTCCATTATATATTGTCCAGTCATTTCCAAATCCAATGAGCCTGGTTTACAAGAATTAATGCTTTTTCTGTCAGCCCTGACAAGGAAGTCTGAAACCTGAGAGGCCAGCTGATTTCTTTCCATAAAGCATATTGGCAGAAGCATTACAACATTCTGTAGGCCAAATGCTCTTCTCAGCAGCTTCTCAGTGTACACCTCTGTAACTCCAACATTACAGAGGTTACTAAGCATTCCTGCATAGAGAGATAACAGACAAGAATCTGGCTCCATCTCTTTTGAATGTGTCCAAGTGTGTGGCATGAGTTTTAGTAAAAAGCAATACAAATGTATTTTATTTATTAATATTTACATTTACCACACAACTACTGATCTGTTGAGCATGAATTGGTGCACACAAACTGCACTTTAAGCAAACCAGTGAATTTATCAGCAAAGAAACCTTTTTTTTTTTGTAAATAGTTGTAAATGGTAACTAGCATGATCCAAGCCCACTGAAGTCAGCAGAGAAATGAAGCTGGATCACACATTAAATGCAATTCAGCAAATAATAGTTTGCCTAATTGCAAACTGTGGTATTTCCATAAAAAGGGAATTATTCACACATTTAAATTATGGAAGGATGTCAGTTCTTTGCCAAAATGGGGCATAACTCCCAAGATAGAAAATATGGGTCAGCAGCAACATCCATAAGGGAAGCCCTGGAGAACATGCAAAAATCCTGTTTTAATGCAACAATGTGAATAATTAAAGCACTTCAATAATGTTAATGTACCACTGAACAGTTTTTAGGGAGAAGATCATTAGAAGATTAGAAATACCATCACAGGAGTTTCGGTTAAGCTCGCTGGCCTTGTACCCCAGCCTACAGGAACAGATAAAGCCTCCTTCATTTAAGTGGGTACAGTTATGTTCACAGATATTTTCAGCACAAGTTCGTTCTGTCCCTGCATCTGAAAAAGAATGGAATCATTATTACAATTGAAAATGCATAAATTAGAGAGATGTAATTTTCATAAGTGTCTTCTGTTTACAAATTTCAATTATAAAGTTGGCCTCTTCTTTTCCTCCTAGAAGAATCTTTCAGTTGATGTAAATGCCTTTCAGGGACTTACTCTGGGTGAGCTACAGCTTCCTGATTACAGCAAAGTCAAAAAAATCTTTATATTGACCTGCTTTTTGTCTACATAAGTCAGCAGTTATTAACATACTGAATTTCACCAAATGCCACCAAGGCTCACACTGTCCTCAGGGAAATGACCCTAAATACTGTATCAAATACCAGTTCAAACAGCTGCAGATACTTCTTCAGGATCTGGGTAGGTTAGCTGCCCCATTTCGAATTCTGTCAGCCCACCTTGTTCTCCTTCCTCCTCTCATCACGAAAAAAGAAAGCCTTCTAACTTATCTTGCTTATGATACAGGCCCTTGCATCAGTTGTGCCTGGAAATTACGACAGGCAGCAGGTTGCTCAATCAAAAATCAGCTAAAGTAAACCTGAGACATTTCAATTACTTCAGTGGCCTCAGGATCAGGCCTATGATGGAAAGAAGCAATATAGTACAGTATAATTTAGCAGGAGCTGAAATTGTATTCTTCTCATAGCAATGAAAACATCTGGTAGTAAATCAGTACAGTACTATACATTTATACAAATCACTTTCTAACTTGGGATACAGAAAGTATGTCTATAGTTGAGAAGTAGAAACAATTACATAATTAATGTGAATTGAGAAAGCATAAGGAAAGATGAAGATTTATGCCTAAAATAATATCTCACATCTTCAATTATTTATGCCTATTAAATGTGTACCAAAGCTATTTAAAATAATGTATGTGTGTGTATATACACATTTTCATGTACATGTACATATATCACTACATGTATGTACACATGCACAGAATATTTGTTTATATGTCTAAAATTTACCCCTGCAATATAAGTTAAAACACCTTTTACTTTGTCACAAAACAATAGCTATTTGTCTCCCCGTTTGGCTGGTAGCAATATTTAATGTTATTTATCCTCTTTCTGCTTAACATTGTCACCTGATTTTGGAAAACATCCAACTGACATCAGTTCAGTCTGAGCTCATGTCTGTCCATGAATTGTAGAAGTATGACTGGCAGTAAAATGTCTGATTTACACTGGTCCACAGCTTTTTGATACTTTTATATTCTCATCAGATCATATCATTATGCTTTATTACTTAGAGTCAGCTAGGATGCAGTGAGAATAAAGAAGCAAATGACCTCTAAAGGGACTGCATAGAAGCGTACGAGTTATTTGCATACTGCAAACATAAAAGATTTCAATCACTGCTGTATCATTTGGCACATTTTCACTTAAAGCCATGGAAGTCTGACAAGCAGAAAGCACAATTACATGCTGTCTATATATAGAAATGCTTTTGTCAGGTAGATTCCTTCAGGTGAGGTCCTTTGAACTCTCTACCTACCACATTCCCCTAAACTCAAAACTTCACATTGACTCTCCTACTCCTATTCTCAGTGATTTTGTGAAACATTCTTAACAACATAGGTAAACACAAAAAAGGAGTAGTTGTGACTTCAACCTGAGCCCTAGAATTGTATGCAGCTGTTGGATCATTCACATTCTGTACATGCAAACCAGGACCCTGGTTGCTATGAACTTTCACAACATTATTGTTTTTAGTGAAGCTATGACAATATACACCAGTCCAGCATCTACTCCAGAATAATTATCCATCTAAGTCAGTGATTTTAAACTGGGGGGGCTGTGAAATTATTTTAAGGCTACAGCTGAGTATTACCACTGGTGAGTATGCTAACACCTACACATGATTCACAAGAAGAGCCCAGGATTTCAAATAAGAAACCAGTGTTAAAATATTCTGACCTGTTGTGATCTTTCTGAGTTCTTTGCAACAGAAAAAATCACTCTGTTATTTTTCTGTAGTCAAGGAATGTGTGAAATGTAAGAGCTGGCATTTTCCAAGAAGTGCCTTGACTCTAATAAGGGTGCCTTGAGTCTAAAAAAGTTAAGAAACACTGGTCTAGTTTCTTTTACTGATCTCATCATTTCAGTGGCTGAGTACTATTTCAGTGGCCTCTATACCATACTCTGTGTTAGAAAACGATCATACTGCTTCTTGTGGTACATAAAGACCCTTATCCTAAACTAGTACAATCAAGATGCTAAACTTCTTGGTGTCTTTTAGGAAGGGGAAAACAAAGAAAATGTAAGTGTTTTTGAAAGCTATGGATACAGATGGCAGGCTAACAAGAACAACGGTAGCTTCAAGTGATTACACTTTAGCTCAATTCAAATGTATATGCTTACTATTTCTGTTACTAAAAAGCCTTGTTTCAATGTTATATAAAAATGGTTACTTACTGCAGCCTGTTTCATCAAAATGGTCTCCACAATCATCGTAATTGTCACATACATAATGTAGCGGAATGCAGTTTCCATTACTACATTTGAATTCTTCAGCTGTACAAGGCCTTGGGGTAGGATCTTTACCTACAATTAAAAAGACACACATTCTTGTATCACACATTCAGCCTCAATATCCATACAGGTTAGACATTTTGACATTTTTCCACTATACAGGTAAATAAGTTGAGACATAGAGGTTAAATAACTTGACTGTTGTTCATTAAAAATGTTCATTAACAAAAGATCTAACTATTCTTCTATATATATAAGGTCTATTTTATAAATCTGTCTAGTGAAATGTTTCCTACTTAACAGTGGGGCCTACTTTTTTGTTTTAATGGTGTGAACTAGTTAACAGCCTTTGACCCTATACTTTTACCCCAGTCTGACATTATACCTGAGATCACGCTAGTATATAGAACACAGCAGACAGTTAGCATAACAGAATATTCTGCAATATAACAAGCCAGTAAATAATAGATAAGATCAATGTTAAAGCATAAATTCTGCTATTGGAGGTGCAAACGCAACTCCCATTGAGTCAATGGGAATTATGCAAAATATAATAAAGGCCTAAATATTTAATGTCTTCACCAGTATTATTCAGGACTCAATATTTTTGATACCTGCATGATGACAGTGGCCAGAGTTTAGAGATAATGGGGAGGTGGCAGCCACCATGGTGGTAGCAGCAAGTGAGGCAAGCAGCTGTGGACCTCTGCCTCAAATGGTCATGTCCATCATGGCCAAAGGGCACCAATTCTTTGGCAGGCCACACCCACTACTAGACACACTCCCAAATTCCCTAGCACATGTAGCTAGCCCATCAGGAGAAGTGGAGCAGCTATATTGGCCAGATCAGCACATGAGCCATATATCTGACAACCCAATCTATATAATTATTTTATTGTACTTCTAACTCTTTATTTTTCATTATATTAATGAAAAATTAATTTCATTATATTATCTATAGACTTCATTATAAAACTTAATTTCATTATTTTTTCCATAAGACTACTTTTACCAGCATAATTATGACCTATGATAGCTGGGTTTTTACATACTAAACTTATCTAGGCATTTATGGTCTCCACATTTTCCATATGGTAAAAATCAGAGTTCAAATCACCTTGGGATGAGATCTAGTTTTAAAAGGTTCCCAATTAATTCTATGATTTCTGTGTGCTTTTTAAATTATTATTAAACATTACAAGGTTTATGGCAGCTTAGTTGTAGAATTACTAGGAAATACATCTATTGAATACTGAATTTTCTGTGCATTTCTGCATAAACATACAGTGCTCCTCTTTCTCATCACTTCCATCTCCACAATCATCTTCCTGGTTGCACAGCTCGTGACTGTAGATACAGCGATTGTTTTCACAACGGAAACGGAATGGTGATTCACAGGGGATAGACACTTAAATCAAGCAGATCAAATAAATAAGAGTCAAACATTTAATGCAGAAAGCCTATGAAACCTTCTACCTTATATCTGCTACCCTGTGCCTCTACGTTAGTTAAAGATGTACAAGTTAAATCTGGGTTTTTTTCCCTTCATCTTCTGTCACTGCATGGAATTAGGCTTGTTTGCTGCACTGAATAAGGTCACACAAAATGGGTGTCAGGATGACATACGTAGAGTTATTTTTCTTTAAAAAGATGGTATGCATCACAGACCCTACTAGTGCATAAAATACAGAAATTTTAAGGATTATTTCCACTCCATAGATTTCTTCAATCCATAGATTTCCACTCTGTAGATTGTCAACAGCATAATAAATTAATATACAATCTGAGTCACTATATTAATGAAGATACAGTTATTATCTAACATATACAAAGCAATTAATGAACATATGATTTTGATGTAATGAATACACATCCCTTCAGAAATATTACCGGCATCTTTTTTTATATCTATCAGTTGAAATTTGCAAATATGAGTGCCTTATGTTAGGATTCATACTCATTTAAATACATGTTGTGACTCTAATGGGAGTCTGGAATCCTCAACACTTCTGAAAAAAGTGAAGCCCCTAGTGAGAGCCTTAATGTTAGGCACCCAGTTGGAAAATGAGGACGAATGATGACTATTGTTCATATCTCTTTCCTATGGAAACCAGGTTTGATTTGCTGTCTCCCTTCTTGTAGATCTATATATACAGTTACCTACAAAAAATGAAGATATCTGAGTAAAAAAAAATAGCAAAAAAGTGTAGAAAAATTTTTTTAGCACTTTTCTTGAATGTGCTTTGAACATTCAGGAGGCAAAAGAAAATATTTATTATTTAGTTCTTATTTCTGTACCATTAATTATTCTAATGCTATTGTACAGACCTTGATCAATGCAGGCACTAGTATTCAGGCAACACAGGCAATTATTGTATAGACTTTAATCAATGCAGGCAATAGTATTCATGTTAATTTCATTTTTATTTCTTACAGCATAGGTGAAGTTCTTCATCAGAGTCATCTCCACAGTCATTGTCACCATCACATTTCCAATATGGCTGAATACAGACATGGTTTTTACACTCAAACATCGAAGGTGGACAATATGTTCCATTAGGATAGCGTGTTGCTTGTGGAAAGAAATTCAACTGTTAGTATAAAAAAATTAATTCAATTTGAAATAATATACAGGTCACTCATATGCCATCATCTCTCCTGCACCCCTCTATAGAAGAAGATGGCTATATAAGAACAAAGTCAGAGTCCAGCAGGCAGCATGGAGTAAGAGCCACCAGGTAGATGGAGAGTTGATTAATTTAGATGGAGTTTTTAGAAAGCCAACTAATAAACCATAAGGAGATGCTGCAAGTTTTACTGGCAGTGTTTCCAGGTGTCATTGGCAATACATGGAATTTATATACATTTAATGCCAGCTCTCTAACAGCGTATGGCTAAATGCAAACAGTAATGTTAATTATTAATTTATTCACATTTATAAGCTGCCCACCCACTTATCAGGAGTTTCAAAATAATGCAACTCACCAGTTAAAAACAAAACAAAAAAGACCATAAACAGATCACCCTCCCTAGACTATTTTCATTAGCTCCTACAGCCTATCGGTTCCTTTCTAGGCAATCTTGTTTCCCCACTTCCTAAAAAAAAGTCAAGGAATATATGCAATTTACAACATGCTACAAAGGGGGCATGTCTACATGAGCATTTACGCCAGCTTAAATTTACTGTGTAGTAAATTACTGCACAGTAAATGGGAATAGGCTGGTGTTTACACATGCAGGTGTTAAAGCGCATTAATAATGTGTGTGGACTAATTTGGGACTAAAATTAGTCACAAGCCAGTCCACACACAGTGTTACTGAGCAGTAAGGTGTCTACACTTGCATTGCTGTACAGTAATTAATCAGGCATAAATTTGATACCTGCATGATGCAAGTATCAGATTTACACTCAAATCGGTGTAAATTGCCATTTTTATTCCGCAGTACAGGCATACACATGTAGACATGTGCCTACACCGCATAGTAATTTTGGTTACTGCACAGTATATGCATACATGTAGATATGGCCAGGTTGTCTAAACTACGTTCTAGTGAAGCAAATGTATTGGTAACTAAGTTCCAGGACAGAAGACTAAAAACATCCTGTCATTAGTCCCTTTCCATTAAACTAGGATTGCTATCTCAAGTGCCTGGGAAGATGATCTCAATCATTTTTTAATTAATTTTAGAAGAAATGCAGTCTTCTAAGGCATTTTAGGTACCAAGGCAATGAATTCTACATGTCATAACCACCAATTTAAATTTTACCTGGGAATCAAGTGACAGTCAGTACAAATGAGAGCTGCACAGGGGAGCTGGGCACAAGAAATATCTTGTACCATTGTACAGAACTGTATCCTGAAAAGCTGTAACTCCCAAATGGATTTAAAGCAAGGGTGATGAAGATCCAGCCTCTAGGTCAAAATAAGTCCACTCTGGACACGTCTACACAAGACTCTACAGCGCCATAGTGACGTGTAGTTTCCATTGGCAAAAAACATGACACTGCCTCTACCTCACATAGCAACACACACCCTCGTTACAGCACATTGCTATGGCAACATAGCAGCCAAAAATAACTGTGCACGGCTGGCATGGTGCAGTATGGGCTATTACTGCACCATCTTTTAGTACTTCCAAAATGAAGTACTAAATGACAGCACAGTAGCAAAGGTGCCATGCAGTTATTTGCAGATGCACCCACAGCAATGTCAGCTAGCCTGCAAAGTTCCTATGCAGGAAATTTGGCAGTGATTGCCATGTTAATTGCTATAGCTCCCAGTTAAGGTATGCAGGTTAAGGAGGTTAAGGAGTGCATATATTTGAAGACAGTAACAGACAGAGAGAGAGGGAGAGCACAGGTGAGTGAATGTGGCAGTGCACTTTGGTCACATCCACAGACAGATGGTTAGAACATGCCTTCCAGAAGCACTGCAAATAATCTAGGAGAAGTTTACTCTAAAGTAAACTCTCCCGGGCATGCATCTACACATGCGGAGATGTGGGAGCAGATTTGCTGCTCCTAGCAGCAGACTGCTCCTGCTCCCTGAGGCCTTCCACTGGGCCCCTGCATCAGGTAGAGGGAGCTCTAGGTTCCCCCTGAGTGGTAGCTCAGAGGCTGGCAGGGAATATGGGGTCAAGAGGCAGCTATCCCCGGGCGGGGCCTGGGACATTGCTCCCTGTCCCTGGGAGCTGCCTGCTGCTAGGGCAAGCTTCTTATCTCCCAGCGCCAGCCCCTCAGTTATGGCGTCTGAGCTGGGAGCTCCTTATCTCCCAGCCTGAGCTCCACAGTCGCAGGGCCTGGGCTAGGAGATTCTTATCAATTGCAAAGCAAAGGCTGGGAGATAAGGAGGCAGGGGAACATAGTCCCCACCTGGGCTCAGCAGCAGGTAGCAAGCCAGTTGGAAGCTATCTCCTGCCCCCTGCTGCCTGGCTGACCAGGAGCACATTTGCTCCCAGTCAGGTATCTACGCATGCACTACTGTGCAGTAAGTAATCAAGAGAAAATTTGCTACTTGTATTTACAGGTAGCAAATTTATTCACAATTATTACAAATTACTGCATAGTAAACATCTGCATGTGTAGACGGTGATGCTTACTGCACAGTAATTACCTCTAATCTTGAATAAAGTGTCTTGTATAAATGCACCCACAGTGTTTGTATTTTCAAAATATATATTTTCATCCCCAAACCTAGAAGAAACAGCATGAGCTTCAGTGTGCTTTTTAAAATACAGATTATTCATATAGGGCGATGGTGTCCAATTCATCTAGCCTTGCACCTTGGATCAGGCCTTTGGAGCATTTCTGAACCCTGCATCCAACCTGTGGTAACAGATGAGTTGGGCACCACTGTTTTAAAGTATAATTCAGCATAGTTTGCTGCCACAGTCAAGAACAGGGGTGTCCAACCTTTCTGAATGTGGGGCCAGATCACAAACTTTTTATCACCCAGTGGGCCAGCGAGCCATATTCAAAGACCTCACAGGAAGTGGTATCACATCAGGAAGTGATGTCACATGACCTTTGACACCAATGAAGTTGCAGGAAGTGACAATGAAATGAGTCTAAATAACCAGTTCAAAATTCTCCCTCTATAGCATCCACCTCTGCCACTGTTCGGGACAGGATACTGAGCTAGATGGACCATGGGACTGACCAAGCATGGCACTTTTTATGCTCTTATGTTCAGAAGCTCTTATGTTCTTTGGCTGAGCTTCCAAACTACGGCTGAGATTTGCAAAAAGGGGTAGATAGGCATGTTACAAAGTTGTCATAAAAGATGTGGAGCCCTCTAAATCCCATTCATTTTAATGGAAGTTGGCCTTTTGACTCAGCTTTGAAAATCTCAGCCCAAGGTGCCAACCAAATAAGTCAAAATATATTTTACATTTCTATGCAGTGCATCTATGTGGGGCTCTCCAAGCATTTTACAAACATGAAATGAACCTCAGGATGAGCCAAGCCAGAGGAGCAGGGGCTCAGCTGCACTTTCCACCTACCTGCGCTGATCAGTCCCGACCAAGCAGCACATGGCTCCGCTGCCACTTCTGCTGGCTGGTGCTGACCCAGGCGGGTCTGTCCCATCCGGAGCAGCACGCAGCTGAAGCTGGCTTCCCACGTGCTACTGGGGATGGGAGGAGCCCGGCCGGGTTAGCACCAGCCAGCAGAAGTGGCAGCGGAACCGTGTACCACTCGGGACTGACAGGAGCAGGCAGGGGGAAAATGCAGTTGAGCCCCTGACGGGCTCGTCCCATCCTGAGCGGCATATGGCTCTGCCACCGCTTCTGCTGGCCGGTGCCGACCCAGCCGGGCTCCTCCCGTTCCCAGTAGCATGTGGGAAGCCAGCTTCAGCTGCATGCTGCTTTTCCTGGCCGGTGCTGACCTGGCTGGGTCAATCCCATCTGAAGCAGCACACGGCTGAAGCCGGCTTCCCACGAGCTGCTGCGGATGGGAGGAGCCCAGCCGGGTCTGCACCAGCCAGCAGAAGTGGCGGCAGAGCCGTGTGCCGCTTGGAATGGGACGAGCCTGGCTGGAGCATCAGGGGCTCAGCTGCATTTTCCCCCTGCCTGCACCGGTCAGTCCTGACCGGCACATGGCTCCGCCTCTGCTTCTGCTGGCCGGTGCTGACCCAGCTGGGCTCCTCCCGGCCCCAGCAACACGTGGGAATCCGGCTTCGGCTGCGTGCTGCTCTGGATGGGGACAGACCTGCCCAGGCTGGCACCAGCCAGCAGAGGCAGCGGGGGAGCTGTGTGCTGCTCGAGACTGACCAGTGCAGGTAGGGGGAAAGTGCAGCTGAGCCCAAGAGACATATGACTACTCCTCTTCCCACATGCACCACATCGTCAACGTCAAGCTGACGCAGTGCGTGTGGGAACCTTGTCCCTTCCCCAGCCCTTCAGCAGCCATTAGGAAGCTGCTGAGGGGCCGGGGGAGGGACAAGGGGTGGGAACGAAAGTAAACAGTGTTTACTTTCATTTCCCGTCGCAGCACCGTGGGCCACAGAAAACGGCTTGGCGGGCTGCATGGCAGACAAGCCTGGTCAAGAAGATGACAAAACAAAAGCAAGTTGTTTATTTTGCCTCACTGATAAGTGGAGGAAACTACCTGAGACTGTGCACACTACAAATATGCTCTACAAAGGTACACTAGGGTACCCTGTTAGAGTGTTGTAGGCCCTGAAATGTTTAGGAAACAGTTTTGTCTTGTGTAATGGTTAGACAGACCTACATTTACCTACCATATTTTCTCACATACAGCACACACCCTTTTCCCCAAAATCAGCCCCCCAAACTTGGGGTGTGTGCATGGGTGACTGGTGCCGTCTTAGTCGGGGGGGGGGCATATGTCCCCCCAGCGACCAGTCAGTGACCATTCTGCCAACCGGGGGGGGATCCCACATGGATGATATTGCTGACAGGGGGGCAGTCCCCACATGGCTGATCATGAGACGGTCAATTGCTGCCACTTCCGGAAGTGGCTATGGCCGCTTCCAGGAATGGCTGCAAGCGCTTCTGGGAGCGCAATGGCACTCCACTCCCCGGCTGGCGTTTTCAGAGGGAGCACCAGCGCTCCCACCTGCCCTCCCTGCCCGTTGCCTAAGTGGCGAGTGCAACCAGTCAGGTGGTGCACCGGCACTCTCACAGGGTGCATGTGCACCCACATGCACCCCCTACGCATCGCCACTGGGTGTGTGTAGTAAGTTAGAAAGCTGTTTTCTTCACTGGAAAAGAAAGACACCTGGAGACACTGTACATGCCAAGCAGCTGATAAGATGGCTGCCACCAGTGGCGGTCAGCAAGCCGAAGGGAAGGATTCCTTTGTTAACCCTTTCACAGTCACAGCTATTGGCTGAGCGCTGTAGCTTGTGCCTGAAGCAGCAAGTGAGCCGCTGGTAGTATTTTCATAAGGCTTGTGATGTGGAAAATAATACTGTATTTACAGGAACTTATTTGAAGAACTACTTAAAGAACTGTCTTGCTACTGCCCTTGCAAGGGTCTGCGACCTAGTCTTGTGTTACAGAAAAAGTCCACTTAGGAACACAGTGTTCAGAAAGTGTGACACCTCATTAGGCTTTCCCCAGACGGTCTTCCTAGTGTGGCAGAAAGTCTCTGCTGCCTGCTGCCTCACCCAGACTATCTCCTGGGATGCCACACTTCCTGGCCATTCTGTGTTCCCAGGAGGACCTACTCTATACCACACAGTTGCAGGTGATGCTGGAAAAATCTTTTTTTCTTACATTCTGCCTTCCAAAAATAAGTATGTGCTTTATTTGGGGGCATATTGTATGCGAGAAAATATAGTAAATCCACACACTGTGCTATGCTAGACCACCTTTGCAAAGATGAGGGCTTCCCCTCAGACATTAACAGATTACAAACTTGCTCAAGGTATCAAATCTTTCCAAAATTATTAGTGAAATTATTGGGAATTACACCTTTCACTGTCTCAAGATTTGGTTCACTGTATTAAGCAAGTGGTAAAAATAGTAACTTTCTCTAAAACTGAAGGATTTCATATAAGCCCTGTATCACCCATAGGTACCAAGCACAAAGCTTTTAACTCACGACAAGTTGCTTCATCAGAGAAATCAAGACAGTCTGCACTTCCATCACATTTGAAGCGGTCTGCAATACAGTGCCCACTGTTACACTGAAAATATCCGGGATGGCAGGTCCTCAACTCTGAAAACAATCCAAAATGATTACTGAAATGTCCTTTTATTATCTGTTAAAGGCATACATATTTTGTGTACAGTAGATGCCATTAAAAATTAGCAATTTACAATCCACACTAAATTTACCAAAGGATTTGAGTAATTTCTTGTCCTAAGTCAAAGTAAATACAAGGTGTAGTAAAGGCCATTTTACTAACAGTGTTTGCTATATAACAGAATTTTGCAGAATCTTTTTAAACCTCAGAGGCCCAGAAGTCAATACATACCACAGTCACGTTCATCTGAATTATCTTCACAATCATTATCATGATCACATATCCATCGAGAAGGAATACAGCGCAAATTGTCACATCGGTATTCACTTTCTGTGCATTCACGAGGCCCTTCAATTAAAATGGCAATGCAAACAGCATATGAAATCACCCAACTATAGCTTTAAACATCCAAGTCAATCTCATTACAACAGGGGAAGTGATTGCTGCTTGACCTTACACAATCATTAAAACATTCAGTCAGTATAAAAACAGCATTCTGCATACGGAGTTGATGCCAAATATCATGTCTCTCTACAGTGCTGTGGGTTAATTTATCAAATATTTTGTTTTATTTAAAAAAGTGACTTATCTGTAGAAAACTCCATCTCTAAATTTTTTTTTAAAAAGAGGGAGAACAAAAAGGAGACAGAGAGAAAGACAGATAGATTTTGTTTGGGTCTGAGCCTGAACTATTACTCTAGGTTAGGAAACCTCTGATCACACACAAAAACAAAGCACAGGATTGGTTTGGTCCCTTACGCTGTGTGGACTGATATTTTCGTATATATTGTAATGGTATCTATCAATCATTATCTTGGTTGTCTACATAGGTTTTCTTTTATACGGCATTCTGAATATTGTGCATAGAGAATACAGACTACAGAGTGGAATAACTAGACTGCTGCACCTAAAGGCCAAACAGAGTCACCCTTAGGAGAAAATGGTGCCCTGGGTGAACTTGTATTTTGCTACCCCCCCCCCCCCCCCCGTCTCCCCTGGCTTTGCTCCACTCACTGGCACCTCTCCTGGTGCCCCCCCAACAAGTCAGCAGTGCTGCAGCAGGCAGAAGCAGGCAGGCAGGGGCATGGGGCACAGTTCAGCAGGGAGGCAGAATAACATGGTGCATCAGGCAGGCAGGCAAGCAGGCAGGCATCCATGCTGTCTGGCCCAACTCCTCCTGAGAAGTGGCTGGCCCAACTCTTCCTGGGGTGGGAATCAGCCAGGATGGGGCAGGGAGAGAGTGCTGTTGTGAGCACGGGCTGCTCACACACGTGTGTGGGGGCACTCCCCTGACTGCAGCACCCTAGGTGGTTGCCCATGTCACCCACCCCTAAAGTTGGCTTTGAGGCCAAGTACCTAATTCTTGTAAAAAATAGGAAAACTATATCAGTAAAAAGGTAGAAACATTGCTATATTATGACAGGCAAGTGAGAACTCACTGCAGCTGCGTTCATCAGACTCATCTCCACAGTCATTATCTCCATCACACTTCCAGCGCAGCGGGATGCATCGGTGATTGTCACAGCGGAAATCTCCCAGAGGATTACAAGTCATCTCCTCTGCAATGCATACAATTAATCACTAAGACAAAAAAACCAGCACACATTAAAATAATATTTGGATAAGGCAGAATGCACTGAAGATAGTAGTGGATGGACCTTTCCATACCATTAAATGGACCAAGGGATTAAAAAAAAATGCAATTAGGGAGGGTATCTATGTGACGGTACCAGGTTAGGAGGGGAATGCTAAGAAAAAGACTTTATGCTTTTAAAGAGATTTTCTGGACACATTAATTTTCTGGAAAGGGAGGACGGTGCTTTCCATACAGGTCTTGCAGAGTGACAGTGTCATAAAAACAATAACTGTTTGTGAAAAACCAAGAGCCTAGCTATCCTCAAAAGAGGAAAGAATAAAACAAACTGCATCAAGAAAAGGAATGGATCATATTAGATGTAGAATAAGCACTTCTATGAAAACTACTGCCAGTCTGTGTATATATGGGCATGTCTGTGATGACTCAGAGAATGACACACACTTTTTATTAACCTAAGGCCAGAGCCTGAAGATCATATGGCATGCTGCATGGTGCATAGCTGCACCCTGTTTTTTCTGGATTGTTCTGAAGTAGATGTAGTGCAGTCACAGGACTGCAAGCTTAGTTTGTACAATCACAAATAGTTTCAAAACAGCTTTCAGAGTTTGGGGAAACATTACTATGCCTCAGCACTGGTGGAATTGATGGACTATTCCCAAATAAAGAAGTAGCTTTAAAGAGACATGGAAAGAAAACTGTGCAACACAGTGGGTGCATTTACACATACCCCCACCATGCAGTTGTTACTGCGCTGTCCTGATGGCGCAGTTATTTTTAGCAACTACACTGCCATAGCGATGCGCTACAATGGGGTAGCTCATCACTATGGCAATGTAGCATTGGCATCACAGTTTGTGCCTACCAATGCTACGTTGCTATAGTGACATGCTACGCTGCCATTGCATATTGCTACAGTGATACAGCATCTCGTGTAGACGTACCCAGTCTACATTACTATAGCAATATTTCAAGACAGGCAAAAATAATTCTTATGCCCCCCAGGCATAAAATATGTCATAAAAGAGGCATAAAAGAGGCAAGGATATCTTAGGGTGATATCTTCTAGGGTTAGAAACCGCTCACGCAGGTTTCTAACCTGTGTACAGGACCTCCACCTGACTCAGGAGGTACACGGTCCCACTAGGGGGAATGCCATACTGGATCTGGTATTGGCAACGGGAGATGACATGGTAGCGGACCTCCAGATCGGTAGCCATCTGGGGGACAGTGATCACCTAATAAAAGAATTCACCATAAGACGGCGAGTGGGTAAGGTAACTAGTAGGGTGAAAGTGCTAGACTTTAGGAAAGCTGATTTCAATGAACTCAGGCGATTAGTCAAGGATGCACTGCAGAGTAGGAGATTTGAAGAGATGGAAGCCCAAGAAGGGTGGCTGTGCCTTAAGGAAACGATCCTTCGGGCACAATGCAAGACGATCCCCGAGCGAGGCAAAAGAGGGAAAGGGACCAGGAGGCTTCCCTGGCTGACCGCAGAAATCCAGAGCAGCCTAAGGGACAAAAGGGGAGCACATAAAAAGTGGAAACAGGGAGAGATCACCAAAGATGAATATACCTCCTCTGCTCGTGCTTGTAGGGAGGCAGTTAGATGAGCCAAAGGTACCATGGAGATGAGGATGGCAACCCAAGTAAAGACAACAAGAAATTGTTTTTTAGATATATAGGGAGTAAAAGGAAGGCCCAGAGAGGAATAGGACCCCTGCTAAATGGGCAGAAACAATTGGTGACGGACAGGGGGGACAAGGCTGAACTCCTCAATGAGTTCTTTGTCTCAGTGTTCCTAAGTGAGGGGCACGACAAGTCTCTCACTGGGGTTGTAGAGAGGCAGCAGCAAGGCACCAGACTTCCATGCGTAGACCCTGAAATGGTGCAGAGTCATTTGGAAGAACTGGATGCCTTTAAGTCGGCAGGCCCGGATGAGCTCCATCCAAGGGTGCTGAAGGCACTGGCCAACGTCATTGCAGAGCCACTGGCGGGAATATTTGAAAGCTCGTGGCGCACGGGCCAAGTCCCGGAGGACTGGAAAAGGGCCAACGTGGTCCCCATTTTCAAAAAGGGGAGGAAGGAGGACCTGGGCAACTATAGACCTGTCAGTCTCACCTCCATCCTTGGCAAAGTCTTTGAAAAAATTATCAAGGCTCACATTTGCGAGAGCCCGGCAGGACAAATTATGCTGAGGGGAAATCAGCACGGGTTCGTGGCAGGCAGATCGTGCCTGACCAATCTAGTTTCTTTTTATGACCAGGTTATGAAACGCCTGGACACAGGAGGAGGGGTGGATGTCGTATACTTAGACTTCAGGAAGGCCTTCGATATGGTATCCCACCCCATACTGGTGAACAGGTTAAGAGGCTGTGATGTGGATGACTACACAGTCCGGTGGGTGGCGAATTGGCTGGAGGGTCGCACCCAGAGAGTCGTGGTGGATGGGTCGGTTTCGACCTGGAAGGGTGTGGGCAGTGGGGTCCCGCAGGGTTCGGTCCTTGGACCGATACTCTTTAACGTCTTCATCAGTGACTTGGACGAGGGAGTGAAATGTACTCTGTCCAAGTTTGCAGATGACACAAAGCTATGGGGAGATGTGGACACGCCGGAGGGCAGGGAACAGCTGCAAGCAGATCTGGACAGGTTGGACAAGTGAGCAGAAAACAACAGAATGCAGTTCAACAAGGAGAAATGCAAAGTGCTGCACCTAGGGAGGAAGAATGTCCAGCATACCTACAGCCTAGGGAATGACCTGCTGGGTAGCACGGAAGTGGAAAGGGATCTTGGAGTCCTAGAGGACTCCAAGATGAACATGAGTCGGCAGTGTGACGAAGCCATCAAAAAAGCCAATGGCACTTTATCGTGCATCAGCAGATGCATGACGAATAGGTCCAAGGAGGTGATACTTCCCCTCTATCGGGCGCTGGTCAGACCGCAGCTGGAGTACTGCGTGCAGTTTTGGGTGCCACACTTCAAGAGGGATGCGGATAACCTGGAGAGGGTCCAGAGAAGGGCCACTTGTATGGTTAAGGGCCTGCAGACCAAGCCCTACGAGGAGAGACTAGAGAAACTGGATCTTTTCAGCCTCCGCAAGAGAAGGTTGAGAGGCGACCTTGTGGCTGCCTATAAGTTCATCACGGGGGCACAGAAGGGAATTGGTGAGTATTTATTCACCAAGGCACCCTTGGGGGTTACAAGAAATAATGGCCACAAGCTAGCAGAGAGCAGATTTAGATTGGACATTAGGAAGAACTTCTTCACAGTTAGAGTGGCCAGGGTCTGGAACGGGCTCCCAAGGGAGGTGGTGCTCTCCCCTACCCTGGGGGTCTTCAAGAGGAGGTTAGATGAGCATCTAGCTGGGGTCATCTAGACCTAGCACTCTTTCCTGCTTATGCAGGGGGTCGGACTCGATGATCTATTGAGGTCCCTTCCGACCCTAACATCTATGAATCTATGAATCTTTAATTGGATTAACTGTGTAGCTGGGATAAATTTAGACAAGCTTTTGAATGTAAGACATTGGAAAGCTTGTCTAACTTTATTCCAACTACAAAGTTTTTCCAATAAAAGACATCACCCTAAAAAATGCTAGCCTCTCCCATAATTTGTGGACCATCATGGCTACATCACTTTTATACAACCTCAGTCACAAGCACAGACATAATAGTCAATAATATAATCTAATTTTCAAGGGCTATAGCATGTAAGATGCATAATGGCCTTGAGTGAGTTAGAGAAATGAACCATGCATAAATATATGAATTTTTATTGAGAAATGTTCCAGAAAGAAAAAAAAAAACCCTTGCATTGTGGAGAAACATCACACACACTTGTGCAATCTAAAATGATGTTACAAGCATCTTATAATCATACTTACCACAGCCTTGTTCATCACTATTGTCTCTGCAGTCATTATTGCCATTGCATAGTGCCCAGAGTGGTATGCAGCGGTAATTGGTTCTACAGCTGAATTCTGTGTGGTTATCACATCGATAGGCAGGACTCACTAAAACACATAAAAGAGTTTTTTAAGTACCTAGCCTGGAACCAGGTCTTCCTGATATATGCATGTGACTTTAAATGGCTGAATTCTGACTTTTAATCCATTACCTGTCTGGTCATCAAGCCCTTCTGCCTGCTGGCTCACAACTGAGCTCTTACACACATTTCCTAGCAATATATCTAGGTTAGCTCTAAATCTGCCAGAACAGGGGTCCAACCAGCAGCAAGAATCACCATCTGAACAGCCGTAGACAAACTTATTCACTCTCAGTCTCTTTGTTACTCTCTCCTGAAAAGTCAATCCTTGCATCTTCGCAAGTGCTGCTCCTCTTTACACTACTCTTAGTCAATATAGGTGCCTGTACACATGATGAAATTGGCCTTTTAAAAGGCTTAAAAGCCCTTTTGCACTGCTTTAATGATATCACCATTTACACTTGTGGCAGTGTATTTCATTTGAATTTTGTCCTGATGTACAAGTGAGGCAGCGTATTTCACTTTAAATGACACTGTTATGTAGCAAAGTAAAACACATCTGATGTATTTTAGTTTGCTATGTAATTGCAGCGATACATCTGGAGAAGGCCATGGGGACAGTGCGGACCACCCCTGCCACCTTCTCTGGCCGCCAGTACACCCAGATGCCCTCCTGCCACCTTCCCACACTGCCCCAGGGGCAAGCCAGCCTTCTCCTGGGTGGTCACAGGTGGTAGGGATGATACACAGGGCACTGGAACCCCAACAAGCCCAAGCGTCCCAGAGCACACCCAGGCTTCCAGTGCCCAGTGCGCTGTTGGATGGGGCTGGGTGTTGCCTGCGAGTTGAGGCAGCCCCTGCCCACTAGCACCACGCCCCTGCCCACTAGCATCAGGCCCCAAGGGGTTGCCACAACCATGGAGGGAAGCACTTGGCCCTACTGCAGCTCAGGGGCTGCATGACCAAGTGCGTGCTCGTGCAGGCAAGCTCCGCTGAGGGGAAAAAAAAGCGGTGAGTGGCCTGCCTTTTTTTTTTCTTTCTGGCAGAGCTTGCCCATGTCTCCCATGGTGAGGGGGGTGAGCTGCTGGTGGGTCCTGAGCTGCAGGGGGGCCCAGATTTTTCTTCCGCGGTGGCTGTGCTCCCCAGGCAGCACCAGCCCTCTAGCAAGCTACCCAGGCAGCCTGGGGGGCACCGCTGCTGTGGAGGGAAGCACCAGGGCACCCCACAGCTCATAGACCACTTGGCCTGCTGGCAGTTCTCTCCCCAGCTGTGGGAAATGCGGGCAGGCTCCAAGAGAAAAAGGAAAAAAAGGATCAGGCCCTTTGCCACTTTTTTCTTTTTTTTTTTTCTTCAGCAGAGCCTGCTGCGCAAGCTACCACTGGGTTGCACAGCCCCTGACCTGCAGGGGGTTCTTCCCTCCTCAGTGGCAGTGCCCCCTGGAACCACCCAGGCAGGCTGTTAGTAGGCAGGTGCCACCCAGGGGGTACCATCACAGTAGAGGGAAGGACTGTTCCCCCCACAGATCAGGGCCAGTACGCGTTCTGTTCCCTGGCCTGGAGTGGGGTTAGAGCCACGCCTGGACCCAGGCTTGGAGCCACAACTGTGAATGCCCAAACTAGCCAAGGTAAATGTAACAAAGCAAAACATCTGTATGTATAGGTATGGGTCCATTTTTGTCCTATTTTAAAATATAATAATATTATAATGTTTCCAGACTGCTGCATATGAGTTTGGTTTTATGTTCTTGTCTCTTTTTTGTGCTTTATTAGAGGTATCAGGTCCATGACAACATTTTGCCTATCAAAACATGGCACAATCCCTTAGAAAATTATGCAATACAGTTCATACTTCTTAGAACGTGCTTTCATATAAACCACTAATTTATTTTGTGCTTACTGCATTCATTGTATGGTTCATCAGAGTAGTCTCCACAATCATCATCCACATCACACTTCCAGGACTGAGGGATACAACGACCATTGTCACATTTAAATTGACCTGGTGGGCAGGTCCTACTGGCACAGTGAGAACTATCTTCATCTGAATTATCCCCACAGTCATCCTCTTTATCACACTGCCAGGCTTCTGGGATACACCGTTTGTTAGCACACTGCCACTGATGGGTCTCACACTGGTGATTAGCTGAAAAAATACAGACTTGTCACTGGGCTGCTGAAGCTTATAGGAATGATCCAGACTTTCAGTGTTATGTTAATCAAATATGTATTATGTCAGTATGGAATATTAAAGGCATCTGTTTCAAATATGATCTTGAAATGTAGGTTTCCAGTTAAGATACTGATTTCTAGTACTTTGTCATATATGTCCTACAGACTGCTTTTATTCAGGACTCTAGGGCTCTACAATACAAAAGAGTGTCTTTGGGAGCAGAGAAACGTACGGAGCTGACATTTCCTAATGCAGAGAAAAATAAAAGCTCAGCATTCACCCTCAGTTGGGGCAAGCGAATGTATTCTGATTCAGGGGAAGTGAATGACATGTCTTTGATTCACCATATAAATTCAGAGTATACGTGGGCCCTGAGAAGAAATCACTGAGTTCTAACAATTTGGCAAATATTACTGGTGTGTTGAGCACCATCAGCTTTAGCTCCACAGCTTCTACCTCTCCCTTCAAATTTCTAATTATTTAACAGTCCCTTGTGCCTTGCTTAAGAGCTTAAATATTTGAACCTCATGTAAAATTGAGGTTTTGTTTAATTATATGACATTACAGAAAATACTATGGAAATAGAAGTAATTGAAAACATGACTTATATGACTATTCTGCCTTCCTTTCTTCCTTAGCATAAATAAGACTGTACCTTCTGAAGCCATGTCATTTACAAGAAGGTTGTGCCACATACAGGAAAGAAGAAGATGGATTTGAAACAACACACTGTATATGGTCTCACATTTATAATTAGAGGACTACAGTTTTTTTAATTGTCTGCAGGCTCTGCTTTTTGTACAGTTTTTCCACACTAAATAATTCTTTTAATCAGTTAAAGCTGCACATCAGGGAGAGAAGTAAACATGCTATACAAGACTGAGCTGCAAAATAGAAAGCCTTGAGTTGTGATC
The DNA here is from genome assembly GCF_030867095.1 of Alligator mississippiensis. NCBI lineage: Eukaryota > Metazoa > Chordata > Crocodylia > Alligatoridae > Alligator > Alligator mississippiensis. The sequence continues at coordinate 214,317,175 of NC_081827.1, read as the reverse complement.
ATCCATCTTACTTTAACTCATGGTGCTGTTGTGAGCAAATCTTATTTCCACTGTCTTGCACCTTACATTGTAATATACACAAGTGCAAAGTGAACCCAAGTGGGTTTGAATCAAGTGAATCAAAGTGGGTTTAAGTACTACTGTCTTGATTTGATAGTATTCTATGCTCCAGCCTAGTATTTCACTTGGTTAAATAACTATTTTAGGAGTGAGGGAATGGAAAATCAGGTTTTTCGTCTTAGTACTTCAATTTCCCATTTGCAAGACAGGACACAAGTCTCTTCCCTACTTCACAGGGCTGCTTGTGATAGTTAACTGGTTAGTTTTAATACAGTGTACAAAGTACTACATGTGTGCTTAAGATGATTATGTACAACATACCACAAAGTACATGATCTTCATCTGATCTGTCAGGACAATCTGGTAGAGTATTACATAGAAAATGGGGACTAGTGCAGTTCCCGTCATTACACTGGAACTGACCAACATGACAGTATCGATGTGGACAAGTAGGGGGTTCATCAGAACCATCCTGGCAATCTCTCTGTCCATCACATTTCCACCAGATAGGAATACACCTATAAGAAAAAATAATATATAGTTTGCCAAGGCAATGACTTTACAGGTATCCAACCTATTAGACAACCCTGAGTCAGTAACAAACACATTTTGCAACACTTATCTTGTGTTATTTTTTGGGCCTCATATCTGCCATAGAAGAAAATATGACCTAAGAAGATGTAGCTTTATGTCATGTGTTTTTTTACCACATTAAGGTTATATCCCAAAACAGATGTTCCTGGTGAAAACCATTACAAATGATTCATGGAAAATTAATGCCAGTAACATAATTAGGGGTGGGCAGGAAGGGACGTCAGCCCCAGGGGCCAAGTTAGGAGGGGCGTCAGAACTGCCTTCAACCCCTAAGTATGACACACCCCAGTAGCATACCTGGGACAATTCCCAGTTCCTGCTGCTTTAAGAGCAACAGTTGGAATAGGCAGAGAGCACAGTGGCCATTGCAGCAGCTCAGCAGATGACTGTAGGAGTTCTTGGCATGGGTAAAAATACTGCTTTCCTCCCCCTACCCCCCACAGAACCCACACCCTCCCCCCTCCTGGAACCACATGCCCCCCACACCCCCACTATCAGAGCCCGTTGTCCCCACCCTCAGAACCATGAACCCTTCCCCCCAACACTTTCCCACAGGGTTTGCCCTGGGACACCAATGTGGCATGTTAACGTGGATTCAGGTTTGTAATACTTTTTTTTACATTAAGCTTTTCTGAGAGTCAACATTCAAATAGACATTTAGACAAGCCAGATGGTCACTATCTGTCTCAGACTATCCAGATAACACCACACATTTTCATAAGCTTTGAGAGAAAATTTTGAAATTTAGAGAGAGAACCACGTTCAAGGGAAATGTGGACTTACCTATATAAGCAGTGGGTGTTTTAGTATTTAGCAGATATAAAGTCAGAGCAATGGGCCTCTTGAGCAACCAACCTGCCTAGTTCTAAACCCCAACTCTGGTCCCTGGTGTGAAGGGAAGTCTTGAGGGGCTGTGCCCCTGCATTGGCTTATCCCACACTGCCAAAATGGCCCACTGGGTCATTGGCACCTAGTATAAGTTAGACTATAAAAGCAGAAGCAAATGTACGGCACTGAACGCACGAGATAGAGGAGCAGGTTCACATTTCTTAAATTCACCTAGAAATGGACTCTGGAGCCAAGCAACACCCAAACAAGTTTTGATTAGCTGTGTAGTACAGAAAACCAAAGAAAAGGCGTTAGTAAGGCACTCATCTCAGTAACCAAGAAGGAAGACTCTGCTAAAAATCCTTTGCCAATGTGGAAGTCTGATTAAAACTGGCTTTGCCTTTACCAGATCATGGAAACTTAGGGACAGTATAACTAACTCCTATCGATCGTTTCATGCTTTCCTAGCAAATAAGTCTATGTGTAAAATTTGTATTTAAATCAACAGTAAAGGAAGATAGTGAGGTATGAACCTACCTTTCACTGTCTGCACAGAGGAACTGTGTACTGGAACACAATGGAAGGCAGTGTGCTGTGTTGCCAAACTGTACTATCATGAAGTTATCTGGACATTCACAAGAATAACCTTGACCACCAGCTTTTATAAGACACAGATGGGAACAGCCACCATTGTTGGTACCACAAGGATTATTCACTAATGAAAAAACAGATATTTTCAATGCCAAAGCCAGAAATCCTCAAACTACAACGATCTTCCCGAATAGTGTAACATTATACAGATAGTGTTAATATTATCTCTTGCCAAACAAACAACCCCCCCACCCAAGATACTCAGAAAGAAATATCTGATACTGGACACATGGGTAGTACTAAATCCTAAGGTTCTAGAAACTGGTTTTAAATATATAAATTTTGAGCCTAATCCTGTTCTCATCAATTATCTTACTTCATCAGTAATCAAATCTAACACTGCATGGGTAGGTCAAAAAAGGACCTAAGTGCAGCATGAGAGTTAGCCATCAGAGCTTAATTCTCAACTCATTCTCTCACCAAATGGCTGTCTGTATGGATGGTAGATGTGGATATCAAATGGCCTGTGTGTGGTGTTCACCAGAACAGTCCTGCCTGATCCATTATATTTATTTCCTTTTTCAACAGTTCTTGTGTTCCAATCAGTCCAATAGATGGTATCTTCAAAAATTGTAATCGCAAATGGATGAGGTAAAGTACCATCATACACTGTATGACGATGTTGTCCCTCCAGGTCAGAGTACCTACATGAACAAAAAACATGCACAACACATGAAAGAGCTTCATGTCTTTAAAACATATTATTTTAGAAGATCAGTAGATGTAAAATAATTTAGTTTATTTTGAGACACAATAAATAAAAATAGGTTACTTTAGATATAAAAATAGGACATGCAAACTGAAAGACAAAGTCCTTCCTGGGAAATGTTTCAGGTGTCCAGTGCTGTTTTAGGTATACTCTTGTCAACCGGCAGGTTGCATTTTTCTTACAAACACAGTTTACCTGCATAATTCTTATTGCAATATACTTCACTCAATATAATGTCTTTATTACTAAGTGCCAACACCCTACAATTTTACAATACCTTTAAAAAAATTTTAAAGAAAAATCTTCCAGAATGCATAGAGATTTTTGCTTACTGCATTAACTAAAAAAAGCTGTTACAACAATGCAATAATAAATGAACAAATTGTGTTCAAAATTTAGCAATAATGAATTCAATGAGAATCTTCCAAGTCTAAATTTAATTCTAAAAAACTGGTCTTCTGGCTCTAACTTCTGAGTCTATATTAATCAGATATCTTTAAAGGGATTTTTTTATTATGACCCCGGTACTAGGAAGATATTATGGTAAAAAGTACTTTTTCTAAAACAGGACATTTTCAGATAAACATGGAAGGGAGCTTAAAGATATAAACATGAAGATAAAGAATTTTTTTTTCAAAGGTGCAGATTTGAAAAAAACTGGAAAGAAGCAGAAAACTGTCTACTCATTTGTACTGAAACTGAAAAAACCTTCCATCGAAGACAAGCAGTTGACATTTTATCACTTTGCAGCAAATGTAGATAATTAAGGTAGCAAAGCAGCAGGTTAAGAAAGGCCCATGTGATATTCATGGTCCATGAGACTTCTTCTGAACTTTTAATAAGGGGAAAGCCAAATGTTTAGGAAACCTCTACAAATGTGTGTACAACCTATGGACACACATTATCTACACTCAGCAAACTGCACATTGATGTGCACAAAAAGTGTAATTACAGATGAAATGATGATGTATACACTCAATTTTGCCTCAGGTCAGGTTTCATACCTATATGTAGATGCAGCAGCTTATCTATCTTGGATTGTGAATTTCTTTACTTGCATTCCTGAACAATTATTTCCATGCGTAGTTTTACAAGCTTCAGTAGGACTACTTGTGTAACTACTTACCAGCTTCCTTATGTCTGTTGGTGAATTTTTAAAAGCCAATGAAAATCTGGCCCTGGACAATCACTGGACAATTTCCCTATATGCTATTAAGACTTCAGCGTAAAAGGGCCAAGTGTTAATAAAACACCAATGAAAAAACTCAAACTCCATAAAAATTCATCCCCTCTACACCAGACTGCCAATTCCATCCTAATTTGGGTTCAGTTAATCCTTTTCATGCTGGTATATTCACTGGATATGTCAAAAAATAAACTTATTGTGAATATCTCTGTATTTTCCATTTTAAAACCTGTTGCCTTGATCCACGCAAACTGGCGGCAATGAAGGGACTTATCAGATCTTAGCATAAATACTACCACTGAAATTTGATATGAACATTTTCTAGTTGCTTTATTCTTCTCTATGTACGTACTCAATGTAATTTAGATGGGCATCTGCCCAGTAGAGCTTGTCGTTGGTGTAATCTATGGTGAGTCCATTGGGCCATTCTAACTTGGTAGAGATAATCACCGTCTTGTTCCTGCCATCCATGCCCACTCTTCCAACATAGGCTCGATCTGCCCAGTCTGTCCAGTAAACCTGTCTATTTAAATGAAGATTTATAATTAGTTGGATATTAAAAAAGACACCAGGGTAAATTTTAGAAGCTACATTTATAACGTAAGATTTCAAAACCAGTGGCTAAAAAACAAAGGTTGATATGTAACATTGGGTCTTTGAGTAGACGTGATATCTTTTATTAGACCAACTAAATAGTTGGAAAAAAGTTATTTGCAAGCTTTTGGGCACAAACACCCTTTGTCAGGCACAGGGAGACTGCTGGTCCATGGTAGAAAAGAAGCTAATTTACAACAAGTATGTCTGTGAAAATGCAAATGAGTGGAAGTTAGGAAACAATGAGTAGAGATAGGAAGGGAGGGGGGTAAGGGAGGGAAATGTGTGAAAGAATACAATTGATCAGTTGGAGGCAGATTCCCTGGGGTATCAAATGTCAGGCAGGTTGTAGTGTGTCATAAATCCAATCTCTATATTAAATCTATGATTTTGTGTATCCAGTAGATTTATGAAATGAAGTTCGTAGGCTTGTCTATGAAAGCTGTTTCGTAAATTCTCTTTGAGGGTTAGAATTGAGAGATCAGAGAGGGAGTGATTGTCTTGTGAGCAGTGGGCACCCACAGGTAATTGGATATTTTTGTATTTGATAGATTTTCGTAGACAAGCCTGCAAACTTCACTTCATAAATCTACTGGATACAAAAAATCATGGACTTAATATAGACATTAGATTTATGACACATTACAACCTGATTGACATCTGATACCCCAGGTAACCTGCCTCCAGCTAACCACTTGCATTCTTCCACACATTTCCCTCCCTTCCCCCCCCCCCCACTGTCTTCTTAAATTCTACTCATTTGCATTTTCACAGACACGCGTGTTGTAAATTAGCTTCTTTTGTATCTTGGAGAACACATAACACAGAGTCTCCCTATGTCTGATTAAGGGTGTTTGTCATGGCACAGGGTAGAGATGTGGCCCAGTGCACAAGCAGTTGCTGGTGGAAGAAGGCGAAGACAGCATGGGCCTCCCCCTGTCCATTATTCCTCGCATTGCTGGCACCGCGGTTGGCATGGGGTTCATGGTGGTGGCAGTGGCAGGAATAAGTCTCGCTGCCCTGCTCCACCCTCCCATGCTGGGACCCACCCAATGGGCCACAGAGGCAGCTCCTGCCTGTGTTGGTCTGACCAGGCTTCAGCCCTGTGCCCTCTGCGATTACACAAATCTGCCACAGCACCCATCCCCCACCCCACACACCCACCCCCAGTCGCACACACTGTGGGCTCGGGGTGGGGGACAGCAGGTTAGGAGTGAGGGGCACCAGCAGGGCTGGGGAGGTGGAGGGCTGTGGGTTGGGCACTAGGGGCACTGGCAGGGACAGAGGGCTGTAAGTCAGGAGTGAGGACACCAGCAGGGCCAGGGAGCTGTTTATACTTAAACTATTTACTGGGTCCTGGTACAACTACAAGCAAAAATATCTACAGGTCTTCCCCAATCAGTCCTCCTGCTTTGGAATATTCTTACAGAAAAAACAGATGATATGATCTAAATAACTTACTGGCAAGTACTCTTAGAAACAGATATATATTGGTGACCTAACACAGTTTCACACAAGAAGCACGAGACGGGTGGACTATTAAACAAAAGACAAACACTTTCAGAATGTCATACCCATATTTTGGATGAACGACAATAGCTCTGGGATGCTGAAAGCAGAAGGTATTATTGGAGTCCGCACACCGATCCAACAGTTTTTTCCGGAACCTACCATCAAGCTCAGCCACGTAGAGACAGTCTTTGTAGGCATCCACCCAGTACAATTTTCTGAAATATTTTAGAGTCAATATTTTATATGCTGTTACACCTCTACATTAATCACACAGCTGCTGTTTTACCTCTAAAAGAAGTGTGTAGGGCTCACACTAGCACACTAGACTTCTGCCCTGCACCTCCTATTCCTAGCCCCTCCTCTTGCTGATACTGGCATCACTGACCAATCTTAGGTACTGGGGCCAAACTCAAAATTGCAGCTGCTCTGCTTAGGAATAACCCTGCTCTCACAATCTCAGCAACTGTCCACAGCACATGACTAGGAGATACTAAAACCTTCTTTTCCTTCCCTCCTATCTCACCAAGGAACGGCAACAGGGAAAGGATTATGGCCAGGAATGGAGACATGAGATACAGAGGTTCTTGTGCAGAGCTGGGAGGCTTCACTAAGAATCACTATCTCTTCTCCCTCCCTCTCACTCCCCACCCCTTCCCAAACCAAAGTAATCAAACATTGGGCTGGTTCTCCAATGAAAACCCTGGACTAGTGAAATGTAACTGCCTGAATAAGTCTCTTTTTAGAGTTTTCTATCATTATTATCACTTTGTCTAAGGATTATGCTCAGCTGTAAATTGAGCAAACTATGCTAGTCACATCACTGATTTCCTCTGAAATAAAACCTGAAGAATTAAATGTCAACTCACTCCTTAAGAACTATGCCAGACTGCTTGAAAAAAAATTGCAAGGCTGACAAAGTAAAGTACACATTGTTCCAAAATTCACCAGCACATGTTTGATTTAATCCAACAAGGCTGGGGGGTGCTGTGGCTTGGCAGTGAGGGGCAACAGAATGGGCAGGGCCCTCCCCCACTGCGCGCATGACAGGTGTCCTCTTTTTTGGACCTGGAAATATGGTAACTCTAGAAGAACCCACTTTTACTTCTTCCTTTAGCACTTACAAAATGGTAAGGTGGAGAAATCACATACAGTCTAATCAGAGCAAATAATCCAGCTACAATGAACACTTGTAAGGGAATGCAGATGGGGAGCTCCTCAATACTGCTTCAGCTAGTAGACTCTCAGGATGCCCAGAGTCCAAAAGATGCTGTAACATAGACAAGCCACAACTCCACCACAAGAAGTCCTAACAAAGCAGCATGCCACACGTTGCCACCCCCTTGCCTTCTTTAGGAATCATTTCCATTTTGCTGGGCTGGAACCAGAGTCAAAGAATATGAGATACTCTATGTTGCTGGTAGGTGTTATAGAGCTTTGGCCCCTTCTTGGTTGATGCCTTGCTCCCCAGCGACGTCAGGGTGAGATCCAGGCTCAGCACCACTGAGTTGGTTCAGATGCTGCATGTACTCGCCTGCCACGTCTTTGATGTTTCTTTGATCCCTTCTTGGGAGGCAGTTCCCGGGAGGTGGCCTGAGGGGATCTCAACCCTGGGTTTCTTCATGGGGCTCCAACCTCCCCTTTACCCCACCCTCACCACATCCATGGCTTGGGTGGACTCCGCTCACTGCAGGTCTTCCTCTTGGATGATTTCGCCTTATCCACGTTGCCCGCCTTGAAGGGTCAGGCCTTCCTGGCCATCAATCTTCCCACAGCCATCCCTCATCTTTGGACCAGCTCTTGGGTAATTAAATCCACCCCATCCAGGGTTAACTGCAACTTAGGAAAAACTAACTGAAAAGCATCAGCGTCTGCTGACAGACTTCTGGGATTCCACCTCCCAGGGCCTCTGGTCATGTGGGGGACTCACCCATCCCTCCTACCCTAGCCTAGCAGGTGTTGGAGATGGGCAGCCACCCTGTGCCGAGCCTCAGTTGAGCCTCGGTCAACAACTCAGCCTCGGAGTTGCCTCGCAAGGCAACCTCCCTTGGGACCGGGCCCCTTCCCTTCTGGGCCCAGCTGACCCCTTGGCTGTGCTGTCCTGGTCCCACCAGCCAGTGCCATTCGCTCCCCTTGCATGGGGGTCCAGACTCCTCCATGCCCCCCTCGCTGCGGCGCTGCCCAGGGGTGCCTGTGGTCCCTCAGGGCTGTCCCCCACCATGGCACCTGCGTTCCTGGCTGAAGCCTCGCTTCTTCATGGTGTCCTGGGGGGCCGCAGCTCCCTGGTGGGACTCCCGGGCCTCTGTCTGTCCCTGGAGTTTATACTCCCTGACTTGCCTACTGGCACCCTCCAGCAGACTCTCGGCTTCTCTTCCCAGTACCCAGGGCTTGTGCTTCCCGACCCTGCAGCCTGCATCTCCCCGCCGGCATTCCCCTTTTCTCCTCCTGTTACAGGCTCAGCCACATCCCCAGCTGTCTCTTGAACAGCCCGCACTTCTCCAAGGCCATGCCCCCTGCACTCGCTGATTCACAGGCTCAGGCAGCTCTGGAACTGCTGAACCTGCCCCGGTGTCTCTTCCCAGCTGCCGCTCTTTGTCACCCCTGTGGTAAGTATCAGGGCACATTGGGGGAGGGTCTGGGGTGGGCTGGGGGGGGCTTTTGCCTCCCCTCTCACGCTCTACCTCTCACATGAACCTGAACCTTCTGAGGGGGAAAGATGAAGGGAGTAAAAAGCACCCCCCTCCCTTTTTATCAGGAATTTAGAGCAACTGGTTCCCTCCCTACCAATGGGGACCACTCCTGTGTTCCCTTCCCTTTCCCTGCATCTGTAAGTGCTTCCCTTTAACACTTATGAAGGAAGAACAGATGAGGACTGGGCAGAGAAAGCAGTAAGAGCTCCTGCAACAGGGATGGCAAATTAACTGCCCAATAACTTTGGAAGTGCCAACAGCCTTCACACACTGTGGAGGTACAGAGAAAGAGGGAGACAGCTCAACAACACTTTTAAAAGCTAATCATAAGACGCTGGAACCAATCTCATGGTTTGTTGAGAGGTCCAGCTTGTCTTTGTCTGGTTGCCTCATCTCTAAAATGAGAATAAAAAAACCTACGCATCCCACAAACCTACACTACCTAATACTCACAAGAAGCATGTTTGGTGCTTTGACAATGTAAAACACACAATAACAGCTAAATATTATCAGTAATCAGTATTACTGAAGTTACAGTTAACACCTGATAATAGTAACATACTGTTGCTATTATAGGGAGTGTCATTTAGATACATAATATGGAAAATGTTCCAAGGGAAAATGTTTCTGGTAAGAGGTTGCTGCTCTTACTAGGTGTTGCTGCAAGTGACTACGACTGTACTAAGATATTTTTATACTGGGGGCTGATCTGTAGACATGTGATACATAGATTCAAAACCAGATCTAAATAAGTAGTCAAACTCACATTTTGCCACATTAAATTTCCTTAATAGTTTAAAAAAGGCTAAAAACACATTCTTACCTGCCAACCCAGTCAACAGCGATCCCTTCTCCATTTGGCACATCATCACTTATTACTGTCTCCTTGTTTGTCCCATTTAGGAACATTCTTTCAATGATCTTCCTGCCCACATCAATCCAGTACAACCTCTTTTCCACCCTATCAAAGTCCAGTGCTACCACATTTCTTAGTCCTTGCAAAATGAGAGAGTAAGACTGGCCATCTGCTGTGAGATTTCTCAGATAGTAACGGTTGCTAAAAATAAGATAGGGGGAGATATTGCTATTTTGTCGGCAACTCTTTCCATCAGGCTCACGGACATATCCTGGGGCACACTTACAAATGTAAGAGCCAGCTGTGTTCTCACAAATCTGGCTACATACTGATGGTGTTTCAGTACATTCATCAATATCATCACATGTCTGTTTATCAGACATGAGTTTGTATCCAGGGTGACAAGAACAGTAGAAACTAGTCTGGGTATCTGTGCATTCGTGATCACACCCACTGATTGAAGGGTCATTACATTCATTAATACCTGTGGTACAAAAATAAAAACATTATTCAAGCAACTGGGTTATTCAGAAAATAATGTATTCATAAGAGTCAAAATCAATTTATATTCTGAACCTCATCTTTCTATTTAGAAATAAGGGAAACTTTTTAAGCTAGTATAAATTGTCGTAGCTCTGCTAAATCTGTGAATCTAGGACAATTAATGCCAGTTGAGTTAATGCCAAATTCTCTTCCATGGAATTCGGTATTATTCGTCAGAAGGAAAATAAAAAGTTACAAAGCATTTATCTGGTAAAAATAATAGCATAATCTTCTTAACTATAATATGTGCCATAAATTCTACTTACCAGATTGCCCAAATTGTTAGTTTTCATGGATTAGTTAAATATACGAATTAAGCTGCTATGTTTAAGATAATATAATGTATTAATATGAGATATTATATGTATGTATTTTTCATAATCCCATAGGGAAGCCTTGATGGAAAACGTATCATGCTAATTAAGATGCTGTCTTAAGACTTCTATAGCATTTGTCTAAAAACTTAATCTAAAAACATTTTAAATTAAATTAAATATCAGACCCCCTAGTCCCTAGATAAATCCACACATACCACAGCCTTTTTCATCACTATTATCCAAGCAGTCATCTAGTCGATTGCAGACTTTAACCATTTCAATGCAGTTTCCATTGCCACATTTAAACTGATGAGGAGAACAGGTTGCTTCTGGTGTATTACAAAGGTGTTCCAGCTCATCAGACTCATCTCCACAGTCATTATCGCCATCACAGATATATGCCTTTGAAATGCAACGCCCATTTTGACATGTAAACTGGTGCTGTTGGCAAGGCTGATAGATGCATCCCCTCTCATCGCTGCTATCACCACAGTCATTTCTCCTGTCACACCTAGAGATGAATGCAGGCTTTGTTAAAATACAAGACAATGGTGACTGTCTAATGGACAGATGCACAAGAGCTCATTTTCAGAAGAGCTGAGCTTCTGCAGTTCCCTTTAGTTTCTAAAGATGAGCAAATCCTTCCTCTCAACTATTCCCCTTATCCATAATGGACAGTTGTAATGAAACCACATTGTCTCATGCAGGGAGGAAGCAGCCAGAATTCTTCCATGAACGGTTACTGTCCTCAGAAGCAACTGTTTAATACTATTGGGGAGCATGGTCAATATATTACTCAAGCATCCTGCATGTTTTTAAAGTTAAAAGTTACACATGAATACTTTACAGTTATTTCACTATGAACTCCAGACCTAATTAATAACTGAACAATGTGAAAACTGAAATAAAATGAATTAATCCCATAATTTAAAACTGCTTTTAAGACTATTGCTGAAGCACATGCAAACCTGTATGAATTTCGTATGCACAATCCATTGTTACATGTGAATTCATTTGCAGAGCAGGATCTTCGCGTGCAGTTTTGATGTTCATCATATGCATCGCTGCAGTCAGCATCTCCATCACAAACCCATGCCCGAGGGATACACCTCCTCATTGGGGGCCTGCTGTTCACGCAGGTAAACTCAGCAGCTGTGCAGTTTCGGTTTGCTAAAATAAAGCATAGTCACTAACTGAATTAAACTACTTCTCTCTGTGTGTATAAAATGTGCTTCTCCAGTGCACCTGGAGCAGACATTTCTCACAGAAATATATGTAAATGCACATTTGTTAAGCTTAAAATGACAAATTTATTTTTGGTGTCACCCCATTGACTGTTGTTCTACACAAAGGGTGCTGAAAAGCCTCCACACCTCAAGATTCCTGGAAGGTGCATAAGGAATCAAGGCTCACACCCTCCACCTCACCAGTACCCTGGGATGATCAAATGAAGACAACAAATTCTGCACTACAGTTAGTGCAGCATCTACAATTATGCCCAGCTGGTGGTAAAGAATATAAGGATAGAGGCCAGGCCCCCTGCCCTTTCTCTATTGTGCATCCAGACAACAGTGATCCACAACCCAACCCTCTCTTCTCTCCAGCTAAGAAGGATTTTCATCAGACCCTGGCTAATACAAATATGTAATGCTAATTCATAAACAAAAACATGCTGTGGCAACCAGTGAATATATGCATGCTTGCTACTGATGTCTGCATTACCTCCCTTCAAATTACTATATAAATTATGTTTCATGAAGATGGAACGGCACAAAATGGAAAGGGATTTTTGAAACAAAATAGAATCTGAATTCCTAGTAATGTAGAGTAAGTCACAGAATCATAGAGAATTGTTTGGCATAGAGACCCTGCAGGAAACTTATCCAGGTCTAAAAACCCAAAAGCTGTCCCAAGCACCATATTTTATTTGCATTAGACACCTACCACAGTTATGTCTTTGATCCTCATCGCTCATATCCCCACAGTCATTATCACCATCACAGATCCACGTTGCTGGGATACATCTACCATCATCACACCTGAACTGGTCACTTGAACAAGTCCGCACACGGGGCACTTAAAATGAACAGAATTACTCTGCTTGTTAGACTGGGCTGCACTGCTGTAATAACTGTTTGAGGGAAGTTATTCTTTGGGTCAGGCTTACACTTGGGAAAGATCAAATGAATGCTCAAAGTAATAGAATTTGACTTAGGCTCTGTCTGCTGGGATAAAAAGAGCAACCCTTCTTATCATCCCATTTCTCTCTTTGCAATAATAATCCCTACAAATACAACTCTGCTTTGTGTGTTAGGTTGTTAATCTTGTTACACTTCAAAAATAGATCACTTCAAAAATAGATTCCTAAGGAAATCTGAATGGAATAAACTAAGTAAATTTGAAGAGGACATCAAATCTAATGACAATGCAGTAGTCATTTCTTAAGCAACAGTGGCTGCATCTACACGAGACGCTGCTGCGCACTGGTTGTATAAACAAGTACTAAATAAATACACAGTAACCTAAGTTACTGTGCAGTAGTGCTGGCAAACATCTTTTTTGTGATGCTACTGTACAGTAGCGTCACATCACAGTTTTTGCCACGTGATGCTACTGCGCGGTAGTATCGGGCTACTGTGCAGTCAGAGTCTTGTATTGATGCTTCCAGTAAGTATAAATATTAGTAAACTTATTTGTAATGAGAGTGAGGCTTGGAAGAAGACCAGAAACATTTTTAGTTAAGTCTTAATAAAGGGAAAGCATTATCAGTTTAAATACAACCCTAAACCCTCTTAATGCACTAGCAGAGCAGGCAACAGTCAAAGTCACTTCTAAATTTGAATCTAAAAATGTAGCTTTAATTTTAATACTGTATTTTCTCATATACAACACACCTATTTTCCTCAAAAATGGGAAGCTGATTTCTTCACTAGAAAAGAAGCACACCTGGAGACACCTGATTAGCAACTGATGTTAACCATCTCACAATTGTATCAACTGGCTAAGCACTGTAGCTTCTGCCTGAAGGAGCAAGCGAGCTACTGATAGTATCTTGGTGAGGTTTGCAATGTGGAAACATCACTTTATTTACAGGAACATATATGAAGAACTACTTATAGTAAAGAACTAACAGTCTTGCTACTGCCCTTGCAAGGGTCTTGGGCCTAACTCTGTATGATAGAGTAAGACCTCCTAGGAAGACAAAGTGTTTAGGAACTGTGGCATCCTAAGAGACAGTCCAGGCAAGGCAACAAGCAGCTGGGACTTCCTGGTGTGGCAGAAAGTCCTTGTTCTCTGCTGTTTCACCCAGACTCTCCTGGGATGCCACGCTTCCTGGACACTCTGTGCTCCCAAGAGGACTTACTCTTTGTCACACAGTAGGCCACGACTGGAAAAATCTCTTTTTCTACATTCTGCCTTCCAAAAAAACAAGGTGCAAGTTTTATTTGAAAGCACGTTGTAGGCAAGAAAATGTGCTAACAACTCTTGCCCACAAATACATACTGTACTTCAAGAAACACAGGGAGTTATATATCAGTCTAATTTCAATCTCTGGTACAATCCTCGTACAATACTAGTTTTTAGAGTGATGGCAGTTGCTCTCAGAGTACTCTAAACACTTTCCCAGTGACTTCATTCTGTTCCCTCTTTCTCTGCAGAGAATACTTTGCTTTTTTCTCTTCTGCTTTTCCTGTCTCATTTCTCAGATCCAAACTGCAGACCACCCCCCAGCCAATTCATCAAAAACGTTGTTTTACAGAAGAGAGGGGAGGTTTGAAAGGATTCATATTCCAGACAGAGCTTTTGTGATGCAGATCCTAAGAAATGAAGTGAAACTACAGAACTGTATTACGCAAGCTACTCAATACCCTTGAAAGATAATTATTTTCCAGTTACTATCAGCCTGGTCTAGATCCAAACTATCATTTAGAAGAGTAATTATTTCCCACAATGAATTTCACGACCATACTTCCTCCCAGAATAGTTCTCCTGGGTACACACTTACCACAAGAAGTAGGTTCATCAGAGCCATCAGCACAGTCTACTCCTTGATCACAGTACCAATGAGCAGGAATACAACGTCCAGATGTACAACGAAACTCACTATTTGTGCAAGTCAGTGAGACTGGAAGAAAAAACCTATGTATGACTTCTTTCTTTCTGTTACCCTTCCAACTTGTTTTAAGTTGCTTTTGAGTCCATGATACGCAAAAATATTACAGACCCCAAAAAAGAAAGAGAAAAAATTATGCTAGGAAAGATATCCTTTCATATTCTATCTGCAAAGAGCTTTTTGTACAATCTAGTGCTCTTTCTATGTAAACAATGGACCAAATTCTCTCCTCAGAAAAGTTCATGCAACTTCTATTGTTGTATCCACTTCTATGAGGGCAGGATTTGCTGTAGATACAAGATTCCATAGAGCAACTGCAAGACAAAGCACTTTATATTTGAGTTGTACACAAGAAACTAATTTATAGTTCAAGATACCTTTTTCCACTGCCTACACCACTCAGCATAACTGCTTGCTTCAAAATGACAACAGTTTGCAGCAAAGAAATAAAACTTTACAGCAGATCTCCATTTCCTTGTTCCTCCACTACTTTTTCTTGAGATTCTACAACAGGATGTATTGTCCATGGAAGAGAAGCCCGCGTAGCTCCAATAACAGTGTAAACAAGGTGCTATGTAAAGTGCATCTGACAGAGCCCCTGAATCCTAACCTACAATGCACCCTTTATGCTGACAATTTTGCTATCCTTTGTGGTGATTTCAGGTGACTGATCTCACTTCCAAACATGGAAGAATGGAATTTTTGTCTAAAACCTGTACATTTACTCTTTGGCATTGCCATTTTGTATGCCTATACTAAAGGAATTCATAGGAATTACATGTTTCACTCACTAATACCTTGAGCTTGTTTCCTTTTCCCTTTTGCCCTCTCTCTGTTCCATTTTCTTCCTTAAGACACTACTCTTTTTACTTTCTCTCGTAGCTTCCAATTATGAATGCCCTCCATAACTGAGCAATACTTTTTGGCTTTAAGTTTCAGAAAAGACATGGCACATTCTTCATAAAACAGCACAAAGCTATAGTTCTTCCTGGTTTTCAAGCAAGCCAAATTGTTTTCCTGGGACACATGAGGTTCTATGGATTGGTTATAATCCAGGCAGCGCATCTCCAGCACATCACAGGACAAAATGTCCTCAGGAAGTTAAAAGAAGTGTTCCAGTAGGGGGGGGTGCTTTATTTAGCATGGCTCCAAGAGCTGCACTAATTAAAGCGCACAAAGCATCAGATGTACCAGCATCCCTGTGCTGAAAAATGGTGATAGGGGCACTTTAACTAAAGCTGGTCAAACAAGTTTTAGTTTAAAGTGCCCCACCACCATTTTTCAGCACGGGGACACTGGTACACATGACACTGGAGTCAGCTGGAGTGCAGTAAGTACCACAGTGATTAATCAAGTCTGCTCCAATGCTTTGTAATTACAGCACGTTGGAGCAGCCTCCCTGCATGTATAAAGGAGCCCTCCATTTTGAAATACTAGGAAAATGTACATTAGCCTATCTTAATGCACATTAACTAAAGAATATTGTTTTAGTGATGCTTTAATGCACATTAAAATAGGCTTATGTATATTGCAGTGCACATGTAGGCACACCCACTGAGTAGTTACTGTTGATAGAAAACTAGATGATTTTGCACAATATTTGAAAGCAATTATAAAAGATTAAGTGGATTCTAGAATATACTTATAATCACTTGGAAAAAATAAAAAAGCACACTCTAGAAAAAATTGTGCACAAAAAAAAGGATGTCATTCTAGCATTAAGAAGAGTGTGTTCAGTTCAGGTCACCTTGAAAAAATCTTTTGACATAGAAGCTACCCTGCAAAATAACCAGAACGAATAAAAGATTCTTAATATGTTACATGATGGCTGTTGTCATAAGAAGGAAAACAGAGGCCACATTATTGGCAAGCATATGATCAGGCAGGAGCACATGTCGGGATTCGGGCAGGGAATGGAACACCAGTGTACATTAGGGATCAGAAAGGAAATTGGGAGGTAGCAGGGGATGGGAATCAAGCACCAGTGAGGGAGCTGGGGTAGGTGGCAGCAAGGGTCAGGGATCAGACTGGGGGAAGAAAGCTGGAGTGCAGCCAGAAGGGGCAAGTAGTGGAGGAGCAAGGTGCTAGGGTTAGGCTGCCTGCCCTCCCCCTGCAGTTGGAGACAAATTTAAGATGACCCTCCAATAATTAGATTCTATACTTGGACAATTGTAACACATTTATAATTTTCCATGCACAGAATCTAATTATTGGGGGGTCATCTTAAATTTGAAGTCATCTTGGATTTGGGTAAATATGGTAACCACATAAACATTTATTCTTTGTACAGAACATTTGAGCCTGTACCAAAGGCAAGAGCTAGAGAAATAAATTACTGTATGAAATTAATTAAGGCACTATTTACTTACCACAATGAGTAGGGCTTTCATCACTCATATCTCCACAGTCATCATCTCCATCACACAAATATGTTCGAGGAATGCAAATGTTTGTGCTTTGACATTTTGTAAAACCAGATTGACAAGTGCGCTCAGCTTTAAGGGAAGAAATATAGGAGGAAAATATATCTTAGAACATTTTTATCCTACTAAACTAAAATATACTGAAAGAAACACAATATTAAAAGTAGCATTCTCTTTAAGTATTCAGACTGTTTAGAAGTATCTTTCAAGATTCACTTAAGTTATATCCTCTGAATGATTGTTTAGTTTTACCCCCCCCCCCAAAATATAATGGTTCCAATAGTACTCAAGAGTAGCTAAAAGACCTGCAAACATTTTATTGTCATTGAAATCCACAGTAAATTAAAACAAAATAGATTTTTACAATTTTACTGTGTGATTTTCTCCTTGGTTGGGAAGTTAAAGACTAAGAACAAAACATTTTCCAGTCATTTTACTTCACATGTTGAAATAAATTCCATTGGACCATTTCTTTCATACTGCTCTATGTGAAAATTTACATGACTGAATTTTAATGGCAAAAATGCTGACAAAATATTTTCAAAACAGTGCAGTCTACTTTTTCTTGAAAAACAGCATACTGTTTTCATATGTTGTGTATTCAACCAATACAAGGCAAAAATAATACCTTGCAAATTAATCTATGCAGCCATGAATAAGCAATACATACAAAATTCTGAATGTTCATGACTAACGTAATCAGAATTCCGAGTATTTTGAATACTAAACACAAGCCATAAAATGTATTCATACATATGCCACAAATAAAAAAAAAAGTAATATTCACTGAATAATTTTTATTATGAATTACTTGTTCAGCTCTAGTTATGAATTTTCCCTTGGGAGCCTGACATAATACTGGCAAAAAAATACTGATTAACAAATTAACTACATGAATTATCAATATTAATTTTACTTCCCTTTGTGTTTTGCTAAACAGAATAATAACAAAACAATCTATTATTTTGAAATAAATACTGAACCAATAAAGAAAAGAAAACCAATTCATAGTCTGAGCTACATAAAAAATAGATATTAAAAGACATAGTAACTCATAAAGTAACATGGAAAATATTTGCTGCCTATTGCAATTAGCATAACTTCACGGTAGAACCCTACAGAATAAATTTGCTCCACAAATCTGATTCCCAATCTTGACAAGATGTGTTCAATTTACCATGACTAGTTCTGCTGAAGTCAACAGGACTCCTCACAGCCCATTAAGGTTAGCACATGAATAAATCTTTGCAGGATCAGAGACATACAGTATGCTCCAAGTAGTAGTCAATAGTAATAATAATTAAAGGCTGTGCAAAGCTTTAGTAGCTGATTTAATTCACAGGAGATTCAGCCCTATTTGGGGATCAACTCTCCAAATCCGAATTGAATCAGGAGACCAAGTAAAAGTTCCAAATCAATTCCAATGTTTTGAATCGATTTGGAAAAGCTTCAGAAAAGATCCAGCCAATTCAGAGATTCGGCCATAGACTACAGGCAGCTGACAGCAGCCTCCACCTAGGGAAGGGGCACGGGGAGCGTGAGACTGGGGCCCGGACAAGCTGCCCACCTGGGTTGGGGAGAAACATTACTTGGGGAGGGGGGAAGAGGGATGTGCGATGTGGGCGTAGCAGCGCTGGAAGCAGGGGCGCTGCGCTGCTGCCGGTTACCCAGCTGGGGTGGGGGATGCAGGCGCCGCTCGCTCTAGGCAGAAGGGGGCAAGTGGCAGCAGGGCAGAGCCTCTGCTGTGCCCCATCCCCCCCACCAGCTGGGTAAGTGGCAGAAGGGCAGAGCCCCTGCAGATCCCCCCGCTGAAGCAGAGGTAGGCACAGCCAGAGGAGCCACAGGAGAAGCCCCCATGGCTGCCCCGCCCAGCCCCATCCCCCACATGGCCCACCCTCCTGGCTCTTTAAAAGAAAAAAAAAAGCCCCACATTCACCAGCTCTGGCAGTGGGAATTGGGGCTTCTGAGGGCTTGTGGCAGAGCCCCTCCATGCAGTGTAGCACAGTGTGGGGCAGAGGAGATCGCCGCCCCCCTGACCTGGCACTCATGGGACAGCTGTTACATCACGTGAGTGCAGTGCAACTTGGCAGGGCACCACATACTGTCTGGGAACTGGGGTGGCTCCAGCAGTCAGCCAGAGCCTGGCAGCACTCAGCCCCAGTGGCCCCAAGTCCCAGGCAGCACACAGCACCCTGCCGAGCCGCGCTGCACCCATGCCATGGGGCAGCTGCCGCATGGGTACCAAGCAGGGAAGTGATCCCCACTGCCCTCACTGCCCTGCGTTGTGTGTGGGGGGGCTCTGCCACGAGCACCCAGAGGCCCCAAACACTGCTACTGCAGCTAGTGAGTATAGGGCTTTTTTCTTTTTTCTTTTTTTTAAGTGCCAGGACTAGGCTGGGGCTGGGTGGGGGGTGGGGCCAGGCAGGGCAGCCATGGGGGCTTCTCCCATGGCTCCCCCCAACTAGGGAGAGGCAGGTACAGCCGGAGGAGCTGCCCAGCTGTGCCTACCTCTCCCAGCCAATCCAAATCACTGAATCTGTCCAAATCCACACCAAATCTTCCAAAACTGATTTGTCCAAATCGATTGAGGACAGTGATTTGAATCTTCAAATCAAATCGCTGGCCTCTAAATTGGCCAAATCTGAATCAAATACTTCCCAATTTGGACAGGCCTAATAATAATAATAGTTATTATTATTAATGTTCTCAGATTTCTCACAAATATCTTTAATCAATATGTTTTGCTTCAATGTCATATAAAGCAGCATACATGTTAAAATGCATGCAGAAATAGATAGAGATATTTATTTTCATTTACTAATACTGTCATATTCCTTTACAAATAAAATAGTTACAATGAACTTACGGCAATTTCTCTCATCTGATGTACCATTATCATAACAGTTGTTTATACCATTACAGACATATTCTCGAGATATACACCGCCCATTATTGCATGTAAATTCTGTGTGGGAGTTGCAAGCTCGGAACAAGCAACCCAGCTCATCACTGTTGTCTCCACAGTCATTGTAGTGATCACAGCGATAGTGGTATGGAACACAACGCCCATTGCCACAGGTAAAAGCTGTTGGCTGACAGGTATGAAAAGCTACAGGGGATAAAAATGAAGAAAATTCATGGAGGGAATGTCATTTTAATTCCTTGACTAAGGTAGCAATGGAAATAATGCTTCTTTTACCTGCCAAGACAAACACTGCTGCAAAACGGACTGCATGAAAAGTAAAGTACACATTGGAATTAGAGAAAGGAGAAAGGTAAAATCAGGTAAACATGATTTAAAGGCAATCCTAAATATCCCTTCTTGTTTCAGAAGCAAATTTGTCCTCATAAAAAGACCTGATGACAAAATCTGGAAGCAGCTTCAAACAACTGCTACTCAACTCAATCTCAGAATCATCAAGTCAATAATTTAGTGTGATCGACCACAGAAGAAGCAGAACAGAGCTCTGTGTCACTTTTTAACACAGTTATTAAAGTACTTACCACACACACTTTCCAGTTCATCGCTGCCATCACCACAATCATTGTCATTGTCACACTTCCATCGCTCTGAGATGCATAGCCCATTAAGACATGTGAAGAGTCCTGCATCACACCTGGTCCCATTGTCCACAATACAGTGCTTGTTGTTATTAGCTAAATACCAATGACCTTCAGAAGGACATTGACACTCTGCACCAGCAGGCCCTATATGTATTTGAGATTTAAAAGAAAAGGGAAATTGAAGTGTCAAGACATTACGATACACTTTCTATAAAAGTGTTTAGAGTTGCTCTTACTTTTTGAGTCCAAGTGAGACAGTATTCTATGCCATCAAATGATATGGTCATATCAGCCGAAAAGCTAGGCCCTTAACATTGGGATTTTCAAAGTCATTTGGTAATGAAGAAACTCTTCTTTTATTGAAGTCAGTGGGAGTGGATTTGACTCCCAACTCCCAGTGACATAAATGAAATTTTCAAAAGTGCCCAGGTATCTAACTCCCAGAGGCCACCAATATCTTAAGACATTTAAATATCTTTATAAATCAGGCTTTGGGGCTTTTGAAAAATCTTATCCCAAAGGTATTTTACAGAGCCTCTCTCAAGCTTGCATACATTCAACTTATGGCCACTCCTTTGTAGGGTACTTAGTAGGAGGTAGTACTATTCTGAGTTCTCACTGTAATCCACTGGTGCATGTATGTTATAGAGCCTCCTTTGTGACTCATTCAGAGAGTACAAGTGGTATGGTCCCCAGCTAAGGAGTCCTCTTCAGTTCAAGATATAGAAGTTTATGATTTTGAGTTCTGGAGGTTCACAGTTCAATCTGCTGCCAGATCAGAAAATTTATTTTGTTCACAGTTTTAATTCTGATGAGACATATCCCACTTCTGAAGAATACTTCAGTTATTCCCGTGAGTTTTTAAAGATAGCTCATTGTAAGTTCTGCTACATTCATCATCACTGAAAGTAATTACCTGGTGCACAGATATGACTGCAACCACCATTAAACTGGTTGCAAGGATTGCTGCACTGGTGCTGCTTGCTTTTTGACCAAACATGAATATCCATTGGCCTTTGTGGCAGATTCGTGATCATGGTGATCTGGTCTGAACCATCATATTTATTAGCTCGGTAAATGCTTCTGGTGTTCCATTCTGTCCAGTAAATGTGCTGATCAAACAAGGTCATGGCAAATGGACGAAGAGCAGTGTTAACAATTACTTCACGATTTGTACCAGTAAGGGTGCATCGCTCAATCTTCTGTCTAAAACAAATGAGGAAATGCTAATGCCTGAAAAATATAACCTTTAACTCTTTTATCTATACAAGTATTTAATTACTCTTTGTAAACATTTATCATCAATTAAATATAGGAGCACATTTCATTAAGTTTTTATTTGACATCTTGGGCTTTTCAAACTACTGGTTCAGTAATAATAAGGTTGAGTAATGGCTTTGAAAATGCTAATAGTAAACATGCTTCATAATTTTCCAGTATGGAAATGTTTACATACTGGAAACAATCAGTTTTTAAACGAAAAATTTTAAGCAACTACTCTTGAGAGCTAAAATGAACACACATTTCATGAAAGAATTATCCTCTCTGAACTTCCCCCCCTTCCCCCCCCGAATTTCATGTATTCTTGAATTAGAAGTACAAAGGCACCAGGAAATGAAAACTTTCTTTCTAGTTGTCACTACTGTAGAACTAAACTCATATTACCAGGAAAAACCATCTAAACAGCATATTTTATACACAGTAAATACATAAAACTTGGGTGATTTTCCCATGAATAAGTACGTGGTAGAAGAGTTACCATAAAATAATCACAGTGGCTTCTAGGTCAGATTCCCCTGTTAAGAGCAGTGTCTGGAATAGGTAGCAAAACCCTAGAAGCAAAATCTCAGGGATGCACAGGCGACACATGACCCAATCCTACAGATTTTGTGACAAGCAATGTCCATGTTAATAGGTTGCTATCCTTTATTCCTAGCAGTACTACTGGCTTCTATGCCATTTTGCCACTGGTTTCTATTTAACTGTTCCCATCCATATGTTTCTTCCAGTTAAAGTCACAGCAGGCATACGGTATAATGCTGGCTGAAGAATCAGTTTACGCTATAATTACCAATACATTATTATTTTAAATCATGTTTAGAAAGAAAAAAAATGCTTGTCACACAAATCAGAGAGATAAATAAGCTCTCTGTTTCAAAGATGCTGCAGTCTGATAAACTACACAGGAACAAGAAAGACCAGAAAAGGGCAGAGAATGGAAAGATTGTCTTTCAGAAGACTACAAAATGCAGAATTTCTACAAGAAATAGGAAATAGGTTTTATGCAGGTGATAGGCAGAAAATTAGAAGATGACAGTCATAAGCAAAAGGGAAGCAACATAGCCAAATGTGTGGGAGAGCTTTTAGACCAAGTGTGAAGAATCTTATGCCCTAAAAAGGCTGATCCTAACTCCCTCTCCTGATGTCCTCCTGATTAGACAGCCCACTGAAGTGTGGTGTTTCCACAGCATGGCTGCTGCTAGCTAAGTAACGGGAGGAAGCAAGCTATGTGGGCTCTGCTCCTCTCCTTTAAGGACCTGTTGTGCAATCTCCATGCTACTTTCTGCTACTTTCCTCTCAGTGTGGGTAAAAGGAGGATAAAGCCCATCTGTGCCTGCAGAAATAAAAGCTCCAAAGTGTTGTGTGCATGTGTAAAATATCAGCTGAATAGAAAAACTCTGGAAATTGCTCTGAAAACAATGACATTTCCAATGTGCTTTAACATTCAGACTTTGAAAAAAGGCTTAACAGTCATAGAACAGATGTAGGCAGCACATAGAAAAGGAAGGCAGAGGATTGAAAAATACTTACCTGATAATTTTCTTTCTGCTAACAGCTTCTCTCTTTGATTATCACAACTAATGGGCAATGCTTCTCACCTATGGAATTCAGTACTACTGTCAGACTCCAAGACCTAGCTTCACCTTTCAGTTCAAGTCACCAGAAGAATTTTTCTGAAGTTTTAGAAACGCTCTGGTGACTTATTACTGTTAGCAGTAAACACTTAAACTCAGTTAACTTACTTAAACTCAGTAAACACTTAAACTCAGTAAACACTTAAACTCAGTTAACTAAACTCAAGGCAAATATATGTTTAAATTCCCCCTTTATAGAAAAATATCTATTGGGTTCCAAACTACCAGGGAGGAAGGAGGGGGCCAAAATAAGAAAGAAGCTCCAAACAGCAACAAAATTATCAGATAAGGAAATTTACATTTTGCCATGCAGCTCTTCTCCCCTTTCATCACTAACAGGAAGTACAAGGTAGTGATTTATAGACATGTGGGAAAGACGGAGGGCAAAGCAGAATTTTATTTATTATATAAAAGTAATAGGCAGACAAAAAACTTCCTTAGAAAGCAAAAGCTTTGAAACTGAAATAATTCAAGGTTGGGACTAAGGTAGATGCACCTTCCTATCAGATGGTGCTTACACACAGGAATGAAAACTTACTTTTGCAAATATCCCTCAGATACCACCCTCTTATTCCAAATGCCACTAGGGATCTTGTGAAGGGAGCTCTACAAACAGTTTCCCAAGTATCTAGCAAGCTAACCAGTGCAGGGTTTTAACATCTTGCCTACAGCAACCATGAGAACATAAGACCAAGAATCTCTTCTGCCTTAGTTCTGCCACCATAACTAAAGTGACAGCAAGCCCTAGAATGCCTAACACTAGGTAAACATAAAGGGGACTATATTATAACTGTGCACTCCTCCCCTCCCCTACCCAGGCATAACAGAGTGGCAATTACAACCACACGTTGAAATGTTTGGATGTGCAGTTGGTGAATGGGAGAACTCACAGGCATGGTCTATGTTCCAAAATCTTGACAATTTCATTATGTGGTGGTTGCTGTAACCTTACATCCATAAGAGAAGATTGTTGTGCTGCTCTTGTCCACTCCCTTAACTCCACAATTTCCTATAACATATCCTTAACTTCATCATACTAGCCAAATAAGAAAAGTCTGGGGCCAGCTTTTTTTCCTTAAATAGAATGAAATAGTTTTAATAATTAGTAGTGGTAATGAGAAAAACTGGCCCCAGGTTTGTTTAGTTTGGCCAGAGTGATGAATCTTGACATGTGAGGATACCTGATTTAGCAAGTCCTGTATACTCACATAAAGTTGCTATGACTGGCATACATGTTTTTCATGATACTTGGTTGCTAGACTAGAAAAAATTATCCCAGGACTATCTCAGAAAATCTCTAATGCAACTGAGATCCCAGGAAAATTGTGATTATTGTTTGCTTTAAATTAAAAGATGAAAAAGGATCTAAATTAACAAAGAGGTCACATATGTCCAAGATCTTTCTATTTCTCCATATTACCCAAATTAAATTTGACCTGATTGAGGAATTAATTCCTTGTTTGAATTCTGAACACCAATATGTAACAATGAGGTGTATAGAATGTATAGAAATGCCCTGCTAAAGTACATTTTTCTTCCTATGCCCAGGTTGTTTACTGCAGTCCATTTACATCAGGATGAAAGAGAAGTCACTGCTCCCAGAAGTCTGATCTTTTCTGTGGGTTCAGTGGAGATTCCCTGGCTGTCACTCAAGTCTGAAGTCAGCAGAAGACTTTATTGCAGAGAAGCCTGACCTTAGATTATTCTTTATTTTTTGGATATAAATATTCAGGCTTTAATTAACTGAAGGTAAGAGAAAACTTCTCCTCTGTCTAATTTATTATATAACTGTCCACAGTGTATTCTACCTTCTCCTAAAACACCTGGTACTGACCATTATGAGATATAGGATACTTGACTTGACCCCAGTATGATACTGGTGAAAGCATATATGGTCTTTTCTATGATTTTGTTCATATTGAGAGAGTTGCTTAAGACAACAGCACTCCTGTATTTTTAATAATGTATACAGTACAAGGTGACCCTGATATCTGAATATTGTCCTTTGCCTTACAGGCAGAGGGCATCTCTAGAGTTTGCAAGACTTACCCTGGAGAAGACTGCGAGGGGCTTTAGTCTGCATGGGAATCCTAATGTTCTTGATCAAGCTTCCCAGAGTAAAGTTCTGGCTATGTGTAAAACTCAAGGTCCTAGCCCTCCTATCTAAAAGCCCCACTGGCTTGTCACAGGTGAGCACAGATCATCCTCAGAAGCTTCTTAAAATCTGCAAATAGCATCTCTTGGACTCAGTTTGATCCTTGCAGGGTCTCTCTGTGACTGTTGGAAACAGAGGGAGCCTGCTGAATAGGTGCGGTGTCACAAAACCCAGAAAGTTAGGACCCTAGTGCTGATTTCTTGGACTAGGGAGGGGGGCACAAGAAGGAGCTACTGCATGAAAATTAATAAGAATTAAATGTATAAAACAAAGCAGTTGGGGGGACAAATACTGTCAACATGATCCATTGCTAGGAGCAGAAATTCTGGTAGCCTGTGTTAAGGGCAGGGCTCAGTCCAGAAGCCTCTAGGGAGGACACTGGGCCATCTCCAAATTCCACAGGTCTGAAGTGTCTCTGATTCCTCAGTGAGGAGAAAAGACGTGCAGCAGAAATATACATATTAGAGAAGATGCTAAAAAAACAAGTCCAGGATTAAGTATAGAACAAATAAACCAATGATAGGTAAAAATGCCACGATGCAACAGACTATATTTAGCTCAATGTGAATTTCAGGAAAGACTTTAAGTCTGCAGTTAATACGTGCACCTGAAAATAAATAAATTTAACTGTATGTGGAATCACCAGTCACCTCAAAGATTTGTTACTTAAATCAGTGGATTTAAGCCACTGCCACTAAAGTCAATAAAGCATTGACTGAAGTAGAACAGGGCCTACATTTCTGTTCATCTTATGTGAGTCTGAAATAACAATATGGCTATCCAATTACAGTATTACATACCTACTGATTATTACAATCTAATTTCAAAGCCATTAATTGATTCTTAATGCTCCATACGACTGTATACAATTCCTTTGAAAAATGGAGGAAAACAAGTACTAAAATAAATACATTATTTAAAAAAAAATCCTACTGTACATCAACATAACCAAGCCACAAATACATACAGACTTGCATCAGCCCAGTAAAGCTGCTGTTCTTCATAGTCCAAGGTAAGTCCATTTGGCCACACCAAATTGGTGCTTACAATAGGTATTCGAAAGTTTCCACCAAGTGTAGCTCTTTCTATCTTTGCATTGGTGCTCCAGTCTGTCCAGTACATGTATCTATCAATCAGACAATGGCAAAGTTATCTCTTTGGCAAACAAGATCCACAGGACTCAATTATGTCCCAAGATACCTGTGACCTGGCCTTTCTCACTGAACTGAGGAGTGAACTGGGTATATTCTGAGGAAAAAATCATTTCCATCAATCAAGACCCTGACTCTGCAAGAGGATCTACTAACAAGGACCCCTTCATCGATGAGGAGCCTCTGTGTACCGGGACACTGAAAATATGAATACAATTCCCAGCTCCTTGTCACATCAAGAAAGTCAATCACCATCTTTCCCATGTTTTTCCATTTGTAGAACTGTGACTGTAATGTTATCCCCTACCTTTCAGGGATGCTGTGAATATAAATGCATAAAAACCTAGAGAGAAAGATATCTTTGCAGTAACAACCAAATCCTAGGGATATGCTATTCTCACAGAACCCTTGTTTTCAGTAATCACCATTTATCTGTCCACCTAAATGAAATGAATGGCAGACTGATGCTCTCCCTTACTGTTTTTATCTAAACTGATGCTAGATGTTGATTTGCAAGCTCTCCTGCCTGCTGATACAGAGATATTTCTCTTATACTGATACAGTTATATTCCTCTCAAATTTGGAAATTGTTCCAGGGGAACAGCCAAAAACACATTTCTAATACCAGGATGATCCCTCTGCCAAATCTCAAACACAAGTTTTCAAACACAAATGAAGAGGTGCATTTCAAATGCTTTCAAGTGCAAAGAAGTGTACAATTTTTAACCAGGAGATTATTTTCATTGTTTTCTTTAACCATGTTCTCAGAAATAGTTGAACTGTTTCAGTCAAAATTTTCCCTCCAAAACAGCCTGAGACACCATGGAAAATTTCAGCCCTGACATTTATAAACAACTGAAACCTATGAGTGTCTATACATGTGCTCGGGGGGAGGGGGGGGGTGTTAATTGGAACACTTCCCAGACAGCTGCGCTAATTAAAATGCTGCAGTGTTATGTGTATTCAGCATCTCATGTTTCAAAATGGCTGCAGGGGTGTAAGTGATGTCGCCGGTATGGGCTGTGCCAGATGCTATGCGCCTCCCCGCTGGGGAAGCAGGCTCTTTGGTCTGGACAGCCTGGATTTTGGCAAGGCTTACATCTTGTTTTGGCTGTAGTATACCCTGCACAAGGGTGAAGATCAGGGCTCCACCTCCCCTTGAGCCCCTTCCACATGCCATCTGGATTAGAATTTCTGATGCATTCATACAATTACGGAGCTGACAGCTCCAATTGCCATCTTGGACATCAGACTTCCATTTTATGTTAAATAAAGGGTTTAAATCAAATCATGCCCTGGGCTCATGCTGTTGCCAGAAAATTAGAGACAACTCAGACCATCTGGTCCTTTAAATAAAGTGCGCCTTAATCCGCCCTTGCAGTCATCTGGGTTTCAGTTACTCAGTTCAGTATACTCTCCCAGCAATATCCCTACTATCAACTAGAGTTCATACACATACAAAAAGAAAATGAAAGAGAAAGAAGTCCATAGGCATCACACATGCATCCCTTGGCAAAGGTCTGCTCCTACTGTAGCCATGTGTTACCACTACTATGAGGAGAGGACCTGGCGTGGCTCCTCTGGCCCTGCTCCTGGAGCGCTCCTCAGCCCTCACTGCTCCTGTAGCTTCTTCCTGCCTTTGGGCTGTCAGGGTCCCAGGTTTTGCTGAGCTCCCAGGGCTGGGCTCTATGTGGCTCCTCTGTGCTGGAGCCACAGATCATGTTTCCTCTGCTGTGCTGCTCCCCATCCCAGCTCCTTGCCGTGGCGGTTGACCACTGGCTCTGCCATCACCAGACTTCCAGTTACGCTGGCGGTTCCTGCATGCCTGCCAATGAGGAGTGAGTAGGAACTTATGTACCAGGGTCACCACTGCTGCCACTGGAGGTAGGTGGGGGGATCTTCTTAGCCAGTGAGGGGCTCTGGTCCCGGCTTCCCTCACTGTCCTAGAGTCCCTCAGGGGGCTTCCTTCTGCAGGTCACCTCTCTCTGGGGTTTTTCGCTCCCACAGGGGGCATTTTAACTAAAGTTTGTTTAGTTAAAGTGCCCCTGCCACTATATTGAATACACATGATGCTGCAGCACTCTGGAGTGTTCTACTTAGAATTCTCCATCGGACTCGAATAATCAAGTCTACTCTGACACATCATAATTAGAACGTGTCAAAGCATGTGTATAGACACTCCTTATCTTAAAATGGAAAGTGTTAGGCAGTTTTAACCACAGACAATGTCACTGGCTCCTCTTAGAGTTAATAATATCACTATAATGAAAACTCTGCTGCATGAATATCAACACATACCCCCTGCAAGGATCTAACACGATGGCTCTAGGTCGTGGAACACGGGCAATCACTGTACGGTTGGATCCATCCACAGCCATTGAGCTGATAGTCTGGTTTAGAAAGTCACTGTAATAAACCCTGTTATTGATCCAGTCAAAGGCTATGCCATCTGGAGTTCCCAAATCTTAGGCATGCATGCAAACACAAAAGAGAGAAGGATCTCTTCATTATAACTTTCTGAAACAAAGATGATACTTTTCTTCAAATCAACCCCCTTTCATAATAGAACAAGTACAGAGGCATTCATTCAGATCAGGCACCAGTGGCATCAACAGAAATTTGCCCAAGTTAAAATCTAAGGACCTGTATTACCAAGATGTGGCCAACTAGCATCCCAACCACTTGCCTTGTATATTCTATCCATGTCCCATCCCCTGTTCCATCTAATTTGTCTTTTTTACAGAGGCAGGCAGCCTGCTTTTCTATATATTTGCATAGTGTTACTGGAAATAAACATCAACTAGTCTTATGCTTTCATATTTGAGCCTGAATACTGATAAAGACGTAATAAGAACTCAAGAAAAGGAAAAAGTTAAGCAAAATATCAGCAGAAGCTTTTAATATCATATATTAACTAAATGGTCTAACTTGATCATTAGTATAAACATATTATGATCACTTAACTAGCAGACAGGTACTATAATTTTGTTTTGTTAATATCCAGTTAATTTGGATTATGCTTAACAGCACTTACCTGAAGCAATTACAGTGGGAGTTCCAGTTCCTGAAAAAATACTGACGTAACTGATTCTCCCTGTTCCTGCTGGAGAACTTTGGGTAAAATATATTCGATTGTTAGTGCTGTCATAGTCCAGGGCTACTGCAGTTCTTAACACATTCAGTGGGCGAAATGGAGGGCTGTGATTTTCAGGATTTAAGTGTATGCTTCTAAGGGCATTCTCAGCAGCAAAGATCAAGTAATTATCTGTTGAAATGGAACAACTCTTGCCATCACTTCCTAGAGTGCCAAAGGCACAACCACATTTGGATGTCTGCAGATCAGGCAGTGCAAAACACAGATGAGAACAACCTCCATTGTTCCCCAAACAAGGATTGTTGTTGACATCAACAGGTGACTGTGATTGAAAATGGTTGTTATAAATGGTAACATCC
Organism: Alligator mississippiensis; assembly: GCF_030867095.1. Classification (NCBI taxonomy): domain Eukaryota; kingdom Metazoa; phylum Chordata; order Crocodylia; family Alligatoridae; genus Alligator; species Alligator mississippiensis. The sequence goes on along the minus strand of NC_081827.1, from coordinate 214,286,863 downwards.
CTTAACCAATTAATGTTGTCACGTATAACTGTCGGCTGTTCTGAGTTGCCTGGCTCTTTGCTGGCTCGGAAGACTCTTTTCAGGTTCCTATCCACCCAGATCATAGAGTTTTCAAAAATTGTGATGCCATATGGAGTTGGGTAACGACTACCATAGCGCACAATTTCAGTGTCACCTCCTTCTGGCTGAATTCTTGCAATCATGTCTAATGAATCATCAACCCAATAAACATAGCCATTGCTGTGATCTACTGCCAAGCCACGAGGTGTGACAATGCCCTCAGATACAAGCACCGTTCTGTTGGTACAGTCAAGTAATGCACGTTCAATCTTTGGATTCTGTCCATAATCTGCCCAGAAGAGGTATCTGTTTTTTGGGTCGACTACAATATGCCTTGGCATATCCACTCTGGTTTTAAGAAGAACACGACGATAAGTAGTGTTTAAACGCAAAACTTCTACAAAAGTTTCTGTCAGGAAAGCATTTGTAAAATAAAGATTGCCTGATTAAAAAAAAAGGAGAAGTTAATGTACAGTTTAATTCGAATCCTGAGAAATACCATCTGATACCTCCAAATACTGAATCACAAAATGACGGTGAGCAAAGATCCTAGGAATTCATAAATTAGGGTATTTGCCTCTTCAGAAAAAGACTTTAAAAAGAGATGCTCATTCTGAGGAGTTAAATAGAACAGCCCCACATAATGACACGATTCAAATTCTTGACTCATCCTTGTATCCTCACTAACTTGCATGGAGTTACACGCATCTAATTGAGGGCAACCTTTGGACTATTTGTGTGTCTAATGGAAATATTATATCATGGTACAATATAATACTGATTATTCATGCTGCCAAAGGCCTTGTTTCATTTCATTATTTCAAATCAACAACCATTTCCCCCTTAAATTTCATCTTAAAATACTTAATACTAGTGAGTTAAATCTCTCTCACAGTATTGACTAAGCTTGGTCTCCCACACTGTTGCCTTCCCTCTGCAATATTGCATTAGGAATTCACAAATAAATTAAATCAATATTATGGTTCACTACTGTAAACAGTAACTGAATCAATGTTCATATCAATGTGAACATACAAGGTTTAGATAACATGAGTTCTAAGATAGTTAAGTTAAGAAGATTAGTCAACAGAAAAAAAATTGCTAGAGTAAAAAAACCAAGAAGCATATGCTGGATAATGGTCACACATTCAGTGTTAAATGAAAGAACACATTCTAAAAAGTCGGCATTTGTACCAATTGTAACTTGCTGCTTGATTAATGAATGAGGAAATGTAACTCCAAAATAAAGGCCAAATTCTTTTCTCAGCTTTGTCCACTCACTTCTCAATGGAATCAGTTGGATTTCTATACAACTGTTTGAAGGCAGAGTAAGATACTTTTTTATCAACAATGTTATTAAACAATGTGCTAATCTTAGTCTTTTCTGTATAATACATTTCTTGGCTTGTAATAGGTACACTGATATAAATAAATGGTACCCAAGAATACAAAGAAAAAGAAAGGAAGAGAAAAAAATTAAGAAAATCCTTAGATGACAAGAAAAGACCGAGCTCATTTGCTTTGTTTAATGCTTCATATCTAGACACTTCAGAAGTAGGTGGGTAGTGAGATTCTGTGCTTATATTAACTCAAAGAGTTTCTCAATTATTTCTCTTCTTTTAAAATTACTCTGCATTAGGAAAATGCTTATGATTTCCTGTTGTAGTCTGTTAGTGTATATATATAGTGTGTGTGTGTGTGTGTGTGCATGTGTGTGTGTGCATGCGTGTGTGTGTGTGTGTGTGTGTGTTTACACCCCCTGCTGGCAGCAAAATCCTTCCTCCTGTGGAATGTACCCCCCCACTACACACACACACACACACACACACACACACACACACACACACACACACACACACACACACACACACCCCATGAATTAATCTGAAGATTTCTACAAGATCTAAAAAGACTAAAATCAGCAGTTCCACTTACCTGCTACCCAATCAATTGCAATTCCACGGACTCCATTTCGCCCTATCCCATTTGTAATAACATTTCTATAATAAGAACCATCAGGTTTGATTTTACGTATTGCATTCTGAGAAGAAACAGTGCTGCTGAAGTCACACCAGTAAATGAAACCAGAAGGCATGTGAACATCCACATGAAGTGCATTTCGTCCTGAAACATTTTAAAAAAGTGATTAATTCTTTTTCATATAAATATTTTATATTTAAAAGTTGTTTTCTGTATGATTTGCAAATGTCACATTCATTTACATTTCTGTGGCATAACATTTGTCATCAATGTATACTGCAATGGAAATTTTCTGAAAAAAAAGTCTGTAAGTAGTCAGATAAGGCAATATAACTGGATTCCCTAATAATATACATAGTATGACATGTGTCATGGCTTCATTGGGCAGCATTTAAAATAGTGTATCAGAATCTTAAATTAATAAAGTCTATCATAGTGTGCTAAAATACAGCTCAAAAACTGCAACTGGAAAATAGAAAACTGATCTCTTCAGAAAATTTAGTCTTTTATGTGGCGTGTAAATGCCATTAAATTGTATATATTCATTACATGAGTGACACAAAGGCTGGGTTATATTATTATTTAGCATATTGCTCTTATGCTATTAAATACACCATGGCCAGGTACACACATTACACTTTACTGGTATAAATGATTGAAAACCAGTCTATACCCATAATAGAACAGAAGTTTGGAGCATATAAACTAGTTTAAAAATGGTAGAACCTGGTCTAAAATAGTACACTCAATGTGCACTCAAACTTAATTGATTTAGGTTAAACCAGGGCATCGAACCAGATCCCCTATTGATTCAAATTAGGTTGCTGTCCGCTGGCATCCCAGGCACCTTTGAAGTCCCTGTTCCAACATGCCCCCTCCACCCCCCGCTTGGTGGGAGCTGCACTAGCATTCACCACACAGTCAGCTGCTCCAGCCAAGCTCCCACCCCGCACCTTTCCCAGAGCTGGGCCAGCAAAGCCCCTCTCCCCAGCCCTGCCTCCAGCCAGCTGTGAGTAGAAAATGAAGATAACTGATTCATAATGTATTCTAATACTTACACTGATTTCTATATCGTATAATATGTTCAAATGTTAGTAAGCAAGAAGCAATATGTATTCATCTGAGTATTTGCAGACAAACTGCATTTGCATTTTACTGGTGAAATGCCTTAAAACATACTCAGCTACTACTGGGAGAAAGGGTGGTTTATGGTGGCTGCAGTGTGATCCTGGCATCCTGGCCAGTGGCAGCAGTGGTGGGGACATTCCACAGAAGAAAGGATTTTGCCCCTTGGAGATCTGACACCACTGGCAGCCTGTGGCAGGACATGCCTGATAGCCTGGGAGGCTCATGCTGGGTGGCAGGGAAAGCAGGGCTCTACTGAGGGAAGGATCAGGCCCCTTGGAGCTCTGGCCTGAGCAGCAGCTGGCCAGGGAGCCTCCCTTCCCCTGCTACCCAGCACGGATGTCCTGGGCTGTTGTGCGCATCCTGCTGCCACAGGATCCTTCCTTCAGTGGAGTACCTCCCCTCATCCTCACCACCAGCAGCTGGGCTGCCATGTGTACCATGGTGACCTGCTCTGAGCCTCTCCTAGAAGTGTAGCACTGAGTGCGGGGAAGGGTCCGTGGTGTCGTAGCAGGGGGTTAGAGGTGTGCTCACCTGTGCCTGGCATCCAATCAGCAGGAGCTCAGGTGTTCTGGTGCTCTTAGCATTCTCCAGTAGCCCAGGGAGACCACAGGGCATGCTGGGAGGCATGTAGGAGCACACCCAACCTCCTGGCTTCAGCCAGTACAGACATGTATGCCCCTGCCACCAAATGGTGAATGTGTGTTCTGTTCACTCCCAATCTAACCTATGCCACTTAAAGAAATCCACATAGGTTTGATCAATCCCACCTCGGGCTTTCTGAATGGCTGTACTTAGCCCACACGTTAGCTAGGTAATCAGAAAAACTTTACAAATCTTTAACAGGGAAAGAATACCAACATTAGATGTAAAAATATTTTGTTCTTCTACTATAATCTTCACATACCTCTTCCTGCCAGTGGTACCATGGCTTCTGAGTGATCAGATGTCTCTAAACTAAATCCTTTAATTGCAGACAGCATGGAAACAACTACGAAGGAACTATATGGGGAACAGGTCCTGTTATCAGGATTTAGCTGGAAACCAGTGGCGCAAGCACAAGAGAATTGTCCACCAGGTACAGGTAAGCAAAGTTGCTGACAAACTCCAATATTGTTACTGCACCCATTTGAAGAACCAGCAGAATCTGTAGCAAAAGATACAGCTATGTATAAAATCAGTGTAATGTAACTATTCATTGCAATCTCTCAAAGATACAAAATAAAATGTGTATACATGCCACAAGCTTTTAGGGAAAGTGCCCAATAATGATAAACAGGTAGCAAAAATAAGGAAATAAATGCTGATAGCCATATAATCTGCTGGGCTCTTCTCATCTAGATTTTAACAGATCTCAGGAGGAAGTACTACTCGAAATTTGTGTATGAGTTAACTAATACCACGTACTGAAATTCCAGTGTGTGTTATTCGGTTAACATTTAATGTAATACTACACTAAAAAAAGGGATGACAAAAAACTCTAATTGGATAACCACACAACTAATTACTAAAGATAGTAGGTACCTTAGCTGATCTTCACCAAACATCACTTCAAATAAAAAAATGAATTTGTTTTACAAGTATTCATGTACTTTGTGTTCTTGTGGAGAGTAGCAAATGTGGAAACTATATTTAAGACAGGAGGGATAGCAAAAGTGAGCTGTGAAACTACAGGCCCATTAGCCTGATGTTGGTATTATACAAAACTGTAGAACAAATTTTGAAAGAAAGAATAAAGACATAGAGCTAAAAGTAAAATAGGAATAAATGCAACAGCATCTAGCACCAGCAGACCAGGGCAGACTAATACAATCCATTCCTTTGATAAGATAATTGATTTGTAGACAAGGGAAATGTACTAGGTATATTCTGTCTGGAGTGCAGTTTGCTCTGGTATCACTGGGAAATCATTAGTGAAACTAGAAACAATGAGGATTAGTGCAAGAAGGTGAGTAAGTAACTAAGTGAAGTGGAGAAACAATGAGCAAAGGAAAATTATCAGACTGGAGAGAGGTTATCAGCAGAGACCCTCAAAGACTGGTCTTAGGACCAACCTTATTTAATATCCATGATTTAGCATTTCATAAAATATTTTGGAACAAAAATAGAGTAATGAAAGTACTGAAATTTACTGATGACATAAATGTGGAAGGAATCATTAGTACACAAGGGGATCACAAAAGGAGAACTCAAATTACTATGAGGACAGGAGAAATAGAAAAGGGCTGAAATTCAATAGTGCAAAGTGCAATGTCATGTAATCGGGGGAAGGAAGGAATAATGACAAGATGTTCTATTGTTAGTCAATGAGATGAGGCCTCATCCAATGGAAACAGGAGGAGGAAACAGGTATAGATATATTAGTCAACTACAGGAAGGTGATAAACCATCAGTGAGAGGCAGCCATGAAAAAGGTAAATGGGATTCTAGGATTTATCTTGCAAAGTGCTTTGAGTAGAGATTGGTAAATATTAATGCCATTGTACAAGGCCTTTGGGTAAGAGCTCATATGGAATACTATATTGGAACTGGTCAGCCATTTTCAAAAATGGTTCATTCAAACTAGAATGGGTACAGAGAAGAGTAACTAGAAGCAACAGGGAGATGGAGACCCTGCATGGATAGACATTTTCAACTTTACAAAACAAAGTCTGAGGGGAGAGGACTGCTTTCTATAAATATTTAATGAAGGGAAGGTAAACACTGGGGAATGAGAAGAGCCATTTATGCAAAGTTAGCAAAAGAACAAGTTTTTGTAATCTGGCCAAGAATAAATTTAGAACAAGGTTTCCAATTATAAAAGAAACAAGGTTCAGCGATAGTGTTCAGCTGTGGGAGTGATGGGGATAGGAAACCTAACTAGTTAGAAGATGGATTTGGATCATTTTATAAAGTGGGTTAGAAGGCATGATTGTTTCCTACAAAGGACTAGACTCAGTGACCCAGGAGGTCCTTCCTAACCCTATGCTGTACAAGTTAAAAGGTATTCCCAGGAAATTACTTAGTTCCCTGATGAACGTGAGATCTTCCATGTACAGAAACTAGTAAACCTGCCAGAAATTAGCTAAAAAAAACTTCAGTTTATAACATTCTTGAATGTTATGGAAGTTCAGAATTCAGATCTGAGGACAAAAAATCTCTCTACAATCAGCCAAAAATCCCTCTTTCCACAGAAAACAATATAGATGATGTTGGTACAGGGTAATAAAAGTTAAATTAGGTGCATTATTGCCATACTTCTTTTTTAGAAATCATGCCAAAGTAAAAATCATGTGACAACCCTGAACATCCATATATTTTAAGGCCAACAAGGACAAACACTATCATTTACTCCAGCGTCCAAAACCAATCTTGAAACACTTAAAAAGAGATATTTACACAAGGACTATAGGATTATTTGAAAAATGGACCTATTTGTTCCAGAAACACAGACAAGTACCAAAAAGCTGAGAGGTTCTTTCATACACCTGCATGATATGGCAGTGCACACACAGAAATCCAATCCAATAGCTGGCTAAAATGCCTTTTTTGTGTTTTTTTGTCTTGCTGTCTAGCTGACAATAATCATATTTAATAATTTTATATATAATGGGTGTGGATACACGTCACCCTATGGCGACATAGCGATGCATTACGTCGCCATACAGTGCACTACAGCAACATAGCAATCACATGGGTCTACATGTAATTGCCAGCTATGTCACTAGCAGCACGCTCCCCGGTTATCATGTGCTGCTACGGTGACATAGCGGCAAAATCTAACTGTGCACTATATGCACAGTACAGTAACCACCCGTACTGTGCTGTGTTTTAGTACTTCCACAGGGAAGTACTAAACCACAACACTGTAGCAACATCGCCATACAGCAAGGTGTAGACGCACCCTATAATATTTAATAATATTTAATATTCTGCCTTGAAGGATAGTAGATTGTTCAAGATTTCTTGACTCTATCTCTTTGGGCATGTATACACTATCTACCACCTCCATGTCATCATGCACAGAAGCAACACTGTGAAGTATGCCTCACAAACTCCTGCTCCACATGCCAATTCCCAAAAATCAAGCAATGAAGCCTATAGCAGTCAGTGGTGCACCAAGCACCACACTCAAAATCTCTCTCTCAGGCATCCAAATGTGCTGTGTGGTATGGCGGTGGGTAGACAAACTAAGCATACTCACTGTCTCTATAATACACTCGTAGGCACTTAAGTCTTGGAACATTATCTCTCAACACAACTTTGTTTGCTCCAGTAGACTTGTCCACCCGCTCAATGACTTCATAATCTCGATCAGTATAATACAGAAAGGAACCATAAACAGCAATTCCCCATGGGTGAGACAGATGAAGAACCAGGGTCACTCGATTTGTACCATCCACATTGCCTCTTTCAATCTAGGAGATTAGATTAGGTAGGTCATTAGAATATCATATATGTTGATAAACTCCCCATGTACACAGGAATGTTATGTATTTTCTAATGGTTTCAGGATCAACTTTTTTAAATATTTTTTTCTGTCTTTCTGTTAAGATCTAACAAAATGCTTCTTTTTTTTCCAAGACAGTTAGGCTGCTTACAATGTTAAGAAAAAACACCCCCACCCCAAAGAAAAAAAACCAAACCCAGTGCTTTACTTTAAACTTGGCACATGCAGAGCATGCCCAAAAGAGGCTTTGCATTAGTTGGACCCAGCTGACCCAACATCTGCATAGACTGGGCACTTTAGTGGGGTTTTTTTTTTTTCACTTTTATCTAAAGCTGATTGAATCAGCTTTAAATAAAAGCGTCAAAAAGCCCTGCTGAAGAGCCCAACCTACACAGATGCTGTGGAGCTGGATCGAACTAATGCACTGCTTCTTCTGGTAAGGCACAGCTTTTTTTTTTTAATGTCTGTCAGCAGCCTTAATGACCATCTAAAATTAAAGCTACTCTAAAGAAAAGAGCATAGTGAGTTTGTATAACAGCAGTTACCAAAAATATTATGCTTAGCCACATGCTGGTATTTTCAGTTGCTTTATTTTTTTAAGCAGACACCACTATCTCCTAATTGTGTATGCCAAAGACCAGATTCTATGCCACATTTTAGGGTAGTAAGGGAACTTACGGTACTATTCTACTCTGCTGGATTCCCTGAAAAACTGAATATAACAGGCAGTGAGCTGTCATCATCTTCATCCCTAGTATTTTTTGAGACTCAATAGTCAGTTTAAGATGTTTTACAAAAGCAGATGCATTAATGCAGGGGTTGGCAACATTTTCCAGTTGGCTGCAAATCTTTGCTCCCCAGGAAGCTCAAGCTGCTTATGCTTCCCTTGCTGCCGATACCTGGTCCCTCTGCAATGGAGGTAAACAGGGGCACACAGAGCAGCAGCGGGGGGCTGCTCAGGAGCATGTTGTGGAGGAGACAGATGGCTCAGCACAGCTGCTTTCTCTCTGATCATCGTGCTGCCTGGGCCTTCTCTGGCCATGTCAGACCTCTTCATAGGATGGAACTGGCCCAGGGGGCCTTAGATTGTCACCCCCCTATATTAAAGTAGTTTCAGGAACTTGAACGGCTGAAATAGAATTGTACTGAGGCACCTAAATACTTAGATGCCCAATAAGTGAAATACAGTCTAGTTCTAAAACCTGTTCACTTCTCTGGTTAGGTCACACCTTTTTTCTTGAAGGCTTTGATGTCATCTGTTGAAACTCTGTTCTAATGAATGCCATCCTGGACCCACCTTGATGAGGGATATGAATCAGAAAGATATGCTCTTCCCTCACATTGAGGGATTACTCTGAATAGGGCCTGACCAGCAACAACAAACAAGAACTTGAAAAGGTTTGTTGCGGAACATGTGAGTAGATATAAGTAGAAAAATCTTCCATATAAGCAGTAAATAAAGCACTGTGATATACAAAGAACTCTGTATGTTACCCATACTTAAATGATATGCCAATATAATGAATGGGGAGGTTTACAAAAGCACAAAGGGCTCCTATGGGTCTATATCCACTGACATTCAAAAAGCAAAATACAATCCAATAAAACAACCATGTATGATATGTATCAGTCACACTTGGCCCAGTCCTGACACCTTTAGCCACATGTTTCACTTAAAGCAACTGAATTATTTAGATGTGTTAAGACATGCTGAAATCGATGTAAAGGTAGCAAAGCAACAATATAAAAATTCATACCACTCCAGTGCTTGTGACACCCCAGTACAATTTCTGTTCCTTAATGTCAATGGTAATAAACTCAACATGGTCAAGGTTACCAGTGAAGAGAGTTTTTATAGCTGAACCATCCATGTTTGCACTGGCAACTTTTGCTGGAACTCCGCTGTCTGTACCTTGATCTGTCCAGTACAGCTTCCTGCAACACATGTGATGACAGCAATTCCATAAGCATAGAAATATAGGGATGGAAGGAAACTTAAGAGATTCTCTAGTCCCTTCCCTCAACTCTGATGTAGGACTTGGCATCCCTAATACAAATTTTCTAACCTGTTCTTCATATTTTTTCAGTGAAGATTTCATGAGTACCAGAAGTCAATAAGACCATGGACAGGCATTATGTCTGCAGTACTACAGTGGTGGCATACAGCTGTTCAGACTGTTTGTAGCACTACAAAGATGGTGAAAGCACTACAAAATGTTATCTCTTTCAAAAAGAAACTTGTTGGTAGTGCTACATTTTGTAGTGCTATATGTAACACCTATACAGAGACACAAGAATCTCTGAGGGTAAAAACAGATTTTGCCTTTCTTTTTGGCAGCAGCAAGAATTCCCCAGGTCCTGCACCACCCCACACTGTCCATGTGTCCTTGCCAAAACACGCATAATTTTGTGTCTCCACACGAAACATGGTTGGCACAGGACCCTGCAGGCACAGCAGTGGACATATGTATTTGAATAGCAATCTTGCATTTTTTCAGCCAACATCTGTTTGCCTTCAGGTGGGAGAGTGAAGACAGCCTCGGGTTTCCTGCACTCTCCAATCATTTGCAGGCACAATAGTGGTCATATGAATTTAAATGGCAAATTTGCATTTTTGCCACTGACATCTGTTCTCCTCCAAGTGGGAGAGTGAAGACAGCCTACAGTTGCCCACACTCTTCAGCCTCACTGGGCTGGCACTCTGGGGTCTTCAGGAGACAGATCTTATGTGCCCCTGAAGTCCCCAAAGTGCCAGCCCAGACTCTGCCCTTGCAGATGCACTTTCAAGGAATTTCCTGGCAGGGTTTCCCCCAGTGTGCATGGATCCTGACATTGGGCAGCAGGAATTCCCCAGGTCCTGTACCACCCCATACTGCCCCTGTGTCCTTGCCAAGACCTGCATGATTTTGTGTCTCCACATGAAACATGGTCCTGTGCCACATGAAACACGGTTGGCACAGGACTCTGTAGAGGCCACCCTGTGCTTCCACGCCGCCTTGAGCTAAAATGGCAAGGAGGTGCATAAAAGTGAGGGATCTAGGGAATCTCTGGGCAAATGAAACACATCACCTGCTATCCCACATCGGGTCGCTGCCTGATGCAGGACAACAGGCGATGTGTTTTGCCACAACTGGTCCACCTTATTTAGTGATGTCTGTTTCTAGCCTAAGTCACCAGCTGGTCCACAGTCCCCTACTGGTGAAAATATTTTAATCTATGATGCATTTTTCCAATTTTAAGTGAGGGCGTATGCATCAATGTACTCTGGGTTAACAGTTGGAGGATATACTTTGCAAATATAATATCTTGAAATTTAATTTTTAAAATGAAAATTTGAATTCTGTAGCATTGGCATGGGACAATTTAAATATAATCTGGAATTATGCAGCAATTTACACATTCATGTCATCATGTACATGAGACCCTGCCTATAGTTTAAAACAGGGCTGTCCAACTTCCAAGAAGCCAGGGACCGCACACAGCATGAGCTGCCATAGTATGAGCCAAGGGATCTCTGAGCCAGTGCCATGCAGAAGCCCCTCTCCCTGTCAGGCTATGGCCTGGGATCTCAGTCTGCCACTAGTCACTTGAAGTTAGTCACCCAGACTGGCCAAGGCTGCCCTGAAGCTTCCTGGAGGGCCTAACCCTCCAACTACTTTCTGTCACCAGAGCAACTGACCTGGCTTAGATGAGCCTCCACTTCCTACATATAAATTCCTGAACCAGAACAGGAAGTGTCCAGGCACCAGGGCTCAACCTGACCCAAGACCATCTTGCCATTTTGTCCAGCTTGATCCTTGATTCCATTCTCTGCTTGATCTCCCAACTTCTAGACTTGGCTTGCTCCTTGACTCTGCTCTCAGACTGACCTCTTGGCTCTTCCTGGCCTAGTTTTGTCTTCAGACTCTGCTAACTCACTGACCTTAGTCAATGCCTTGGTTCTCCAAGTGGCCCCACACTGACCACACCTGACCTGGCATGACACTCCCCAGCTACACCATGAAAGAAGCCTCTCTTCCCGGCTGTACCATGTGTGCAGACAGCCCCCCTCTTCTGGTGCACCGAATATGCAAATAGCACCCCCTCCATCACTCACTGACCACAGGTTCTCCTGCTGCACTGTGCTGCAGGCACCCCAAATGCCAGATTAACCCATCATGGGCCACATGCAGCCTGCAGACCACCAGTTGGACAGTCCTGCTTTAAAATAAATTAACTCAACCAAACAGAATTTAAAAACAAACACTACACGTGCCAACATTACATCTGATGCAAATGTTTACCATCAGTATACATACCAAACTTCAGGAGGGTTCACTCTGCCATGCTGACAAAATCTGGAAAGTAAAAACCTATGTAAAGATGGCAACAATTTTGGAAACTCACCCTCGCCCTGGGTCAACAGCCAAACCAATTGGTACTCCAGCTCCAGTTGGGGTACCATCACTGGTAATCAGAGTTTTTCTGTATGTTACTTCACCATGTAGCTTCAGTACCTACATAAGGAGATCATGCAATGTTGAACTTGCAGTAAAATATCAAACTATAACCTAGGCAGCCTGACCACCTGCTGGTACAAACTAAAGAATATCCTTGCACGAATGCTATGAAGAAAACATGCTTAGTTCTGTGCATCTCTAACAAGTTCTCATCTCTAACAAGCACTCCTTGAATTCCCTGCTCTTTGGAACCTAGGTAGGATAATAATTCCTCATTATTTCTGTTAATAAAAATACCTAATCTGTTTCTGAATCTAACTAAACTGCTTCAGTAATATCCTGAAAGTATTATAAAGACTGCCCAAGTTGATTATATGCTGCTGTCAAAAAGATTCATTTTACCTGACTAAAATTTTACCACACCATTCATTATGCTATTCATGCCTCTTCTTTCTATGCTAAATAAACTCTGGTCTTTTTACTCTTTACACACTTTCAGGCCTCTAGTCTTTAGCAGCCTAACTTTCAAACCATAACTAATCTTGTTTCTATCATAGTCAATAATAAAACTCCCATTAATTTCAGAAGGCATGAAATATGGACCTCAAATTTCAATGAAGAACAGTAATACAATATTTTGCATCTGGGTTTCTGACAGTTTATCAATGTCAAAAGAACATGAGAGAACCTACTAAGACATGTGAAGAAGTCTGAACATGTGAACAAATAATAGACGCTCACACAATGTAGTGCTTTTAAATTAATATTGTCTATGTAAAGATGTCCAGAAGCAAGCTGCATTCTTTTTGCAGTTAGATTATGTTTTGGTTTTTTTTAACTTTTTTATGTCCTTAATACTCAAAGCTGTTGGCTTTGAGCTGTATTTATGGCAGCTGAGAATTCAGGCTCTGAAATTGTATTTCACAAATATTTACCTCAATTGATCGTGTACCAGGGTTACTATAATAAAGGTTTGCAGATATCCAGTCCAAAGCCAAGCCAATAGGAGCACCAATGACAGCTGCTGGAGCAAACACTGTCCTGTTAGTTCCATCTGACTTCACCCTGTGAATTTCACCCTTGGAAAAAAGATAAGAAAAGGGAGGAAATGTCAAGGACAGAAAAATGCTGTTTTACTTCTTTACAAGCACTTGTACTGTTTTGCTCAGGAAACAGTAAATCCCAAAGCTAGCTGAATGTATTTGTATGTGCACAATACCATGAAGAACAGTAAAAATATAATATTGTAAAATCATAATAATTACACTATATAAAGAAACATTCTCCAGATAATTATCTTGATTGGTAAAAGTAAAATTACTATATATATCATATGTAGGATATATTACTATATATTCTACACGATATATATTTTTCTATATATATTTTTATAGAAAAGTATATTATATATATATATATAGATATACACAGAGAGAGAGAAAGAGAGAGATTAATTCAGCCATACACCACACATTATTATAGAGTATGTATATGTGTGTGTATGTAGTGTAGAGCATATAGTAATATATATAGTAGTGTGTATATGGTATGTATGTGCGTGTGTGTGTGTGTGTGTGTGTGTAATGTATGCATGTATATACATATAATGTAGAGTATTCATATAAAAAATAGAAAGTTGGAATGTTAACCTTTCTCAAATATATATATATATTATGTAAAAGAGCAAATGTTTTGAGCAAAACAGCTTTGATACAGTTAAAATACAATAAAGGAAAAGTGTGATATTTTTTTCCCCCTCAGAATAAATTCAGGCTTTAAAAAACTTGTAATGTCAAGAAACTTGACATAGACTATCTTTGTGATCCTGTTCAGTGTTGTTTCATGATTACAGACCATATGTATTTCTCACTCTACCTGCCAATCTTCACCTGATATTTAGCTATGCTATTTGAGGGAACCCTTATTTTACTTAGAGAACTTAAAATAATCTCATCAGGATGTCATCTACAGAGATGAGTAAAATAGCTGTTCCTTGAGGGATTTTTTTCAGTTTGTGTCAACTTTACAGAAGCAATGCAGGGATGTGTGACAGCAAAATTTAGCTCACAGTTTACAAAGGGAGCAACCTAAAATTAATCAATTTATAATCTAGCAAAGATTCTGTGTAAATACTGGGTCCAGTTCATGGCTGAATTAAGCACGTATTTCTATGACTGGAGTAGACCGATGCCTGCTTTGGATTAGTTATATATCTGCCCAGCACTCTAAATCAGGAGACTGCAAAGTCTCATCTACCCCCAAAAAATTAGTAGGCATGTTTGCACATTGCTACCAGTGTTTAAATGCTATTATCAGGCATAACTAGAAATTTTAGCACAGGAGAATTGCTGTAGGGCATGCCAAACACCGAGGCAGAAGGGCATGTGCCAAGTACCAGAGACTGCACTTACATGTACATTTTTCTGTGGAGTAGACTAATTAGCTCCACAGTAAAGCATCACAGTCTACATGTGCACCAGTATTCACGCACAGTAAACTAGTTAACACTACCATAAGACAGTACTGAACAGTACTATCTTACATTGGAGTAATTAAGTGCGACAAAATGCTTGTGTAGACTGACTGCGGGCGTAAATTGTGCCCAGAAAGCCCAGGAATCAGGGGCCCAGACTCCTGCCTGATGCCTAGCCACACAGCTCTGTACTTTTGGCACTCTCATGCCCCAACCAGCGCCTCTAGCATCTGACACCACCACTTGGAACCTGGGGCTGACCCTCCGAGGCCTGCTCCACCCCGGCTCAAATTGCTGCTGTCCTGGGCGCATGTGTAGATGCTGCACCCAAGAGCTTTGGATTTTATCACATTGCATTAATTGCAGATGCAGATGCACCCAGAGAGTCTTACCTGACCACAGAGACTCAAAGGTGGCAGCTGCTACTGCCAGGGCATGGCGTCTCTGCACAAAGGCTACTGCTGCCATGTAGGCTCCCAGGAAGGCCACCATTTTGGTGCCTCCTCTAAATTGGCACCCAAGAGTCATTCCCCAGGCACTCAACCCTAGCTATGATACTGACTAGTGTAGATGTGTCTCAAGCATTTTCATTGGAAGCTTGCAATTCTAGGAAAATTAGGACCTAGAATTAGATTCAATACATCTACCAGCAAAAGTCCCAGCATAGGTAGGGCTCATATATTTTTCATCACATTTTCTAGTCTTTCTCTAATCTTTCATGGTGAAGTCACCTGAGCTCTAGCTTACAGCCTCAGTTGTTATTGTCATGAGGGAGAGAGGGACTAAGGCATGAATCACAGCTACAAAATGTTCTAGTGTAGACAAAGACGAAGTAACAAAGGCAACATGTAGTGATGAGGAAAAGCAGCAGTGGGGTGGTAGTTACAGAGACAATGAACAAGAGGGAAAAGGTTGACAATTTGCTAACTTAGTCTGATATGAGACAAATGCATTTTTATGAAAAGAGTTTACGATTTAAGGATTTATGTAGATACACCTCTGGGGCTTCAGTTCTGTCAGGACTGGAAACAATGTGGGATTGCTCATAAGGCTCACCTGGAGGTGAAGGGTCTGGATTGGGAGGTAGTCTCATAATCACTTCTTTGTCCACCTGAGGCTGCAGACTGATTGAAATACAGCATTGACAAAACTCATTCCTCAGCTGCACCTGGCATTCCAGCTGCCACTTATGTGAAGTGATACACTAGCCTGCAGCCTTCTACTGAACTGTCATACACCACTTGTAAAGTTCAGCTCTAGCTCTCAGTGAAGATCTGACAATATTTTTCAAACAGCAGCTAGAATCAAACAGACTCCTGAACACTGAGGTGCTTTTCTCTTGCATAATGAAAACTAGATTACATGCATACATTTAACAGTTCGTGGCAACTAGACACTGTGATCAATGACAAGGGTAAGTCAGTGATTAAAAGTAATTATTTGAAGTCTTTTGTTACTTAGAAAGGTGTATCTAAATTTTTTTCCACTTGGTGTTATAACCAATATTATAGAAAACCAACAATACCCTTCCAGAAGTGTAGCACTGAATACATACAAAAAACTAGAACTCGTGGTTCCAAAATGATACCTTTTATTAGACCAACTGGAAAATGGCAAGAAAAGTTGGTCTAATAATAAAAGGTATCTTTTTGGAACCACGAGTTCTAGTTTTTTGTATGTCTTTTTGTCTCAGACCAACACAGCTACCAAGTACACCCCTGAAGCACTGAATACACAAGTTTCTCAAATAGCTGTGGTTACATGAGAATTAATATCTCTCTGCAACATAAAGGCATCCAAGGTAAAACACACCCATACCTTCTAATGCATTAGTGCACATGAGAAAATATGCAATACTTAACCTAATATTCCTTTGACTCAGGTTGCCAGGCTTAGTCCTGATTCCTGTAAGAGTTTACACATGTACTTAACTATACATAATGTGGGTCAGATCCTTTGCTGCTGCTAGCTGTCACAGCTTCTCTGATTTCAACTGATCTACAACCGTTTACACACATAAAAGACCTGGTCCAAAGCATATTAAGTGCATGTGTAGAGCACTGTAGAGTGGGTGTCTTAATCTCTCATCGCCCACTCTAATCTGAAAAATTCAGATCAAAACTAATGGTCATTGTGGTATATGGAATGTACCTTTAGGGGGCCGGTAGTGGGATGACCCAGTCTCTCCCCCTGATGCCCTGTGGGTGTGGTTGTGGTGGTGGGTAGTTGTAGTTCTCCCTGCAAGCTGTGAGCATGTGAGTTGCTAAATCCTGTTCCTAATAAAGATAAAGGTGTTTACTACCCCACCGGTCTCTGCTGAATGGTGACTCAAGGACAGAACGCCAAAAGGTATGGAGGTCTGAGTGAGTACCCCATCCCTGGAACCCAGTGGCATAGAGTAAACACTGTATGGTGTCAGAAGTAACGTGTCTCTCAGTGGAGTCACCAGCATCCTGATTAACAGGGTTACAGCTTTTATTCAAATAAAAAAAAAAAATGGAGCACTTCAAACCTCCACCAGCATTAACCTTTACTAGAAATCTTGGGGAGAATTGGAGGAGATGGGAATAGAAACTTCAATTATACCTTGTAGTCACAAAGGCTGAGGAAGAGGCAGAGGATTATAAAATTGCAGTCATGCTTCACTGCATTCGGGATAAAGCCCTAGAAATTTACAACAACATGCAAGGGGTGTTTGCAGACCCTAATAACAAAACTTTTACAAAGGTGTTTGCAGCATTCAGCATACTGCGAACCCAGAAAAAAACACTTGTCTTCGAAAGGTATCAGTTCTGGCAGCTTAGATACAATGAGGCTGCAGGCATAGATGATTTTGTTGCAGAGCTTAGAAGCAGAGCACAGCATTGAATTTGGGCTTGCTGAGGATGTCATGTTGAGGGACAAAATTGTCTTCATCATAACTGACTGCAAACTCAAAGAAAGGCTTCTGGAAAATCCCTTCCTCACCCTAGCACAGGCTGTGGGTATCTGCAGAAAAAGGCTCTCACAAGTGCTCAGGCCCAAGTTAGGTCTGCAGAAGCAAGCTTGCATACAGCTGAGCAAAAACAAAGCTGCCAGAGCACTTTGCAAAAACAAAGCAAGCCATCAGTGAAGTTTGCTCCACAGGTGGGCAATCAAACTAACAAAGGCAGAGCTTGCAAAAGGTGTGGAAGCATACACAAGCCTCAGTCCTTCCCAGTTTTTAGAGAAATTTGTTACAAATGCTCAGGAGTGAACCACTTTGCAAAAATGTGCATATCAAAGAGAGAGACTCCAATATCTGCAAAAGCAGTCAGTACCCTATATGTCGGCACAGTGTCTGCAAGGCAGCTTTCACCGACCTTTGATAACCAGAATGCCTGGTATAGCACAGTCATGATTGCTGGCTAGCCAGTTGCTTTTAAGTTAGATACTGGAGCAGAAGCAAACACTATCCCAGCAGGTGTAGCAAAGGCATTTCAAGGCAAAGTATGGAAGATTCCAGCTCATGTTACATTGGTTGCATTTGGCGGTGCATCAAACCACAAGGTACAATCATTGCACACTGCAAATTTGGTGCTAATGAATCTGATTTAACTTTTCATATAACAGACAATAGTGACCCACCAATACATGGTAGGGATGGTATGCAGCACCTATCACCTATCATTATATCAGATGAGTTCATGGAATGGTTCTGACAGCACCTGCAACCAAGGCGGATCTTCTCAATCTATACCCGAACGTTTTTGAAGTTTGGGGCCTATTTCCTGGTACCCACCACATCTATGTTGACCTAGCAGTACCACACCACCCAGTACCCAGTGGTGCATGGGTGTAGAAAAATACCCTGTGCAAATTGAAGCCTGCCCTCAAAACGCTGGAAGCTGTAGGAGGCATTACAAAACGAAGCCCACACCCTAGGTCAATAGCCTTGTGATCACACAAAAGAAGGATGGTTTGCTATGACTTTGTCTAGACCCACAACACCTCAACAAGGTAGTGCTGAGGCAGCACTTTCCAATTCCCACTGTAGAAGATGTGCAGAAGAGCTTGTCAGGTAAGAAGCTGTTCACCATTCTTGATGAAAAGGATGGCTACTGGCAAGTCAAATTGGACAAGGAATCAGCAGAGCTGTGTCCCTTTAACACACTGGGGTAGTACCACTTCAGTTGCGTTCCCTTTGGTGTTAAGTCAGCTAGCAAAGTATTCCAACAGAAGAATTATGAGTGCTTTGGTGACATTCTAGGAATCCACATAATCGCGGATAACATGCTACCAAAGAGAAGCATGACCCTATCCTGAAACAAGTCCTGGAGAGAGGATGTCTGAAAGAAATAAAGTTTAATAAGGACAAAATACAGTTGTTAGTCAACAACGTTAGGTATATGGACTCAAAAGATGGTGTCAAACCAGACAATGACAAAGTGGAAGCTATCAAAAGGATGCCCTCTCCAACAGACAAAAAAGGCCTTCAGAGACTCCTCGGAACCAATACATTCCACATGAGTCAAGCCTGATGACCCCTCTGAGAGCGCTTCTCAGGAATGACATTATCTGGCAATAGGAACCCGAGCATCAAGCAGCCCTGGATAAGCTCAAGCAAAGCATCACAACAGCACCAATGCTCAGGTACTTCAACCCAGTAGAGCAGCTGGAAATCCAAGCTGACGTGTCCAAAGACGACTTAGGAGCATGTCTGTTTCAGCAGAATCAACCAATTGCATATGCTTTGAGGGCTTTAACACAATCCAAGAGAAGTTATGCGCAGATTGAAAAAGAACTTTTGGCAATTGTCTTCGCCATGACGAAGTTCCACCAACATGTGTATGGCACCCAGGTCTGGGTCCAGTTGGACCACAAACCCCTGGAAGCAATTTTTGCAAAGCCCACAGGAAAGGCTCCGGCATGGCTACAGAGGATGCTGTTGCAGCTCCAAAAATAGCAGATCCAGATTCACTATACCAAAGGCAAAGACATGTTAGTGGCTGACACACTTTTTAGAGCCACAACACTCACTTCTCCTCCTGAACCTGATCTTTTCCACTCACAAAAGGTGATTCACGGTCTAACTTAAATGGAGCCACTCAGTGACCAGTTACTGCAGCAGTTACAGGAGCACTCGAAGTCTGACAAGGAACAACCCTTAGAGTTCAACATCTTAATGGATGGTCTGTGACCCCAGCTGACTTCCTGCCCCTGGTGCAGGGGGTTGGACTCGATGATCTTCTGAGGTCCCTTCCAGCCTTAATGTCTATGAAATCTATGAAAAACAAGTCAAACCTGAAATAAAGCCCTACTGGCTTCTCAGAGACGAAATCCAGATTCAGGATGATTTTCTTATGATTGGGTTGAAAATAATCATTCCAAGTGGTGCAAGGACCAACATGATGATATTACTTCACTCGCCCCATCAATGCATACAAAGGTCAAAAACACGAGCTCAACAAATGATGTATTGGCCTAAAATGAATGCCCACAGTGAGCAATGGATTGTTAATTGTGCACCTTGTCAAGAGCTCCAACCCAATAATTGGAAAGAGCCCATGATCTCACATGAGATCCCAGACCTGCCTTGGCTAAAACTGGCAGTGGATATTTTTGACCTACAGGGACAGTCTTATTTGATCATAGTCAACTATTACTCCAAGTACTCTGAAGTTTTGCACCTACCAGACAAAACAGCTGGCATGGTAGTTGCCAAAATGAAGTCAGTGTTTGCTCACCATGGCATACCTAAACAAATTGTCTGTGATCACATGCCATTTGCAAGTCACATGGTGAAACAATTTGCGACTGACTGGGGCATAACCATTCCCCATTCTAGCCTAGGTTTCTCACAATCCAATGGTCAGGCTGAATGCGCAGTTCAGACCATCAAATCAATGTTTAAGAAGACTTTGCAGGACAGTTCTGATCTATAGCTGGCTTTACTTCATCTGAGGAACATGCCCATTACCAGTCTTGAGTATGCTCCAGCGCAGCTTCTGATGGGGAGACTTTTGCGCAGTCCCCGCCTGCTACAACGGTGGTGCTAACTCCTCGACTACCACTGAATGCCTCCCACAAGTTGCAGAATCTTCAAAGGCACCAAAAGGACCACTAGGACTTCACAGCTGCATTCTTGCCACCTCTACAAGAGGGGGAGAAAGTAAGGATGCAAACAAGTACAGGTTGGACACCAGCGTCCATCACAGCAAAAAGGGATAAGCCGCTCTCCTACATAGTTAAAACTCCCAGTGGTAATGTCTACAGGAGGAACAGAAGACACTTAAGAAAGGATTAACTGCCAGTACCAGCAGAACCCGTTGATGTACCTCAAGAGACGGCAGCAGAACAAACTTCAGAAGAAGAACCAGACCACCACGAGCAAGTGTTTCATCACATTTCAGAGACTCCACCAGTACCCACAGAGGAACCTGATGACATCACGCAAACTAAGAGGGGATGTGCGGTGAGACTGTCTGTGAAGTACAAGGACTATATAATGGGATAGCAGTAAAGGTTAGACCCCACCGGTGAGCCAAATGTTAGCAACCTCTGGCTCCGTGATCCTGAAACGTTCCATGTTAAAGTAGCACCTGATGAACATCCAACTATTTAAGAGGGAGCTCCCAAAATAAAGAAGGGGGATATGGTATATGGAATGTAACTTTAAGAGGCCAGCAGTGGGATGACCCAGTCTTTCCCCCTGATGCCCTGTGGGTATGGTTTGTGGTGGTGGGTAGTTGCAGTTCTCCCTGCAAGCTGTTAGCACGTGATTTGCTGAACCCTGTTCCTAATAAAGATAAACCTGTTTACCACTCCACTGGTCTCTGCTGAATGGTGACTCGAGGACAGAGCCCCAAAGGTATGGAGGTCTGAGAGAGTACCCCATCCCTGGAATCCAATGGCATAGAGCAAACACTATAGTCATATACCTCTGTGAAATGATCAATATTATGTATGAAGCCTAAGATCTTTCTGAACAGAAGAGAATGTATAACCTTGGTTTATACTGGACTTCTCTACAGCAGAGGGAGGGGAATAAACATGATGTGTTCCACACAATATGCTGTGATTTCACAACCAAAACATTTTTCCACCATAAATTGCTGCTGTTTTAAAACTCAAAAAATTGTCTGAAATAAATAAGCTAGCCAAGTTTCTTTTCCCAGAAACTGAGGTGATAATTGCTTCATTGTGGGCTTCACTCTAGAAAATGCTGAGAGTAAAGAACCTCAGCCAGCAATGTGCTTTGGTATAAACTTCAGCACATGAATAATCCCAGGATCTTAAATGGGGCTGCTCAGAGGTTTAATGTTAAGAACACATCTAACTGCCTTGCTGGATTGGAACCGGACTGCTCCCCAACTCAGAATCAAGGTCTGCTGAAACTCAGTAGATTACTAACTATTTGAATTTGATTTTAGTTAGCAGACAAGCATTAGAAATTCTATCTGTGTTGTTTACTACTTGCTATGTTTTTGTATTCTGGCTGGATGAAAATACAAGCAATTGAAGCCAAAAATAACTTTTTGGACTCTTGGATAAATGGTTGCCTCTTAAAGCAGGGGACTAGATTTAATAGCTTAAGAGGGCCATTTCAGTAATATGCTCCTACATACAGAAGCATGGGAATTGAAAATGAGGCCTTGATCCTGCGAAGACTTACACACGGGTTTAAACATATAACAGTCTTCTAGATCTGGGCTTTGGTTTCCAGGAATAATCAAACTAATGCACTGTTCACGCAGCTGTGAAATTCACCTTCTGTGGCTATTCTGTGGCCAGAAAAACTTGACTACTTGAACGTTCATGTGAAAGGAAACTCAAAAGGTGCATAAATAGGTCAATCAAATTAATTTGAAAATATATATGCATATTGTCAAGGGACAACTGTACTACTTGTTCTTTTTCTTCTTCACTGTGAAAATATTTTTATTTCTGAAGAAACCTGTAAAAAATACATGACAAAAATTAAATAAATAGGAATTGTTACTATTTCTTTAGCAGGGAAAAGCCTAAACAAATGTTAGTGTGGGTAGAGGATGAGAAAGTAATGTGAATAATTTGTTGTACACCATAGTATACAGGAACTCCTAGCTAACACCATGCTTCCAGAACTGAGCACAGAATAAAAGTTAAAGAGGGGGTCTCCATGGCATAACTGGTTAGTTGCTCACTCAGTAGACTCCTTGCTAAGTCCTTTTCAGAGGTTTCCTCAGACCTTTCTCAGATAGGCTGCAAAAACTAGGAAATGTTGTTGTTGTAAGATGACCTTAAAGAGAAGGCATTTTTATTAGCTCAGCAGGAGCAGTTATTAAAGTGGTTCCGTCAATTAAAATGTAGACATTTTTTTTCAATAGCAATTAAAGCTATTTTCAAAATATTATCTTTCCCCAGAGCCTCCTGTTGTTTTTCCTAACATGTTTTCCTGCTTTTAAAATATATATATGCTTCTCTATTGTGCTGCATCATAAAAGGAGCAACAGCCAGACTGAGACCCAGTCCTGAAAACATATGTGTATATGACAAGAGTTGTCAACCAGAGGTACGCAAACCCCTGGGGGTACGTGGGAAGACCCCAGGAGGTATGTTGCAGTGGCATGGAGAAGCGGGGGGAGGGTCCAGCAGCACTTTGCACCGCCGCATACTACTGGTGCTTTTGTTTTCCATTTCCCTCCCCCTCCCCTACCATTGTTGACTGGCCACTGGGTGACCCTCCATCCCGGCTGCCAATTGGCCACCAGGCCCTCCCCCTCCCCACCACTCATTGACCGGCTGCTGGGGGACTCCCCACTTCTCAACTGGCTGCCAGGGGTGCACCGAACAAAAAAGGTTGAAAACCCCTGGTATATGACTATATTTACTCTGATAAGTATATGAGTATCTTCACTCTAATGAATAGTCCATTGAATTCAATGCAACTACTCATAAACATACCCACCTGTTTACGCAATATTTAGCCTTAACTAAATATACAGGAGAAACAGAGAAGATGATCATATGCAAAGTATTGGGTAACATTTCTCATAAGACTTCTGATATTTCCTGCTGGTACTTCTGACTGGACCAGGAGTAGCATAAAAACATCATGGATGTTTCAATCCTTTGCTTTTCGCTGGACCAAGAAGTGCAAAGCCAGACAACAGCCTGTCCCCCTGTCCCCCAAAGGTAAGCGTGTGTTTTCTACTAGGTTGGCGGATCTCCTCCGGCGGGCTTTAAACTAGGCTCGTCGGGGGGAGGGGAGTACGAGGGCAGGGGAAGCTGTGGACCACCAAACCATGTGGCACCCACAAGGACAGCCCAGCCTGAGGAAGGAGAACATTGGAAACCTGAAAGCCATGGGGAGACCAGCACTACAGAACAGGTAAGAAACAAGAAGGTAAGAAACAATGGGCCCCTTGGGACTCGAAGCGGGGGGGGGGGGGGGGGGGGGGGGGGGCAGCAAAGGCACCAGTCACAGGGCTCAAGTGCCTATATACTAATGCTAGGAGCATGGGAAACAAGCAGGATGAACTAGCACTCCTGCTTGCACTAAACACCTATGACTTAGTGGGGCTAACAGAGACCTGGTGGGATTCATCCCATGACTGGGCGGTACATATTGAGGGCTATAGATTGTACAGAAAGGACAGGTCGGGGAAGAAAGGGGGGGGGGTTGCACTTTATGTCAGTGAGCAATATACATCAACCCTCATCAAGACAGAATCCAAGGTTGAGGAAGTAGAAGGATTGTGGGTTAGGCTACATGGGGGGCAAGGAGAAAGGGATTTGGTGGTAGGGGTCTGCTACAGACCCCCACACCAAGGGGAAGAAATAGACGCGGGGCTCCTGAGGCAAATCTCGGAGACCATAAAAGCTAAAGAGGCGGTAATCATGGGGGACCTAAACTACCCAGACATCTGTTGGGAGACGCAGACAGCAAGGTCCCATCGCTCACGCAGGTTTCTAACCTGTGTACAGGACCTCCACCTGACACAGGAGGTGCATGGTCCCACTAGGGGGAATGCCATACTGGATCTGGTATTGGCAACAGGGGATGACATGATAGGGGACCTCCAGATCGGTAGCCATTTGGGAGACAGTGATCACCTAATAATAGAATTCAACATAAGACGTCGAGTGGGTAAGGTAACTAGTAGGGTGAAAGTGCTAGACTTTAGGAAAGCTGATCTCAATGCACTCAGGCGATTAGTCAAGGACACACTGCAGAGTAGGAGTTTTGAAGGGATGGGAGCCCAAGAAGGGTGGCTGTGCCTTAAGGAAACGATCCTTCGGGCACAAAGCAAGACGATCCCCGAGTGAGGCAAAAAAGGGAAAGGGGCCAGGAGGCTTCCCTGGCTGACCAGAGAAATCCAGGGCAGCCTAAGGGCCAAAAGGGGAGCACATAAAAAGTGGAAACAGGGTGAGATCACTAAAGATGAATATACCTCCTCTGCTCGTGCTTGTAGGGAGGCAGTTAGGCGGACCAAAGCTACCATGGAGCTGAGGATGGCAACCCAAGTAAAAGACAACAAGAAATTGTTTTTTAGATATATTGGGAGTAAAAGGAAGGCCCAGGGAGGAATAGGACCCCTGCTAAATGGGCAGAAACAATTGGTGACAGATAGGGGGGACAAGGCTGAACTCCTCAATGAGTTCTTTGCCTCAGTGTTCCTAAGTGAAGGACACGACAAGTTGTAGGGGTTGTAGGGAGGCAGCAGCAAGGCGCCAGACTTCCATGCGTAGATCCTGAGGTGGTGCAGAGTCACTTGGAAGAACTGGATGCCTTTAAGTCGGCAGGCCCGGATGAGCTCCATCCGAGGGTGCTGAAGGCACTGGCCGACATCATTGCAGAGCCACTGGCGGGAATATTCGAACGCTCGTGGCACATGGGCCAAGTCCCGGAGGACTGGAAAAGGGCTAACGTGGTCCCCATTTTCAATAAGGGGAGGAAGGAGGACCCGGGCAACTATAGGCCAGTCAGTCTCACCTCCATCCTTGGTAAAGTCTTTGAAAAAATTATCAAGGCTCACATTTGTGAGAGCCCGGCAGGACAAATTATGCTGAGGGGAAACCAGCACGGGTTTGTGGCGGGCAGATCGTGCCTGACCAATCTAGTCTCTTTCTATGACCAGGTTACAAAACGCCTGGACACAGGAGGAGGGGTGGATGTCGTATACTTAGACTTCAGGAAGGCCTTCGATACGGTATCCCACCCCATACTGGTGAACAAGTTAAGAGACTGTGACTTGGATGACTACACAGTCTGGTGGGTGGCGAATTGGCTAGAGGGTCGCACCCAAAGAGTCGTGGTGGATGGGTCGGTCTTGACCTGGAAGGGTGTGGGCAGTGGGGTCCTGCAGGGCTCGGTCCTTGGACCGATACTCTTTAATGTCTTCATCGGTGACTTGGACGAGGGAGTGAAATGTACTCTGTCCAAGTTTGCAGATGACACAAAGCTATGGGGAGAAGTGGACACGCCGGAGGGCAGGGAACAGCTGCAGGCAGACCTGGATAGGTTGGACAAGTGGGCAGAAAACAACAGGATACAGTTCAACAAGGAGAAATGCAAAGTGCTGCACCTAGGGAGGAAAAATGTCCAGCACACCTACAGCCTAGGGAATGACCTGCTGGGTGGCACAGAGGTGGAAAGGGATCTTGGAGTCCTAGTGGACTCCAAGATGAACATGAGCCGGCAGTGTGACGAAGCCATCAGAAAAGCCAATGGCACTTTATCGTGCATCAGCAGATGCATGACGAATAGGTCCAGGGAGGTGATACTTCCCCTCTATAGGGCGCTGGTCAGACTGCAGTTGGAGTACTGCGTGCAATTCTGGGCGCCACACTTCAAGAAGGATGCGGATAACCTGGAGAGGGTCCAGAGAAGGGCAACTCATATGGTCAAGGGCCTGCAGACCAAGCCCTACGAGGAGAGACTAGAGAAACTGGACCTTTTCAGCCTCCGCAAGAGAAGGTTGAGAGGCGACCTTGTGGCTGCCTTTAAGTTCATCACGGGGGCACAGAAGGGAATTGGTATTTATTCACCAAGGCGCCCCCGGGGGTTACAAGAAACAATGGCCACAAGCTAGGAGAGAGCAGATTTAGACTGGACATTAGGAAGAACTTCTTCACAGTTCGAGTGGCCAAGGTCTGGAACGGGCTCCCAAGGGAGGTGGTGCTTTCCCCTACCCTGGGGGTCTTCAAGAGGAGGTTAGATGAGTATCTAGCTGGGGTCATCTAGACCCAGCACTCTTTCCTGCTTATGCAGGGGGTCGGACTCGATGATCTATTGAGGTCCCTTCCGACCCTAACATCTATGAATCTATGAATCTATGAACAACAATGAAAAATAATATAAAAAGGGAAACAGACTTCTTTAATCTTCAGCAGAAAAATTTTAAAAAGAAAACAAATCAATAAGAACACTTTTTTCAGTTATAGTTGATGTAATTATTATTGGAACATTAGTATGTTTAAAAAAGTAGACAAAACACAATTTTTAAATGGGTGATATTTCTTGATTGCACATTTTAAGCGTAAGTTTTAACTTACTGGATTTTCAACCCAATAGATCATCTGTTCTGAGTCATCAAAGTCAACATCAACACCATTCTGAACCCCAGCTATTGGAACCATGGCATCATTGGTCTTCTCCTCTGGGTTCAGAGAAAGCCCATAAATTATATTATCTCTTACAGCAATTAGGAATGGTTGTTCAACTGTGAAAAGAGCATAATTTAAATCAAAATACTGTTATAATATATTTCATTTCATCCAGTCAAGAAAAAGTCATGCTATACAATTGGTGTTGTCTGCTAATTTAGGACTAGGCTGTAAATACTTAGGGCACTTAGGACAAGTTTTAAAAAACAAGTATTACTGATTATCCTAACAGGATGTTTAGGCTTCTTAATCAGTGCAGTAGAAGAGATGAGAGGATCTCCCACTTAACTCATTAAAAATGATGGATATAAGTAAATTTACTCAAGGGCATAAAGATTTGCAGATTATTCCCCAATTCAGCAAAATACTTAAATTTGGGCTTAACTCTATACGAGTACTCTCATCTGTATTCAGCAGTTCACATGGAGAGGAATCTTCAGGAGTGGCCAAAAGCACATCTACATTGGTTCTGTACCATTCCTAAGGCAGCTGTGAAAAAACTAAGTCCTGCCTCCCTGCCAACACCTGCTCTGCAATTGTCAAACCGAACCTGAGGCAGTGAAGATGCCCCTGTACCACTGCTCTCAAGATCTGCCTCAAAAACCCTTGAGTGAAGAGGTAGAAGACTCCCCTGGAGAATCCTCACAACCACAATTTCTGAGTTTGAAGCAGGTGGAGCAGAAATGACTTAAAACGGGCAAGTCACTACATTTTCAGCATTAACATAACCTTCCCCATTTCTGTCTGATACCTCCATTCTTAAGCCACCCAGAAAAATTGAAACATTTCCATCTTTTAATATCAAAATCACAAAACATAAACTGCAAAAACTCAATTCATGATCAAAACTTCCAATGCCACTTGTAAAAGAAGAAAATGGGCAATGTGGAACATACTTTTCATCCATATAAGTTTAACCATATTAGACATACCAGTTCCTTATGGAGAGTACACCAATATCACTGTGTTGAAAAGAACACTATGCAACAAAAGTGTGCATAGCTTAGTTTAATCTTTTTGTTGGCAGAGTAACCTAAACAATGTCAACACAGATTAGAATCATAATAAATCTCTGAAGAAAAATGGCAAATGCTATTCTTTATAATCATTAGCAATAATTAAAATCTTTCACCATGAAAAGAATCAGCAACATGGTATAATGCCCTTTGCTGATAAGATCTGACCTGTAGCAATTCCACTACATAAGTAAAATCTGAAGAATTTGTCTATATGCAGGTTTTGAATGTATCACAGAAGTTTTAACTAAACAGTGACAAGAAGCCTGCACAGATTAAAATGACCTGAAATACTACTGTTCACACAAGCAAATTTATTTTTGCTTATATCATTATATGTACTGATCAGTTCTTGAATTTAGAAAAAAGTTGAATGGTCTAGGAAGTAAGACTAAGACATTTCAAATACTTCAAAGCTTTGACTAAATGCAGTGGCCCAGAACAGAACTGGATCCCACAAATATTTGCACACACATACATACACACACCAGATGCAAGCATGCATGCACACATGCACACAGAGCATTTCATAGGCCTGTGCTTGATCACAGCTACCTTTTATTTTTTTCATCATGTTCCCTATAACCCCAGCTTTGCACAGACTAAAGAGCATAGTACTCATTTAACATCTTCACCAATGATGTAGACCATGGAGTCAGAAGCAGGCTGGCCAAGTTCACCTATGACACCAAACTCAGGGGTAAAGCATCCACACCTGAGGACAGGAGGGTGATCCAGGCAGATCTTGACAGGCTCATGAAATGCGTGGATGAGAACCGGATGGTGTTTAACACCGAAAAATGTGTTTTTCCTCCACCTTGGGAGGAAAAACCCACAGCATGCTTATAGGCTCAGCAGTGCTACGCTGGTCAGCACTATAGATGAAAGGAACTTGGGGGGTCGTGACTGACCACAAGATGAACATGAGCCTTCAATGTGATGCTGCGGCTAGTAAAGTGAGCAAAACACTGGCTTGCATCCATAGATGCTTCTCAAGCAAATCCCGGGATGTCATTCTCCCCTTGTACTCAGCCTTGGTGAGGCCACAGCTGGAGTACTGTGTCCTGTTTTGGGCTCCACAATTCAAAAATGATGCGGAGAAGCTGAGAGAGTCCAGAGGAGAGCCACGCGCATAGTCAGAGGTCAGGAAAACAGACCTTATGATGAGAGGCTGAGATCTACGAGGCTCTTTAGCCTGGAAAAGTGCAGGCTCAGGGGTGATCGGATGGCCACCTACAAGTTTATCAGGGGTGTTTACCAAGATCTGGGGGAACGTCTGTTCACCAGAGTGCCCCAAGGGATGACAAGATCGAACGATTACAAATTCCGCCGCGACTGATTCAGGCTGGACATAAGGAAGAACTTCTTTACTGTCCAAGCCCCCAAGGTTTGGAATAGACTGCCACTGGAGGTGGTTCAAGCACCCACTTTGAACGCCTTCAAGACACATTTGGATATTTATCTTGCTGGGATCCTATGATCCCTGCTGACTTCCTGCCCCTGGGACAGGGGGCTGGACTTGATGATCCTTCAGTGTACCTTCCAGCCCAAATGTCTATGGAAATTTCCATGAGTAGTTCTCATTATGATAATAAATCTTACTGATAAATGTGTGCTGTGTTTAAAATTAAACACACATTGTTTAATAATAGTTTTATTGTTGCTAATGGTACAGGTAAATCAACATCACTCTCTGAAGAAGGAGGACCCGGGCAACTATAGGCCAGTCAGTCTCACCTCCATCCTTGGCAAAGTCTTTGAAAAAATTATCAAGGCTCACATTTGCAAGAGCCTGGCAGGACAAATTATGCTGAGGGGAAACCAGCACGGGTTCGTAGCAGGCAGATCGTGCCTGACTAATCTAGTCTCTTTTTATGACCAGGTTACGAAACACCTGGACACAGGAGTAGGGGTGGATGTCGTATACTTAGACTTCAGGAAGGCCTTCAATACGGTATCCCACCCCATACTGGTGAACAAGTTAAGAGACTGTGACTTGGATGACTACACAGTCCGGTGGGTGGCGAATTGGCTAGAGGGTCGCACCCAGAGAGTCGTGGTGGATGGGTCGGTTTCGACATGGAAGGGTGTGGGCAGTGGGGTCCCGCAGGACTCGGTCCTTGGACCAATACTCTTTAATGTCTTCATCAGCGACTTGGACGAGGGAGTGAAGTGTACTCTGTCCAAGTTTGCAGATGACACAAAAATGTGGGGAGAAGTGGACACGCTGGAGGGCAGGGAACAGCTGCAAGCAGACCTGAACAGGTTGGACAAGTGGGCAGAAAACAACAGAATGCAGTTCAACAAGGAGAAATGCAAAGTGTTGCACCTAGGGAGGAAAAATGTCCAGCACACCTACTGCCTAGGAAATGACCTGCTGGGTGGCACGGAAGTGGAAAGGGACCTTGGAGTCCTAGTGGACTCCAAGATGAACATGAGTTGGCAGTGTGATGAAGCCATCAGAAAAGCCAATGGCACTTTATCATGCATCAGCAGATGCATGACGAATAGATCCAAAGAGGTGATACTTCCCCTCTATCGGGAGCTGGTCAGACGCAGTTGGAGTACTGCGTGCAATTCTGGGCGCTGCACTTCAAGAGGGATGCGGATAACCTGGAGAGGGACCAGAGAAGGGCCACTCGTATGGTTAAGGGCTTGCAGACCAAGCCCTACGAGGACAGACTAGAGAAACTGGACCTTTTCAGCCTCCGCAAGAGAAGGTTGAGAGGCGACCTTGTGGCTGCCTATAAGTTCATCACGAGGGCACAGAAGGGAATTGGTGAGGTTTTATTCACCAAGGTGCCCCCGGGGGTTACAAGAAATAATGGCCACAAGCTAGCAGAGAGCAGATTTAGACTGGACATTAGGAAGAACTTCTTCACAGTTCGAGTGGCCAGGGTCTGGAACGGGCTCCCAAGGGAGGTGGTGCTCTCCCCTACCCTGGGGGTCTTCAAGAGGAGGTTGGATATGCATCTAGCTGGGGTCATCTAGACCCAGCACTCTTTCCTGCCTATGCAGGGGGTCGGACTCAATGATCTACTGAGGTCCCTTCCGACCCTAACATCTATGAATCTATGAAGAGTATTCTGCTAAGAATCAGTGAAAAAAGGAGGAAGCACTGATTTAGCCTTGAAAGTGCAGTTAAGAAAGGCACTCCCTTAGAAAGTCAGAGATCCTCAATTTGTCTTAGTCTAGAGGCAGTTTTGTCCTGAAATTGCATGTGTTCAGGAGGTTCCTTGGCAGAGAAACCCCAAAGTACTTTGCACTCTTCTATAGCTGGATGAATAAGTTATAAAAAATGCTTTGTTTGATTAATTTCGTCTCTTTAGACTTATGAGTTGCCTGTAAGCAATTGATGATCTTGAATTTTTCTGGAAATTAATTTGATGAAGGATTTCTGCAAACAACTGCAGACTGATCAAAGGCTGTTCACCAGGGTAATCGGATATGAGAAATTTAAATTACATAAGTAGGGTTGGTTAAATCAAGACACGTGTGTCATATCTGTAATACTAATGTGTCCCTCCAGATCCTACTGTATTTAGCACTTTGAACTTTTACCCAGGAATAAGCAAGCACTACAAAACTTCTGCTCTAGTCTCCATGATCTACCTATTTCTGGTCTGGCAGTTAGGCACTGCTAGTCACCAGGGATGTGCGAAGCGGGCTGTATTCGATTAGGATTTGGATTCGGCCCAGTTCGGGGGACAGCAATTCAATTTGCTGATTCAGATGACTGTCCCGATTAGATTCAGCCAAATCCAAATCTGAAGATTTGATGCTGATTCGGAGAATCAGTGATTCAGCCATAGACACAGCTTTATGTTTTTTCTACATGCCTCGAGGTGCCAGGTGTGGCTTGTGAACACTGAGATGGTGGGGTGGATGGAGCATCCCACAGGAGCACAGCAGGGCCCCCCGCATGCTCAGCAGCAGGCCCGGAAGTGGACTGGAAGTACTTGCACCCCTCCAGCTCAGAAATTAGTTGCAGGGGGACCTTGGGTGCCCCCCCAGACCTAGGAGGCACCAGTCACCAAGCTAGGCAGCCAGGCAGAGTTCCCTGCATGCTCCGCGGTGGACCCAGAGGTGGACCGGAAGTGATTCTGGTCCACTTCCAGGTCCGCCTCCAAGCGCGCTGAGGACCCCACATGCTCCCTTGGGATGGTCCATCTGCCTCACCATCTGTGTTCATGAGCTGCCTGGTACCTTGAGGTATGTAGAAAAAACATATAAAGCTGTGTCTATGGCTGATTCATCGAATCTCTTCGAATCTCTCCAAATCAAATTGGAGGCTTCTGATTCGATTCGGAGAGATTAATGGGTCTCCTGATTCAATTTGGATTTGGAGATTTGGCCGCCGAATCGGACAAAATCTCCTCTGAATCAAATCAGCAACCAAAGCTTCACAGAACCCTACTAGTCACATGCATCACAACAGGGTATTCCTTTGGTTTTCTGGTCGGAGAAGTGATCTCATGGAAGACTGTACAGGTCTGGTCACCTATGATCAAGGAAGTAAAGGTCAGACTGGAAGCTATGCAGGGAAGGGTGACCAGGATGGTCATGGAAATAGAGAACCCATTTTATTATAAAAAAGGAGACCATGGGCTTGTATCTATAAAGCAGCAAAAGCACGTTTCAGCAAAGATAGAGATGAGCATGCCACAACCACCCACTTGTGTCGGGATGCTCAAGACCTAAAAGTTCACCAGGAGCACTACTCCGGGCTTGTCTCCACTGTTCACTCTCAAGCTCATCATTCCAAGCAGGCCTTAGAGTACCCACTGGAGATGAGCATGGAGCAGCCTCATTGCTGAACTTCCAAGTCCGGATCTTGTCAGCAGATGTAGGTGGGCAGGGCATGCTCAGCACCAGCGTCCCTGGTACCAGCCAGTGCCACAGTACAGACATGCCCTAAAAGAACTTGGAATCAAAGGCTGAAAAGGGATATGACTGTTTTCTATAAATATATAAGGAGGGTGAACAGCAGAGAGGAAGAAGAGCTGCTTAAGCTAAAGGTCAGTGTTGGCACAAGGGCAAACGGGTGTTTACTGGCCACTAACAGATTTAGGCAGGAAATGTGAAAAAGGATTGTAGCAAATAAAAGGAGTGAGGAGCTCCTGTGACTAGAAACCTAACAAGTTTTAAGATAAAATAGAGCTCAGTCAGTTTATGAAAGGGATCTTATGATAAAGATTGCCAGGCACTGACTTAATGCCTCAGGTGATCCCCTCCAGTCATGTGTCTTACCTCCATAGGACTGCAAATCTTAGGATCAGGCTTCCTGACAGATAGTTACAAGTATAACAAGCTATGAATATTCAGTAATTATTAGCAATTAGTAACTCTTTCCAGACATATTTCTCCCCAAAATAAAAAATTATATGCCGAGCAGAGCTAAAAATCTGGGTCATTTTAAGATGCCTAGAAAGAAGCCAAGCTTTTTCAAAAAAAAAAACCCCCCAAAACCCCAAATCTAAGTGCTGAGCATCTGAAACCCTGGTGGGGTGCACTTTCAAAAAACTGGCCCTATATCTAAACAGAAGTCTATATTCCAGGCTCCTAACTTGCAATCAGCCTGAAGTGAAGGATATATTTTCCATGAACAATGATCCACAGCTGTGTGCACTGCCTCCAACACTGGCAGAGTAATACCTTTTTTCCACAGCTCATTACCTCTCATGCAGTTCACATTATCAGGGGAAAGTGTCCATCCTGAAGGACAGGCGCAAGAATAGAATCGTGGTCCTGATGAAGAAAGCAGGCAGAGGTGGCTACAGGAAGCTGATGCACATGAATTGATACCTAAGAGTAAACAGAAAGCCCTAGTAAACTTTAAATGCGACCATACAGTAGTAGACTGATGAAATTCCATTTGATGCCCTTAAAGTCAAAACTGCATTATATCCACTTTTGTATTTATCTAGATCAGAAACCATGTGTACAGCCACCACAACACCGAATCACTTTGCTATTAGAGCAGTGGTTCTCAGCCAGAGTTCCATGAGATCCTTTCAAGGGTGCCATGCCATATCAGCTCTGTTAGGTGTGTAAACACCTACATATGATTCACAAGTAAAATCAAAGGGTGCATCCCCAAGAGTGGGAACATGCATTTTCCAAGGGACAAACACCAACAGTACAATATGTGTGGCTGCTACTTGTCCCCAGGGAATGCCTGGGCACGCGCATGCTGGTGCATGATGCTGCCCCGGGTGGGGTAGGGGAGGCAAGGGCCAGCACCTGGGCTGGCCCCAGCAGCCTTACCTGGGGTCCTGGGGGCCTCCAGGGGCTGCAGCCACAGTGATCTGACAGCAGGAAGCCTGGCTGGCAGCTGGAGTATGGCTCCAGCTGCCCAGCCTCTAGTTTCGGCGCAGCACACTGCTGCCACGTGTGCCACCCCACTATTTTAGGCACGGATTTTTTTGACACTGGGATCTCCCAGTGTCAAACCCCTCCATCCCCCCAGCAAATATAGCAGTACAGGGAATGCCTGCATGTTCAGCACATGCAGTGTGCAGCACCGCACACAAGTCTACGGCACCACATAAGGCATATGTGCACTTGTCTGGACGCACCCAAAGATTTCAAATAGGAATCCACAATATCAAAAACATTACTACTTGCTGTGATCTTTTTGAGTTCTTCTCAACAGAAGAATTGCTCTGTAATTTTTCTGTAGTGAAAAAATGAGTGAAAACTAGGAGCTGGCATTTTCCAAAAGGTGCCTTGAATCTAATGAGGGGTGCCTTGAGTCCAATGAGGGACGCCTTGAGTCTACAAAGGTTGAGAACCACTGTATTACAGCAACAAGACTGTTAATGTACTGGTCTTTCATTATGTTTCATTTTGTATCTTCGGTACCTCGGGCACTGCGTGGAGAGCTGCAGGATTCTCTCTCATCATTTTAGCCTTGTCAATAGTAGCAAATTTAGCATGTTTGAATTAGTCATCAAGTTTGGCACTTTCTAGGGAGCCTAAAGGGATTATATAGAACTTTGATTCTTCATAAGGTTAGCTTTCTTAGCTGTCTGCAAAGATGAGGTTTTGCAAACTATCCGAGAAAATGTATAACCACAGCAAGCTGCTATGTGAAACCACTTAGCTACTCCAGCTGTTTGCTGTGGCTTTTATTTTAAAAGCCAATGCTTCTCCAATCAATCAACTGTGTGGGACCCACTGCTGTGCACCAGAGGAGTGCAGATTCAGTGTCCTTTGAGGTAAAAGTCACAGCAAACAGCTAAGTGGCTCTTCCTTGATTCAGTAACACACTACAAATTAAACAGGCTGTGAAACACCCAGACATAAAATCTGGGTTCCACTACACCTAGCCACCCAAATTACATTCAAATTTATTGGTAGCTGGGTGGCTAACTCATTAGGCCCCTTGAAAAATCCAGGGCAACATTTTTTTTAAATTGCAAAGGACCTAAGTGAACATAGTAAAAAGCAGTGATCAGTAGGGACTATCTGTGCAAGTTTGATCATTTAGGTTTTTTGTTACAAATTTGCCACTAAAGTTCTTATGAGTTCCCAGAAAGAGTCATGATGAAACCAGATTTTGTAACCACCACTGACAAGTAGCCTAGGCAGGAGCCTATTCTAAGAGGCACAGAAACTCAAGGATAAAATACAATTGTTTCTAATAAAAAAGACCTACTGTATCTTTCAAAAGAAGTTAACAAGAACCAGTTACATATAGAAGTAAAGTGACACTACGAAGACAAGCATAAACACAGACTATCTACAGGCTTCACTGTTCTTACAAGGGAAGGGCATAGCCACAAGACCCACTTACTGCAAGATAAGCAAAGGTAGAGGTTTAGCACATCTGCTACCCCAACCCCAGATAGCCACTGATAGCAAAGCAACTCCAGAGACCAGTTCCTTATATGCATATTGTCACTTTTGTTTTTGTGTTACCAAGGCTAGCTTGTCCTAATTACTACCAGGTCATTCAACAGTTTGGATGGACTGGAACAATCTTTAATAGCTAGCAACCAGTATAAATTATACATGTATTTTCACACAGAACATATCTTGACATGCATGATTCATAGTGTTTTATTAATAAGCAACCTGCAGGGTTTGCTTTTGTTTTGCTAAAGTTACTTTGTTTGACTTACCACCTGGTTGTCTAACAGGATGGACTGCTACAATCCCCAAAGGCTGGTTAATGTTGTAAATCATCACTGTTTGGTTTCCTCCATGCCATTTGTTGGCCCGAATGACTCGGTGTGTGTATCGGTCACTCCAATAAACAAAATCTTCAAAGAGAGTTAGAGCATGTGGATGCTGTAATATCTAAAAAGAAAAAAACATTGACCAATTTAGTCCCATAGGTATTATCATCTAAAGCTTGTGTTGAAATATCACACAGCACAGTGACAGAGCTGAGCACAGTGAAAAAAACAGCAGCTGTGTCCCAACAGATATCTTTCAGGTGATGTACAAATGATCTACACTTTCCCCTGACAAGAAGGTGCCAATTGCTTTTATGGGAAAATATGTTTTTCAATAAAAAAAGCTTGTATGGGCAATCAACAGCACTGTTGAAAATTGCAAGCTAGAGTGGAGAAGGATAGATAGGTACGTACAGTGTTTCCAAGGCACAAGCAGAAAAATATATGGGAGTTGGGTGCCTAACTTCTCACCCTTTCTACTTTTGAAACCTCCTCTGTATTCTAGTGGGCTGTTGGAGAAGATTGCTTACCCAAACCTCATTAAAAAAATTAAAAAGAATGTGATTTGAGGTAAAAGGCTACAGATGGTGCTAATTCCCATTTTACAAGAACTGGTTTGTCCAGTCATAGAAAAATGGGGTCCCAGTTTCAACTACTGTGGGTCTACACATCTTTGTTGATTTATAATGAAGTTATATATACCATCCTGTTTATACCAGCTGAGGATCCTTTGCAACTGAGTAACTAGATTTTGACTTCATGCAAGCCACAACATGGCAACTGTTATCAACACTGTAACTTTAATTAAAAAGAACTAAAAAAAAAAAAAAACCACAAAGAAAAAGTTGCCTCCCCCAACACACAAACACATATCCTCCTGCCCCTGTCCACACTTTTATCAACTAAATGAACATGAGAAGGTGTTGTGTGCCACACGTTGGCCAACCCTGCTCTAAAGTCAGCTATTTATTGCTGGTATACATTTAGTTATCATTTGTATTGAAAAATTAAAACTGCATTCTCTGAAGTTACTCCAATTATGTTCACATTTCCTTTAGGGACTTCTCTCAGAGAATTACACAAACCTCATCTGAAATGGGTGACCTACTGCTAGAAAGAATCTTGAAAATCTTACTTACTTAGTAAGATTTAGCTGAAAAATTAGCTGAAAACTTGGAATTATGCTGCCAAAAAGATTTCATTAATGTGATCCACAGCAAGACACAGAATATATCTTGAGTACAAAATACATTATAAGTAGGCTGAAGTCACATAGTGCAAGTATAGATTATGATGGCATTTCTATCCCATATAAGGGGAAAGATTTTCGTTTCTATATGCAAGTATTTACGTGTGTAAATCTTATTAGCAGATACAGGAAGTTCATATATGTATTCTTACCTATATGTAGGCTTCTAATGACACTAGTACTAACTCTGTTTAGTACTAAATAAAATCCTGCTTGTGCTTAAAAACTTGAATAAAGTGTGGGCAGACAGTAAAGAAGACAAAGCTGTGATACAAACAGCAAGGCATACAATGAAGAGATATAGGCAAGAGCTCAATGACAAACTCAAATATGGTAGTAGATATGTGCTGCTACCATGCTGGACCACACACCTCAAGCAAAGGTAAGACACAGTTGGCAAAAAAACCCCCCCTGAAATGCTTTACTCACAAAACTGGTTAGCATGTGTGCTTCTCTCAATAGCAATTACAAACAACAGAGAGCTTAACTCAGGGGTAAGCAAAATATGGCCTGTGGGCTGGATCCAGCCAATGGAGAGTCTTTGTCTGGCCCATGGCAAGTCTCTCGGTCCCACCTGGCCCAGGCACCATCCAGCCGTGGTGTGCTCTGCCACCCCCTGGGCATGCAGCTCAGGCAGCAGTGGCTCCTTCCAGCTGCTGCTGCCACTGGCCCCAGCCCTGTAGTACCGGTGGGGACTCACACGCACAGCCCCAACCTGCCCACCGCCTGCTCTGGACTCACCTGCCCAGGCCAAAGAGCAGCAGCAGCAGCAGCCAGGCAGAAACTGTTGCTCAGCACGAGGGAAAAGTGACCCCTTCCCCTCACCACTGCCTTGCCCTTCCTGCTGCAGCTGCCCAGAGCCTGCATCTGGGAGTGCCCTGCAGCTTCTCTGCACTGCCACTGCTGCCCTGCTGGGGAGCCCAGAGGTGGTGGCAATGGCAGCAGAGACAATGAGCAGCCTGGCATGGGCTCTGGGTAGCTGAAGTAGGAAGGGTCCAGTAGTGGTAAGGGGAGGGCGGCTGCTTTTCCCCCCACGCTCAGCAACAGTTTTTGCCCTGCCACTGCCACTGCTGCTGTTGCTCAATGTAGGCAAGTCCAGAGCAGACACAGAACAGGCCGGGTCAGGGCTGTGCACACTGGTCCCCATCAGTACCACGGGGCTGGGCCCAGCAGTAGCAGCAGCTGGAACAAGCCACTGCTGCCTGGGTTGCCTAGAAAGACAATCCAGCCATGGAGCAGCCTCAGCCCTCCTGTGTGCCAGTGGGTAGGGGCACCTGTTGGGGAGGTGCTACCCTTGCGGTCCTTGACATCTCATGAAAATTTGTTAAGCAGCCCTCCATCTGAAATAATTGCCCACCCCTGGCTTAGCTACACCAACAGGATGCTATAGTGATGCCTGGATATCTTTGTATGGCAAGATGTTTCTTGTACTGTTCAAGTCTTTTCATAGACTATACTGTAGGATAATATGTTGCTATTAAAGCCAAGCTCATTGTTGATTATGAATTTAGAATTCATACAATTAGGGCCAGAAAGCAGGGAAGAAAGCCAGTGCTTAGTCCCCACTAGTCTGGGATTTGGGAGAACTTAATTGAATTTCCTACTTTGGTCACTGACTTCCTATATAACCTTGGACACGTTACATAAACTCTATGCCTCAGTTCCCATCCATAAAGTAAGAGTAAAATTAGTTCCCCTACTTCACAGAGGTATTCTGAGGACAAGTTGCAAGGCATTGACACTGTTGTAATAGAGATCATATAGATAGCACTGTCATAGCACAGCAGGAAATGAGGCAAGGGTTCGTTATTACTCTTACCAAATCACTCGCTACCACCTGTCGCCTGTGGTTGCCATTGTAATCACAAAAATCAATATAATCAAGATAAGCATCAGCAAAGTAGAGCAGTTTATTTGGATAATCAATGGAAAGTCCATTGGGCCAGTAGATTTTATCACTAACGATAGCTGTTCGCATTGTCCCATCCATGCTAGCTTTTTCAATTCGAGGATTTCGGCCCCAGTCTGTCCAGAACATCACATGAGCACTGCAAAAAATAAGTTCTGGTTATTGATCAGAGAAAAAACATTTGGCTGTTAAGAAATGTTAGCCTAAATAGAAACAATACTTTTAAGAAATTTACGATGCAGTAAAAGTAACTGAAATCAATCAGTTTAAAAAGTTTTAACAGTAATTTCTT
Source organism: Alligator mississippiensis (assembly GCF_030867095.1). Classification (NCBI taxonomy): domain Eukaryota; kingdom Metazoa; phylum Chordata; order Crocodylia; family Alligatoridae; genus Alligator; species Alligator mississippiensis. Next base: position 214,247,099 of record NC_081827.1, on the reverse strand, counting down.
CCAAAGTATGAAGTAGAACCATAACATTTTCCCAGTGAACCTCTTCTTAAAATGGTGTTGCAATTTTAAACTATTAACTGGTAACTTGAAGTTACTTTATAACCATACAGGTTTCCAAGACACGCAGTTTTGTGCCATATAACCACATCGTGTTATACAATATGTAGCTATATAAACTATGTACTATAACATTGTGTAAACATTATAATATAATATAATAATTTTATTTAAATAATAACTTAATTTATTTAAAATTATACAACATAACCTCCAGGAATACATATTATAATATCTATTTTTAGATAATCAAGACAGCTTATTAAAGTAAAACATAGTACTATAATGCTGTGTTAAATAATGTTTTGGATAATACTGTTTGAATTAACCAAGACTTACAAGTGAACTAGATTACTAAACTCAAAATTGCCTATATATGGACCCTGTCACTTACAATTACAATGAGCATGGGTATTGAATATTACATTTGGATAAACAATGGAATTATTTTTCTACTTTAATCATTATTAAATCATATTTTTTTCAAAACAAAAACATAAAAAAAATCTTACTCAATTCTGGGATCTAACACTAGTCCCCTTGGGTTTGTTACATTTTCACTAATCAGCACAGTCCTGTGGTTCCCATCCATTCTAGAGACTTCAATTGTTTCCAGAACATAGTCTGTCCAGTAAAGATTGCGACCTACCCAGTCTACCGCTATACTTTCAGTCACGGTGACACCACTGTCAAATACCTATTAAAAGCAAAAAGTTAGTTCCTCTGAAGGTATCACTCTTTAAATATTAATAACACATCATAAAACACCATAGATATAGGAAAGGCAAATGACCTTCACCCTTTAGATTTCCAATACAGAATGAAGGCCAGAATGCAAACCCAATCCTCCAACTGGTAAGAAATCACTCTCCTGAGCCATCCTACTGACCTCTGTGAAACTACTCAAATGAGTAACAGCACACTAGCAACAACACAGATTTACAATCTAGTGCTGAGAAAGTAGTAGTCAAAGGGTGCGTCTACACGTGCAATTAATGTGCAGTAAGGTTACTGAGCAGTAATATAATGTGCATTAAACTGTGCCCAGGAAAGCATCTACATGTGCACCCTGCAAGGCACAGATTTGCTTCCAATGGCAACAGCCCAGTCCAGGGCTGCTCCCGCCTGGCTCAGCCCCCCTGTACTAGCCAAGGGGACCACCCGTCCCAATGCGCACAAAGATGGGAGACAGCTGCCCCTGCAGCCAGCACAGCTCCCCCCGCATGGGGCTTAGCCAGGCAGTAGTGCAGTACTGCACACTAACTACTGCGTGGTTAATCTACTATCTGTACCTACAGGTAGTAGCCAGCCACGTAGTAGATTAATTTACCGTGCAGTAAATGCTGCACACATATAAATGGTGATGCTTTACTGCACAGTACATGAGTCTACTGTGCAGTAATACGTCTCGTGTAAACATGCCCAAAGCAGCATTAAGTCATCTCACACGTGAATAAGTGTCTAAGCATGTGGGTGTACACGTGTTAAACAAATGTAAATTTCCTAATAACAGATTCTCCTTCAGAATTTTATATATAATGCAGCTTCACTTTCTGGAAGTTTCTTTTCATTTCAATGCCTAGAGGTCTGCCTCTTACATTTTTGTTAACTGAAAATCTAGTTTCTTCCAGTCCCTTTACCCAATGATAAGAAAGAGAATATATTTCTATTATTACTAAAGACTTACTATTTTTCGATCTGTTCCATTTTTATAAGCACTCCAAATTTTATCCTGTGTGATGTCAGACCAATAGATGCGATCTGTGACTGAATCAAAATCAATAGCTACTATGTTCCTCCCATCTCGAACAAGAGAATAAATGTTGTATGCCTGAGAGGTGATGTTGTCTGCAACAATTTGATTACGGCTCGCCACTAATAAGAGAAGATTCCCAGATTCTATCAAAGAAAAGAAATTCATACAAACAGGTAAGCCAAGCAATAGGATTTTACTAAAATATTTAGAGCAAGCAACAGCAACCTACAGCCTGAGGGCTGGATCTGGCCAATGGAGCCCTTGGATCTAGCCTATGGAACCTTTGGATCTGCCTTGCAGAGTTGTGGCTTTGGCAGCAGTTAGCACCGGGAGCCTCTGCCACACCACAGTCAGGTGGCAAGGGCTCTGTCCACATCACTAGTGGCCACAGCCAGACAGCAGGGGCTTCAGTGGAAGAAGGACTCTGCCCATTTCATGCTACAAGCAGGCAGCAGGAAGATGCAGTGGAGGCAGCCAGGTCCTAGAAGAAGCCTGCCTCAGACCCAAGCTTGTTCATGCTGAGCCCTGCCAGAAACCATAACCAACCCCTGATAGAATATCCTGCTAGGAGAGGAAAAAGGACCACATCTCTTTAGTCTGCATTATGCCCATTTGACATAAAATATTTTTGGGTAGGCATGAGAAAAAATATACCAAAACCTTAACAACAGTTGATGCCTCAAGTGTTTTCATCATTTTGTCCTTAGTCTTAATGATTTAGTTCAATACTATTACAGCTAAAATGGGATTTTGCCCTAGGTAAAATGACCTCCTTGTACTCAATTTAACAAGTACATATTAAACCCAGATTTTTTTATTCAAACATAGGATCATATGAAAGCAGGGTTGAAAGGGACCTCATGAGGTCATCTAGTTCTGGCTCAAGCCAAGATCACCCCTGACTAAATCCCACCACTCAGGTGTCTGTCTAACCTCCACTTGGCCATGGGTGACATCATCATTGTAGAAGGTACTAATTACTTGGATGACACAACCAAGCAATTCTTTTTTCAAGATTCTTTGTAAAAAAATCTACTTTACAAATACTTACTTACTAGCTAATCTCACAACTAGCTGCTTTAATATTACATAAAATGTTTGTTTTATAATCTTTTATAAAACAGGGGGTTGTAGCATTTATGCAAATAGCTGTATGCCTGACACTCTGGGCAGTACCTATCTTGTTTACTTCATAGGATTTATCAATATTTCTCACCTGCAGCTTTACAAGTCCTTTCATTAGCTTCTAAAATGTACCCTTCATCACAGTAACACCTAAAAGATCCTCTTTCATTGTAACAATGCTGACTGCAAAAGCCTGGAGGATCACATTCATTGATATCTTCACAGGTCTTGGAGTCATTTGCAAGTTGGTATCCAAATGGGCATGTACATTGAGCTCCAAAGGGCCCTTGAATGCACTGATGAGTACAGCCAGCATTGTTGTCAGAGCAGCTCTCTTGATCTAAAATAGGGTTGTGGGGAACAAGCAAATATTTGTCAAAGCTTTACATATTGAGGTCAATGCCATACATTTACACTAGAAGCCACATTTTGCTTTCAAGACACCCACATAACTCCAAATTATTCAGTTGCTAGGTCTTTTATCAGCATCCTAAAATATAATACATATCGAATTCACAAAAGTGACAGTAAACTAAATAATATTTTTCACTCTATGCCATAGAATAAATTCTAAATCTAAGGGTATTTTTAAAGTTTCAGAATAAATAAGTTAGCTGGAAGTACATAAATCATCTATCTACATAATCACCATAAAATATGAAACTAAAGTAATATTAGTATACAAGAATCTAAGATATATTTTGTAATCATACCTGGCTGGGGTTCATCTGAGAGTGTGCATTGATTAAAGAGAGAAAGGAAGGAAAGAAAGAAAGTTATACTGAGTGAAAAATCAAGAGGCATAATCAACATAAAATTAAATTCCGGCTAGACATAGGGCTTAGAATTTTGTCCTGATTTTCAAGTTAGAAACATCAAGGAAATATGAAAGGGGAACAAATTTCATTTTCAATTAAAGCATCATTGATTAAATTCAATTTTTTATGAAGTCAATGTATTCAGGACCCCATGGACTGCTGGCCTATTCTTACACACCTAACAAAACAAAATCTTTGCTGGAGTTGATGTAAGTTTGGTCTGCATAACTGGAGGCAGGACTGGACTCACAATCACGTGCAATTAATTCATGTCATGCCCTTTTGCTGAAAGTTGCAATTTGTATGTCTGAGATTCACACTTCACCAAGTTTCCTATTGAACCCCAATACATTTCTGAGTTAATTCTAGAAATGTTATTATGCAGCATGTACTGCTGTGAGCTAGCTTATTGTATTATGCAGCACATGGGTTTCTAATCCAGTCAATCTAATCTATATGCTAAATGGTAACTTACTACACAGTGGGGATTCATCAGCTCCATTAGGACAATCCGCAACATTATCACATACTTTGCTCAGGTTTACACAAATACTGTGACCTGGACATTGCCACTGCCAACTGGGGCACCGGAAAGGCTGAGTTGGACAGTCTCTCTCATCACTCATATCTCTGCAATCATTGTCACCATCACAGATCCATGCCCGATAGATGCAATTTCCATTGTCACAGCGGAAAAGAGAGGGAGCACAGGTCCTGGCAGGACACCCTTGATGGTCATCTGAGCCATCTGCACAGTCAGGATGGCCGTCACATTCCCAATTAGAAGGAATACAACTGCCATCTGACTGACACTGGAATTCATTCTGGTGGCACATTCCTGGTGGTCTTGTAGCTGAAATAGTAATGTAGAGTGGTCAAGAAAGTATTTATATTTTCAGACAAATACATCAGGTCTAATTCTGTATGTGCAAAAGAAGGAAATCAATTTCCTTCCTAGGAAACTGTAACAGGTTGCAATCAAGGCTATAGACAGGAAGTTTCACACACTCTATAGTATATAAAATATATACATTAAAATAAATATATTTTAATGTGAAAGTAATTCAATTATTAATACATATACATGCTCACATAGACAGAGTTATGAGCTGCAAGCCTGTTGAAACAGCAGTTATAACTCAAGTATTTAAAATCTGGAGCAATTTAAACTGTACAAGATTATTCAAAGAGCTATGAAACACTGGAAAGATTTTTATCAGGAAGTACAAGATCCAAAAACATTTCATAACTCTCAATGCTCTTACATTTTATTTCCCAATCTAACAAAACAATGTTAGAGATTAATTTTGCCAAATTTCCTATTCAAGTCCTGGACCCACAAAGATAGCAGACTCCAAGTCTATGCTAGGAAATTTGCTGATGGGCTTGTACCTACATCATCCAAAACTTCTGCCTAGAAGAAATATTTAAGCAATTATTCCATTAGTAATCTTGTGGTTACCATGGAAATACTGCCAGATTGTTCTATATAGCTGCCCCTTTGGGTGAGATAAAAGAAAGTTTTCAAAAGCCTTGTCTCATAATTTGAACTTTTATTTTAATATCTTTTCACCATAATGTACTTACGACAATTAGCTTCATCCGAGTGATCATTGCAATCAAAAACACCATCACACTGATAAATAGTACGGATGCATTGGTCTCCACTTGCACATTTAAATTCTGATGCAGTACAGTTATACACTACAATAAAGAGTAAGTACGGTATTATATTAGCTGCCATAAACCTGATGAGTTCATTGGATATGTTTTCTTGAGTTTGTTTTACTCAAGATGGCAGGTGCAGTCTCTACAGATAGGTAATGTCAAGATGTATTTAGCCTTATTGACTTTATATTTATACGCACTGTGGTATTTGATATAAAATGTATTGTTTACATGTTATAACAGGACCAGGATTGCATGATACAATAATGACTTTCAAGTGATAAACTATGAGTTTCTTTGGCATCCATGAGAGCTTCCCAGCCTACATTCCTGAAGAAGAAGAATCGCTAAGAATTAGCATTTGACATGTCATTTACTCATCTCCCTTTCAGACAGATGTGCTCTGAGGTGCAGCAACCAGGCCCTTCCAGGGAATGATGAATTTACAATTTAAAAGAAGGGGCCATAGGAATAATATCAAGCTATGCAGATTATTGGGGGGAAGGATATTTCTTGTTGTGGAGTAAATAAGTGAGAAAGCATCTTAGGGCTATTGGATTAGTATTCACCATATCTGAAATGATGTACACATTCTCCTGGTCTAGTAAAACACATGCACCTTGTAGGGAGGGCAGGAATTTATATGCATAACATTTGCTCCCTGAAAATCTAAAGGGTGATGTATATAAATGGCCAGATAAAAATTGTACTTAATTTCTTCCTGGAGAGAATGATGGGGTCTCTAGTTTTCCTGGGGCACAGGGAAACATTGGAGTCCCTCAGCTAAATGCTGAGTTGAAACTGCAGTCTTGGATTTAAGATGCAAGGTAAAAGCAGGTTATTGTTCTGATATGTTCTTTTGTTTGTGTATTCTTATAACTCTGTCTGTATCTCAGAATATGGCTAGTGATTTGTTATGCTTGTTCTTATTCTTATAATAAATGTTTTTGTCATCTTTTATTGTTGTCAGTATTCACTGTGATGTCAGATTAGTTGACCACACAGGCAGGCCTCTTTTCCAGAAGGATGGATCAACATTTTCTGACTGCATAACCAGACAAGGGTGTGACTCTTATAGCTGGAAATTCCCCTGAGCTAAGAGCTGGCAAAGCCTGCATGAGACAGATACAGCTAAGGTGCCGTAGGTCAGGGAAGTGACCTCTGAAGCATCTCAGCCTGTTCTTGGTGGTCAAGCAGCAAACAGCAGAGAGGGTTTTGGAGGTGAAGGGCACCCCTAAGGTGTGAGAGCACCCTGGGAGTGTGTCTCAGAGGAGCACCCTAGCTACTTCTAGGGTCAGGGCATGTCACATTAGCTATAATTTTTTAAAGGAAAGATTGTGCCCAGCTTTTCTGTGGGTACACAAGAAAGAGCACAAGGAAGTCCAGGTTTAACTGCCGACTTGGCTCATGAAACTCCTGTGATTTTCCCCATACATACAGTTATTAATGTAACAGTGCATTGTCCATTCTAGTTTCTCTGGACTCTTTCAAACCATGGAAGTGCAGATCCTTGCTGGGAATAAGATGGAGCTGCTCCAGATGCAATGTGTCTCCTACTAGGTCCTCTGAAAAGGAAGTCTAATGCTATATGGGTTGCTGTGGAGCAGTGATTCCTGCTTCCTCTCTGCCCCATGGGGAGGTTTTGCTTCTAAGGGGATGGGGGCAATTACACTTACCACAGTCATGCTCATCTGCCCCATCTACACAATCCTTATCTCCATCACAAACATAAAGTGGGTCTATGCAACGATGGTCAGGGCACTGAAACTGACCAGGTTCACATGTCCCTGTGAAAGCTGTTAAGAAAAATACATAAAGTAATGAATAAATAAAGAGGTTTTCTTTCTCCTTTTCTCCTTGAGCCAGTACAATATTCAGAACATAAAGACATATACAGTTCTTGAGCACATACTTGTACATGCAGTAAACATCGTCAACTGGCATAATTGTTGTAAAACACATACAGTCAATTGGCCCAATCATTCTCTTATAACATGTATGTTTCAAAATATGTATATGTCTGCAGCATTTGGGCCTTGGTTTCTTTGTAAACAGCAAAGGATGGGATTACGCATTCTTTCAATGATGGTTCAAGTGTCCCAGTACTGTGACCGCATAAAAGTGACTACTTTGTACTGTCAGTTGGTTTTGATGCTTCAGTGTTAACTAGGGGCACAGACATGGAGTGGATTCAAAGGGGACGGGGAAGCTGTTTCTCCTGAACACACAGCAGCTGTTACGCTCTAACTGCTACATATGCACAAACCCGAGCAGCACAAGTGAGCTAAGTAATCCCAACTCTTACCTGGATGAAGTAGGGTTCAAGTTGAAGTGGTTTTGTTGCTCTTGTATTACCACAGGTTCCCTCACATGGAACTATTACAACATAATGTCACAGAACTAAGATGTGATAGAAATAATAGAGACTTGGTGGGACAGCTTGCATGACTGGAGCACTGTCATGGTTGGGTACAAACTATTCAGAAAGGACAGGCAGGGGAGAGGAGGAAGAAGAGTTGTGCTTTATGTAAAAGATCTGTATGATTGCTCAGAGCTCCAGTATAAAACTGGAGATAGGACTGTTGAAAGTCTCTGGGTTAGGGTCAGAGGGAACAGAAACAAGGATGATGTTATGGTGGGTGTGTGCTATAGACCACCAGACCAGGAGGATGAGGTGAATGAGGCTTTCTTCAAATAGCTAGCAGAAGTTTTCCAGTCACAAGCCCTGGTTCTCATGGGGGACTTCAATCACCCTGACATCTGCTGGGAAGGCAATACAGCAGTGCGCAGGCAATCCAGGAAGCTTTTGGAGAGTGTTTGGGACACCTTTCTGGTACAAGCATTAGAAAGGCCAACTAGGGGCTGTGTTCATCTTGATCTGCTGCTCACAGACAGAATTGGTGGGGAATGTAGAAGTGGATGGCAACTTGTGCAGCAGCAACCACGAAATGACAGCTCAGGATCCTGAAGAAAGGAAGGAAGGAGAGCAGCAGAGTATGGATCCTGGACTTCAGAAAAACAGACTCTGAGTCACTCAGGGAACTGATGAGCAGGATCCCCTGGGGAGGTCAGTCTGAGGGACAAAGGAGTCCAGGAGAGCGGGTTGTACTTTAAAGAACCTTTATTGAAAGTGCAGGAACAAACTATCCCAATATATAGGAAGACTAGCAAGTATGGCAGAAGACCGGCTTGGCTTAGCAGGGAACTCTTCGGTGAGCTCAAACAGAAGAAGAAAGCTTAGCAGAAGTGGAAACTTGGACAAACGACTAGGGAGGAGTGTAAGAATATTGTTTGGGCATGCAGGGGTGAAATCAGGAAGGCCAAAGGGCAATTGGAGTTGCAGCTAGAAAGGGAAGTGAAGGGTAACAAGAAGGGTTTCTAAAAGTATGTTATCAACAATTCTCCCTATTGTCACTGCTAAACTCCTATTCTCACAGATAAACTTTTCTTCTGACAGAAACTGAGCAGCTGTGATGCAGATGATTACATGGTCAGGTGGGTGGCTAATTGGCTTACGGGTTGCACCCAGAGGGTGGTGATGGATGGGTTGGTATTGACCTGGAAGGGTGTGGGCAGTGGAGTCCCATAAGGCTTGGTTCTTGGACCTGTGCTGTTCAATGTCTTCATCACTGACTTGGATAAGGGCGTGGAAAGCACTCTGTCCAAATTTGCAGATGATACCAAATTATGGAGTAAAGTTAACACACTAGAGGGTAGGGAACGAATCCAGGCAGATCTGGATAGGTTGGAAAGGTGGACAGAACAAAACAGGATGCAGTTCAACAAGGACAAGTGCAAGGTGCTGCATCTAGGGAGAAGGAATCACCAGCATGCTTACAGGCTAAGGGAGGACCTTCTCAGCAGCACAACAGTGTAAAGGGATCTCGGACTCATTGTTGACACCAAGATGAACGTGAGTCATTAATTATTGGTGTGCAAAATGGGCTGTGTTACATTCAGATTTGGCCTGAATCGGAGACAGTGATTCAATTCGTTGATTTGGATCACTGTCCCCTATTCGATTTGGCTGAATCTGAAGATTTGATTTGGAGAATCAGCCATTCAGCCATAGACACAGCTTTAAATGTTTTTTCTACATACCTCGAGGTACCAGGCATGGCTCATGACTGCTGCGACGGTAGGATGGTTGGAGTGTCCCACAGGAGCATGTGCTCGGCAGCGAACTCAGAAGTGGACAGGAAGTACTTTCGGTCCACTTCTGGGTCCTCCAGAAAGCATGCTGGGGGGCCCCCCATGACCCCCAGCTCAGTGATCGGCCACAGGGGGACCCCGGGTGCCCCTCCAGACCCAGGAGGCACCAGTCACAGAGCCGTAGGGGCACAGGGAGAGCCCCCAGCACACTCCCCAGCGGGCACAGCGGGAGCCCCCAGCACACTCCCCAGCGGACCTGGAAATGGACTGAAAGTGCTTCTGGTCCGCTTCTGGGTTTGCTGCCGAGCATGTTGGGGAGCCCCCCATGCTCCTGTGGGATGCTCTATCTGCCCCACCATCACAGCATTCATGAGCCACCTCCTACCTTGAGGTATGTTGGAAAAACATTTAAAGCTGTGTCTATATCCAAATCACCGAATCTTTCTGAATCAATTCGGAGGTTTCTGATTCTATTCAGAGAGATTAAAGGGTTTCCTGATTCAGAGATTCGTCTACTTTGAGCAGGAGGTTCCAACCCTAATTTTTCATGTTTTTATGATTCTGTAAAGGGACCCAAGCAGCAGGTCCCTCAGTCCTTCAGAAACTGCTCCAATGAATGTTTGGTCCATGTCACATACGATGGCATGATATTATTCCAAGTCCCATATGAGTTCTTTCTTTCTGAACAAATTTATTGTTCTCATATACATATACACTGCCATTAACCCACTGTATTTTGAGGTATTCATGGAATGTCATGCACATTTTTAAGTCATTTTACTGATATAGTGTCTGCCAAGCTGTGTTTAGTCTTATCGTCCTTATGTTTATATGAATTGTGATATTTGATATAAACATATTTCTTATACATTATAAAAGGGCATAAAATGATAATGATTTTTAGGTGTCACTTTCTAAATGAGTTTTGCACCTGATGTATCTCAAGCCTTTATAATCTGAGAAGTAATCAGAGAATTAGCACCTGACATGGGTATGTTTAATGGTCCATTAAATAGACCATTATGGATGTGGTCCAAGACACATGAGCTAGGCCCTTTGAGACAATGATGAATTTATATTTTAAAAGAAGAGAACAGCAAGAATGACACCTGGCAATTCAGGGAAGGAAACTTCTCACAATGGGGAAATGAAATGGGAGAGAGCATCTTTAGGATATTGGATTAGTAATCTTTATGTCAGAAAGGATGTAAATATTCTCTTGGTCAACATTAGATCAGAAAAGACTTCTGGTCTGGTAAACAGATACACCCTTGGGAGCCAGGAAGTTGTCTACATAGCATGGGGTCCTCACAAGGGCAGTTCCAGAGCAGGTGCAGTGGCACAGCCACAGCCCCCTTTATGACCACACTGTAGTAGCAGAAGCAAGGGACTTTTTAAGTCCCCAAAGAAGGTAAGAATTCCCTTCTCCCTTTGCCTCCATGTTCAGATTCATGTCCCCTCATATCCCTTCCCCATCTCCCCTCTCCCTGCTTACCACTACCACTATCCTAGGGGTGAAGGGAGCTCCTTTCCCCCTCCAACTGGGCTGTGCAGGACTGGGCTCAGCCCAGGATAGCAGCAGTAGCAGAGAGTAGGTAGTTTCCCCCACCCCGCCTGGTGGCAAGTGTGGGGAGGAGGAACTAGCCTGCTTTCTGCCACCACTGGTGCCACTCTCAGGTTTAGCCCAGCCCCCAGCCTGACTGGAGCAGCTCTAGAGCTCCCCTTGTCCCAAGGACAGTCGAGACCGCAGCTGCAACAGGTGGACAAGCATAGAGGAAGAGGGATGTGCCTCCAAGCAGAGCGGGGAAAAGGGGGAATTCTACCTGCTTTGGGAACTTAAGAGTCTCTGACTGTTGCTCCCATGGCACAATCTGCCTGCCCCAGGGGGAGAGGAGGGGAAGAAGCTGGGATCAGGGGTGCAGCCACCCCTGCAGCATTGGTCACTGGTCCCACACCCTCTTTGTAAAATCCTGGATCCACTTCTGGCTCCCCAATAATGCAACGGATAATGTATGTAAATTGCCAGAGTCTTCTATTTCTCATGTTCTGGTCAGAAACTAGATGTTTTGCCAGATTTGCACATTTTACAGAATGGCCAGATAAGAAACCATACTGAAGCCTTGCCATATGAGCAGCTTCCTGCCTTTACTCTTCTAGGGCATAACAAATGACTTTAAACCAGGGACTGGCAATCCCCAGCACACATCCCACAGCATGACATGTCACCACCTGTCCAGGCCCTGGGCAGCTGCTGCCAGCCATAGAGCCCAGGCTGCTCCCAGCAGGCAGCTGGGAGGGCTGCAAGCCCTGCTACAAGCCCTGGCTGGCAGCAGCTACCCAGAGCTTGAGCTGGCAGCAGGGGTGGTGCCAGCTTCTTCCCGATGGGGTGCCTAGGAGGGAGGCTGCACTGCAGGTGGGAGTGGTGTGGACTCAGGTGCCTGGGGCAGGCGATGGCAGCATGGGGAAGGGTGGGCTCAACTGTGTGGGGAGGGTGACGTGGCCCAGGTAGCTCTGGGAGGGGCAGGCAGCTGCGCGGGTTGGATGGCAGTGGCTCGGGCAGCAGTGGAGGGGCTAAGGTGATATTTTGGGTGGCTATATCCCTCCCAACCCTACCTTAGTGCTGGCCTGTGCACCAGGCTCTAGAGCCCCTGCCGAGGTTTGTGCCAGTGGTGGCTGCACGCACCCCTCTGGGTGGATGATGAGGCAGCACAGGCATGCATGCCTCTGGGTGGACGGCAGCGGAGGGGATGGGCTTGTGCTGCCCCAGCCCCTCCCACACCCTGTGCCCCATGCCTCAGAGCAGATGGTGGGGAAGAGGCCTGGGGTTGCACAGTCTCAGGCCCTTCCCCCACTGTCCACCGGGGGGGGGGGGGGGGGTGGCGGCGGGTGCAGCCACCACTGACGCAAAGCCCGGCTGGGGCTCTGGAGCCCAGTGCACAGGGGTGGCACTAGAAGGGGGCTGGGGGTGGGGTTTATAGCTACCTCAAAATTCACCTTACCCCCTGGCCCCGTAGCGACCCCTCCAGCACCACCTGGGCCACTGCCTCCCGCCCCGCACACCTGAACCTGCCCCTCCCAGCACTGACCAGGTTACCGCACCCACCCAGCCCTGCTCTCACCCAGGTCATTAGTGATTTTCTCTTCACTCCTCTTTTTTCTCCTCTCTCCTTTTCTTCTATTTCTTCTCTTTTTTCTCTCTCCTTTTTTCTCTCTTCTCTTTTTTCTTTTTTTCTCTCCTCTTTTTTTTCCCTCTCTCTCCTCTCCTTTTCTCCTCTTTTCTTTCTCTTTCCCTTCTTTCTTTCTCTTTTTTTCCCACCTCTCATCACAACATGGTTAACAAAAAAAAATACACAACAACAAAGGTAGTATATGAAGTTTTATTTATTGTCACCAGATTTAGAATTTTTAGAAAACCTTGTATTTACTGTAAAAAAACAACACTACTTATGATTATTAACTATATTAATATGCAATGCATCCTGCATGTGCCACCCCCGCCCCGGTTTTGTTTTTCTGGCATGCCGGCACTCCAGCACCTTACATTATGTTTTTTTAAGCACTCTGGCTGAAAACATTGCCTACCCCTGCTTTAGGCCCTCAGCCAACAAGCTGAGCATAAGTCTGAGATGAGAAACTGCACAATGCTCTGATAGGAAGGTCAAAGGCAGCAATTGTTTTCTAACCTGTTAAGCTGAGGAGAAACGTAAGAATCTTACAGGTAAAATTATCACTCAGATATTTTGTTTGTTTATTCTTATATCTCTTATGTTTACTATTGTTCTTATAATAAATCTTTCTGTTATATTTTATAACTTACTTATTGTCAAGGATAAGTGTGATTTCAGAGCATCCGAACATACAGGCAGGCTCCTTCTAGGGAAGAAGGGATCTAAAATTTCTGAGCAAATGACCATACAAGGGTACAATTCTTCTAGCCAGAAAATTGCCCTTTGCTAAGACCTGGCAAGACCCAAGTAAGTCAAGTAAAGCTGAGGCACCATCAGTCATGGAGGTAACCTTTGGAGCAACTCAGGTCAAGCAGCAGAAAGCAGAGAGGGGCTTGGGGCTAAGGGCACTCCTGAAGGTGTGAGAACATACCCCAGGGAATAGTCTCAAGGGCACATCAAACCAAATCTGGGGGCAGGGTTTGTCACAATACATGTATACATAGGTATTGATATAGACATAACTTACACATACTATACCAAAAAACAGATAATACTGATACTTACTGCAATTCTTCTCATCTGACCCATCACCACAGTCATTATCTGTATCACACAGCCAGATCCTTGGAATGCACCTGCTATTGTCACAGGTGAACAAGGTTACAGAGCATGAAGTAGGACCCTGTGTGGGACAATGCTGTTCATCACTGCCATCAAGACAGTCATTATGTTTATCACAGCGCCAGCGACCTGGAATGCACTGTCCATTGCTACAGGTAAATGCTGATAAAGCACAAGAATTGTCTAAACAAGAAACAAAATGTTAGAAAGTTTGTACAGAGATGCCCAAGCCTACCCTCCTCCTGCTCAGGACTCTAAATATACTTGTGTCACATCTAAAATCTACATCAAACAATTGTCCATAATAAGAACATCTCAGTAACACTAAGAAATGCATTTTAAAGCAATTTTTAAAATGTCAAATCATTTCTAACAAACTAAAATGTGGAGATTTTCAAAAATATTTCCAAACAATATAAAAGAAGAAGCAAAACCATTTGCTAATCTGATTATTTTGTCTACTCCTTCATTGTCAACTAAAATGTCATTTTAGTTGTCCCACAATAACCTAGCAATACAGAGCCAGATTCTACACTCAGTTATTAGGGCTGTGTGAAACAGCACCGTTCCATTTCACCTTGAGTTTCAAGGTTGCAACAGAACAGTGTTTCATAACAAATTTCATTTTGATTCGAAACAGCTCTTCCATTTTGCTTTGTCAAAACAGTAAGGATGTTTTGACAATGTTTCAATGTTTCGCTAGATCGAGCCAGGGACAGGCAGTCAGCCCACCTGTGCACTAGATCAGCCGCTGACTCCCCACCCATGGCCCAATCTAGCGCAGGAGATGGGAAATCAGCCCAGCTGGGCTGACTTCCAATCCCTAGCGCTATGGTCAAAATGTTTTGACTAGCCTTGTCTTGTTTCAAGGCTGTTTTGACTCCCTTTGTTTCATTTCGATTTTGCTGTTTTGACCTCAAAATGAGTCGAAACAGTGTCAAAACGAAACAGCCAGCGAAATTTCATACACCCCTATCAGTTATGCATGTGCAATTCCCAATTAAGTCAATGTGATCTGGTCCTCTGTATCAGGCAGATTATCCATGTTTCCTTTTTATCTTGGTGATGATTTATAAAGAGGAATTAGCTTTGAATTTGACAATAAAATAAATATGTCATATTAGTCCAATATCTTACCTCTATTATATCATCCATAATAATTCTCCTACTACTCTCAATTTATTTTTCTCGGCATATTTAAACTTTTTGTCTGCTTGACCCAATTTACAGCAATAAGGCTACAAACAGTGGCTGAAAAAGCACTCTTAATTTATTTTACTGAAGAATGAGAGAAACAAAGCACAGCAAACAGGCTTGGGAGAACCTAGGCTGATGAAATGAAAACCTAGGCAAAAACTACCTAGATGCTAAACCAAATCAAGTATTAACTTTTACTCTTGGAAAAAAGAGCTAAACTTTGTTGCTTTAAAATATCCACAATGCCCTTTCTTATTTTAGCTGGAAGCAGAAATAAACAGCTATATCTGTCATCATTATGAGATCCATAAAATAAAGGAAATCATCTAAAGAAAACCATCCTTGTGACATTTTAACCCAAACATTCTGACTAATGATGTTTGTATATTTTCATATGAGCTATAGGGAGGGACCTACCAAATTCATGGTGGAAGTAGGCTGTGCAGCAGCTTCTTTAATCTTGCAGGTTCCCCCACACACATCCCCAAACCCTGCTGATTGGAAGAGAGGTCCCATCACTCGCTCCTGATGTGGAAACTTTGGTTTTAAATATGGCACCATTATTGCCTCCTGTCTGGTCAGCAACAAGCAACAGGGCTACCAGGGCCCCTCTACCGATCAGCAGCAGGGGGTAGGAGGGTGCACAGGCAACCTGCAAGATTAAATTAAAGGAGCTGCCACACAGGCCACTTCCACTGTGAATTCAGTAAATCCCTAGCTATAGGAGCCCAGCATTGTATCCCTTGTTCATGTAAGTGGTTCTATTAATTTCAGTGGAACTAAACACATGAAGAAAGACTTCAAGATTTGTCCACAGATCAACACCTGAAACCTGGGGTGCTTATTCAAATCAAAGCAGCCACCAAAAGCTTTTGGAGGTACAAGTATTATTAACCATAAATGACAAAGACTGCTTACTTAGTGATCCACAGTTTTGTTCATCGCTGTTATCATGACAATCATCAACGCCATCGCACTGGTAGTGCCTTGGCACACATCTTCCATTACCACAGGAAAATGAATATGAACCACACTGCAAAGTAGGTGGCTCATTTGATGGATCTTCAATGCATGTCAGCTGATTGGCAGCCAGTTTCATACCGTATGGACAGCCACAAACCCTCTGAAAATTAGGTACTGGGAAGCAAAAATGGCTGCAGTCTCCATTGGGATTTGTCCCTCTATTACAATAGTTAGATCCTAAAGAAATGTAGAAACAGATTGATACAAGTTCAGTATGTAAGTTTGAAAGCTCTCAAAATACATTGTTTACCTTCAAATCCAATATGTACTGTAAACAATTACCGATGTACAATGGAATGATCTGGGTACTAGGAACATGGGATTGGAAGTAGCCTCCTGGGCCATCAGATCCAGTGTCCTGTGTTTTGCAAGTAATAGTTTAACCAAAGAATCCCCCAAAACTGCCACTTGAAGCCTTTACAACATACCTATAAACACAAATCTAGAAATACCAGGAGCACTCTCCATGAGGAACAGGTAAAATAAGGAGAGACAAGGGCACCTCCAATGCTTTATCACTGTAATGACAGAAAAGCACTTTGAAATGCTCAGAAAATCCTTGGAAGATGACCATGCTCCGCACTACAGAAGACGACAAAAACCACACAGTCCTTGCCAATTTGATGCAAGGGGAAAAAAGTCTCTCCTGACTGCAATTTTGGCAATTGACTCTGTGGAAGAGCAAGATCCTCCAACCAAGAACCTCAGAATTTTCTAAGCACTAGAAAGAGCACCCAGGCACCACAGTCAACTTCCTTCTCATCTCCCACCTCCACCAGATTTATCTGTGGTCAATGTCCAGTGCTTCAGAGAAATGTGGGAGGGAAAGATATCACTAGTATTCTAGTTCTCATGAGGGGAAAAACATCCTCCCTGGCCTCTGCAGATGACCAGCATGCAACTAGTGTTTTATACAAAGACACAGGGGTTAATTCTGATCTTATTTATACCGATGCAAATTAAGATTAAGTTCACTGAAGTCAGAAGAGTTACAATGATACAAATAAGATAATAAACAGGTCTATAGTATAGACAGTTTTATAACTGATCTCTCCTAGGAGAAAGACATCCAACAGCATGCTGCGTATTTTGAATTCAGTTCTGTAGCTGCCTGGAAACAGGAAGACATGAATGCTGCCAATTGGGATTTTTTGCCTGAGTGAGAACTGTGGGATTTGATCCACAGATGCACACTATATATAACCCCACCCCAAGACTTTGCTGTTTACTACATGAGTTGGATGTTACTGCATATTAACTACTGCATAATTTCAAACAAGTTCAAGAACATAATTCAACTGAGCAAAAAGAGAGAAAGAAAATCTTAGACATAAAAAGTGCTAATTTAAAGAATAGTACAGTAAGATTTATGAAGTATTTAGTAGGGTTCTGCAAAGCTTCGGTCCCAGTTTTGGTTTGGCAGAGATTTGGTGGCCAAATCTCCAAATCCAAATCGAATCAGGAGACCCTTTAATCTCTCCAAATCAAATCAAAACCCTCCAAATCGATTCGGAGAGATTAGGAAAGATTTGGCAATTTGGACATAGACACAGCTTTAAATGTTTTTTCTACATACTTCAAGGTAGCAGGGGTTCATGAATGCTGCGATGCTGGGGCAGATGAGACATCCGCCAGGAGTGCAGGGGGCTCCCCAGCGTGCTCAGCAGCAGACCCAGAAGTGGACCAAAAGCACTTCTGGTCCACTTCTGGGTCAGAGGGGGAGTGCAGTGGGGGGTCCCCCCTGCATGCCTCTGGCTCAGCAACTAGTACCTCCTGGGTCTGGGGGGGCACCCAGGGTCCCCCCATGGCCAATCACTAAGTTGGGGAGCATGGGGGCGCCCCTGGTGCACTCCCCAGTCAACCCAGAAGTGGACCAGAAGTACTTCTGGTCCACTTCCGGGTTCACCGCCTAGCATGCAGGGTGCCCCTCCACACACTTGTGGGATGCTCCATCTGCCCCAGCATCGCAGCATTCACAAGCCACGCCTGGTACCTTGAGGTATGTAAAAAAACATTTAAAGATATGTCTATGACCAAATCGCTGATTCTCCAAATCAGCATCGAATCTTCAGATTCAGATTCAGTCGAATTCAATCGGGGATAGTGATCTGAATCAACTAAACGAATCACTGTCCCCAATTCGGGCCGAATCCGACTCGAATACAGCTTGTTTTGCACACCCCTAGTATTTAGCTTAATCCTCAAGATTTCACCACAATGAAGGAGCATAGTTTAAATAAAATATCCTCTGTGAAAGAAGAAATGCCGGATTGTAATGAATGTTAAAATTGGCTAAAATATAATTAAGTCAAAATTTAATCCTTAAAGCTATTAAAGGAGAGAGCTACCCAATCAAAACCTCACACGTTCACAAAATGCTGGATTAAATACCTAGTGTTGGTGATGGCAAACCTCTACAGTGCTATTCCCCAAAGTATCTCAGTTATGATCTGGAGGGGCTAACATTAAAGGGGACCAGTGAAAATGATTTGTCCTTTGCTCCCTCTTCCATAAGTACAGCAAACTAACTTACCTATTTGGGAATGAGCATCGTATGCTTTAACATGCATAATATTACTAATGCCTCTCCTAATAATAGTCATTTCTCCTCCATCCAATTTTCTCACTCGAACTATTCCTCCAAGTCTCCAGTCAGTAAAGTATGCATAACCTGTATTGAAAGACATTTAGTACTTAGTTAAAATATAACATGGGATCAAACAATGCCAGAGATTTGTCACGTAAATCTAACTGAATTCTCAGATCTAACTCTTTTTAGGAAAAATATGAAAGGAAAAAAATGGCAGCAAGTACAAAATGATCACAGAATACAATTACAGACAAAATTCCATAAATTGACCTATTACAATATCTGTAGAAATGTCTTAATCAGAAGTAGACCCAGCCCAGAAAACCAAAATCCAAAGTGCCCTACAAGACCAGCTATGCAAAAATGTATATCCGATTCTACATCAGAATGTATTCAACCTTGTGCCATTTCAATTTCTAATATAATTTTCAAGACAGCTTGCTATAGCAAACCTTTCCAGAGTCCCTGATGATTTTTTGCAGAGGAATTTGCTTAATGCTATAACGGACCACATTCTGATATCTTTACTCCCTTTGTTTGAGCCATTCTTGGTAAATATTAGGAAATATTCTACACACAATTAAGACAAACTGGTAAGTTTCTGAACATGTCGAGAGGTCAACGGAAGTTGAGCATAGATGAAACCTCTTGGGTATTAGCACATTATCCATCTTGCAGCTACCCAGTCATGCTTTTTAGCAGCTGTAGTTCTTAGTTCAGGGTCAACAGATCCACAGAACTGATCATTTAAATTCTCAAACAATTACATAGAAACATCCAAAAAGCAGTCTTCAAAATAAGTAAACAATGCCAAATATATTTTATTGCAAGTCAACACTGTCTTTTATAGAAATCTTGATCTCAAAAGACTGCACATTATTTTGTCATATATAATCTCTGATGATTATATGGTCTTTTAATAGGTACATTTTTCAATGTTATACTCACTTGCAAAGATAGTAAGGCCAAATGGATGAGTCATCTGTGTAATACGTTCAAGAGTCCTTCTGTCTAGCCCATCAAAGGTACTGTGCTCAATTTTATCAAAAAAGGCATCAACCCAGTACAGCCTTAAAGCCCTAAAAATAAAAAAAGATTTACATTTTTACAAACAGGGTAGGACTAACATTTTCCCAAATAAGCAAACAATTTTACATGGTTCAAGAAGTTATTATGTTTTTTTATGAGAAACTTTTAAATGTTATAGAAATTTTGAGCTTTAAGAAAAATAAACACAGTCTCCTGAGAAGGTAACTGTCGGATTTTACAATGTACTATATGAGACAATGTCCAGGTTGCTCCTTCTTGGAAAAAAAGAGATACTCTTGATGGTGTCTTCTAATTGTTTAAAGAAAAAAACAAATTTACTTAAAAACACTGCTATGTCTTTCCTTCTGCATTTTTCTTACCCCCAGTCAATGGCTAAGCCATTAGGCCAGCCAAGTGTTGTGTTCACAATTGGTAAGGCATGGGATCCATCACTCCAGGCTCTCATGATTTTAGCAGGACGGAACCAATCTGTCCAGAATATATAACTAGGGGGGGGAAAAGAAGACAAAAGAAAACTCATGGGAAATGTACCTAACCATGAAGATATCATTGTTTTCCTTCAGTCAAATAGTTTGTTTAGCACGACAAATGCACAGTTTTAAAAGCACACTTCTCTTATCTGTGTCCTAAATTTGCATACATTAGAAAAGCTATAACTTTCTGTTGGCTGGTAGAAATGGCTCCACTCAGTTAAGAGTTTATAACTCTTATCCAGGTAGTAAAATAAAACTAAGTGGGAAAATACCCCAAATACACTGCACCTGACCAGGAAGGTATAAACTGGACATCCAAGAGCTAACAGCTGCATATCTTGTCAGAGTGGAGGAAGTATTTGCACACCTAAAACAAGTTTTAACAAGCCCTTCCTGTTTCCAGAGTTTGAAGGCCTTTTTTTCCCCCCATAGTCCAAGCCAAATTAGCCAAAACAAATTCCATATCCGTGAGTCAGTCCAATACCATAAGTAGACCTACTACCAACAAACATCCTCCACCCCTATCTGGGGCTTCAGATGTTTCCAAAACCTTTGACAAGCATCCTACTTGCAGGCCCAGCCTGGAGGCTTGGGGCTCGGATGACCCTGAGTTTTGCTTGCCATTGGCCATAAGGCCACAGGAGCAAGCTAGGGAGGAGTCTCCCCTTTCCATAAAGTGGGCATAAAGACAAGAACTTCCCACTCCAGCAGCTAAGTAGGATACCTCCTGTAATACTATACATTACTTGGCAGGTACTATCCCCGTGGCAGGAGAGCAGTCTTCCCCGACCACCTCAGTGGCTGCGGTATTCCCTTGCCAGGCAAGCATAGGACTACGCTTGATCTGGGCCCACAAGAGGAGTTTGAAGGACATATATTCAATAAAAATGGAGAAAGCAGAGGCATGCCCATCTACATTTTCCCCATAGCAACATCCTGCTGTCAACAGGACATTCTGAAGTATGTCCTACCCACCCACCTCCTCCAGATGACACTCTTAAGCCTAGAAACCTTGGTCTCCAGGTTGGTAGCAGCTGCAAAGGAACATTCCAGAGTGAATTCATCAGTATAGTTCTAGGTTTGGTGCATATTGGCAGGAGCAGGTGGATGGGGCAAAACCAGGAATGTCCTTGCCAAATCATGCTGTCACTGCAGTATAGACATGCTCAAACACATCTAGAGTCCTGACCTTTCAATGCACCTATAGTTGTAGAGCTAAAATTTGCTGCTTAATACATCTGTCTATCTGAGTAAATGAAAAGCTTAACATTCCAAAGATTAGATATCAAGAATGCTCCTTATCAGTTCATCACGACATTTTTAAAATAGCTCAATCACCTCTGGGATTGTTATTAAAAGTGAAAATAGAATTAAAGAAACTAGGCAAAGAATCATTAAAATATTCCATAATAGGGATAGGGACTTGAAGTATGTGGTAAAAAACTAAGCTTTATCATAGCCATAATGCAGAGAATTATAATTATAGGCAAAGTTTTTCTATCAAAGGAAACTCAGATTTTTTTCTTCAAACACAGTACAACCTTGTTATTCAGACTGTATCAAATATAGACAGAAGCATCTTTCAGGTTTCAAATAAAATTATTCAGATACAGAAAACGAAAGTCAACATTAGAAAGGATCCAAGTTATCATTCTGAGGAGCAAATGTGTATTAAAAGTAAGAGAGAGAACTTTATCTTTAGCCTGTGGGGAACAGTTTTCTAATCCAAATGATCCAAATTAACAGGCTTCTCTTGGCTTTATATCAATAGACAAAAGCAAAAGAAAAAAATGTTGTGCCTTTAAAGATAATTCTGTTGAGTATTCCTTTCAAGCTAAATCTGTATCACCTTGCACTTTGGTCTGGGTACTGAATTCTGTGCCAGAATAAAACAAAAAAATACTAAAGAAGAAAGCAGGAGAAAGAAGATATTTTGAAAATGATAAGTCCAAAGTCAGACATTCTGTCAAGCTGATGCTGTTTAAAACACATAACTTCAGAATCTTTAAAAACAAAACTCAGAAAGTTATACTTACCCAATAACAGGATGAACCACTATTGATCGAGGATTATTTAAATTCTGAACAATAGCTCGTCTGGATTTATCTGCCAGCCTCATCACACTAATGCTCCTATATCGAGGGTCTGTCCAATATAGATTCTTTGAGATCCAGTCAAAGGCCAAATCTTCAACACCTTCCACCCTATTGGCCGTCAGGATTTCTCTGCCTAGAATCCATAACATATGGCATAGTTAAAAACCTTCAGAAGCAGATTAATTAATAGGAAACAAAGAGGTTTCTGTTAGTACAGATTCTGCTTTTGCATGATCTTAAATATTATGTCTAAGTTGCTAAATAATGACAGTGGGCTTGACAGCGAATTGCAGACAACAAGCATCATATTCCTAAAGGAGAGAATATGGTTTGACATAGGACAGGAGCTGACAACCTTGTGGATTTTAATTTTGCCTTCTCCCAGGGAAATAACAGTTTGTGCAGCGAGGAATTCTGCCTAAACAGGCTAA
Organism: Alligator mississippiensis; assembly: GCF_030867095.1. Taxonomy (NCBI): domain Eukaryota; kingdom Metazoa; phylum Chordata; order Crocodylia; family Alligatoridae; genus Alligator; species Alligator mississippiensis. Next base: position 214,224,374 of record NC_081827.1, on the reverse strand, counting down.
GGATCAGTGGCACAAAGAAGGGCTATTTGTATCTCCTGTAACTTTTTTTGTTTCAGCATCACATCAGTTTTGGTGTCTTGATTCTGTATTCTTTGCATACCCAAATATCTCAGTAAGGAGAATAGGAGCTGTGGTGTACAAAGAATGAAAAACTGGACTCAAAGAATATCAGTGAGATGGCCAAATGTTGCAAATTATAAAATTTGCTGCCAGTGTAAATACCCCTACATATGGAGGGAGAAGCCATAAGCAGTAGTTTGCTTCTCACCAGAGCCATCAGTCTTCTGTTTATAAATTATATCTCTACTTGTGTCTGAAAAGAAAATGGTGTCCTCCTGTGCATAGAAATCAATTCCAACAAAATATGAAGGGCTCCCAGTCACTGGGATAATCACATCTTCCTGGGTAGAGAGATTGAATGGAATCCCACGTACTGCTAACTGTGATGAGAAGAGCAAGAACTGTTGCACAGCTGTAAAAAAAATAGACAAATTTTAATTCCTTATAGGCTTTGCCTACAGACTCAGGTGAGTCAAAATTAATCAAAGGAGCTTTTTAGCTTTATTTTTCTTGTTTTAAAAATGAAACACAAGGAATAAAAGGAATCACAAAAAATTAAGATGCGAAGGCAAAGAAGAAGAGAATATAAAAAAAATGAAAATTTCAAAAAAAGGGGGGAGGATAAAAAAAATTGTTGAAGTAATAAAATGAAAGAAAGAAGAAGAACAGAATCCAGCAGAGAACATATGTGGCAGGGTCTTTAAAAAAAAACAACATGGGACATATAGCAGTTAAAGACTCAAGATCTCATTACAAGAAAATACTGCTCCATTAAAACAACAATCACTGTTTTTTCATTACTCGTTATGGTGACCCACTGATAGACCACTGGCTCTGTGTGGCCTCCAACATTACCAGACCATAACTAACTTGACCATATCCTAGTTCTCTTGTGACACTTGTAGCAAGGGTAGTAATTTTAAAGGAGCAACAGTAGAAGTTGGCATGTGTAGCTGCCAACAGAAGCCACAGCAAAATAACTTTGGAAAGCTAACCGTAGCTAACCCAATGTGGCTAATGTGAATTGAGAAGGGTAACCCTTTATTTTAGCTTTCTCTAAATTCCTATTTAAACAGTTCTCCAAGTCCCTTCAGTGCTCCTTTACTCAATTCTTTCTTAATCTGCTTTTCTCTTCCCAGCTCTTCATCTCTCTCACCCTTTACTTTTACATACATGATACCCTGCCATAGCATACATATATTCTGAGGTCATTTTTTGCTTGGAGCAGAGCAATTATACCTGTAACTTCTTTTTATATAGTAATACTACTTACCACAGCCCTAACCCACTGCCTTACCAACACAATGTCGCCCATCTACGTGTAGATCAAAGCCCAATATGCATTTGCAGCGGTAACCCAGTCCGTCGTTATCTGTTCTGTGGCTGAGAACACAGATCTGTTCACAGCCCCCATTATTACTGCCACAAGGATTTCTTACTGGAAAATAAGATGGAAGAAATTGAACCGTCATGCTATAAACATTTTGGGTATCGTAAGTTTTTAGGTTTTTGGATTTTCCCTAGTCTTTCCAGCAGATCATTTGGAGATATACTGCCTCAGTGCCAAGGGAAATCTCACTGGAATTACGTTGTGCAGAGAGCATGAAACATGGGACCCAATCCTGGAAGGTTCTGAGCATTTCCCATGAAGTGCTGGACTCCCAAACTCCCATTAAAGTTAAATGGTATTCAGGTTGCTTGGCATTTTCCAAAAAATCACTCAGCACACTACAGGCTTGGGCTTTTAAGTCTAACTCTTTGGTATGTAATTTTCTGCATCCAGATACAATACACCATTATGTCTTATATACAGAACATTCACTTGTCAATGAGGGCCCAATCCAAATCCTGATAAGGTATATGCCTGCATTTATATTAATGGGAGCTGGATCAAACCCTAGAAGCCAAAATAGCTCATTAACAAAATAGGTCATTCTGAATATTGGTATATTTATCAAACATCGCTTTTAACAGTCTACTGGGGCTGGGTAGACTGTTAAAAGCCACTGGGTGATAAAGACCAACTGTGCATTCATGGAGAACAGTTATTACAACTAGCAACTTTTTATCAACTCTAAAGAGAAAATTGTTATCCCCTCTCTCGACTATCAGCTGGCTTACCGTAAGGCTGCCTAAGGGCATGATAAACTGTCACTCCATAAGGCCTCAATGAAGACTGATAGATAACTTGAGGGTTAGATTCTGAAAACTTATTAGCCTTCAACACTGCCATCTTTGTCCAATCAGTAAAATAAACGTTATGTTCAAAAAGACTTATTCCATAGGGGTGAGGAATCAGTGAGCCACCATGAGCTACCGTTCTCCTGTTACAAAGACATTTTTAAAGTTACATAAGGAATATTGTCAGAAAGATCAATTCACTTCATTTTGAACAACAGCAGAAAAAAGGAAACTTTACTTATTCATGAACTGACATCTATTTCTGTAAGTAGATGAATGGCCAAGATTTAGGTGGAAGAGACCAAAATTAGTCAAAGAAGTAAAGTTACTACCAAATTTACCAAAATGGCTTCAAATTTAAGACAATCCTCACAACAATTAGATTCTAGATATGGAAAATTACAAAACTGTTATAATTTTCCATGTCTAGAATCTAATTATTGGAGGGTCTTCCTAAATTTCTCCCCTCCACCCCGATCCTGCAGCAGAAAAGCAGTGACAAGGAGACAAGAGCAGGGGGTAAGGGGCAGGCGACAGGGAAAGCAGCAGTAGGGAGGGGGCAGACAGAGCAGGGCCGGCAGCAGTGGAAGCAGTGGCAGGAGGCATGTTGTGGTGAAAGCAGGGGTGGAGGAGCAGACAGGAGGGGGCAAGTGGCATGTGAAAAAGGGGCAGCCTGACCTTTGAATCTTGTCCCCCATCATCACTTATTCCCCACCATGTTTGACCCCCCCACCACTTGCCCCCTCAACCTACCTCTCCACCACCTTCCTCTCTGCCTTCCCCCTGCCCCACCCTGCTGCTTTCCCCACATGATCCGGACACTGAGGGACCCCAGAGCTGTTCCTGACCCACTCCTGCCCTGCAGTGCAGGGAGCAGCTGTGCAGACAGCCCAGCTCAGCCAGGGACAATGATAGCAGCACACAGGTGCCTGGATCTCCTCCCTCCCCCCCTGGCCAGGAACAGGCTAGAAAGAGGAGCCTGCAAGCTGCCACAGCTGCTCCCTGCAGCATGGGAGTGCTGGGGGTCCCCCTGGGCATTTTTACACATGCTCCAGGGGTGGGGTGGGGCACTTTAATTAAAGCACCCACAGCATCTCGCATATCATTGTCCCTGCACTTCAAAGTGGCAGCAAGGGCATGTTAACTAACTAAAGCTCCTTCAATGAGACCAGTGTAAACAAAAGCTTAGTTAACGAGCTTTAGTCAAAGTGCCTCCGCCACCATTTTGCAGCCCTGGAATGCGGATACATGAGATGAAGACGCTGCTGGAGCGTACTAATTAGCAGGCTCCAGCAGACTCACTTATCAAGTCTGCTCTGATGCACTGCTATTAAAGCACATCAGAGCAGCCTCCCCGCACATCTACAGGCACCCCCTGTGCCTACTTCTGCTGGCAGTTGGACAGCTCCAACTGGGAGCTATGGGGAGCAGCTGTGCAGAGAGCCCAGCTCAGCTGGAAACCACAGCAGCAGCAGGCAGATACCTTCTTTCAGAGTCTGCTCCCTATCAGCAAGGGAAAGGGAGGTGAACTGACACCGGAAGCAGAAACTTGTGTGCTGCTGACATTGTCCATAGTGAGCTGCACTCCCCGCACAGCCACTCCCCACAGCTCTCAGCTAGAAGAGTCTGATATTCAATTCTAAGATGAGGCTTTGTCTTCCCCATGACGAATGGAAGAAAAAAAACCCTCATCTTGGAATTGAGTAAATATGGTATAAATGTACAAAGAATAGCAAAAGCCATCTGATCAGAAAAGTTGGCACTCTCCAGAGATGTGCAGGACATGTAAAGGATAAATAAAGATGAAAAATCTGAAAGGGAGGAATGAATTCAAAATTACAAAGTGCATGACAGAAGAGCCAGCAAAGAGAGAAGATTAGGAAAGTCTGTAACAATTGGAAAAGAGATAAAAAATGGACCTCAAATAAACATGAGATGAAACATCAAACCAAGTGAGAATCAGATCTATTACACAGTAACATTTGGAGAAACTTGCAGAGGCCTATGGACAGAAAGGATCTACTAAGTCTAAACAAGTTACACATGGAATACAATGAAAATAAATGCATTACAATGAAATACCATCCATTAGGGGTTCACAGGTAAAGACCTTCTTGGCCAATACCAATAGCCAATTATTAACCAGCCATATCAGCTGATACCAATCCGAAAGCCAATCTACAGGAATGCAGCCGGGCAACTTGGAGAGCAGCACCCAGCAGACAAGTCTGTGGAGGGGAAAGGGCATGTGGGAGGGAAGGGGCATGGGGGGGGACAGATTGAGGGCCCCATGGTGAGGAAGGGAGTGGGGCAGGCACTGCCCAGCCAGGGCAGTGAATGGGACACTGGAGCTGGGAGCAGAGTGGAGCCACAGATGGCTCCTCCAGGGGGTGCAGGGATGGTGGTGAGGGGGGCGGCTCCCCGCTGTTGCACACACCCCCAAAGGCAGCATGGGGGGCATGTGCCCCCCCCAAAAATTTGTGCGTGGGATGGAGGCGGGCTACCTGCTGCAGGCTCAGGCCACGGGCTGCTCCAGCCTCTTCCCGGTAGGGGGAGGCTGAGCAGCACAGGGCAAGCAGGCAGAGGCAGTGGTGCTGTGAAGAGTGGCTACAGCAGGTGGGGCTACAGGGAATTTTGGGGTGGCTATAGCCCCCAAGCTGCCTCCTAGCACTGCCCCTGCTTGGGGTACTCCAGTCTGCTGCCTTTCCCTTGGGAGCCCTGTGCTGGTGTGCATCCACTGCAGCACAGGGCTCCCAAGGGAAAGAGGGCAGAGCAGAGTGCCCCAAGCAGAAGTGGTGCTGGGGGAGGCTTGGGAGGCTATAGCCACCCCAAAATTCCCAGTAGCCACCCCAGTAGTCACCCCTCCCAGCATGACCAACCACACGCCCTGCGCAGCTGAGTCTGCTCCACTCCTGCCTGCTCCAAGTCCAGCTCCAACCCAAACCCCTCACCAAGAAGAGGCTGGTGCAGCCCCTAGCCCCTAGCCTGCAGCGGGCAGCCCACCTCTGCTCTGTGCACAAATCTGGGGGGAAATATTCCCCTCTATGCCTCCCCTGGGGATGCATGTAGCAGCGGGGAGCTGCCCCACCACCCCTGCGCTGGACGAGCTGCCTGCAGCTATGTCCCACTCCTGGCCCCAGGGTCCCACTCACTGCCCTAATTGGGCAGCATCTTCCCCAGCCCCTGCCTCTGCCCCACTCCCTGCCTCACTGTGGGAGCCTCTATCTGCCCCCCGACCCCCTTTTCCCTCCACAGACTTACCTGCAAGGTGCTGCTCTTTAAGCCGACGAGCTGCATTCCTGACTACGTGCATGGTGTGGCTGTGCACATGCACATGGCCTTTATCAGAGACATGATCGGCTTACACAGGCCAAAAAAAGCCAATAGGCAATAATGTTAATTTTCCTTTTATCAGTGCTAATCCAATATGCAACTGATATATCGGTACACCTCTACCATCCATTTATATAATATACATTATTCCAACAATGTTTGAGTAGAACGGATGCTGGATTAATTAAGCAAAATGTTTCATTCACCTAACAATCCTTAACAGTATAGAAACAATAACTCAGATTCATGACATAAGGGTCTCTTCCTATAGATAAGCCAAAAATCTATGCTTCCAGAGCCTTCCAGTTGCAATAAGATATATGCTACAGTTTTGTAAGATATCACTCAGGAGGGCAATTACAGTTGCTTTTAACAGTACCTTAATACTATACCAATGATACATTTGCTAAATGCATATTTTTACCTTGATGTAAAATTGTCAGCTATATGAACAATAAGTTGTAAGTTCTCTTGGAAAAGCAGAGACTGTTCTAATCGCTTGCATTCCAGCCTTACTAACCCCTGAAAATGGCCTTTAAAAGTGCAGATAAAGGAGCAAAACAAAGATACCAACGTTATTCTTCATGTGAGCATTTCTTCACATACGAAGTAAACTGTGCAATAGATCTGTTTGCTTGAGAGAGGGCTGTTTTTTAGACAGTATACATTACAGGGAACTAGAAAAAGTGCAACTTCTGTCTCTATGTTACCCAAACAAGAAGCCATAGCTGGACATGTAGAGACAAGCAGGCTTCTCAACAATATACAATAAATAAGGCTTGACAAGTTTTTCCCTTGTGTGCTACGAGCACTCCCTATTTTTATACTGAAAATAATACAGAATCTCAGATGCTATTTGGTGATAACAGTTTGTAAATGCTGACTTACTAAACAGCTGTTACTGCAGACTTAAAATTAGGTTTAAAGTGTGATCAAGAGATTAGAAATCAGAACATTTAATGTCCTTCATGCAGCATGAGTTTGAGGAAGTTTGAATGAATGCAGCAAAATAATGCAAGGAAAAGACACAAAAAGAAAATGTAAGGTGAAAAGGTAATAAAATAATGAAAGATGAATGTAATCATGAGACATGAACCAAGGTATCAGACAATAAAAAGTAAAGTGAATGAAGAAGGAAGTCCAAAAAGTATAAAGGGAAAAAAGTGGGGTTCAAGCAGCATAAATCTTCAGGTTTAATAATGGAGAAATTATGACTTTCCAAATTTCATATGTCACCACATATAGCAAGGTACACTCCAGCACATTCTAATTATATTGTTATATAGGTCTTTTATCCAACTTGTTTTGTTGGATAGATCTTTATTTAAACTAGATCTAGTACAAGTAATGGTCCCATGTAATATAAAAAATAAGATTCTTTCCTACCTTTGAAGTCCATCATAAGTTACAGTCTCAATGTAATCAAACCGACTGTCAACCCAGTAAAGTCTTTTAGAAACAATATCCAGAGTTATTCCAGCAGGCCAGCCTAATTTTGTTTTTATCAGATCTTGACGGTTTGTGCCATCCATGAAGGCTCTTTCCACTTTAGGATCTCCAGAAAGACTATCCCAGTCTGAGAAAAATAAATAACTATAAAAGAAAAAAAATAAAATTCTGATGTTTCCTTAAGCTTTTATGTGGAAGCTATATTTTATGTAGGTTTTCAGAATGTTTTATCAGTTAAAATAGCAAGTTTTCAGGGTTGGAGCCAGTTCTTCAGCTGGCATTCAACGGAGACAAATGAAGTGACCTCAGCTGAGGACCGGGCCTGTTGTTTTTAGTAGTAACAGTGGATTCCAGCAAGAAGGGAGATTTTACTCAGAGGTTAACGGAACTTCTAGTGTGCTTAGCAAGGGACACAGAAATATTAATAAAATAGTCTGCAAAAGCTAGGATCAACTAGGTGGGCCTTCTTAAGGAAGATCCAACTTTATCATGCTTCTGAAATATATAGACTTGGAGTACATATAAGCTTCACAGGGTTCACCCACCACTTCAGCTTATGCTGCAAACAGTTCACAGTTATAAATAAAATCATGAAGAATAAATTCTACCCTTGGATGCACACCCACATATCTCATTGATGGATTAGTGCATAGGTACATCTTTTTTTTGTCTTAAGACAGACTCCAAAATGGAAAGTAAAAGTAATTTCCAGAACTGCCAAACAAACAATTCAGTGGTATGATTTAGCTTCGGTTTTATGTATAGATGTTTCTCCATGTTTAGTTAAGTATACAATGTTCCTCCCAAATAACATAACTGTACAACATAATATGTAGAAGAATACCTTAATTGCACTATGAAATGTAGCCACCTCTGGAAGATAATGCAAGATTACAGAAGATAATTCTACGTCAGTAAGTCTACACTCAAGGAGTTGGAAATTTGGAAAGGAAGAGTGTTAGATAACTTTTTTATTTGAATCTGATGATCCCCATGAAATGTTATTGAACTGCTAAGTTTAAATTTTCTTAACTCAGCCAAATGGATCACAAATTGCCAGAACTCTATGTTATATTTTATTCCCAAAGGCAATTGTGGCCTACTTTTCTTAGTTACTATTCCTTTACAAATTAATACAGGGATTTTAGCCATCCTCTCATTACTTCATGTTAATCACTTACCCAACAGTTGGGTCAAGAGCTATTCCTCTAGGATTTCCCAGATTTTCAGCAATGAGTGTTACACGGTTTGTTCCATCCAAATTTACCATGTCTATTCTGTTCACACTGGTTTCGACTACATACAGTTTATTGTTAACCCAGTCTACTGCTAGGTTTTCAGGTGTGTCAACTGAAACATTTAAAACTTCTTGCATATCAGAGCCATCAATTCCCACAGAAAAAACCTGAAAATAAAATAAGTGTTATTAGCTAACACTATTAAGGAACATGATGTTTTGTTAATCATAATATGAATCACATAACAGATGTTCAGCATGAAACCATCAAATGATCTTAACAATACAGGGCCAAATTCTTCTGTTAGCTGCATTCACGTAACCCAATTAAAAATTACTCCCTAGTTTAGGATTTGGCAAAAAGTAGAAAGCAAACACAAAAAGCAGAGAGTTCACCATTGCCTGTGATTCCTATAGCCTGTTCAAGTTAGTAACTCTCTTGCAACACAATGCAAAGGGCAAAGTATGGAAGTAAAAAGTAGCAAATGTCTTGCTTTTCTTGAACTAGGGATAGGCTGGATTTGCAGCATTACATGCTGAAGTCTAATCAGTTATTAAACAGGAGGGGGAGTACTTACTGCACTAACCGAGGGAGGAAACTGAAAGGAAGCATTGCTCAACAAAAGTGAAGGGGGAGAGAAAGCTCCCCTTCACATTCACAAATGACAAGCATCCCTCCTTCTGTTTCTGTTATTTTAACTCAACTCTAGCAGTGTGCTGCTCATTATGTGTGTCATTGTAATTTTACATATAAACTCTCATCTACATGAAACAAAATAATATAACCCTAGTAATTAATACTGTGTTGAAACACTGGTCACATCATTTTAAATAATCTGCCATTTCAGATACTGCTTAGTAGATGAACTGTTTAACCATCCCCACCACAATTCTGATACCCAGCAACGGAAGATTGAATAGGCTTTGAACCAAATAAATACAAGGTGAGTTAAGGAATCCTTTAGAAATGGAATGTGATTTATTGTGGAGTTTGCACCTTAGTTTGATTGTTCAGGTATCCACTTAACTGCCTTTGTTCTTACTAACAGCTCTGCAATTTCTGTTATGCTATTAATTAAAATAGCCATCATATATTATAAAATCCCCCACTGTACCAAGTGCTGTACACAGAAAAACAAAGTCCCTTCCTTGCAGAACATTTGGTGGAAAGACCCATTCAATAAATAGCATGATTATACCTTTTTCAGAAAGAATATGGAACTCCTGTTAGAATAAAAATGTTGGCTTCAGCCTGAAAACTATGTCGTCATGATCAATTCAGCCATGACAAATGGAAGCATTTTGCAAGAAAAAATAACAGAAACTGTGACAAGAAAAGAACTTTGATGCACATCCTATCCTTCCTTCAGGGCCATGTGGGCTACACTGCAGAGGTTCACCATGATTAAATGATGGTGTGGGGAAGACAAATCTCACTAAAATCAAACACTGCTTTGTGCCAACCCTTTCCATATAGGATCAGTAGGAAGCAAGCCACGGACAGAAAATCTTCCTATTTCCCTCCAGCATATGAAGTATGTATAAAAATATTTTATTATTTTAAATTGTTCTCTTTTTAAAGGTCTGAAGTTTGGAGAAATTGAATGTATAAGTAGTATGACGTAATGTTTGTAACATGGCAAGATACTCAGAAAGACAACAACTTCTTACTGACACAGGAAAATCTTCACTATTGGCTAACTTGGAGGAGAGACAGAGGTAAGAATCCCCCTGACTTTTAAATAAGTACCCCAACCTGTTTCTTAAAAATTACATTGCCTTACTTTAAGTTAAAGTTGAACCTGTTTCCTGTTTTCAGAAAAAAATTAAGTGTAACAAAATATTGGCTCATTACACAAAATACTGTCAATATTTGTTATCCAAAGCTCAATTACCGTTCCATTTAGAGTATATGGAGAAATCTGATTTTTATCATCTTGGAAAGTACAGCAGTTTTACATTTTAAATGATCAAGTTTCAAAAAATTACTAAGAAAAATTTGCCCAGTTTTGAAAGAATGTCTACTATTTCTCTTAATGAGGCTTTTGGACTCTATTTCAACTAAAATTAAAAGTTGCTCAAGACAGCATAATATAATAGCTTTCTTTGTTTAACATATCACATGTAATAGTATAGCTTGAAAAATGTGGTGATTAATATAAAACATCTCAAGAGACTTTTTTGTTAGAAAACAAAGATACAGCCTGCCTTTGCTCCCCAAAATGAAATGCTATCAACACATTCTGCTCCTGGTTTTCCCTACCTTCAAAACACCTGTATTTCACTTGAAAGCTCTACATACCTTATCTTGTACTGTGTCTGTCCAAAAGACTCTACGTAAATAAAAATGGAAATCCACTCCAACTGCAACTCCACGATTTTGTGATTGCATCAAAGTACGAAAACTCCTTCCATGAAGATCTCCAATGAGCAAATCACGACCATTTGAGAAAATAACTGATGCAACACCAGCTAAAAGTAAAGGTAACAAGAGGTGCTCAATGACAATGTGAATAGGTTATTTTGTAAATGGGGATTAATGGGCATGTCTGCATGAGACACTTAATGCGCAGAAGACTAAATTCTTCTTCCCACATTAGCATGGTGGGAAAAACCCGTGCTAATGAGCTAATGAACAGTAGATTTTAGTCTCCTGTGCATTAATGTCACTAAAAAAAAATTAAACTGTGTTAATGTGCAGTAGCACTAATTACAGCACATTCAGTACCTGTTACTACAGGTACTGAACTTAATGCACTGTAATTACAGTACATTAATGAATGTGTAGACACACCCAATGAGCTTCAGACTATGAACAGAACAAGTTACTGTAAATTGACATTTATCAGGGGTAGAAATGCCTGCCTATTGGTATAACTGTGATTATTCTGAAGATACATCCATTGCATCCACCTCAAAATTTGGTTCTTTAATTACTGCACAGGAACCTAGCTTTCATTCTGGTTTGCAACCTAGAAGGAACTGAGTGAGTAAAGTATATTATGCATCTATATCCTAAGCAAGTTTCTCTCTCATTCCCTCCTTTTGCTAGCTTCTCCTTTTTGTAATCAAAGAGGAAATTTTCAAAGATCTTTTTTTCTCTGTGAGAACCAGATTCTTTGATGCTGGCATACAACTTCTCTTCCATGACTGTTTATGTACTACCACTTCCTATATGTTTTCTTCATTCTCGTATTACATCAGAAGCTCTCACACCAAAGAAACTCAAGTTAAGACGACTTTGAAGAAAAGCTTTTTTGAAACTACATATCCATTGAAATGATTTGTACATATGTTTCAGAGGAATATATTAAGACACAAATTTTGCTCACCTTACTCAGAGAAAGCTCCCATTGGGTGCATCTACATATCCATTAATGTGCAGTGCTCACTGCACATTAAATTTAGTACTTGCAAAAGGAAGTACTAAATAAATGTGCAGTAGGTTGCCCTACTATGCACTAGTGCAAGCTTTTTTATGATGGTTAATGGTAGATTAATACTACTGCGCATTAGCCTAATAGCATCGTTTTTGCTGTGGTGCTGTAATGCACTGTCTACTGCGCATTAAGTGTCTTTTGTAGATGCGCCCAGTAAAGTCCCATTAAAGAGAAAGAGAAAATGACTGGAAACCAGGTATGCAATATACAAATAACAAGACACATGACAAGCAGTCTAAAAATGACCAATTAGTCAGAAAATTCTACAGGAAAGTTGGCTTTGTACAGTGAGAGGGCGCTCTGGAAGCAGCATAATCTTTCATACCAGTGAACTATTTTTAGTCTACTCTCCGTCTTTTAGCAGATTTCACTTATTTTAAAAAGTATTGACATTTTGACAAGTACATAGGAAATGACAAGTTAGCATCTGCTTTCCTAGTATAACAGCAACAACAAAAATGTTTGCTCCCGTTTACTTACTGGAAGTGTTAGCTCTACAATGTCGGTGATGCTCTAGGAAATAACCCTCCACACAATGACACTGGTGATGCCCAACACGATCTTCACACAGCTGGTCACATATACCCCACATCTTGCAGTCATCAAAATCTATTAAATGAATATAACACATTTATAAATAAAGGTCTGAAAAAAGCAGATGCCTTCATACTCTGAAAGCCCAGAAAGTTTATTCTCCCTGTTTTTCTTATATCTGTCTGCAAAGATTCTTTTCATCTCCATTTTTGTGCTGCACACAACAGTGCAAGACAGTGGGAGACAGGCAGTAGGATCACTGGAAACTGCCCTGTACAACAAAAGAAAAGGACAGATCCTTAATTCTAAGTTCTCCATTCATGATAGGAGGACCTCAAAGTACGAAAGAACAATCCTGTAAGCCTAATTCTGAAAAGTGCTGATGTCCTTGGGAGCTGAAGGTACTCCGCACCTTCCCAATGTCCAATCATAGTGTTGGATCAATTCCCATGAGACTGAGGTCAGTAACAGATCCACAGCATGAGAATAAATTGAAAGAAACATGTACCAGAAGTAGATACAAGATCTACTAAAGAACTGACCGACCTTTTTATTGTTGTGATAAAACTACTGTTGTGCCATGAGCACAAAAAACTACACCCTCTTAAACATTCTTAGTTAACAGAAACATTTCCATTGGTAAGAGTAGGAGCAGAAATAAGAAGAGAAAATGTGGAAAGATATTAGCAGCTTCTAAGTGAGTATTACAAGTGGAGGTAGTGGTTGAATGTGAATATATTTAACCACATGATCATTATATATTGTATCAATACATTTATGTATATCAACATTAATTTATATATATCTATAGAGAAGACTAGTGAGTAATGAACATACAGGAATAGGAATCTACAGGCCAATTGATACAGATTGTATCAGGTAGCATCAGATAGTGCCAGTTAACATAAAACAGATTTTAGCTGTTCATTTACAATACATTAAAAAATATTTTTTATTAAGAATGCTAATGACGATTCCATTATATTAATGAGACTCAACCAGAGTTCCATGTCACCCTGAAATCCTTTCCTAGCAAGCTGCAGGAGCCGCCCCTCTCCCTAACCAAGGACTCACCCCTCTCCCCAGCCCTGCCCCCTACCTCCTGGCTCCAGGGCTGTCAGCAGGGAGGGAGGGGAAGCCAGCAACAGCCAGTTGCTCCTTTCACGAGCTGCCAGCTTGCTCAGCCTGAGCGGGGCGAAGGGGGTGGGGGGAGGGGGGAGGAAGGAGTGTGGATAGGAGCCCCCCAACCTCATGTCCCTCACAACACTCATGGCTGGGGCACTGGGGGTAGCCGGGCCAGGCCTGCAAGGCAGGGGGGCTCTGATTCACCCCCTCCCCACCCACCAGCTCAAGCCGAGCAAGCTGGCAGCTCGTAAAATGAACAGCTCGCTGCTGCTGGCTTCCCCCTCTTATTCCACCCTCCTTCCCTGCTGACAGGGGAGCTGGGGAAAACAATCCAGTATCAATGCACGAAAATTAACACAAGTTCCCTAAGGTGCTTTAAGGCACAGCACCTTCATTTGAGGAGGGTTAATTTTTCACATGATCAGACACTTTAAAAGCACTCTGTGGCCATGCACGTGTGTCATCATGGCACAGCTGTAAAGCACTTTCAGGGGCCCAATCATGCAAAAAATGTAACTTCTATCTGCATCCAGTGCTAAAACGTTCTGATCTGTTGTAGTCTTTCTGATTTCTTTGAGACAGATGACTTGTTCTATTATTTTTCTATAGCCAAAAACAAGTGAAAACTGGCATTTTCTGAGAGGTGCATCAAGTCTATCAAGGGGTTTCTCAGGCCTAAAGAGGTTGAGAACCACTGGTCTAAACAGTTAGGAACATCCCACTTAAAACAACCAACTTGAGCTTTTATTGTAGCTTCACAAGATGAAGCTCTTTACAAAAACTGGCTGGATACTATGTTTTGAAAACTGGTGAAACCAGAGACAAACGCAGACAATACCACAGACATACAAAGGCTATAATGCATATTGCCTGCAGTTCTTCAATGCTGGCACACGGTGTATATAGCAATAGATATAATTAAGAAGCCAGCATCCTTTATTTAAATTCATTTAACCTGACTCTTTGGGAAATGATCTTGAAGAGGTTAGGGCACAAATCTGGCCCAGTAAAAAAGAAAGGATGGAGTGATGATCCTATTGGAACTTCACCTTGCAGCTGAATAGACCAGCAGAAGCTAGGAAACCAAACATCTTACTGGTTCAGAGGACCTACAATAAACCAGTATCAGAACCATTGCTCATGCGATGAACATCTGACAAATAAGGAAAAGGGAAAGATCTCTAAATATCAACCCCTAAAATGGGATTTAAAAGAACAAGAAGCAGCAAAGGTAAAGTTTCACCAGTTGTCCTGGGTGTTCTGGGGACCAGCCCAATGACTTAGACAGATCTAATGTCCAAGTTTCCAAATGCCGCTATTTTGAAGATGTCTTCCATACTGTAATCAAATATTTTGATTTCTAAGGATGTGGCTGATTCCCAGCCTCACAATGAAATATTCACAATTCATAAATTATGTCACTCTAAGATTGTGATATAAGTTAATGATAATAATGCTTTGTTTTTCTATATAGCTATCCAAAGGATGTCAATGAACTTTCATGCTGATGAACTAATCATAACTGAAAAATCATTTCCCAGGCTTTAATAAAACTACCCTAACTATATTTGCTTTATATACAGTAGCCATGTGTATAAAAAGAGAGACAGGTATATGTTAATCATAGCTAATTAGAGTTGGAAGGGACCTTAGGAGCTCAAAGTAGAACCACCCCCAACTATATCATCCCAGCAAAGGCTTTTTCTAGCCAGGTTTTAAAAACCTCCAAGGATGGAAATTCCACAACCTCCTTATTATTCAAGATAGTTATTATTACATCTGAACTTTAGTTAAGACCCATCTCTAGCTGTTACAACTATACAGCCAGAGAGGATCACATCTATGAACATTAAGCTCAGTGTTACAGCACTAGGATAAACATAATAAATTCATACAGCTCAGCATGTTGTTGTTTAAGGAAGCCTTAAAACAGGCTCAACAACTTGATGCTACATACATTTGCACTATAAAGGTTCTCTTTACCACTTACAGGTAAATGTGCACCGATACATCAGTCCAATATTGAATCACCACCAATATAAAGAAAATTGTCTATATCGGAAATCGGCCTGATGTGAAAGAGAATTTGGCGGATAAATGGCCCGTGCATGTGCACAGCCACAGCGCAGCACCTAGGCAGCAAGGAGCACAGCTGGCAGTGTGGAGAGCTGCATGCAGCTGGTAAGTCTGTTGTGGTGAAAGCAGAGGGACATAGCGGGGCAGATCAAGGTCCCCACAGTGAGGAGGCTGTGGGGCTGGAGCAGGCACTGCCCAGCCAGGGTGAGAGGGGCATGGGATGGAGCCACAGCTCATCTGGGGGGCACAAGAAGGGAGGGGGGGCAGCTCCCGCCTCTGCGCTCATCTGCTTATCCAGCGGCTCCTGCCACTGCTCCCACCGCTCATCCGGGAGAGTAGGGGAGAAGGGGGCCTCTTGCTGTATGCAACCTGGGAGGGTATGGGGGGGTGGGGGGAAAGGATGTGTGCCCCAGATCTGCATGGGGCGGGCAACAACAGTGCTGGGACGGGGAGATATGGGATGGCTACAGCAATTTTTGGGGTGGCTGTATCCCTCCCCTGTAGTCCCCTCCCAGCACCGCCACCACTGCCTGCCCAGTGCCGCCCTGGTGCCAGCCCCACCCCGCAGCTGCAGCCCACCCCAACCATGCAGATCTGGGGCACATGTCCTCCCCCCCCATGCCCTCCCAGGTTGCACACAGCAAGAGCCATCCCCCGCATCCCCTGGACAAGCCGCGGCTCCATCTCACACCCTGCCCCACCCCAGCTGGGCAGTGCCTGTCCCAGTCCCACTCCCTCCCTCACCACAGGGGCCTTAATCTGCCCCGCCCCCCATGCCTCTTCCCTTCCACCACAGCAGATTTACCAGCTGTACTCAGCTATATTGGAAATTGGAAATCGGAAAATGAAAAGTGACATTCTAGACAGTGCAGGAGTTCCATGAGAAAGCCATTGTTGCATGATCCCACTAGTATTTTCCTGAACCCTGAGAATCAGTGTTTCTACCTACTGATGTTCATCAGGATCAATATGCCAGCTTTGACTGCAAATGTGCTTAGAAAATCTCACTGAGATGATACAGATGGGTTCTAGAGGTAATTCTCCAGTTGCTGCTGAATTTTTTTTCCCTAAAATAGTGGCATATCTAGAATTTTCTTCATGGTGTTTTAAAGTAACTTTCAGACTGAAACTTCTTTTTGTCTCTTCCCTCTCCTCTCCCCCAAGTGTGAACAAATCAATATCAACTTGTGTTGTAATTTACAGCAGAAGTAACCAACATATTACTGACAATAATTTGGAAATGGCTTTGGCACTGAAAGTCTGAACTTGTTCACTTTGAAAGATGCAAGGACAATTGGAATTGGATTACTTTGCTAGAAAAATAGCCTTTGTATTGCTAGCTAAGTAATGCAGAAAGGTGAGTGAACCCAAAGAAATGCAAGATTGAACACAGCTTTGTTACTAGA
The DNA here is from genome assembly GCF_030867095.1 of Alligator mississippiensis. Taxonomy (NCBI): domain Eukaryota; kingdom Metazoa; phylum Chordata; order Crocodylia; family Alligatoridae; genus Alligator; species Alligator mississippiensis. The sequence continues at coordinate 214,207,533 of NC_081827.1, read as the reverse complement.
TTTTTCAGCTTTAAGCACTGGCTGACACACAGTAGAAATAAACATCAGATATTAAAAAAAATCACAGCTATATAGTAAATAAGAAGCAGTCAGGAACAGACAACCAGAGGACTAACTGAAAACTGGGGTTTTGAAAAACAGTAATTATCACTAAAACAATAGATTAATCTTTCTGGACTTAAAACAGTAAAATCTGGTTTTAAACTGTAAACTGGAAGTGTAATCTATAGCATAATACAGTTAATAAGCAAATGTTTATTAATCCCTACATTTATCTATATGTTAAGCAGAAGAAATGACCCCCAAGTCAGATGCCACATTGCACCAGAAGCTAAGGGAAGACTACCCTTCTTATATATGAATCACTAGTAGAAAGAGAGTATGCACTGTTCCTCTCTCAAAATGACTATAATCCATCTCCTCCAATGGAATACTATATCTCCCTTGGGAAACATTACCTTAAATATGGGGGTGGGGAGGGGTTGTCAACCTCTCCAAACAAGTTCAGAGACCTGAACTTAACAACGAGTCACCAGGAAGAAGACAAGGGTCACTGGCATAGCCCCCAATGCATTCCCTGAATCAAAGTTAAAGAAAAGTGCTTCTTCCATGTGCATTTCCTTTACCCAGAGCCTGGCAGCTACTTCAGCCTATAATAGTCGAGTCACTCCTTTGTCTAATTGAAGGTATTTCTATATTGCAGAGACTACAGCTTACACAGACTTGACCTAGCTGATGCTCTGGAGAGTGCAGAAGTTCCAAAAGAACTCCAAAAATCAGCTAGCACAAGGCTGTAAGCCATGTAGCCACAGAAGAATGAAGCTCAGCGCAAGTTGCAAAATCAATTGCAGAAGCTGGGTAAAGCGTTGAGGTCTGTTATGCTGCAGATACCCTGGTACTAATACCTGAGCTAAGTAGTTTAAAGCTGCTTTGTGTGTACATAGACATTCCCGATTTGCAGAAAAGCCAAATGACTCAATCTACCTTTCAGTTCTGGAAAACATTTTTGGTTTATAACCTTGGAATATGCAGATACAGATACAGGTATAGATATATGAGAAATGCAGCCCTCTGCAGGGACAATGAGTAACATATTTGTTTTAACCATAGCAGACTGCATTTTTTACATAATTAACTGGATTTCCCAAATGAACAGCAATATACACCAAGACAGCATTAATGAGTTCTCCTAAGGCACAAAACAATAAGAAGGGCTAAAACATCAGATGTGAATATAAAGGTACCCTGAGAAAGCAAAACTTTATAAATACGATCCTGAAACTTGAGGTTTAAAAAAAAAAAAAAAAGGTCTTTACTTACCAGTTGTAAGGCCCTTGTAAACCCTCCCCACCACACTGTCCTGTCAACACTGGTATAATTCTGTTGTTGAGGCCCCTGCCACATGTTACACTTAAGGCATGATTATCCAGTTAATCACACCTTAAATTATAGCCCAGCCAAACATTCAATCAATGGCATGATAAAATGAGAAATAAGCCTCACAAAAAGTATGCAATAAATTTGTGGCTTGTTCCAATTATGCCTATTAACTGAATGTGTAGCCAAATGCTTCCCTGCATCTAGTGGCCCCAATCAGCTGAGGGCTCCTGGCTACAGGAGCTTGCCATCTGCTGGTGCAGGAGGAGCCTGGGATCATAATTCTGCTCCCTCTGCACTGGCAATAAGGTGTAATTGGATCTGATGCTGGATCCCACAAACACACCTCCTGCTGTGCATGGGTGGCATGGTAGGAGGCACAACTGTGTGGATCGTGCATCAGATCCTATCATACCTTTACTTAAATATCTGGCAGGAGCCAGAGTAATTTTTTCTTACTGTGTCCCTATTCATTCTACAATTTAATGCCACGACACTTAAAATTTGCCTACTTATTATATAAATTGATTCACATGAATATATCAAAAAATAACGGGTATTTTTTCCCCAATCGTGTGGAGTCCAAACTCCCTGGACATCTGTGAGAAAGTCCAAACTTATACATCTGTATAACTACTGTTCACTTACCAATGCAAGTACGACTGTCATTGCTGCGTATTATATATCCTGCAGGGCAAAAGCAAGTTCCTCCAGTTGGTGAAGAATGGCAGCGATACTGGCAGCTCAAAGCAGCACAGTTTGATATGTCTAAAAATAAAATGAAGTCAATTCAAGATGCCCCTTACTATTATCATCTCAATAGCAGCTATGCAGCACAAAAGTATAGGTTATAGCAGTGTTGGTCTAAGGACATAGGTAAACAAGGTTCTTTGGGTAAATCTGATATCTTTTATTAGACCAACTTAAATAGTTGGAAAAATTCTTCTTAGCAAGCTTTCGAGTTTAAATACCCTTTGTCAGGCTGAAGAAGCATCTGCAGTTGGTGGAAGCATCTGCAGGAAGAGCACACACCAACCGCAGATGCTTCCTCAGCCTGACAAAGGGTATTTGAACTCAAACGCTTGCTAAGAAGAATTTTTCCAACTATTTGAGTTAGTCTAATAAAAGATATCAGATTTACCCAAAGAACCTTGTCTGCCTATGCAGCACAAGAAGCTGCATTGAAAATTGAAACAAGATTCAAATTTCTGTCAGTCCTGTTGAAAACCTATTCAAAAAGCATCATTGTAAATAGGAAACATATTTTTTCTGTTTCTTGCCATTTTTTATGTCTTTCTTAAAACACAGTTGGCTTCATTTTTAATTAGTGGGGGCTGTACAAGAGGAGCCTTATGGTCCTTCCCAGTGCTACGATGCTATGACTCACAAGGAGTGAAACTGTATGTGTCCAGTGCCCCCTGAGAACCAGACTGAGTGCCTCAAGCCAAGTACCCCAAAAATAGTTACCCAAGATCATAAACTTGTTTTTAAAATTCTGACCAGTGACTTGCCTCACACTGAGGTTAACCAGTAAGTTGCTCATGTGCTGTAACCATTGGATCACATACTTCCTCTCTAAGGAAAACTAAAATTTGTGGAATAGTGAGAAGCAGGAAACGTAGACATGACAAATATTTTTCTGTCAAACTTTCTGCATAAGGGTTCAGCAGAACCATCTGGGCATGAAAGGCACCTTTTGGTATAAGGAATTAGAAGAGTGTCGTGCTTCCAAATTCTCAGTTCTATTTAGGACACTAGAGAGACATATAAAAAGATGTCGGCTTTCTGTTATTCCATGTATTGCTGATTCAAATACTCACTGCAATGTCTGCCTGCAGTTATGTTCGTTTCATCTTCTCCTGCAGGGCAATCTACTGTCCCATCACACACTTTACCAAGTGGAATACACTGTCCTGACTCAGGACAGGCCCATTCCCCTGGGTAACACTCCTGACGACCAACCTCTACAGAAAAGAAACAACAAGAATATGTAAAGGTATTACAAACAGCTTTTATGACAACCCGCCAAAACATCTCCCATCTTTATTATTCAGCTCCTCCTCATGACAGTACACAAAGTTAAAGAAATAGCATCTATTTTTCTCTGTCATGCTTTTCCTTTGTTTTCAAATGATAATATAGGGAATGTTCATGCTGTTAAGTGCACCGTTTCAATGTTTTTCCCACTGTTCAAATAACAGTATTCCTTTTTGTTTTTTAGCTTGATTGGCACATAAGAAACAGAACAAGGGTTTTGCAGTTTTGAAGCCTGCAAAGGCTAATCAAAAGAGAGGGAAAAGGGTATCATGGAAATTTCAGTTGAAAAAAAAGTTTCTTTTTGCCTAAACTTTTTGCCTCTTACATATTTCTTAGACAATCTCAGCTAGACAAAACTACCATAAGATGGATAGACAACTGGCTCAACAGATGTAAGCAAAGGATAATTATACATGAATCCAGGTCAGAATGGCAGGATGTTTTAAGTGGAGTCCTGCAGGGCTCAGTCCTGGACCCGCCACTGTTCATTGTGTTTATTACTGCATTTATTTGAATCTAAGACTAAGTTTTTCCCCTCCAGTCAGCATGGGGAAAAAAGTTCCTCCTCTTATATTCACATGCAAGGAAACCTCATTAAATACATTATCTATCATTAAACTTCTGTCAAAAGAAGCACATGCTCAATAATGGAAACCAACTAAGAAGTTGGTTAAGTGCAGCTAACACTGAATATAAAACACATGGCCCATACTAGACAAACACAGACATGGACCGATGGCTTGAAGTTCCGGCAAAGTAGGTTTAAATTGGATAGCAGGAAAAAAAAATTCACGGTTAGAACAGTGAGTCAGTGGAACAGACTGCCATGGGAAGTTGTGGAATCTCCATCACTGGAGGTGTTTAAGAGGTTGAACTGGCATTGATCCAGGATAATTGAGGAGTAGCTTGGCGCGTCTACATGTTCATTAATGCGCAGTAGTTACTGTGAATTTAGTTTAGTACTTGCTTAATGAAGTAATAACTAAATGCACAGTAACCACAGTTACTGCGCAGTAGGGCTGGCGCACGTTTTTTTAGTAACGCTTACACTACTGCGCAGTAGTGTATTAGCACATTTTTTGCCCAGAATGCTACTGTTCAGTGTTATTAGGCTACTGCGCACTAAGCATCTCATGTAGACATGCCTGCTGTGCCTGTGCTGTACTATGAGTATTTCATATGCTTATGAGCTATGTTGGTCGCCACATGGGGCCAGAAGGGAAATTTTTTCTCCTCCTGCTGCTACATGTGTTTTGTTTTTTACAGCCTTCCTCACAACCATTGGGTGTTGGCTGCAGCCAAGGCTGGGGATTGTCACTGGAGTGTGCCTATGCTTCTGCTATGGCGGAAACCCAAAGGTTCCTCGCTAGCAGGTGTTAGCACTCTGCTCAGGGTCAGACCAATCACCATATTTGGGGTCCAAAAGGAATTTTACCCCGTGGTCAATTTGGTATGGACTGTGGGGTTTTTGCCTTCCACCACAGTGGGGGACATGGCGTTCTTCCTGAGATCTTTCAAGCATATTTTAAATACCGTACAGCAGCAGAACATTGACCACTGTGATTCCTCTGCTTTACCTGTGGCTGGTTAGGGTGCTATATCTTGCGGTTTTGTCAGCGTTGACTGTGTAGTTTTGTTAATAGGTTAGACAATGGATTTGTATAGGATTGTTTTGATAGGTATGATCCTACCTCAGGCAGGGGGTTGGACATCTGGAGGTCTCTTCTAGTCCTGCTTCTCTATGATTTTATGATTCTATGCAACATCACTTCAATACTACCAATTTTCCCTCAGAAATTCTAAACACAGAAAATTGTGGCAGAAAAGTACTATTTTCAGCCTATACCTTTTAGTTTCTAGGCATTTAGTCTACCATTGAAAACAAACAAATCATAAAACAATAGACACAGTTCACAAAAGAGGTGATTATTCAAATAAGCAATTTTCCATCAAAAAGCAATTTAAAAATATATTGACCAAACCAAGGCCTACATCTATGATTTTCTGCTGCAGTACCCTAGTCTGTCACTTAAGGGTGCCATGCAAGATTATCAGTGTTAGGTTTGCAAATACCTATGTGTGAATCACAAGATAAACCCAGAGATTTCAAATAGGAATCCACAGTGTTAAAACCATTCTGACTTCTTGTCAATTTTCTGAGTTCCTTGCAACAAAAAAGTTGCTTCATTTTTCCCTAATCAAAAAACAAGTAAAATTAAGAGCTGAGGGGTACCTTGACTTTAGCAAGGGGTGCCATGAATCTAAAAAGGCTGAGAACCAATGGCCTATGTGTTCAGTTCTCATCATCCGTACAATCAGCAGAGGCATAACTTGAAATTTTGGCACCCTGGGCAGTACAAGGAGAGGGGAAGCCAGTGCTTACCTCCCTGCACAGAGGCTGCAGCAGTTGTGGCAATGGCACAGGATGCTACTGCCCCAGTTTGCAGCTTAACAGTGGACATGCTCACTGTGCTTTCCAACTAAGTAGTATGGCTTCACAGAAGGACTTACTTGACTCCCACAGATGTCTACTTAAATTTATTATTGCCACTGGTGCAATATCAGGACTATGAAAACAAATTACTGGAGCATAGCCACTTCATACTCACTACCTTAGCAATATCCCTGCCCCATAAGTTATCAATAATATATATTATGTTAGTAGAATAGTATCTGTAAATATTGTTTAAGTTTTCTAAGGGCATGTCTAAAGGCACTATATTGTTAAAGTTTTCTAAGAGCACTATATTTTTAAAAATTCTCATAAAATAGATAATGTTAGCACTGTGGTTAAGGACATTTTGCCTTGTAAAATGTCTTATTTTAATTAAGTTTGCTTTAGTCTTTACCACATCCTCTTTCATCTTCATTATCCTCACAGTCATCATCGCCATCACAAATCCAGCTCTGGTGAATACAACGGCCACTTGGGCAAGTGAAGAAATTCCCCCTGCAAGTTACATAAGCTGAGGAAAGGAACAACATAACACATGGATTAGTCCAAGTGACAAAACGATTACCATTTGTAACAGTTAATTGACAGATAAATAGAGAAATCAGTCATTCAGAACCTCTCCTAAAGAGTATCCTCAGCTCAAGATTTCAGACATGTTCTAAACTTTGCTTTTTTACCCATTTTAGAGTATTTTTTCCTTGAAGAAACCAAGAAAGAATAAAAAAGTGCTTCTCTTTTCCTAGAATGTGTGTGACTGGATCTAATTGTTCCACATTTCCTGCAGCCCCCCTCCCCTCCCCCCCCCGGCTTCTGATCTGTATATGTAATGATTAAAACAAAAATGAACCAAACAGTTTTTTTAAAATATTAATAATTATTAATTTAAAAATTAATACTTTTTAAAATATTCAACAACTACTGAACATAGGAAACAAAAGGAGTTACCTGCAATTTGAGCTAACAAAGAAATTAACAAAACACAAGGCCATTTATCAAAAAGAAAATTTCCACTAACTTCAGTGCATATAGTACTATACAAACACATATTTCATGGCAAATTATCCTTGAAGAATACTTCCTTGTTAAAGCAGCACAGATACCTTTCATTATTTCAGAGGAAAAAGCAAAGTAAAAAAAGCTTTTCAATTTCCCTTAAGATGCAACAGGGCCCTCCTCTTCCTCCCAGAAAACTGTTGTGGAATTTAAGAAAACAAGAAATAGTCTTAATGCAACCGACAAAGAAGCTAAATAAAACCATCATACTGCAAGAGTTTTCATCGCTCCTGTCTCCACAGTCATCATCATGATCGCAGATGAAGGCTCGAGGGATACACTCTCCATTAGCACACTGAAACTGGTTATTGGCACACCCATGAGCTGAAAGATATTTGAATGTAGAAAAGCAGGTATATATATATTCAGATTCTGTAAGTAAATTGCAATATTTATATTACAGGGAGCATACATAATGCAATTACTATGACTTATCTTGAATGTAGGACTTACTACAATTAGCTTCATCAGAGGAGTCCCTGCAATCGACTTTACCATCACAACGTTGGCTTGCGTTAAAACATGCTCCATTTGCACAAGATAACTGTTCACATGTTGGGTAGTCTGCAGGGAAAAAAAGCTTCAGTATCAGCATCATTGTTAGAATATGAAGCACCTTCACTATCATGTGTAAAGTGGTGGGCACAGAGATTTAGAAAGCTCAAAAGAAACACTAGAACACATCGATGGTCTGCCTAATCCAGTATCCTGCCTCCTAGACCAGGGGTTTTCAACCTTTTTAAATAAGTGTGCCCCCAGCAGCCAAATGCGGAGGGGGGGGGGGGGGGAGAAGGCACACGGCCAGATGTGGGAATTGGCAGCTTGGGGTGGTGGATGGCAGCAGCAGCCATCTACCATGTGCAATCTCCCCTCACCACCCCTCATGTCTGACCAGCTGGGCAGCACCTGTGCAGCCCGCAGAGGGACACTGCTGCCCTCACCCCACCCCTGCTCCTGCGAGGTGGTGGTGCGGGGTAGTGGGTGGCGGTGCTCCATCTCTGCTGGCCCATGCGTACCCGCTAATGCCTTCCCAAGGATTCCCAGGGGTATGCACACTCCCGGTTGACAACTCCTGTCCTAGACTGAGTGATCACTCAGTACAAGATGGTTCAGAATACAAAGCAAGAAGCTTTACAAGAAACTAGGCAGGCCAAGAGAGCATGTCCTTAGGGACTCCAAAAAACTTGCCAAGCAAATAATTCAAAATAACATAGGAAGTTATTTAACATCAAAGAAAGCAAGTTATGAGCAAGTGATTTATTTATTTGCATCATATTTTAGATTTTATTCACCTTAATAAAGTATGTAACTATATATGGAGATATTAACACTCAGTTTAGACCCTCTCAAGTTCAGATTCTCAAATGGAACCAAAATGTAAGAATCCTAAGATTAAGATGCTGAATTCCCACCAGCTAAATATGGACAGACTGATTTAAATATTTTCCCCCCTAACCAGTATTTAGGTTTTGTAAAGTAAAACATTTTAATGGGGGGGGGCAGGAAGCTTCTAGTTGTTATGCATGAGATGATAACCATCTGCGTACGAACCAGTGTAGCGCCATCTCAGACGCATGCAAGTAGGCACAGCAACTTTCAATAAGACTATTTACATAGAACAAATGCTTGTAGAAACAGGAGAGAGTTAGTTTATCTTTTTGCTTTAAAGCTATTTATGCCACACACAAAAAAATTAGAATGAACTATTTGCTCTTTTTAAGTCTGTCTAACCTATAAGTTTGGCAAAATTTCATTTTCATTCTAGGGTCTTTATACAGACTGAACTGGAGGTTTCACACTTCCCTCTAACCTTCTCCCATGATATCTGAGAAGATATTTTTTTTTATTTCAAGTCATCTAACCACCAATTTTTCTCTAATTATTTTTCTCTAAACCCCTAAATGCTTCAACTGACTAAATGAATAGTAGGTGTTCGGGGTACAGGTTGTAGCTGTGTTGGTCTACGGACATAGGCACACTAAGTTCTTTGGGTAAATCAAATATCTTTTATTAGACCAACTCAAATAATATATCTTGTTTAAACTAAGTCAAATTGTTGGTCTAATAAAAATATCGGATTTACCCAAAGAACCTGGTCAGCCAAGAAGGTGATCTAGAAACAGACTGCTGAAGGAAGATATTAGTAAGTGATCATTCCACAAAATATATTTTCCAGCTTTTTGTCAACCATGAGGCCTAAAATTTTCTTTTTTTTTTTGTTTTTTTTTTGTTAATGAATGCTGGACATCTTAAGTGAGTACCAGCTCCTAGAGGCAGATACTTTTAGAAAAAGCACCAAATACATGCAAGATTCATGATAAAAAATATCAGAGTTGGCAAATGTTGTTTCAGTGGGTTTCTAGCAAAAATATTCAGCTCCTGGGATGTTATAGGGGATAAGTTTCTGAACTGAATAAATGGATTCTAGTAGCTAAGAGGGAAATCAAACAGAAGTGGGATACTTAGCCCTGAGGTAAGTTATGGAAACAAGTAGGTCTGGGTATGTTGTTTCTTGGTCAGGAACAGTTTGGTTGAAGAGAGCTGAGGTGCTTTAGGGAAACTGAGCTAGCAAGAGGAGGGATTTGGCAGTAATACTGAGAATCTGGTAGCAAGAGAGCTAATAGTGATGGGAGCTGATAAAATAAAAGCTACATCACAGAGCAAGCGGTTGTGACTGGGAAGGAAAATTGAAGGACTAAAAGAAATAAAGTACTGTTTTCCCCTACGTTGCCATTTACTGTAAAATGCTCCAATTTTCTGCACCAATCAAAATTTTTCCCTGTAATCTGTGCCAGTTCTTCACTTACAAAACATAATCAGAAAAGGGCAGGTGGGAGAGGAGGCACCTCCCTTGCTGCAGCCTCGCAAGGTATTTTGGGCCCCAACACCCACTGTTAATCACTTTCCTGAGCTAGTTTATTTAAACATCCAAGCATTTCTTCATTGTTAAAAAGCAAGCGGGATAAAAATATTCTTTCCTAAGGCTTACACTTTCATTCTGCATTTCTGAATATTTTAAACCTGAAATAATAAATACAATACTTAGCTGCTTTCTATGAAACAAAAGAAGGGGGGAAAGCAAATAATGCACTTATTTAGTGGAAAAAAAACCCATACTATTTCTATGAAGTAAAAACAGCTTCAATAGACTAATTAAATAAATGACCCGTAGCTGAAACATTGTTCTGATGTTTATCTTAGCCTCTGCATGGGTAGTTTTTCCTTGCTGTTAATCCCATTAGCAGTAAAATGGACTGTAGCTTTGAATCTCTTTGTTTCATTTTATTACATTTCTAATTGCCATGGTACTTCATATTGATAGTATTTTGTATTTCCTGGGTCTCAAATATTGTAACTTATTCAGAAATAGTTGAAACTTTATCACTGTCACAATTTAAGTCTTCCACAAATATCACCCTGCATAAAGCAATGAGTAAATTCCACTTTTAACAGATCTATCTCTCTAAATTATAACTCTAAAAGAAATCTGCATTTAAAAAAACACTTTAAATACTGTACTTGTGCTAGGGAAAAGAGCCAAATTAGGGACATTCCCTTTACCATTTGTTTATATCCAAATAAGTTTAGAAAGGAAAATGACTGGATGAAAACAAATAGTGCTTATTAATACCAGTGCACCAACTTCACTACTGGAAATTTGCATTAGGATCTCTCACACAGCAGTAAAATACATCTAATCTAATCTATAGTACATCATAAAATCACCACATGATTCATTAAGTTTTGTAATTTCTGCTTAGAGTCCCAGTCCTTGCAAAGATACAGAGGCAGTAAAATTTACCAGCCTTTTGGGGGAGTACCTCAGATGTATCATCTTCATGGTTCCTACTTCTCTCTGCACTATTGCTCTTTCCTTAATAATCTCAATAATCCTACTTTTGATGTCTTTAGTCACAGTCATCACTTTTCTGATTTGGAAGGATTGTCAACACCTGTCTCTGTTCAGCCACAGTGGTTGCTGCTGAATGACATAAGACAGACAGTTCCTCTTAAACCTGAATGTGGTGGCTCCACAACAGTCACAGGAATGCTGGCCTGTGGAACGATAGACTGGGTGCAATATTAAATGTTGGTCTCTCTCACGGCAGTGGAGAGCACTATTGCTAGACGACAGGACAGGCCCATTTCCCATAACATTTTCTTTTTTCTCTCTCATTATGAGCATTAAATAATACTGCAAATGTTACAATGTACAAGTTCATTTTAAAGCATCGTGTCTGCTGGTCTGAAGAAAACATTTGGAGCACAGAGGGCAAGCCTCTCTTGCAGGATCTGGCACAAACTTCCTTTGTGACCCACGAGGCCCACAATGGCTTTAAGGGAAATACAATTTGCTTACAGAATGTAGACTATAAAACATAGCTATTAGTGGTAGCAAGAAGCCGGGCTAAAGAAAAGTTATACTAGGCCTAAAATTGTAAACAGTAATGGCAAAATCATTATTAGTTATGCAGTATTGCATGAAGCACAAGTAAGGCAAAGGTTTTAAGACCTGGGAAAGTTCATAATTAATTTATGGCAATCTTGACAAATAAAATAATGCAAATAAGTTTTAAGCATAACATGTTTTTGTTCCTGGCAAAAGGGTTTTTTCCTTATTTTTTAGAAGCATTCTTGACATACATTGATTTATATTAATAAGCTTGATATGATAGGCCAAGAAGCTTAAGTAATGGAGTCAAAACAGTATAAAAAGGGGTATAATTTTGCAATCAAGTTGATGGATAAGAAATACCTCTTGGCACTGGTCAGATTCAACTCTTAACACTGCTTTAACCATTTAACTACCTAATCAACCATATTTTGCTAAGGTGATGGATTTGTCATTCTTTGATTTTACTATAACCATATAGAAAAGCTGACCAACATTAAAACATATTTAATATTGAGCTCAATATTAAATTATAAATATATAATATATAAATATAACAAATTAAATATAAATACAGTAAACATTTTCTTAGAGGATTTTGTTTGGTTTGGTTTGGTTTAGCATTGCTGCTTCAAGTTTTTCAGGGTATGAAAAACAGAAGTTTCACCTGAGCCAATTTTGGCTGAACCCAGTATGATCATGGTAATGTAAAAACTTCAGTAAAAGTAAAGGGGAAAATAATTGGCAACACTTGGAAAGTCATTTAAACTGAAAAATTCACTGAAATGTATATTTTACTAATGTCTTGTCTTCAAAACTATTCTTTTAAAAAAATTACCTCATGCACATTTGCTAAACAAAGTCAAACACCATCTCTTTTTTCCTTCTAAACTTTCAGAGGATATGCATACCAAGCTGTGGAAGTTATTGGGCTCCCTGGCCTCTGGCAGACTCTTTAGGCATTTGTATTTGTGACTTTAGATTTGGCTGTACGTCTATTGTATGGAAAGACTCCAAGCTGATGGTCTTGGCTGCGTTTTATTCCAGAGTACCATTTACTTCTAAACTACTTTTCATTTTACAGAGAGCAATCATTTTTAGCCACTTGTAGTAGGCTAGAAGGGACAGGCTGTTAGCTGATCACATAATTTGTTGGGTTTCCTTTATATAGCACGTGAGTATGTGCTTTTTCTGTAAATAAATCTCTTAATGACATTTTATCTCTACTTCCTGTATTAACAACCTAGCATCTTGTGATCTGCTATTCTTTCTAGATTTGTTTCTGAGAGTGTATTTTGCAGTACACTCACTCCAATCTTGCCAGCAATACTGCAAGCCCCAGTCCATTTCATACCATACGAACGTAACTTTTCTTTATTATCAGTGTTATAAGTTAATAGACAAGTTGACAGACATAGATAAGCACAAATAGAATCTCTTGGAAACGCATGGTCTCTATTTCCTAATGCAGCCAGCAGTCCTTCCAAAGGGAAGCCAGGTCTTAGGGAGGCCCTATGTAGTGCCACCATGCAGCTCAGACCTTTTGAATCAACGTTGGTTTTAGACTGGGAGAGCAGCAGGATCTCTGTCCACTGGGCTCAATAAAATTATACTCTTTACTTTCATTATGGCCAAGTCCTATCGTTTCCTTCCCATGAGACACACTACATATTTTAAAGTTTCAAATGGAGGAATCCAAACTTTTTGAAAGGATTAAAATGTCCTCAAAATTGCAATTTGGGAAGAAGTGCCAACAAGAGTAGCAGCTTCTGCTTTTTCTAACCCATAGTTAGTATTATTATTTCAATGCAATATCTGGGAAAAAGATGCACATTTAAAAATCACTACACCGAGCTCTATCCAAATAGCTCCTGCTGACTGTTAGACAAAATAATATTGATCCAATATTTAATGGCTAATGCCTAACCTGTGCAAGAATAGCTTGCAAAGGATACAATATGTAAAGTCACTCATTTCCACATACAAAAAACCTAGGCTAGTGCAAAATGAAAAATAAGGAACACTGATCCCTTTAACTGCTTATATTGCCTGTGCACCTTCAGGCCTCGTATACTGTGCAGGCAAATTTTGCAAATGCAACTTACAAGCCTAACTGGGAAAATTTTACTTCACAATTTAAATTCCTTTATACTTTATAATTTCCCTGCCTTGACTGCTGCAATATTTGAAAATTATCTGCAATAATAAAAAAATGACTTTTGCTCCTAGAAGTATTTTTCTTATATTTCAAGCCATCTACTATCTGCACTCTACTATCCCAGTTGTTGGTGTACAAGTCTGACATGCACAACACTGAAAGCTCCCATTTATATTCTCCATGAATGTAATGTGTTTGTCCCAATTCCCAATGAAATTACCACTGGTGAGAACCTGGGCTCATGTCAGTCAGTAGTAAAACTCCCACTAATTTCAATGAGATTTCAGTCTAGGCCACACTTGGGTCTTTGACCCTACAAAGAGTTCACCAGGTGCTTATATATACAGAGAAGTGAATAACGCAGAAAGTTAAACATCTGGTAAATTCTTTGTATGATCAGGAGTTTGACCTGTATGTTTTTTTCAGCAGTATTCAATGAAGGGCAAATACTTTTCACTCTACTAAAAACCTTACCTCACCACTGATATAACTCCAAAGGATGCACATTTCATATGAAACAACACCGATATCAAATAAAAAATGTTAAAACTTCCTACAGTTTTTCTATTGACACTTATATACCTAAACCTAAAATGTAACAAATAAATTATTTAGGATAAAAAACAAGGCATTTTCCCTACACAGTTTTCAGAAACTGACTTAGAAATAAAAAGAAAATGTAAAAAATTTAGGGCCAAATTCTGCTTTTGGATACATACTCAAAGTTTCTGATTGCAATGACAATACTGCAAAGACTCAACTCTAAAAATAGTCTTTTATATTTTCCAAAGTTTAAAAAAAATGTTTAAATAGAATCTTATTCTTGAGACTTGGGCAAACAAAAAAAATCTCCTGACCACATGGCAACAGTATAGACTTAATATATCCCACAATAATGGACTTGTATCAGAGCATCAGCTCTAATCCATGAAAGAATCTGCAATGAAATTCTGATAACAAGCAGCATATTGTGGTCACTTCTGTCCATCAACAAGCTCTTTAATCTTACAATTTGATTAAAAAGTCAAAAAAGGGATGGGATGAAATCAGATCTAGTGTGAAGATTTAAATGACTTACGGCAGCCTCTCTCATCTGTTCCATCAGAGCAGTCTTTAACTCGATCACACCTGTACCCACTTGGGATACACTGTCCATTGGAGCATGTGAACTGCTGACTTGAGCATGTCCTCCCTGCTATAAGAAAGAGACAAAGGGTGAATCTGGACATGCAATTAATGCAAAGCAATAAACTCCAGAGCAATTTGAGCAAGAGTAAACTACTCCCACGTGCAGTGTCTACATGTACACCCAGGACAGCAGCAATCTGAGCCAGGGTGGAGCAGGCCCAAGCTGGCAGGAGGCACGGGGTGTCTGCCCCAAGTTCTAGGTGGTGGTGTCGGGTGGCAGAGGGGCTAGCTGGGGCATAAGGGTGCTGAAAGTGCAGAGCCATATAGCTATGCATCACGCAGGAGTATAGACCCAGGCTGACTGGGCAGAATTTGTGCCCATGGCTGGTATCTACACATGTGTTTAAACTTTAATTATGCCAGCATAAGATAGTACTATTGGAGACAGTACTATCTTATGCAGCATATATTAGTTTACTGCAAACTAATACCATAGCACATATAGATGCTAATGCTTTACTCCACAGCTAATTAACCTACTCCCAAGTAAAGCACATAAGTAGGTGCAGCCAAAGTGTTTAGGTTTTCACCAAGCAGAGAGAGGCATACAGCAAACTACTTTTCCTCTCCCCTGACATTCACATTTGGTTTTTTATTACCCAGTTTTTTGCATAAATATATGATATTTTATTACTTGACTTTTGTGCACCAGGCAAAAATAAATGTCACCCTGCCAACCAGGAAGCAGGACTTATAGTTGGGCTTTTCCTAACACACAGCCACATATCTAGAGTTTGGGATCACTGGATCTAAATTGTGGTTCCCATGGACCCTCTTCTGGTTCACCTCAAAATTTCCCCTCCTTGCTGACAGATGACAGACTTCTCACAGGGAGGAGAAGCTGGATGCATATAGCATTTATATCTATAAAAAAATAACAACTGAAGCCTGAGGCAAAACATGCTGCAAAAAAATGTCACTCTGTTCCTATCCATAGCTTCTTTCTCAAGATGATTGGGACATATTAACTTTCACCATTTAATTAACCTATAATTTATTATTTATTTAACTTAGATCTACAATGAAACTAATATTTTGCCCTAAGAATGAAGAACACCTTTCATTTCTCTTTGAAGGAGCAAGTACCAGAAACACCTGAGAGAGCATATATAAAAGAAATGTAACATGAGAAGAGGATGTCATGATTATATTTATTCTACCTCTAAGATTTAAATTCATACTTTCTGCTATACAAAGCAATGTTAAAGACTTTAAATGATAGGATCCCACTTAGCTTTAACTATAGTTTATTTGTTCTATTACCCAAACATGTTACGTATTAAAAAGAACTCACTTAGATTGCTACCACACAAATGGAGCAGAATTTAAAGTAGGAGATAAATTTGGAAATTGCTTTTTTAACTACAACCAAATTTTTCATTGGTGAACTGTTTCTATATTAATAACCACTAAACCATCAAGAATTGCTGTGCAGGCCCCTCTGACCTAGGAACAATAGCTACAGTAGCTAGCAGCAATTTATAAGAATGCTTGTTTATCTGAACTAAGTCCTGTCCTTTACTATTTCAAGACAAATTAATTTGGGATGTGAGAAAATCATCCAAGGGTGAACTTATTAATATCTTGATCTCCCTTACTGCCATCAATATCTTACTATAGATCAAACAAACATTCAGCCTAGTTATCACCCTTGATTATAACTGGGATCTTAATCTGTGCCTGTACTAGTGCTCCCAGCACAAGCTTTGATATTGTTGCAGTACCCAACTAGAAAAAATAAGTACAGCAAATTTAATTTCACCCCATTCATTTCACTTCTCTATGTCTTTCAGGGTTGTTTCTGGTTAACTCCCAGGAACAAGGTTTCAAAAACAATGTTTTAAAGAAAAGAAATACCACCAAAAGGGCTCCAGATCATTTTAAAAGGGAACAACAAGAAGTGCTCTTAATTAACAAAAATAAATGCATAAGTGACTCCAAAGTAGCAGAACCACCAGGATTCTACTGTACAGCTCAGGGCCGCCTTCAAAGATGCCCACAATTAATGAGCACCCATAGAACTAAGGCAAATGAAAGTGACCCAGTTCAAATGCTTATCTAGAGCGGTTATCTTTTACATCTACTGTTCCCATAGCAGATACATAACTAGTATTTGCCAAGAGGGAGCTCAGTTTTGTTCCCCTCTGTAGTAAGGACGGAAATGAAGATCTAAGATGATGTGCCTTGTCTGATAAAAGTTCTGATAAAAGTTAAACCTTTAAGACTCTACTGTAGTTAGTAATGGTGTAACTGAGCTGTAGGGACAATTAAACAGTTTGACAGATAAGTTAATATTTAGACCCAAAAGCCACCTGTTTAAAAGGGAAAATAAATAAATCCCTCCCTTATTCAACCAGTGGTCATTTTTGATGGTAAAGGCAGCGGTCAGCAACATATTACTAACACAGGCTGCATCTTGCAACCCAGCCAGCACCATGAGCCACCAATCCTCTCCAGCGACCATGAGCAGAAGCTGCAGTAAAGAACAGCAGCCCCTTCTACACAGGTCAGAGGAACTGGCTGAGGTATCAGAGGCGACTGACAAGCCATTAGCAAAACACAGACCATATCAAATGACACTTAATAAAATGTGGACCAGATCAGACCTTCATGGATTAGATCCAATACCTTTGTGGGCTGGATCCAGCTCATGGCCCAAAGGCTGCCACCCCCTGGGTAAAAGTACCCACTATATATTCTCTTTCTTCTTTTGAAATGCAACCAAGGATGAAACTTGGCCCACTTTGTGGCAGTCTTCTGAAATCACTGTTTGTCACTATGACAAAATCTAACTAATATGTACAAATTACAAAGTCCAGTTATTCAGTCACCTAGCTAGAGTGTTTAATAGCTCACCATCAATATTGAAAAGATCCTGCTCTATATCTATTATAGTTATACTTTCAAATTATTTTTGCATTAAAGCAGCAAAGAAATGTTAAATACTTCTGTTTACAAACTGTAACTCTCATGTGATTAACACGTATAGTACCATCAAGATATTTTACTTTCTATGGGAAGTATTAACAGGAATGGTGTCTCAGTGTTAATTATCTGAATGATAATGCACACAAGGCTATTCCAGACACCAGAACTTTTGAGGATCTGACTAGGAGAGATAACTGTTCAGTTCATTATTGAATCTAGGTCTGTCTAGTATCTTGTTAAAGAGTGTCACCAGAAGTGACACTTGACTCTCTCTAAAGATTTCCTTACATTCCCTTAATAACTCTCTTTTACCTGAGGGTTGTTCACTTTGCCTTTTATAGATTTCAGCCATTATGAAGGGAAAAACTGTACACTTTTGTTTTATTGGTTCTGAGATTGATAAATATAACTTTGGTTAAAGAATGAATGAAGAGGCTCTTACTTGAAGTTGACTGAGAAGTGTTTGACTTCTCGTCATCCATTTTAAGTAAATGATATAAACTTTCCTTTTTTTTCTTTTCCTTTTTTTTTTGGTGGGGCAGTTGATAGCATGTTTCCTATTTCTTTGTGGTTAATATGCATCCATTTTCATTTCTTTACCTGCAATACCAACAACTTCAAGATGATTTTGACATTTTAAGATTTAGAAATGCCTATTCAGATTTATTTGCCTATATTCAGTTTATTTCAGATTTAAGTGCATTCAGTTTCCAACAGCTGTTCTTTAGAAAGACTGCTCTGATACAGGATCACTATACTTGCAGTAGCTTTGTTTATCTGTGTGAGTTTTCAATATGTTTGAATACAGTGAACTCTTTCGCACAACCGGTATAAAAATACAACATAAACATATAAATACTTACGGCATTGTTGATGTTCATCGGAAGCATCTTCGCAGTCTTCTTCATCATCACAGACCCATGACTGTGGGATACACTCTCCATCAGTTTTACACTGAAACTGATTTTCCTCACAGGTAGGTTGTGCTAATATAAACAAACAAACTGATAGTTATTTCAAAACATTTGCTTGGGAAACTTTTAAAAACTAAGACTAAATTTAAAATAGTATTAACTTCATATAAATGTGAAACAATTGCTAATTATACCACTAACTAAGTATCTGCAACACCCAGAAGCCAAGGAAAAGGAACAAGGAGATTATAGTTTTAGGTAAGTCCTGCATTTCTGGAGTTAATGAGAACTGCTCTTCCAAACTAACCAAAAGTAGGGAAGGAGTTGAAACAGCCTAGTTTACAGGCCCTGATTTTTTGTGCTCTTTACAGGTAGCTACTCAAAAGAGGCCTTGTACAAACATTCAGTTTCTCCTGGGAGAGTTGCTGCTCTTCCACAAGCATTGGTGATGCACTGGGGGGGGACACAGGGAGACATGTGCCCCCCCACATTTCTGCGCTTACAGTGGAGCACAGGGCTGCAGCCTGGCTGGCAGCAGTGGGGTTGGTAGTGACAACATGAGTTCTGCACCAACAACAGGGCATGGGGCTATAACCTGGATGGACCTAATGCCCGGCAGCACTGGTAGTGGTGCAAAGTTGTGCCCCTGCACTGTCAGTACTTACGGGTCACCTAGGCCCAGGAAAAATCATGAGCATATAGATACTCAGGCTTTTTTCTCCCAGACTAAAAATGGCCACTCCAAGAGAAAAATAACATAGGCAGAACTTAGGTTAATTCACTTCCAAGAAAGTTTCTCCTGGGAGAGCGAATGTCTGTACATGCTGCCAATATAGGCTGACCATCGGTCATCTGGGTTAGCCAATCAGGGCTGCCATATCTACTGATGTCGTCTGCTACCAAGAAGAATAAGGGAGACTGCAGAGCATATTGAAATGTATGTACAGAGCCCCCACCCCTGGCTGCACAGTGTCAGCACTACAAGCTCTCCACTCTTCAGGGCCTCTGTATTTGAATGTCTGTGCACGTGGTTCTGGGTAAGTTTTTCTACCATGAGAACAAACCTGGGAGAATTTTCCCAGATTATTTGAATGTGTGTATGCAGCCAGAGAGATAGAAAAGAAGATAAGATAAAATGGAGTACAGAGATAACCTAAATTGAGAGTCTGAACCTTATTCTGATACAATTTACACAATTCCTAATTAAAACTTATGGTTAGAATCACTAGTTCATCACAGTCCAATTGATTTATATAGAGCTTCTAATGACTTTCTCACTGAGATCATGTCTTTAAGCTTCTACCAGATTAAAAGCACTGCAACCCAATACCCTGAGCCATAGAATGGGAAGGATGGAGTATATCACTACACAAGCAAATCATTTAAAGATACTAAATGAAATTGTGTTGAATATTTCTAACACAAAATGAAGAGTAAATTATTAAATTAAGTCCAAGGAAATTAAAAGGACAAAACTAATGGCACATAACAGGCAATGTTAAAAGTGTGTGCCCAGAAGAAAAAAGGAATATTTCTGATGTCTCAAGAACTCTGTTACTTTAATATATCTACTTAGTATTTGTATTAGGTTGTTGGTTGTAGCAAAAGAACAATTTTTCCAACTATTTAGTTGGTCTAATAAAATATATTTGTATTATAATATGTAAGTAACATTAAAAACAAAAGATCAATCAAACAAACCTCAGCGGATTCATTTTCACCTTCCACCTTTTACTTTAATACCAATAGGTAAGAAGAAGAAAACAGAAACCCTCATTAAGGTCAATGGGGATTTTGTTCAGTTGCAACAATCACTCCTTTCTAATGGGAATTACTTAATTCAGAAGCAAGTATTGCAGGAAAAACAGCTCACTATAGCAAAATGGCAGTTACGTCTAATGCAAGGCATTTTTCATCCAGGACTTCTCTGGCTTTGAGGTTGGCTCAGCTATTTATCAGAAATTTAGCCTTTCCAGCTATAAGAACCACTTCCCTCCAAGTATTACAAGAGTCAAACTAAAAAAATTGGTCCAATATGGGAGGAACCAATATGGCTTAGCCATTTCACACCAAATCAGCTGACAAGGTACAAAAACTAACTTAAATAAAGAATGGATTAACTGCTCCAGAGCCTTCTGAAACAGAAAAGCACTAGAATTTATATGGCAAAATGTAGATGGGCTTCTAAAAAGAGCTTCTGAAATGTTTTCATGTTTGTAACATTTTTAGCATTTAGGTGAAAACTGACAGAACCTTTCTGAGCTGATACAGCACATAATGCAAATGTTTATGTTGCCCTCTAGCGACTCTTCACAGCTAGTGAAGTTTCTCAGATTCAAAAGACTGCGGCCTGTATTATATTACCACTGTAGCGTTTGCATATGCACAGTATTTGAGTTTATTGCACTGATAAGTGATCTCTGAACATATCTAGCATCCACTTTACTGACATCAGAAGGAATGCTTTGGCTAAGACAGATGGCCCTGGATACTGGAAAAAAGTGCCACATGTGATCTAAATCTCTTTCAAGGGGAGAGTTAGAAATCTGGCAATATTTTAATTGGAAGACAGGGTAGATATCAGAACTGTGCAAAACAGGCCCTATTCAATTCAGATTCGGCTCGAATCGGGGATAGTGATTCAATCCATTGATGCGGATCACAGTCTCCGATTCAATTCGGCTGAATCCGAATCTGAAGATTCAATGCTGATTCGGTGAATCAGCAGTTCAGACATAGACACAGCTTTAAAAGTTTTTTTCTACATACCTTGAGGTAGCAGTGCAGCTCATGATTGTTGCGGTGCTGGGGTGGATGCAGCATCCCACAGGAGCACAGGGGGCTCTCCAGGTCTGCCAGGGAGCATGCTGCCCTCCCCCCCTTTTTCCCCTCGGATCAGTGACTGGCCACAGGGGGACCCTGGGTGCCCCCCCAGACCCAGGGGGCACCAGTCACTGAGCCAGGAGAGCGCAGGGAGGCCCCCCCTGCGCGCTCCCCGGTGGACCAGGAAGTGGATCGGAAGCACTTCTGGTCCGCTTCTGGGTCTGCTGGGGAGCACGCTGGGGAGCCCCCTGTGCTTCTGTGGGACACTGCATTTGCCCCAGTACTGCAGTGTTTAGAGGCCCTACTACCTAGAGGTATGTAGAAAAAAAACATTTAAATCTACGTCCAAATCACCAAATCTGTCCAAATCTCTCCGAATCGATTCAGAGGGTTCCGAATCTATTTGGAGAGATTAAAGGGTCCTCTGATTCAATTTGGATTGGAGACTCAGCCACTGAATCGGGCCAAATCTCCACTGAATCAAATCAGGGACTGAAGCTTTGCACAGCCCTAGTAGATATACAACTTTATAGACTAACTAAATAAGATATAGAGAGAGAGCACTAGTTTCTGTGAACCCAGGTTCACTTCTCTTATTTTGATTTCCATGCTACCAGCACCACAGAATTCAAGAGACATGAATCAATAATTAGGGCCCCTATACACTTGCAGGGAGGCTGCTCTGACATGCTGTAATTACAGCACATCAGAGTGTGGTAATCCACAGTACAGTGCTAGAGTGTGGTAATTACTGCACTCCAGCATCACTTGTATGAGTATCCCTGCACTGAAAAATGGTGGCAGGGTGACTCCAGAGACACATGTACCAGTGTCCCTGCACTGGAAGATGGAGGTGGTAGCACTTTAAACTAAAGCTTGTTTACTGGTATACATGACACTCTCGGAGCTGCACTAATTAAAGCATCTCTCCCGCCTCCTGGAGCACACTTATAAATGACCTTACAGTCCATAGCTGGTACCCACCCAGCCACCCTTAGGGAGGAGCCACTGAGACACAATATAAGATGAGCACCTTGGGATCTGAGCACTCTGAATACTTTTAAAAGAGAGATGATGCTTTGAATTAGCTCTATGAGGATTCCACTTACGGCAGCCAGCTTCATCTGTATCATCAGAACAGTCCCTTGCACCATCACACCTCCATTCTGCAGGAATACAGCGGCCATTCCCACAGCGGAACTGTCCACTCTCACACCCTGTAACCAAGTAATACAATAGGCAAAACCATTACATCAAATAAATACTGAAAATCATTGCTGTCAACAACCACAATTTATGTAGGACAGAAAAAAAATATTTAAACATTCCTTTTTTCAGATAAAAAAAATTGATTGAATTTCAATTACAAGCCCAATGAATTTCCGTGATTATCTCAATGTAAATGACAACAGATCTGATACAGATTTAAAAAAAAAAACCAGCAGGTTGTTCCTGTCTAGCCTAGGAGATGGTAACATTTATAATTTTTACACAGAATAGTCAGATAAAATGGGGAAGTCAGGAAAAATGGGGAGGCCCTAGTCAGGAAAAAGTTTCCACACATGGAAACCAGAAGTTCATTGTCTGATTATTGACTCGGATTATAGAGACTTAAATGAAAGTGAAGAATGACTTCCCATATAATTTCTAAACATAAGTCTTTCCTGTAGTCCCTGAGGATATTTTTTTAAAAGTCAAACTAATTCACTTAGCTGCTATGGGAATTTCACTTTACCTGTCATGTGCTGTTATCTAGTCCCAAAACAGAGATCCAAATTTTTTTTAAATTAAGTCATACTAGCTGAAGTCATACTCAGTGAGATATGAGGAAATAGATTGATAATTAACATCTTAGAAGCATAGACTGCTAGATACTTTAAGACTTTGTGGCTGATCCAAAGCTGATCTGCTGTCAATCAGACTCTAAAAGCCCCTGCCCACCCCAATTAAGATGTCAGTGAACTAAAATACTGTTGCAGCAGTCCTTGTTATCCTGTGTAAAGGCACCAGGATCAGACCCTTACTGGTTATGTCTACAGACATCTCCCTACACCCTTAAAGAGTAAAATACACAGTTTGGGACTATTTGCTGTAATCCAGTAAAATGAGAGGGAATGAACATTTTTCCAGTTTTCCAAAATAAGGAGATATAATTAGGTTCAACAATATTCTATTTCACATGCCCTTGGTCAGCACCCTAGTATAAGGAATACTAAAAGAGCAGAGGCAGCTGCAAAGACCAACTCCAAAAACAACTGAAAAAAAGCAATATCCTACTTTAATGAATAACCAAGTGATAAAATAACCTGTTTCAATTATCCTAAGTGTCTTGTCCAAGAGATATCTTCAGTAAAGATAAAGCACAGCCACCTGATTTTGAATTATGACAAAAATAATATGCTACCCTAAATTTCATGTAAAACTAGGCATATCAATACTGTCACATAAACACAGTTAAGTGATGTATTCCTAATGGATACAGGCAAATTACTTTATGCAAGGAATGTTCAAATCTGATTGTCTGGTAGTAACATCCTGATTTATAATGTATCCTGCAAATGGTCAAAAATTTCACTTGGATAAATGGTGGTACAGAGTGGTACAGGAGTATGTACACCCAAATACCTTCTGTGGACTAATGTATGATGGTGGTTGGTGGTGCAGGTCTGGGGTTGGTGGTGCAGGTCTCTTATCAACTACCTTTAAAACACAACAACCTCCCTTGCAAAAATGCCCTGAAGGAATGTACACGTTCACTCTGGAATCCCAGGCTCTCTTGCTGAATTTTGCTCTTCTAAGCAACATTTCCTCATAAGATTAGCAGTTATACTTTTTAAAAGTCCTAGTAAATACAACATCTATGTATTAATTCATTGATTAGAACTATCACTGGAAATAAAACTTAATTTGTATGCATATTTACTGCATTAGTGTCATCCAAAACTACAAGTATCCTAATAGTACCCATCTGAAAAATAAACTACCATGCAGAGTTTAATCAAGATCCAGAGAGTTTCAAGTTTCTAAATGGAAAAAAAATGCTTATAAGCAAGCAGCATGTAAAATCATTCCACTGTATATTATTATCTGCAAATAACTAGCCAGTTAAAATTCTTAAGCTTTGTCTAACATATAGATAATTTGCTTTTGACTTTCTTTCGCTAAATTATTACATTTAAACATATCCTTAGGTTGGTATAAAGTGAGATAACAACATTGATTAAACTGTCTGGAAAACTTTATAAACAGCAACCCTCATATTGTATGAAAAGCTAAAACTGAATATTAACAGAATACCTTCAAAGCAAGCAGTCTTTTTCTACTCTTAAGTATTTTGCAAAGCTGTAGCTCAAATCTTTCAGAACTATATATGGTAAGTGCTATACCAATACCCATTTATACAATTCATCAGCAGACCTATTATAATTCATTTAATTATGGCATTAGTCTTTTCAAATGTAATCTTCCATGTTTACTTACTGCTCTGAAAGCTGCAGTTCTGATATAGTTTAACAAAAAGCAAAACAAGCTAACCCTTCACATAACATTGTGTTATGTTCTCTTAGTATCTAAGTGGTTAGCTCAAAGTGATTGTTTATTTAGTAAAAACACAATGTCCTCCATTTGAAAATAAATTATGGGTAAGAAAGAAGTGAGAGTAATCTGCAGGTTCAAAGGCATTTCTCACTGAAGTTCTAAAAGGCATGTTTTTCAACTGTGATCAAAAGAAATTCTGCCCATTAAGAGAAGAAAGCATGCAGGATACACTTGATTACAGAATCCATTGATAGAGGTGTTCAGGATCTAAAAGTATGTTTAAAGAATAAAAAAAAAAGAAAAATTACTGTGATTGAGTCATAAAAATAATAATGTCAAAAGTAACTCCAAATCAAATATGCCCATTAAATATATTTCACAAAAAGCAGTTTCTAAAGTCTTTATAAGATTCTGCATTCAAAGTTTTAATGAAAATAAGAAAGGTAATTGAATCTTCAACTTAACTATTAATTTAGGGAACAAGTAGTCATACCAAGTAGTAGTTACTCACATGATCAGTCACTTGAATCCAACAGAGCTATTTCTATTAAACTGCAATGCAACCTAAGAGTATGGACTCACGAGAACAGCAATAATAGGAGGCTATTAGAAGGTAAGGAGAGTTTTCTTGTTTATTATCATTATTTAGGGGATGTCAGGATTCACTGAAGTGGTAATAATTATGGACAATATTATTTTACAGAAGATTTTCTTTTTAGTAAGTACATCTTAAAAATGGCAAGGTAGTTCATGAATCAGTCAGAAACTGCCAAAAATGAATGCTAATGAGCTATTTTCTGTAAAAAATCTGATTTACCCTGACAGAGGTTGTTAAAACCAGGTACTTATTTCAGAAAAACAAAATCCTGAAAAATATGTACTTAAACAATAAAACAAGGAAAAATTTACTCTTTAAAGTCATATTTAAAAATTACTAAATGGAAAGTATATAGGTGAATTGCTTTGCTTTTATTGCATATTTTTATCCCTCACACTTTAATGAAAATTTAGAATAGAAAGATACAAGTGTGTACTCCATGGATCACACAGGAATACATACAAAAGGAATCTAGGAACATTTTTAAAAAATGTATGAAATTTTGACTTTTCAAAAAAATGGTAAATGCCCGTTTCAATTATTAGGTGTTCAAGAAAGGAACTAGGGCAAAAAGCAAATAAATCTACTATATTCCAAATCATCATTGCACTAATGAATTATGACCACAGATCAAAATATCTCCCTCTGGAAAATATATGTATTACTGTTCCGGAGGCTACTTCTAGACTTACTACCATTGTCAGTTCTTATACTACTACTGTTGTTGCTGCTTCTTATTCCACAGCTGTCTACCAGGTAACCTCTTGTAGTAGATTCCTGACCAGGTGTCTAGGGTTTACAACCCACTTATGCCAGAATAGAGAAGACCTTTTTCCATGGCATAGAGTAAGTAAGCTACCTGTGCAAAAGACTGTGACTTGCTATTAGAGTAAAGCAACATGAAACAATTGTATTAAAAACAAAAGATTTAGGAACAAATTTCAAAATAAGAAAAATACCTTTAAACTGTGAAATATTCAGCTTTTACTCAGTATTAAAAATAAAATGTCATGCTATTAAAAAAGCTATAGGCTACCAAAGCTAATTGTGGTACAACTGAGTTCAATACAGCACATGTATTATTTGAAACAATTATTTTGTATCCTCTCAGACAGAGTGGGCAAAGTCCCCTTCTATTTACATCTATTTACACTTCTATTTACATAAAGATGATTCCCTCTTCTTTAGTGGAATTACTGAAGATTCACACTTGTAAGAGAAAGAAGAACATAGCCTAGTGACTGCATGGTTATTTAAGTGAAGGTGAAGCTTAAAGACCACCTGAGAATTGTAGTAAACATCAGTGCATCACTCAGGCAGTGAACAGACGCTACTGAATGTCACATAAGGCCGTATGAAACTCTGCCAAGTAGGAGCAGGTGGTGATTTAAGACCCCTTCAGCACAGTGGTTTTGGAAGCTGAAGAAACCTGAAATTACTGACACTATCCTTCAGAGAAACACTTGTCAGTCAACTTCAAGTTAGAGGCTCTTCATTCATTCTTTAACCAAAAGCAGTTTGTTAAGCCTTTTCATACTTCCATTCTTTTCTCTTTTTTTTTCCTTTTGCTGTGTATTCATGTATGATTCATATCCAATCCAATGAAAAAACACATACAAATATCTACACTGAAACCTACAGTGGAAATTCAATCCTTCCGTATTTAGGCTAAATTCAATATGCAGAGCTATATTGTCCTATATGCAGAGCTGTAATTTGGAGAAAGATGAACATACACAGATGCACTGGGAGGTAACCAAAGGCAGGATCTAATGTAGACCTGAAGTTCTATAGGGAGTATTCAAGACCAATCACATCTTCTGTTCACCTTCACTTGTGTAATAAAGAAAAAGGAACTAGTCAATGAAACTGAAAGGCAGCAAATTTAAAAACCAGTGGAAAGGTACACTGTCTTGGCTAGGCCAGTCCTTATTGTATACACCTCCAACACAGTAGTTCTCAGTCTTGTCAGATTTAAGGCACCTCTCGATAAACTCAAGACACCCCTCAAAAAATGCCAGCTTTTGACTCTTTTTTTGACCATGGAAAAAGAATACAGAAATTCTTCCTTTTTAAATACCCAGAAAGACCACAACAGGTCAACATGTTTATAACTCTGTGAATTCTTATTGGAAAACGCTGGCTGCATCCAGACAAGCAGGGGCATGCACTTGCAGTGGCACAAATCGTAGTGGCACAAATTTCATCATATGCCCCTGCAAATTGCCCCGCTGTAAGCAAACTACCCTTGCCCAGCTCCTTCTGGCTCCCAGCATGCTGGAGCACCTGGGGCACAACTGGAGCATAGAGATGCTCTGGTCAGCAGCCAGAGCATTTCTTTGGAGGACCAAGCTTCCATTTGTTCTGGCGCACACTATTGTAGCGTGCTCTGAACCACATTTTTTTCCTGGGGTTTGTTGTTTTTTTTTTGCTACCCAGCAGTAGCAAGTTTTGTCCCTATGCTGCAAATCTGCAGTGCAGGGCATGTTTTAACATTCCACATGTGCAGTTTGTGGCACCACAGACCATATGCCTTGCCCTTAGGCCTCTGGGTTTATTATGTGAATAACGTGCAGGTGTTTGTATACCTAACAATGCCCATACTGCACAGCACACTTCAAATGATCTCACAGCACCCCTGGATGCCATAGCACCCTAGTTGAGAAACAGTGCTCTAGCACACCTCTTATTATTCATCTCCTCTCTGAAGTAAACTGCTTTTTCAGTTTTCTCTTCATGCACAAACATGCCAGACCTTGAAGTCTATGGTACTTCAACCCACTAATCTAGTATCTAAAGAATTACTATAAGGCCTCTGGCAGAAGTTACACTTAAGATGTGATTAATAGGGCTGTGCAAAATTTCACTGGCTGTTTCGATTCAACACTGTTTTGACTCATTTTGAGCGCGAAACAGCAAAATTGAAGCAAAACAAAGGGCTTAGAAACAGAATCAAAACAAAACAAAACTAGTCAAAATATTTCGAAGCAGCCAAGTGGTGGGAGACAGGGGAGAACCAGGGCTGCGTTCCCAGTGGCTCCACAGCCCCATGTGGCTCAGCCAGGAGCATAGCCCTGGATCTCCCCGCCTCCCACTGCCAGGCTGCGGGAAGCCAATCGCAGAGCAGGGGAAGAAAACTAAGCCCGGGCTCAGTTTCCCTCCCCAGCGCTGTGATCAGGCTGGGGAAGAGAACTGAGCCTGATCGCTCAGTTCCCCTCCCCAGCCCTATGATTGTTCTGGGGAAAGGAACCCCAGCTGGGCTGAGTTCCTCTCCCCAGCCCGATGGTAGTGCTGGAGCAGGGAACTGAGTGATCAGGCTCAGTTCCCTTCCCCAGCTCCCCCGGTCCCAGGCGGCAGCACCCGGCTTCCCTCCCTCATCTGGGAGGCAGATCGGGGGCCTGCAGCCCCAGGAGAACTGGCACAGCCCCTGCAGCCCTCCTGGGGTTGTAGGCCCGCATCTGCCTGCCGGATGAAAGAGACTGTTTCAAGCTTCCCCATTATAGCGAATGGGTTAAACATCAAAACAGCATCACTGTTTCGATGAAGTGAAACGGAACAGCGGTTTTGAATCGAAACGAAATTCAAAACGAAACACTGTTCTGTCAAAACCTCGAAACTCAAGTCGAAATGGAACGGTGCCATTTCACACAGCCCTAGTGATTAAGCAGTTAATCACATTTTAAATAGTAACCTGGCCACACATTCAAGCAATTAATGTTGTGATACAACAGGGAATAAGCCAGAAGCTGGTTCCCACTGCACTTTAAATTGGAGCTTTCGAGCCTCCAGTGCACTCCCAAGGCTGGAAGTGACTTGGTGCATCCAGCTGTAGGAGCACCAGGCTTAGTAGTTGCCACTGCAGGTAGAACCTAGAATCATGCTCCCGGGCTCCCCCACTCAGCAATATGGCATTTTTCAGATCTAATCCCTGATCCCACAAATGTGCCTCCTGCCACGCCCATGTGGGGCAGCTGTTGGGATTGCAGATCAGATCCCATTGCACCTTTAACAGAACATCTGCCAGGAGCCCTAATTGCATGATCCATAGAATTTTATGGCAAAATGAACAATTATGAAGATCTCTTCTGACCACCTGAATGACAGGCAAAAAAACTGTCCAATAAATTCCCTGACAAATTCTGTTTGAGCTACAGCATCTCTGTAAAAAAAAAAGTCAGTTTTGAATTAAAGATGTCAAGGGCTGGAGAATCTACTACATCCCAAACTAAGTTGTTCCATTCTGAAATAGTTCAACCAAAAATTAAAACTCCAGTTTGTGGCCCCTCATAAACTAAGACAGACAGCTCCTGAAATGGAACATGCTTTAAAGCATGTTTTCTTCACCAAACATATCAACTATTAGTGCAATGTCTTTAAAATAAGAACTGACAAACAATATCTGTTATATAGACAATCCCCCCAAAAAAGAAGTGGCAAGGTGTTCTTTTATCTTCCTCTTTATTCTAATAAAAGATGTTTTGACTTTTGGTTCTGCCACTGAGAATGCAAAGCAAAGATGCAGTCCACCATAACAATTCTGCCCATGGAATTCAAAAGATCTACTAGTGTTTGCATCTACGTTTCTGTCAAATGCTGCATGAGTGTCTGGAATGTTCAGGGAGATGAGACTAAATCTGTAAAAATTCTGTCTTAATTCCTCCACACCTAGTGAAAAGGAAATGCATGCTTCAGCCAAAACCCTCTCTGTTGCTTTGCTTCCACTGTAGTTACCTACTCACTAATCCAGGTTTTTCAACACAAGATCTTGACACTGCTACACAGCGTCCCCTGACTGTCCAGAGGCAGCAGGTACATGGCATCATGCAGCTTCCAAGGCTGCAGCAGCAGGGCGCTGAGCCCCAGCCTGCAGGACCAGCCCGCCTCCACCCCACACACAAATCCAGGAGGCATGTACCCCCTATGCCTCCCTTGGGGTGTGCACAGTGGTGGGAGCCCCACCATGTCCCTGGAAGAGCCACCTGGGATCCAACCATCCCATGGCTCCATTCACTCCAGCCCCTGCCCCTTCCCCTGCCCCACTCCCTCCCTTACCTGGGAGGGCCTTGATCTTCTCTCCTCATGCCCTTCCCAGACTCACCTGCTGTGGTGGGCAGTGTTCCACAAGCCGCCAGACTGTGATCCTTGCTGCATGCAGGCTGCAGCTGCATGTCTGTGTCTCTATGCATCCCCTGCTGCAGCTGCCCAGAGCCTGCACCTGGGCTGCCCTGTGGCCCTCTGCACTGGCACTGCTGCCCAGAATTTGGGGGGGCTTAGCCCCATTAGCCCCAGCCTTCCGCCACCTATGGCTCCAGTTTCATCCCAGGCCTACAACTCCAGGCAGCAGGTAGCACAGGAAAGCTGTGGGGACCTGTGCCAGGCACCAGATGCCCAGCCAGGTGATGGGGAAGCGGCATCTGAGCAGCTCTTGCCCCAGCATGTGAGGCTCCAGCTCCCAGCCACCTTCCACCCACTCTGCCCACCCAGCATGATGAGCAGTCATCTGCGGGTGGCCAAGTGGATGGAAGGCGGCTGGGACCTAGAGCTGGAGCCCTGCATGCTGTGGAAGAAGCTGCCCAGCTGCAGCTTCCCCCCAGCCTGGCTGGGCATCTGGTGCCTGGCACACATCCCTATACTACCTGCTGCACGACCCCTGCACTACCTGCTGCCTAGGGGGAGCAGAGGCAGGGGTGGGAGGAGGAAGAGCTGTTGGAGGTGGGGAGATCCAAGCAGTACTTGGGCAGTTGCGGTAGCAGCCCTGCCAGGAAGCTGTGCACACTGCTTGGGGCCAGGATTGGGGCCAGCACGGTGCTGTTAGTGGACGCTGGGTAGGTGAGAGTGGGGGCGGGAGTGGGCAGGACTTGGCCCCATGCAGAGCACCACAGGGAAAGCTGTGGTCCAGATACAATCATTGGCAGGCCTCATCCAGCCCACAGGCCATATTTTGCCCACCCCTGCATTAGCCTGAAGTAAAAATATGAAAAGCACATGCTGACTGTGAAATAAAAATGTCAGTACCAAATCTTATTTTAATAATGTTCACATACATATTCTTTTTTTAAAAATCTGAAATTATTGTTTTCCATGTTAAACTATTACCTTTTTTCCAGTTCAGTTATTTTAATACAATCATGAAAGAGCTATAGATTCATTTCTGCTAATGCCTCCACATAAATCCTAGAACTAAAGAAATTCAGGATTTAAATCTATTGAAACCAAGCAGGAAAGCTTTCCTACAAAGAAAAAAGGCTTCAAGTCTCCTGCAGACATCAAGTTCAAAGGAATGACACTGTAAATGCCTCCTAGCAACATTAAAGATATTCATAATCCTCATCCTCCCTACCTCTAATTTAGCTCTTTTAATTGAAAAAGCTACAAATGCAAACAGCTTGTTAAAAATAGAAAATTATTTTTAAACCTGCTCCTAACATTTTCACCTTCTCTTAGTATAAATCCAAACTAAGAATAAAGGGAAAACACTCTCAGTTTTATAGATATGTCAAAATAAATCAACTTTAAAAACGTCCTATATTTAAAAACGAAAAAGTCCTGCTGTTCAAAATAAAGTGTTTGTTGTCAATATACTGCCACTTTATGACAATACCAATTCTAATAGTGAAAAATTGAGGTATTTTATAAATATTTAGGGCCTATGTAAAAATCAGCTACGCTGATTCTAAATGTAAAAAACCTTCCTACAAGTTACAAATATGATTGCATATTAATCATATGCATATATAAATAGCAAATAGTATGAAAAGATGCCTTCATTTTTAATGTAAAAGAGTAATCAGGTTGTAAGCATTGACTTTTTACTTATAAGTCCACTGCTCATTTCAACCAGTAAACTAAAAGAAACAAAACTCTACCCCATCATGCTTGCCCTATGAGCACGAATTATTTTTAATATAGGCTTAATGTAATAGGTATGGGAGCTAAAGATAAAACTTATAAAATACATTTCCCTTAAACCATATAAGGTCTGACCCTGTTTCCATGAAGTCAGTGGTAAATTTCCCATTCTTCAATGAAAAAGCAGTCAGACCAACAAGAACCTGTCATTAATATTTACAGAATCTTTCAGAAAGATTCTGTACTACTGATATTTAAATGAAGTACTTTAAAAGATATCTGGTGTAAAAGAACTTATATTCCTGTTTTACGCAGTTTTATTTGTGACTAGTCTTGCTAAAGACAGCAGGCATTAAATATTAATCTTTACAATACATTTTACATATTTCAGTGATTTCCAACACATTGTACATAAAGAACATGTTCTGTACTAAATTGGATAGTATTAATCAGCTGCTTTAACATTAGGTATCTTAATCCATATAAGTCCGTTGTGAGTGTATTAGCTGGATGTGAAGCACACTGTATCTCAAGTGAACCACACTCTACTGAGCTCTGGCATTACTGTTCTAAATCCCAAGAGTCCCCCTTTTGTTGTATAGCACATTAAATATGCACAAATCTGTTCTAATTGACCAAATGACATGAGGGGGAAGAAGAACAAGCAAACATGGAAAAAGAAAAAGACACCCCCAGCAACTCACAAAAGGAAGCATTCCAAGCATTTTCATAAGAATGAACTTTGCTAATGGCCCCAAGGCTGCTGTAGAATTACAATTGGACAACAGGGGACCAACTGTGGAAAATCTCCAAGAATTGGAAGTATTTACAACTATGTAGCATACAGAAAACAATGACAAAACCCGTGCTCAGACATGACATCTACCGTATACACCACTGAGAAAGTTGGATGAATGCTGTTTCAGACTACAAAATCATCCTCTCAGCAAGCCATTTTCATTTTTATTGTTTCAGTGTATTTTAAATAAACTTGTTACCCAGTTGACTGCTTGCTCTCAACCTAAATCTCATGCTGAGATGGCAGGTTGGATTCAATTAAGTTATGCAGTCTTGAAAGGCGATGGGTCCTGGCACTGCCAGGGATCAGCCCCAAACAGTGCGTTCCAAATCCACCCAGTCAGACTAAAGCTAAAGCAATTAAACTTTTTAAAATCCATTATACACTGCACTGCTACATTTAAAAAGATATATAACATGTAATAATTTGCCAAAATGACTAATTTGAAGCAACTTTATTGGGAAATATTATATCACAAATACATCAGTGCTGACAGAAGTAATTTAAGGCTGTGGCTAGATTAAAAGTTTTAGTGAACATCTCATATCCATATATCTACTTGTTCTTTTCACTCAAAAATGCCACTATACTTAATGGGACTACTCAGATAAATAGGCAAGTTGGGTCTGGTGCCTGGGTTGGTTCTTACAGGAAACCATGTGTGTGTTTCCTTAGGCAATTATTTCTCCTAACTTAGACACTCCTCATTCTTGCTCCAGTTCCACTTTTCATAAGCTAATTCAATAAGTGTGTTATCCTTTCTGAAAATGATCTGTGTCATGCTTGTTCTTCTCATTTTTGGAGGTCTGGTCTTGCTGCCACTGACGTAAACAGCAAAGCTGCTACTGATTTCAGGCCATAGAGTTTGAAATACAGTGTCTGTGGCTCAAACTAACGTTACTAAGGTTACATTAATTAACTAACATTACTAACTAACGTTACTAATGTTACATTCTTAAACTGCCTCTGTAGGCCTTAACTCATACAAGCTGTTGTTTCATTGAGCCCAGTGGAGTTCTTCACAAAAGAAAAGGATGCAGGATTGACCCCATCTACAGGTTGTTTTTAAACATTCTACTCGGCTTTTAGAAGAAATGGATTCTTTGCTGCATTCTCTATGCAGACAAAAGCACTGATTAACTTCAATAGGGATTAGACTCGTGTGAAAACTAAAGACAGGCTCTGATATAAACTGTACCAGCAGATGCCACAGTTTTAATGGTAAATCTAAATCTACTCTTAAAGGGTTTGCTGGTGTCTTTTCTAACGTAGGCCAGAAGTAAGATCTCATGTTCTTCTCATTGCATTGTCTCATTTCTATTTACAGCAATGAGAATCAACTGCCAGTGGAAGAAGATGCACATAAACTATGGTATTACAGAAAACATATCAACAAAAGAGAAGAACAAACTCATTTTAATTGAATGTCTTTCAATAAAACAGACTCCTAGTTTTTTTTTCACCAAACAGAGTCAATATCCAAAAACTTGTTATTGTTCTGATCCTAATCTATCAAGTAAAATATAGGCCCAGTCCAGCCAGCAATACTTAGGTTCACGTCCTGCAAACACTTAAGGACTTCATTGTTATTGCAGAGTGAGTAGCTGTACTGAAGTCAAAATGACTACTCTCAATGCATAAATTAAACATTGGCAGCATAAGAGTGGTGTAGCCATGATGGCCAGGGGCGATGCCAGCCTCTTCTCGGTGGGAGGGGCTCAGGGGGGTTAGACAGAAAATGGAGGAGGGAGGGCTGCGCTATACATCTTCTGGACAAACATACTTATTTACTTATTCTTTTTTTTTTTAACAATACCCACTTAAATATGTGTTTTATCTGTGCTTGCTTGCTTGCTTGCCATCCCAAGACAAAGGTGCAGGCCAGGTTGGGCCGGGAGTGCTGCACCTCTGTGGGATGCAAGTAGGAGAGTGGGGGTCTCAGGTACATGGGGCAGGGAGCAGCGGCCCAGGGTGGAGATGCGGGGCTTGCACAAAGGTGGTGCAGGGAAAGGCGGCTACAGGGGAGGCTAAGGCAAATTTTGGGGTCGCTATAGCCCCCTCCAAGCCCCCCACCCTGACGATGGTCCACAGATTATGGGAGCGGCAAGGATTTCTTAGGGTGGTATCTTTTACTGGACCAATAAAATATATCACCCTGAGAAATCCTTGCCCCTTGCATCAATTAAACATTGGCATGTATCTGCTCAGCACTGAAGCTTCAGTGAAGTGATAACCAGCTTGATTTTTCAGTTGGACTCTGCATGGTAGCTATGATCATTTTACATACAACCCTGACAAAAATACCGCTTGTGATTTAATGCTAAATAAATACAGCAAATGGAATAAATTTCACTAGTATAAGTGAAAAGCTAAAGCTGGAGACAAAAAAAAATTATATCCAATAGTATCACCTGACAGACATTTTGGTAGTAGTTACTCTTCTGCCTTATCATGGCACGTGCACACCTGCACAGTTATTTGTGAGACATGCAAGATGTATAATGAATGTGAGGGTTAGTGACTGAATTTCAATTAACAAACAGCTTGGCCCCATCTTTGTGTTGACTAGACATCCCAGAGTCTTCTGAAGCAATTTCTTTCAAGCAGGCCCATGTAAACAATGCCTGAAATTTTACTCCCTGTAGCTTTTTTTTAACAATTCGAGAGCAGGTAGCCAAAATTGAATCACCTTTTGCCAATTTGAATATTTTTGGTTTTTAAAATACAGTAGATTCTATCTGTTTGCAGTTCAAAAATTAGAAATCCTTTACCTCAAACACTAATAGACATACCCAGTTAAGGAAGTTAAACCTCTAAAATCTCCAAAAGATGAGCACTAAATAAAGTTTCAATGTCCACCCTAACCTTTCACTATCTCTTACCACCATCCCCAGGGAAATGGGTATATTTGTTTCTCCCCATTGAGGGACAAACTCTCCAGTAGGGAAATTTACAAATCTATTTCTCATTTTTAAAGATGCTAGGAAACTGCTGGTGAATCAGCTCATCACCACTATAGTTACACATACTACCATAAGTAAACCAATATCATTGCCTGGGAAGGGCTAACTTGTACTCCCCAGGCACACTAAACTAGAAAGAGTAAAGATCCTATGATTTCCCTTGGGTACTACATGTATCCACACTGGTGTTGCATGCTACATGCTTCCCTCAAAGAGCAACTAAGCAACTAAGAGAGCCATGGCTCTGTCACTCCAGGCATGTTTGCTGGCCCTGCACAGCATATCCACATTAGAAGGAAAAAGAAACATTTCTTATCTTAATGTTAGCCAACTTGTGGTAAAATCCTAGCTAATTTGTTCCCATTAGGATTTTAACTTGTTAGTTCCCTGGCTTGTCTAACACTGTTTTCTAATTAAGACAAGGCCCCAGTAGGCTACAAAATTAATCTCCCTCCCCATCCCATATAATGGCTGAATATCAGGATGCCTTTGCGCAAGGTGCACATGTCCACTGCTCTCACCTACAGGCAAGCAAAGATCATAACCTTCCCCCACCACTGTGTGCACCCCAGGAGTGCATGCGGAGTGGGGGGCCATAACCAATATTGGATCGGCACCAATAGAAAGAAAATTGACTATATTGGAAATTGGCCAGATGTGGCCAATAATTTGGCTGATAAATGCCTGTGTGTGCACGCAGCTGCAGCCCAGCAAGCAGGTAGCAAAGAGCACAGCCCAGCAGCATGGAGAGCTCTATGCAGCTGGTAAGTCTGTTGTGGTGAAAGGGAAGGGGGATGGAAGGGGCATGGGGGGGGAGCAGATCAACACTCCCTGCAGTGAAGGAGGGAGTGGGGCTGGGGTAGGCGCTGCCCAGCCAGGTTGCAGCGAGGTACAGGATAGAGCCACGCCACATCTCGGGGGGGAGTGGCTCCCACCACTGTGCATACCTCAAGAGGGCATGGGGAGGGGCGTGTGCCCCCAGATCTGCACAGGGTGGCACAGGGCAGGCTGCAGCTGTGAGCTGGGGCTCGGGGCCATGCCCACAGGTAAGACAGAGAGAGAGAGAAAGAAAGAGAGTGTGCATGCATGTGTGCATGCATATGTGTGTGTGTGAGCTGCATGGGCAGCAGGGCTGGGGGGGCAGATGGCTGCGGGTCAGGAGTGAGGTGCACTGGCACAGCTAGTGGGGTGGGGCAGAGGGCTGCAGGTCAGGAATAAGGGGCACCAGCAGGGCTGGGGGGGTGCGGCAGAGGGCTGCAGGTTGGAAGTAAAGGACAGAGGCAGGGCACAGGCATATCACAGCCCCCCACCACAATCATATACCTCTTCCCCCTTTCCTCCCCCTCCTCTCTGCCCTCCACAGGTGTCCTCTTTTTTGATACTGGAAATATGGTAATCCTAGCCAAACTTGAGGGGAAGGAGGGGAGGAGCAGGGTGCCTGCCTCTATAACAGGGGCATAATAGTCTTAGGATCTCGAGTGAAACTACATCCTGTCCTTGCAGTGCCTGCATACCCTTGCTTTTTCTGTGGCAGGTTAGGGTATTCTTGTTGTTTGTGGACATTGTACTAGTAATTATGAGAAAGGGTTATTCCTGCAGTTTTAAGAATAGGTTAGACACACATCTGTATAGGATAGTTTTGATAAGGATGATCCAGCCTTGGCTGGAAGGTTGGACTCAATGTAGAAGTGCACCAATATATCAGTCCATATCCAACTGGCACCAATAAAAGCAAAAATGACATTATCAGCAATTAGCTTTTTTTGGCCAATAATGTCACTGATAAATGCTGTGTGCACACGTGCAGCCACAGCATGCACACAGCCAGAAATGTAGCTGGGCAGCTTGGAGAGAGAAGTCTGCTGGTAAGTCTGTGGAGGGGAAGGGGCAGGTGGGGAGAGAAGGAGCATGGAGGGGTGCAGATCAAGGCCCCCTCAGTGAGGGAGGGAGTGGGGCTGGAGCAAGGGCAGGGGTAGGTGCTGCCCAGTCGGGCTGGGGCAGGGTGCAGGATGGACCCACCCATGCCCCACTTCCTCCTTCACCATGGGCCATGAATGACTGGTGCCTTCTGAATCGGGGGGGGCACCTGCAGAAGCCACTGCCAGCGGCAGCCCTGTCGGGGGGACACCAGCCCTGCTGACAGCATTGGTGTCAACCGTCAGGGGTAGGGGGGCCACTGGCCCCATCAGGTGGGGCACATGCACCCTCATGCACCCTCTACCAGTCGCCTATGCCGTGGGAGCCTTTATCTACCCCCCCATATCCTTTCCCCCACTGATGGCCATTCTCTACCACAGACTTACTGGCCAGACACTGATTTCCAAGCTGCCAGGCTGCATATTGGCTATTGGATTGGTATCAGTCAATATGGCTGGTCAATTGGCCATCAATATCAGCCAAAAAAATCTTTATCAGTGCACCCCTAATTCAGTGATCTCTTAAGACCCTTCCAGCCCTACTCTTCTATGATTCTATGAAATATGCTGTAAGAAGACATATGTTTTCAAATTACATCAAATTGTATGCATGTTTAATTATCAATGTACTCATCTATTATTTTTAGACAAATCCAAAGAGACAGTGTAATTACTAAAAGATATAAAGTTGAGTTTCAATACGTTTGTACAGCCAAATTAGCTCACAAGTTTTGGCATTTCCACTCTTGGACACTTGTTTTCCTGTACCAGACTGCATGCAGTTAAATTATAAATCCCATAGCAGGAGATCAGCCCCATAATAAGTGCTAGGGAGATTGATCTCTCCTACTCCAATGGGTAAATGGGCCCTTTGCCTGGGTACAGAAGATAGCATATGGCTGTTGATTTGTATCTGAGATTCAATTAAGATTTCCTGATATTCAGCCAGTTCAAATTTGTCAAGACCCAGATTAATGACTGTAGAGAATACCTTTCATGTAACCACAGAAGTACTAGAAGGAATTTTAGTGCTTCGGTGCATTTACACAATATTAGGAACTAAACTGGTTTCCATTGGTAGAGTGAGCCAGGTTTTTAAAGACAGCCTGTGGCTGGCTTGAGAGGAAGAGGAAAAGGCAAAAACTGGAAAACTAATAAAGAAAACTCCTATAATTGCAAACAAGATAACAAAAGCACTGCCACTAATTTCAAAGAAGCATATAACCCCTTTCACTTCAAGTACAATATTTAATACCTACTACACTTCATAATAGTGAATATATATATGAATTAATGCCAATAAAAGTTACAGCAGTGTTCAAAAATATCATGAGTTTCGGGTTTTGGTTCAACTTGTTCAGTGTATAACATTGAGCTTAAACCTGAAGTCTTGCTCAAGTGAACATATGAACAGTGCATTAGAGAATTTAATAAACAAAAAAAATCTAGCTAACACTTGTTTATTATAGTCCTCATGAGAAAAGCTAGGCTCTGGTGACTCACATGTTACTTAAGCTTGCTGAACAGTAAGTTAGTTGACCTGGTAGTAGTCATGGTTCTAGTCATGTCTTAACCTGGGCTTCCATTGCTACTATATGGGCAGAAACCTTCATGGAAAGTTTAAACAAATTCTCATATTTTAGACAAACCTAAAGGAGTATCCACGTGATTATGAAGCCCAGTTCTTGAGCCCTTACTTCCCCAAACCAAATAAGCACTATAGCACATTTCCTTGATCAGTTAATGTTCTTAAAAGGTAGATAAGTACTCAGGATCTAGATTTCTGGAACGTGTGTAAGACACGAAGTGGTTTCCTCTTATGATGCTTCAGAATACAACAAAGGCTCCAATCCTGCACTTTGTTCCATATGAATAGGCCCCTGTACCAACATGCCATTCCACTGAAGACCGTGGGGCCCAAAGTGAGAAAGGTAGTTTACCTCTGTGGGACAAGATGGGCATCCCATATGTAAAAATAATGGATCAAAGCCTCAGATAGTGTAAATGGGCACAATATGACACTAATATAAATCAATGTGTTCAAATTAACATGAACCAGATACATAAAATAAAAAAACCAGTTCGGAAAAGAGCTCAATTAACTCTTATATGTCATTTTATTAATCCAGAAAAAAAATTATTACAGTGATCCTTACGCTTCTAATCCAATTTAACAATTGCAAAACAAAGAAAACATGAAAAGACTTGACACCAACAGTAAAAGCTGATTGTGGAATCTAAAGGCCATCCATTCTATTCCACATTTCCATGCTTACTAATTAAACTTCATCTTTGTAACTGTTCTAAAAAATATGCTGAGCTGGAAGAAAAAAAGGCAGTTAATAAAATGAACATTACCGTAAAAGAGTGGACTTCAAACTGAATCTCAAAATACGGTAAACTATTAAAAGAACTGTTTACTATCAACTGCTTGGTGTCTGGACCTTATCTCATGCCTTAAATGAGTGTAATTCAGGAATAGCTCCAATGAATTTAATGGAGTTACAGGGGTTTGAGTGAGAGGGAATCAGGTGCTTTCTCTTCAGCTGGAAATTATTCAAGGTATTTCATAAGACTGTAGACTGTAGAGAGAAAAAACATAATAATACATCACTAAGAACTTGTATAAAAAGATAGGTATAATTTAGTTTTAAATGGCAGTTCCATCCTATATTTGCCAAATTTAATATAAACTATCAGTAAGTAATTAATTGACTTAGGTTATCTGATTACCACTTTAAAAACATAGCTTAGACTTTATATAGGCCTTTGTGTGTCAACCTGTACAGATCATGAACTAAGAAAACCTTCTATACTTCTCACACAGGGTGTCTTCTAGAAAGTGTAGAACAGTCAAAGTGCTATGTTGTTCCATCAGTTTTATAGCAGAACTTAAAATAAAAAGAAATGGGGGACTTTAATCAAAGCTGGTGGCCCAACATTGCTCAAAGTTTAATGGACTCTATATATGATAAAACCTTTAACAATTTTCCAGTCCTAAAACAGGCTTTGTTCAGTAAAAATTAATACTAATCAATACAATATTTCTATCAATGGGAGATATTACAGAAAAATGTGTAGCTGGCCTGCTATTTAAAAAAAATTAGAGAGAGCTAAAGCAAACTCCTTGCTTAGTCAATGGACTACAG
Organism: Alligator mississippiensis; assembly: GCF_030867095.1. Lineage (NCBI taxonomy): Eukaryota > Metazoa > Chordata > Crocodylia > Alligatoridae > Alligator > Alligator mississippiensis. The sequence goes on along the minus strand of NC_081827.1, from coordinate 214,166,396 downwards.
TTGAAGTTTCTCTGAGGCTAGAAATAACACTGCAGAATGGAGCAATTCAGCTGTGCCATGATGTGTTGCAACACAGCTGATTCACTTCATTGGGCGAGTCGTCCTTTGTCCTGCCTTTAATGGTGTGGGGCAAGGGGCGACATGATCTTCCACCCACACCATGAATCTGGGGCCGAGGGGGAAAGTGCTTGTACACTCAGCCAGCCCTGCAAGGGAACACATAGCATCCCCCACTATCCCAGACCCAGAGGTTTGGAGCAGCAGGGAACACTGGGTGTTCACCACCCAGTGTAGGTCTGGGGCAGCCGGGACTGGCTGAGTATAGAAACACTTTTTCCCCAAAGCTCAGGTCTGGGGCAGTGGGAAAAGTACCATAAGGTAACGGATGTCTACTGCAATAAAGCAGCACAGCCTACTACTTCCTTTTGCTGTGCCACTGATTTGTGGGTAATGTGGTGCAACAAAGGGTAAGGATGTCTGTTTGCTCTACATAAATATTTAAGAGTACATATGAGAAATCAGATGTCTGTTTCCACCCTAAGAACTGAGTAAAAAAGACCGCTTAAAGACCACAAGATTTGGGCCTAAATAACAAGAAAGAAAAAACAAACACTGATGTCTTTCATCTGCCAATACTCTAAAAATGTAAGAAGCCATATATGGGGATGAAGGTTTAGGATAGGACGATTGATATCATGTGAATCCAGGAAGCCCAAAAGGAAAAGAATTAAAAGGCTTTAATGAAATTGCATTCTACCTTCCCCCAAATGAATATTTGCTCATTTCCTGCAAACCACATGGAAAGTAAATCAGGATTAAAGTGGGATTTCACTGCTCAAATTTCCAGTCAGCTCAATATATGAAAGAGGTTTTGGTTTGCCTCACAGGGAACTGGATGTGTCGCATACATTGCATATCTATCTTAGCTCAAATCTCCTTGGATGCCCTGTCCCTGTTTGTCTTGACTCCTGCAGCTTAATTATTTACTGTAATTCTAGCAGTCTATGAAGAACGTTAAGTCTAACCAGGTGTCATCTAGTTACTGCCTTCAATTTTTAACTGAAATTTTGGTTTTTGCCCCATTCTTCACTTTAGGTGATTACTTAGCAAATTCCTGATATACTTCATTGCCCAAGTTGTAAAGAAGAAGTAAATAATTAAAGAAAGATCAAGAAAGGTACTAAAAAAGGCGTATTCATCAAAAAAAACCTAAAAACAGGAATGACTCTTAGTTTGTAGAAAAGTCACTTTTATTCATTCAAATGTGAAATAAATGTGAAATTCTGGTAAGCCACTTCACTGAAACAAATGTTTATATTTTCAGGCCATAAAAAATATGAACAAGCAAACAGAACCAAAAGTCCAGGTCCAGCTTCCTTTACTACGAGTTAGACTTTTGAGCAGATCAAGCCAAGCACTTTTGTTATTTATATTCATTAACAGAGACCAGGAAAATTTTACCTGTACAGGATTACAATAAACAGTTCAACCCAAAGGTTTCCCATACTTTCTCATTCTTACTTAGATTGTAAATAGAACTATATTCATATTATTTTGGAAACACCTACCTTTCCTCCCATCCTTAAAGCATAAATTCCCTGTCTCTGAACAAAACCTTTGTAAAAGGGCTTCTCACTGGGAGTCTTGGGAAAGGTTGGGGTCATAATCTTTTACTTGGATCTCATAGGCTTCTACCTATGGACAGCTTCATATACAACAGTGAAATCTCCTATGTTGCAGCCCTCAATGTCCTGGCCCCTACACAAGAGAACTACATGACAAAGGGAAGAGATCACTGCCTTTGATCTCAAAGATAGAGGAAAGAAATCTAAGTGAAAAGTAGATCCCTTGAATTCTGGAGAATAGGATTTTTTATACAAAGAATAGTATAGTAGATTTTCAAACTTATCAATGTCACTCACATCCAAGATCTGTTCTACAAAGACTACCCAGCCTCATTCACTTCTCAACCTCTTTGTTGAATCTGTCAATTCATGCCAAATGTGACCATCTGAGATGTGTACATATATGCACTGGTTTATCTTAATTTCACTTTGGCTACTGAATATCTTTCAGGAAGTAATGACTTCTAGTCAATCTAGCATGGGTTGGATTTGAACTGGCAACCTAACACTGAAGGGATGGATCTAAGCCAAGTCATGTCAAGTCAGTCTGGAGGCCACTGCAACCATTGGGACAACCTTAGATGCTGTGCATCATTGGTGATTCTTCCGGCAAGAATCTAAGCCGGGGTGTCAAATTCATTCAGCGTGGGCTGAATGAGTGGCACAAGACCAGAACCACAGAGCAGACACCCAGTCCTGTACAGCCCAGTCCCGCTCCAATGGTCCAAGGCTGTGCTGCATGAACCTGGAGCTGCCACCACTGCAGGGTGTGCTGCATGACCCCAGAGCCATCGCTGCTTGCTGCACAGCCCCAGAATAGTATTCAGCTCCTCTGTACAGCATGATTTGCTGCACACAGCAACTGCTCTGCCACTGTAGAACATAAGATGGAGCAGGCACTGTATGTGGTACGCAGGCAGCACCACAGGCAGACCACATGATACAACTCATGTGTCTTTGATACCTCTGATCTAAGCTACAAATCAAATTTGATGTTATATCTACCAGTAGTCAGGATACTATCTATTTGCATAATTTCTGATTGAACATATGTAGGGAATGTTATGCTTTTTAGTCAAAATACACATAAAATGAATGAATTTGCCTTGCTAAAAATATAAGGAAGTCACCTCCAGTCTGAGATCAACCACAAAAAATTTCAACCTGCAAGTATGGTTTCATGAAATAATGAGCTCCTGAAAGAGGATGACTAGCATACAAGTTAAAAGTCTACTTAACTGTATACACCCTAAGTAAGGAGAAAGGGTATGTTCAGAAATGCTCATATTTCTAGTTGTACTCAGTGGCCCCGGGGAGAACTTTTAGTATTGGGCCCCACTTTGCCAGAGATAATGATTGTTTTTGTTGCTAAAGTCTTTATTACATAGAATCATAGAAAGTTAGAGCTGGAAGGGACCTCAGGAGGTCATCTAGTCCAACCCCCTATCAAAGCAGGACCAACCCCAACTAAATCATCCCAGCCAAAGCTTTGTCTAGCCAGGTCTTGAAAACCTCCAAGGATGGAGATTCCACCACCTCTCTGGGTAACCTGTCCCAGTGTTTTACTACCCTGTGAGGAAATTCTTCCCAATATCTAACCTAAACTGCCCTTCCTGCAACTTGAGACAGTTGCTCCTTGTTCTGTCATCTCTGTGGTATCGATGTCTTTAAATAGTTTGTTCTCAATTGATAACATTGCCTGTCCTGTATATGCACAATATTAAAACTTTTTTTTGCAATTGTAATTTTTTTCCCCATTTTCAAGCCCCCTTTCTGTACAGGCCCTGAGCAGCCACTCAGTTTGCCCATGCCTGTGTCCGTCTCTGGTTGTACTGGATGAAGTAAAAGGGCATACACCAAAATCATAAGTTTATTTATCAACTACAGATTCAGCCTTGGTCACTGATTGCCCTTTATTTCCAGGTATGTGAATCAGAACTTTAACATGGTAAATCTGACAAGAACTAGCTATGGTGCAAGCAGAAAACTTACTCATTTAATGCAGACCAGAGTACTTAAAAACAAAACTACCCTCAGAAGCATTCACCAAACAAGAATACACATTACCAGCTGGAGTGAAATCTTGGTCCTACTAAACTCAATGAAAAAAATGCCATTGACAGCAGTGGGTCAGTGATTTCAGGCCAGAGATACAGTATCATTTTTTAACTTGCACGGGCATGACTTTTAACTGGTTAAATGTAATTTATACCTTCAGGGGACAGAAGCAAGTGTACCTGAAGAAGAACTTAAGAGGAGTATAAGAGAGAGCAGAGCAGATGCTATATTATCTACTATTCCTGCCATGAGCTTGTCATCCTTTTATAGAGGATTTCACCTCATTCTGCATATCAGCTAAATGTCAAATGTGTATGTTACCTTGCTATATATTCAGATATATATCATTTAGTTTCTGATGGAATTACACAGTCCAATAATTCTCACATTTTTAGATTCCTGGCACCTCTCATTAGACTCAAGGCCCCCTTTGGGAAATGCCAGCTGTTAGTTTCATTCATGTTCTGACTACGGAAAAATAGCACAATTTTTGTGTTTCACAGAAAACTCAAACCACAGCAAGACAGAATGTTTTTAATACTATAGATTCCTACTTGAAAGCTCTGGATTTATCTTGTGAATCACATTTGCGTACCTAACAGTTATTTGAATCATCGCACCCTGGTTGAGAGCCACTGACTTAATCTATTGAATTTGGCCCAAAACAAGGAACTCCAAAAGAACCAGTAGCTTAATGATTCCATATAAATTTAACAGGGACACACAAATCTTATTTAAGCCAATGAGATTTGTACAAGTTATAGAGAACTCTAGGTGTCTAAGTAGGAGTGCTCCCTCTAAAAACAGAAAACAGGTTTGTCTTTGAAAACTAATCACTGTGTAAGGTCTGAAGCAGGGGCACTCTCAGGAACCAAAGACTCATGGTCTAACAGAACAGTCATTTCTTTCCTGTTATAAATTGCACCCCATAAATATAAAATAAATGGTGCAGAGATCCTGTATGCTCTGCATTAAAAAGCTTATGCCTCAAATTGAAGTTCATGGATTTGCTCTAGTGATCATATTCTATATCTGCTCTTTAATGACATTTTACCAATGTCACAGGACTTCCGGATCTGGAGCTTTAAAGAAAAAAAACAAACCCTGCCAAACACCTCAGGATGCTAAACAAAAATAAAATCACAAAAGTTGACAGCAACACTACCCAGAAGCATATAACACGGCTCCTAGTGGGTGCTCCATTACTAACACTAAATCTCCACATTTAACAAAAGTACTCAGCTACTTTCCAGGCTCCCAGCACAGCAAAACCCTGCATGCTTCCACTGCCTCAGGATTCCAGGCCAACATTTTCCCCCTTCCTTATCCAATCCTGTCATTTAGCACACAAGTGCCCTGACTATTCTAAGGTAGCTGCAGAGCAAGGAACTAAGCATTTAAGCCAGCACTGTAGTTTCAGTCTTATCTCATGTAAAATAATAGTGCAAAGGATTAACTCTCCGCCCAGTGTGACCTCCTTGGCTGGAGCTTTTGCAATGTTCCTGGTTACATTAGCTATCTCCCAACCACTTCCCGGCTCAGAATGGGTGCTGTTAGCAGCAGTTGCTGTATAATTACTTACTTGATTCCTCCTAAGGAGCTTACACTAAGAGTTGGGCAAAGAAAGCAGATTAGGCACTTCAATACAGACACCTAACACCCCCCATCTATGTGGTCCAGGAAATTTACTTCGGCTAATCCTGCTGAGACAACAGGGGCTTCGTTTTCATTGCAGGGCAACTGAGTGGTGAGGAAGGGGGAGCCAGGAAGCGACGGGCCGCAGGGCCAGGCTGGGGGCAGCAAGGGGCTGGCTCAGCCTCAGCAGCCAGCTCAGGACCGGGCGGCGCAGCCTGCTCCAGGAGTCACATGCTCCGGGGGTTGCCTGGCAACAGCAAAGCCCAGAGAAAAAGTTTTTTCTCTCTCTCTGCACCAGCCTCCAAGCTGCGGCCGGGGCTGAGCGGGGAAGCGGATTGTGGCCCCGGCTAAGCATCTTCTCCCCGCTGTAAAGTGCCCAGCCCACTCCCCGGCTGCGCTCTGCACCCCGCTGCGCTGCCCGGACAAGCAGCGATGCCCGAGCAAAGACTTCTCCAGCCCCAGCCTCACCTCGGACCTGGCTGCAAACGCTGCCCTCCGGCACTGGCTGCAAGTCTCGCTGTGGCTTGCAAAAGACACAGCCCCGAGCCCGGGCGCGGCGCCGGCACGGCCCCAGGCAGGTGTCTGCCGGGGCCGGGGGGCAGAGCCCGGGCGCGCTGCCTCGCCGCTGTCTGTGCGAGGGGTCCTCCTTGCCCCGCACCTGAGGCTTCGGCTCGAGGAAGGCGCCCTGCCAGGGTGCCCCGGGGACCCGCCCGGGCCGGGCCGGGCCGGGCCGGGCAAACGCAGCCGGGATGCGCCTGTCCCTGCCCCGGTGCCGAGCCGTGCCCCTGCGGACGGCGCGGCTCGGCGCAGCACGGCGGTGCCTTCCCCAGCCCTCCCATAAAGGCAGACTCGTCCCCTCTGCGCTGCCCCGGGGCTTACCTTGCCCACTGCCCCGCATCACACACGCGGCCAATATGAAGAGCACTCTGCAGGCACCGGCCATGCCGCGGCGCGGTCCCATCGGGCCGGGATGCCGCCGCTCCCCGCGGGCTCAGCGCTCTGGTCGGCGCCGCAGCAGCGCGCGGAGCCCGGCCTGGCCGCCTTGCCCCGCTACTCTCAGAAGAAAGGCGGGCTCGCCCGGTGAGACATCGCCTTCTCTATGGACTCCCAGCCTCCAGACATTGCATAAAGCTCTTTATACCCGGCAGCCCCGGAACTAGCATGAGGGAATGAGGCAGGGCTCCAGGCCCCTCGCAGCCCCGGGCGCCGCCCCTCCCTCCGCACGTCGCGGCCAGGCGAGCGGGATGCTTCAGTCCGCTGCACTCCCCCGCCCTGCTCGGCCACGCCGAGGGGACTGTCACCCTGCGGGCAGGCTGCAGCCTCCCAGCGCCCAGGAAAGGAGCTGGACCCACTGAATCTGCGCAGTGTCCAGGGACCAGCTGAGACCCCCCACCACACACACACCAGGGACCAGCTGAGACCCTCCCACCACACACACTCTCTCTCTCTCTCTCCCTGGATCTCTCAGTAACCAGACCCGTGGCCTTGCGGCCCCGAACCCCTGAGAGAGTGAGTGCGACTTCCAGCCCCGGGCCACGGGATGTTGCCATTCAGCACAGACCCCCAAAGCAGGTGACATGAGAGGGAGAAAGCCAGCCAGCCCACTGCTTCCTGAGATCACCGCCTGAAGCAGCCCTGGAGGCCCTGTGCGCAGCCTTGTCAGCTGTCTCGGGCAGGAGCCATTTAAAGTGCTGTGATGTGTACTGCAGTTAAACCTGCTCCGCCCGAGGCCTTCCGAGGGCCCCGCGGCGCGGGGATGCTCGGCGGCTCGTCTAGAGGCGGCTGCCGGGCAGACTGAGGAAGCCACCGGGCCCGTCCTTCTCTTCTAGTTTCTAAACAAGGGCCCTGCAGAAATGAGGAGCGCAGCTTCGTCCCTTTGTCCTGCAGCTTGTCACATATTCCTTCCCCCCCCTCCGCCCATGTACGGACTTGACCTTAATTGGATCTAATTTATACTAAACAGCAGGGTCCCGGCCGCAGGTCCCGGGTTGGTGCTCGCACATTCCCCTTCCAGCACCTCTCCGGGAACAGGCCGCTTGATTAGGGGGACGCTGAATTTCCTCTGCCTTGATCCGGGAAGACGCGAATTCCCCCGAAGTTTCAGGCTGGAGGAGGGAAGGGGAGAAGAAAGGGAAGATGCGGAGCCTAGGCTTTGCCTGGTTGTGATTTATGCAGGTTCAGGGCTGCGTGGTGTAGTGGTACGACACAGCACCGGGGTCAAGCCACTAGAAACACTGGGGGCAGATCAGAATATTCAATGAGCTTCCTGGCACCTCTGAATCACAAAGACAGGATCAGATCTCCCCATCACAAGATCCAGAGCTGCTGCTGCTGCTGGGAGGGAGGGGGGCGGGCAGCCCCCGCCATCTCTGCCCCGTCTCCCTTGGCCGCAGGAGAGCGGGCTCCCACATTCCTTTCTGCACGGAAGGACCTTTCCCATTGTTGTTTTCTTTGTGCTCGGGGTTGCCAGCTCGCCGGAATTCCTCTCGTGGTTTCGCAGCGAGGCTCAGGCCGCCGGCGCGGGGCTGGCTCTGCGCGGCCACCGCTCGGTGCCGGGGCTCGCGGGGCAGCCGGGCCGGGCGGCGGCCCCTCGACGGGCGCGGTGCGGCTCGGCGCCCCCTGCGGCTCCCGAGGGGCGGACGCTCCGCAGCCGAGCACGAGCGGGCTCCTGCTTCCCCCTGGGGCGGGCGGGCGGGCGGGACACGGCCTTAGCCCCTTCCCCGGTGCACGCCCGTCCCCTCCCGCGCCGGTGCCGAGCGGGCTGGCGCGCGGGCGCTCCGCCGAGGCAACTCGGCTCCGCGGTGCCCGCGGGCAGCAGCACGGCTCCTGGCACCTGCGGTCTGCGAGCACAGCCGTGGGGCCAGGACAGCCTCCACTCGCCTCAACCCAGGTGCTTCCCAGGACATCTTACTCGAGGGGCTCCCCCTCGCCTGCCTCACTCGCACGCGCCCCAGCCTCACACATCCTCTGACTGCTGCCGGGGTCCTGTCCCTCACAAAACGGCCCACAACAGCACATGGCGACCCAAGCACTGCCCTTCTCCTCCAGGCTGAAGGAACAGGCAGGACCTGGAGGACGCTGAAGGGCAAGAGGGCCCCGGCCCTCCTTTGAAATTGGTGCCTTAGCCCCAGGTCCCTCTTCTCTATTGCCAGGTCCTTTTTCAAAGCTAATCTTTCACCATTAAATTAATGAACAATGAATTAGACCTGCTAAAGAGTTAGAACTTCATTAAGCACGTGCCTTGACTTCCTTTCCTGTTGTTTTTTTTTTTAAGCATCCCTTCCGTGGTAATGTATTTAGCAGCATTTGCAGGTTTGTTGGAATCTGACATGGCTGCACTACCAGGGCTTCCACTGTGGCCTCAAACTTGACAACCCAGAGGTCGCAACTGTGTGCCTTAGCACCCACACCTTCACTAGTAACAATAGAATACTATTGCACCTCAAGCACATAGTCCTGAATAAAAAAAAAACAAAACTGAGATTAGACTGGGATTATGAGGCAACACCCACTCCAAAACACACATCCAAGTCACCAGGGGACTCTTCTAAAGAAACCTTGGCCAACCCAAAGCATAGTTTTTGAATGCCAGGCTCAGGCGTGTGTGCTAAATGATACTTTCTGCCATTCTAGCATGCCATTTAGCTACACTTATTCCACAGAGCCTCTTCTGTACAACCCAAGTGTTCGTGCACGAAAAGCCTTCTTACTGTACAAGGGAAAGAAGAAGCAGCTTCCTTCTTCTAAATTCACATGAAACCCAATTCAGTTTCCATTGATATCAAAGGCCAAACTCCCACTGACTTCAGTGGGAAGAGGGCTGGTTTCTGGGACTTATCTGGAGTTTACAGTATAAAAGTCAGTCCAAATAAATGTCATACTTCCTCAACTAAATGTTATAACAATGGGAATTTTCATAAATAGGGTGGTGAAACAGGCCACAGAGATGGAATTAATGTAGAGACCCAGTGTTGATCTGAATCTTAATAAAAGGGATAGGAAACCACAACAGAGCCCCAAATTCAGTAAGATTCACAGCCCTGCTGTTCTTCAGCAATTCCTAAAACAAACCTTTCCAATTATACTTTCTAAGCAACTATACATTCCTGACAAAGACTTCCTTCCTTCAGTGATTTTGGTATTCCACCTAACCATAATGGCCTCAAACAAAACAAAGCCTTGATTAGTGTAATCCCTTCCAAAGAATCTGACTGAAAGAAGAATCATCTTTTGAACACAAAAGACAAGGCAGGGGTTGGGAAGATATATGCTACATGAAGGACATATCTGCCTTGTGAAGATTAGAATTGTAAACCTGGAGAAATATGAATTTCTCTCATAACAACAGAAGTGTAAGGAAGTATAAAGTTGGGATTGTACAATGTCACATGTTTCCTATAGTGAAGATTCTGAAGGGGCTGAGGATGTTCACAAGTGTGCAGCAATTCTTCCCATGTGGTTGGTAGTATGTTATGTCCTCCTGGATGGATGCATAAACCTTCCTGTTTCCACTCATAACACATGTATTTAAATGTAAACAATTCCAGTTTCGTTTCCTTGTTTTTAGTTTTGTTTGTTTGGATGCCTGCAATAATACTAGCAACTAAAGTATTTCCTAATGTGGGTACTCTGGGCCCTTTCACTAATAACCTCGCTCAACCTGTAATTATATCGTGATGCAGTATAATTTTAAATCCATTGCAAACAACGGAGTAGAAATCAGGCAAGAAATACCAGTGTAGTAGCCAAACTCCCACAAGTGAAATTAGCGAAAACAGAGAAGCAAAATAAATCTCCAAGGGCACACTCGTCTTCTCCTGCAGTGCAGGAAGCCAGTATAGTTCCACCACAGTATCTACAGTGCTTGTGATTGTAACTATGTTCTACAAATAGGAGTATATCACTCTGCATGGAGGGGAATGTAATATTAGTAGATTGAATTAGTAGATTAAATCATTAGGCAAGCACAATCTTAATAATATTTGCTGCTCATTTCTCCTTCCTAGACATGGAATTCCTTCCATCAACCTCCTTCTCTGACCTCGACTGAAAGCAATAGGTGAAATCTGTACTTTGGAAGGGAGTCAAAAGTAAAATGTTTCAAAATAATTTATGCTTAAAACACCTCATTATGTGCATTTGTAAGGTAGACTGGGTGAACTAGAGTGACCTAATTAAATTTAGACTTTACTTAATGAAAAAAAAAAAAGAGGAAATTCTACTAGTGAGGGAAAAAAAAAAAGTAGTGAAATTGGAGTTGTAGTTTTCATATGTAATTTGAACAAAGATTTTTTGTCCTGTGCAGATCTTCCAAGCCTGAGCACTAGTGCAAAAAACACTACTGCAAAAGTGAAAAAAATTCCTTTACATTTATGAGCAATTTAAATACAGAGTCATGCTTGTTTGATATGTGGATATATGCTTGCAAAGAAAAGCAGATACGATATAAATATTAGTTTCCTAACAATTCCTTAATTGGATTATATTATGATGTATGTTTTCAGGTTTATATACCTTGCTGTAAGGTCCTGTTAGGAAGAGAACGAAGCATTTTGTGGTATGCCTGTCTTTTCTTTGTATCTGTACAACCTAGTGCTATAGCCAGACCAGACCTTAGGCAAACAGCAAAATTACTGGGAGTTTTGCCCACGTAAGGGTTTCAGGAGCCGGACTCTGCACATTAAGGATACACTATGGACAAGTATTGTTTTACATGTCCTGTGTGGTACACTCTGTTACAATAAAACAAAACAGTTATAATTTCTAATTATTTACATTTCGCTTAAGTCCTTAATTCACTGCTACTGAGTTAATTGGCACGTAAAGTGCCTTCACATGTTGTTGATTTACTTATGCCTTTCAAAACTTTGATGATCACCAATACATTTTCAAAGATAATTATTGATTTTTAAAAATAAACAGAACTAGTAATTCCCCACATTTAAATGTATGCAAGTGACTGAGAAAATTAGAATGATCATGTATATGTACGTAGAGCCATTTAAAATAAACCATAACATTAGAGGCAGTTTTTTTCCCCTAGTCACATACAGTAGAGAGAAATTACTTACTGCCCTCAATCATGATTTTTTTTTATTTTTTTAATTTTTTTTTTTACAAATCTCTAAACTTAAGAACTTTAAGCATTCAGGCCAAACAATTTAAGTCATGAAATACCAAAATAAAGATAATCTATGCCAGGGGCATCAAACATACAGTCTGTCCTTGGGTCTCAACTGACCCAGACCAGCCCTCTGGCCAGTGCCTGGGATGCACACCGTGCACAGTGTCTGTTCTGAGCCTGGGACCAGCACTGCACATGGCACTCAAAGGCACTGTGTGCAGCATGGGTTTTGGACCAGCTGGAGCAGGCACTATGTGTGGTATGTTCCCAGACCAACTGCCAGGACTGCCACACTGCATGTCTGGGATTGGCACCATATGTAATACATGTGGGATGGGCGCCACATGTAGCACAGCAACTGCTTTGGCCAGTCTGGGAGCCAGACAGAGTCTGTTCTGGCCGTTCTGGGTACACATGCCACATGCAGTGAGGATCCAGCATTGGATCTAGTGGGGAGATGGTGGAAAGGGGTTTGTGGCCTGTGCGGCCAGATGAGTTTGACAGCCCTGATCTATGCAAAGTTTAATTTAAATCCCTTATGTACTTGCAACATGGTAAGTCTTTGTACATAGTGTACAAACATGACCATGTTTGTTTGCTTGTTTTTACAGGACCTCTACCTCATTCAGTACACACAAGGGACTTACTTTGGGGATGCTCCATGGTTCCGGAACAATGGAGGCTGTTTTCTGTAAGACAACATAAGACACAGGGCCATATACCGAAGATAAAAGTAAGTAAGTATTGTTATAATCACTCTATACATGAACACCATCAAACTGGTGTGCTAAATGAGACAGGGAGCCAGTAGACAAAAGAAAAAAAAGAAACAATAGTATATGATTGAAGACTGTATTGTTGTGTATACACATGCAGGAGCCAAATGAAGGCTACACAAACATTCCAGCATTTTCCAACTTTAAAGTGCTCAACTTTCTAACCTTAATAAAGTTTTTTTATTATTTTTTTTTTGCATACCACTTACATAGGTCTTCTAAAAAGGCAATTTTAACAGGCAACTGCTATTATGTAGCATCATACAGACACCTGCTTGGGTAACTGGAGAGTCTGGAACTATCAGATCCACTACACAGACCTCTGTGTAATGGATCTAATGGAATATGTGATGGCAGCAGTAAATTGGCCATCTTCCAAAGTGCTCCCCCACTCCCAAATAGCCAGCACAACATAAACTGGTCTATGTTGTATTCCAGAGTGAAGTACAGAGATCAAAGAGGTAAAAAATCAAACTATAGGGTTTTGTTTTTTTATTTCTCTCAGAGTTAGGTATTAAGCATTGCATAATAAACAGCTAAGCTAAAATTCAGTTCTATTCTATGAACTTTGTATCTATGTATTTCTGCCAAGTATAAGACCTCTTGATTATTGTAGAGGTCACTTAGGCAGCCATAGGCATTGCCTGAGAGAGATGATACACAGCGTAACAAAAGTAGAGATTCTCTGTAATAACAGATGGCTGCAATGCATGACCTATATTGGTTATTGTTATGTTTACGGTTTAAGTAGTCCAGCATAGCGTATAAAGGGACAATATGGAAAACCAAAGACAAAATATGGTTCACTACAGGGCTGTTAAAAGGACAATACCCAAACTGTTAGTTTTGAGAATTGTATATGTTCCAGATTTGCAAAATTAGTGTTGTCTGTAAAGTGAGCTGAAAATCTAGGGATATACAAGAACCAAAAAAAAAAAAATAAATAAAAATAAAAAGTTGGCCTCTCTCAAAAGAGGCGGAATTGTTCAGAGCCATAGAACACACTTTAGTAGGTTTCAGAAACTGAGGGATTTTATGGTATAGTAATTTAATGGAGGTAGGATTTTTTTTTATTTAATTTTAAAGATTTATAATAGTCAAGTGCCATGATTTTGAAACCGACAGGGGAGATACAGACCCTTGCAAAAGTATAAGAAGAAATCTGGTCCTGATAGGGTTACCCAGAGGCAGATTAAAGATTCATTGGGGTCCAGGGCTGCAGTGCAGTCGCGCCCCACACCCGGCAGCCATAGCCCACCACATTGTGCATGCCCGGCCCAGTCCAGCCACCAGTTTTGTCCATGCTGAGCTGCCTCCCCACTGCCCCCCACCCCCTGCCCTCTACACCTTCCAGGCATCTGGGGGGCCCTGTTTGGCAGGGGCCCCCAGGCCCAGCTGGCCCATGTGTTAATCCACCTATGCCATCAGGTCACAGTAAGTAAAGACCCATGTGAAGCTGATGTTTTAAAATTCTCTCTCTGTTTTGCTCCTAAATTTATAATAAGCAATACCTTAAATTTTAGAAAGTCTCTTTCATCACTGAATGGTTGCCCACATCCAAAGGAGCTGGGTCTATAGCTCAGGGCCAAGGCTAGGTGTAGAAAAACTAGGAGATTTCACAGGAGATTAGGGAGAGGCAGAAGGCCTAGTACTTGAGAGAATGCATACAAGAGATAAAGAAATGAACAGAGATGTAGCTTGCCCTATAACTAAATACCCAGTTACTGCTGAGTAGCTGTAGGAATATGGTTGAAGCACAGCAGATTTGGGGGGGGAGGGAGAACTAAAGACATAAAACACCATCTCATGTCCACCCGCTTCTGCAGCAAGTCACTTCCTGCCAGCCATACTCCCCAGCTACCAGTGGCTCACAGATTAAGTGGCTCCATAGACCGTACATTTGACACCTCATAATTACCAGCCATTTATAATGTAAACCACTACAATCTACCCCAAACTTGGAAGCTCTATTGAACTTCTAAGATTCCATGGGACACACCTCCTAGCTTGTCCCTTTCAACAGCACCTGGAATTTACCTGCTTGCCTTGGGTGTAGGAAATCTGCACCAGCAATACCACAATTTCCTGTCCTCAAACCTTTCTACCCCTTCATCCTCTTTACTGCTTATAAGGAAAGACAAAAAGCCTACACCTGAATTTTTAGAACAGCTTAACTTCACATGACACAGGGAACCTAAAATACATCTCAGTGCTCAAGAAATAAGCAGCACAAGGTATAAAATACAAGGTAACTGGGCGGAGGGCAAATCACATAGCTTGGGGTGGCTAAGGATGCCTTAAACATTGGTGTAGGCATACCCTCAGAGCCTAAGCTAAAAGTGAAGATGGGAGGAAAAAATATTTTTATTTCTAAAATAAAGACATTATCCCATACTGAAAATAAAATACCACAGTATATTCCTGTGCTTATAGCCATTGTTCAGAGTAGAAATACTTAAAATTCTGTGCCACCAAATGGTCAGAATACCCAATAAACTAAAGACATTTTAGCTGACCAGAGAAATCCAGACTAGTCTCCAGGCTAAATAGGGGGCATATAAAAAGTGGAAACAGGGAGAGATTACTAAAGAGGAGTATACCTCCTCTGCTCGCACTCGTAGGGAGGCAGTTTGACAAGCCAAAGCTACCATGGAGCTGAGGATGGCATCCCAAGTTAAGGATAACAAAAAATTGTTCTTTAGATATATAGGGAGTAAAAGGAAGGCCCAGGGTAGAATAGGACTTCTACTAAATGGGCATAAGCAATTGGTGACAGACAGGGGGGGACAAGGCCAAACTCCTCAATGAGTTCTTTGCCTCAGTGTTCCTAAGTGAGGGGCAAGACAAGTCTCTCACTGAGATTCTGGAGAGGCAGCAGCAGGGTGCCAGACTACCAAGCGTAGACCCTGAGATGGTGCAGAGTCACTTGGAGGAACTGGATGCGTTTAAGTCAGCAGGCCCGGATGGGCTCCATCCGAGGGTACTGAAGGCACTGGCTGACGTCATTGCGCAGCCACCGGCGGGAATATTTGAACACTCGTGGTGCACGGACCAGGTCCCGGAGGACTGGAAAAGGGCCAATGTGGTCCCCATTTTCAAGAAGGGGAGGAAGGAGGACCTGGGTAACTATAGGCCAGTCAGTCTCACCCCCATCCTTGGCAAAGTCTTTGAAAAAATTATCAAGGCTCACATTTGCAAGAGCCCAGCAGGACAAATTATGCTGAGGGGAAACTAGCACAGGTTCGTAGCAGGTAGATCATGCCTGACTAATCTAGTCTTTTTATGACCAGGTTACAGAACACCTGGATGCAGGAGCAGGGGTTGACGTCGTTTACTTAGACTTCAGGAAGGCCTTCGATACGGTATCCCACACCATACTGGTGAACAAGTTAAGAGGCTGTGACTTGGATGACTACACAGTCCAGTGGGTGGCAAATTGGCTAGAGGGTCATACCCAGAGAGTCGTAGTGGATGCGTCGGTCTCGACCTGGAAGGGTGTGGGCAGTGGGGTCCCGCAGGACTCGGTCCTTGGACCGATACTCTTCAATGTCTTCATCAGCAACTTGGACGAGGGAGTGAAGTGTACTCTGTCCAAGTTTGCGGATGTCACAAAACTGTGGGGAGAAGTGGACACACTGGAGGGCAGGGAACAACTACAAGCAGACCTGGACAGGTTGGACATATGGGCGGAAAACAACAGAATGCAATTCAACAAGGAGAAATGCAAAGTGCTGCACCTAGGGAAGAGAAATGTCCAGCATACCTACTGCCTAGGAAATGACCTGCTTGGAGGCACAGAGCAGAAAGGGATGTTGGAGTCCTAGTGGACTCCAAGATGAACATGAGTCTTCAGTGTGACGAAGTCATCAGGAAAGCTAATGGCACTTTATCGTGCATCAGCAGATGCATGACGAACAGATCCAAGGAGGTGATAATTCCCCTCTATCAGGCGCTGGTCAGACCACAGTTGGAGTACTGTGTGCAATTCTGGGCACCGCACTTCAAGAAGGATGCGGAGAACCTGGAGAGGGTCCAGAGAAGGGCCACTCGTATGGTTAAGGGCTTGCAGGCCAAGCCCTATGAGGAGAGACTAGGGCACCTGGACCTCTTCAGCCTCCACAGGAGAAGGTTGAGAGGCGACCTTGTGGCTGCCTATAAAGTTCATCATGGGGACACAGTAGGGAATTGGTGAAGTTTTACTCACCAAAGCGCCCCTGGGGGTTACAAGAAATAATGGCCACAAGCTAGCAGAGATCAGATTTAGACTAGACATTAGGAAGAACTTCTTCACAGTTAGAGTAGCCAAGGTCTGGAATGGGCTCTCAAGGGTGGTGATGCTCTCCCCTACCCTGCGGGTCTTCAAGAGGAGATTAGATAGGCATCTAGCTGGGGTCATCTAAACCCAGCACTCTTTCCTGCCGATGCAGGGGGGTTGGACTTGATCTACTGAGGTCCCTTCCAACCCTAACATCTATGGATCTATGACATAAAACACCATCTCAATACCTTGCCATTAAAACACCAGCTTAATGTCCTCATTTTTTAAACATTAAAATAAAAACACAATTGTCTCATCTTTTTTTTCCCCATTACAATAACTTCTACATTCAGAAAGTTGCAATAATTCATTTGTTCCAGGATTTGAGATTTTCTTGGCCATGATTACCATCTCCAAGAACCTGAGTCTACAAGACTTGAGAATCTCTTGCAAAGTTTTTTTGTTTGTTTTTTTTTTTAATTGAAGATCATGGAAATAAAAGTTAATCCTGAGGGATGTTAGTCTTAAAATAAGGAGAAAAAATATTTAGAACATACTAAGTTTTAGGCACAGCACTTGAATACTACCATCACTGCTTTCCCCAGTAAGCTGAAGTACATACACAAGAAGCTAGGACGTACTGTTTACTCATCTTGCCTGTATTTCTTTTGGAAGAGTAGTTTGTGGGTTTTAAAAACGTGCTTAAGAACAGAGCAGAGCTATACAACATATCCATTGTAATTACTGACAAATTAAAAGGGTTTTTTTGTTTTGTTAAGATAAACATGTATGTTTACATATCACTAAACCAGAGACAAGCCAGTAAAAGTAGAGTAGGAGGTTACATGCCACATTCCCCTAAATGCTAAGAATTCTTTTTGTTCTGGAGCATTTTACTGTTTAATGTTTAACTTTTCCAGCAAAACTAGTTAAGTCTGCATGTCAGTTTAAGAAAGACTAACGGAAAATGCCCTAGTTCCCCAAAATCCTTTGAGGCTAATTAGGTACAGTAAGAGCGCTGCTTTATTAATTCAAAGGTCACGAGCCCTGAGAGAGAGAAGTAACATTTTAAATTGTCTCTTCTAAATTATTTTTTCTTTAAAATATTTAACTTTGTTAAACTGTTAAGGTTTGAGTTATTAGGGCCACGTATGGGTGTTATGTACGCCAGTTTCCCAGTAGAAACCCAAGGGAACAAGCATTCAGTCACTTTCTTCTGGAGGAAACATACCTTTTTTGTAGGAGAAAAATCTTCCAGGTTTACACCTGGAAGACCTCCCCCATGAAGGAGTTTTTCTTTCAAGACTGAATGTCTGTATACTTCTGGTCAACTACGCTGTTATCAAGGAGTCAAGCAGCAGCTTCCTCTGTGCCTTCTCCAGACCAAGGGAGACTCTAGCTTAAGGGGGTGGGAGACATTTCACCACATCTCAACTCCTGATCACAGAAAAAATGACCTGCCACTGCACCCCTGCCCTGAGCCTTCCTCAAAATCAGGGACACCCCCACTGCTTTTCCAGTCTGCGGTGAACATTGGCCCCTCTGCTTTTGCATACTGGGAGCAGAGTGGAAGAGTAGCCATCCCCTGCTGTGGGAAGCCTTTCCCTGCTGTTCCACTCCTCCCTTCCTGCTATGGACTGGGAGTAGTGAAGCAACTGCTGCTGCTTATGCACCTTCCCCAGGTGATCATGGTCTGGGGAAGGTGCAAGGAGCAGGGAAGAGGGTGCAACTACAGGCTGGAACACCTGTACTACTCCCTCTCCCAGAAAGGTTTCTAGGGGTGGAAATGATTCAGAATCGTCTATTCCTAGAAATTAATGCCTGTTTGTATCCTTGGTCAACTTGGATGCCTGCATAATTACTGCATACTGGAAAAGATTCCCTGTCCCTCATTTTTAACATCATGGCATTTTACTTTTAGATTGGTTAGTGTTTTTTTAGACCTATCTAATCAAATCACTTCAACAAGGATGCCACAAAATCTTTTAGCTCCTAAAATCCTACTATATGGTCACAGTTATAAAATCTTCTTGATTGAAAAAAAATTTCTACTAGGTTAGGACAAAAAAGTTAAAATTGCAACTCTGCTAGATGAACAGGGAAGACTATAGGGTTCATAGATTCATAAATTTTAGGGTCAGAAGGGACCTATTAGATTGAGTCCAACCCCCTGCCCCAGGCAGGAAACCATTGCGTCAGCAGTCCCCCAATACTCGTATCTGAGGGACAGAGCATTAGGGGCACTTGTACATGTGATGGGGATTTAATCCTTCAGGGTTGCATTCTATGCCCCCTAAATTGAAATGGTGAGTTTTATTTTTCTGTCACTGTATACACATCATTGTCCTGGTGGCTGAAGGCAGGTCACTTTTTTGCAGAGCCCGCCTACCTCTCCCACAGCCAGGGGCGAGCTGCCAGTGGGCTGAGCAGCCCCAGAGATGCAGAGGGGCTTCAGTCCTTCCCTGTGGTGGCAGTGCATGCTGGGGCCGGCCAGGTGGGCTGCAAGCAGGCTGGGTGCTACCCTAGTTGGAAGCACCTGATCCAACTCTTCCCCGAGTCCATCCAGGCTTCTAGTGCCCCATGCACCATCCATGTTGCCTTCTCCAGCCACCCTGCTACTGACTCCCTATGGTGCCCCAGGGGCAAGCCAGCCTGCTCCTGTGGGGCCTCAAGTGTCGTGGCAGCCACAGGTGCCCACTGAAGGCAAAAGCAGAAAGGGACCCAGCCCACCCTGCTCTCCTCCCCACTCAGTGGAGCCTGCACACCTCTCCTGACCTTTCCTGTGGCTGGGAAGCAAGCTGACAGATTAATGACTGCAACCTTCCAAATTGCAACATTGCAAACTAAACTACAGTCAGAATGTGGTTTAGTCTGTGACACGGCAAACTCATTTAAGACCCCCAAAACTCACGTACATGTAAAATGTGACACCATTAAGCCGCACAAAGGGAAATTTCCATCATGTGTACATTGTCACATGTACAAGCACACTAGGTGCCTGGTTTTGCTAAGTAAGGAACAAAATACGGAGGGGTCTTTCAAGCAAATATGACTCAAACCACACAGGGCTTTATAGATCAAAATTAAATGCATATTATTGGGTCCTAGAAGCAAACAGGAAACCAATGCAGTCTACAGTTCTCTCTCCAGCCAATATTATTATGTCATTATTCTGCAGCATTTTTCATCATATCCTACTTTTGAGAAGTCTTCAAGGCTGTGCTCTTGTAGAGCACTCCAAAGTGATTCAACCTAGAAGTCAAAGGCATAGATAATTATCTAGCAAGGTTCCCATATGAAAAAGGAACAGTGCACTTCATATGGACTGAAGGCACCTGGAACTATAGAAACCATGCATGAAAAAAAATAGTCCTACAGTCCAACTATCTTTCAAGAATAGTAAAGGCAGCAGGCACCATTCCAGTCACATGCTCATGTCCTTGCCCACCATCTAAGCACCATGATATCCATCTTGCCTGCATGACAGTTTGCTCATCTCCTATAACATCAGAATTCAGTTTCTTGCAAAATTTATGTTGAAGTTAACTGGTCTGAAAGTATTCAGATTTGTTATTGTGGATGTTAACAATAACAATTTCCTGGTTTTAAATAAAATCTCAATCTATTCATGTTCCAAAACATCCCCTGACTGAAATGGTTCATCAGCAAATATTCACTAGAATTTGAAGGGAGGAAAGTGGAGCACAGCTTATCTGCCATTCCTTCCCTCTTCAGTGCCCATGTCTCATTGGTAATAGAATGACACTAAGGCACAACACAATTCAGGGTGATACCACTGATCACTAAAATCAGTGATGCTTCACCTTTGGCCTGTGAGGCCATGTCATTTAGCCTATGCATCTCCACACAGGTCCTAATATTTGGCAGTGGGGAGGGGTGGTAGCATTAATTGCAATTCCCCCTTCTATGAAATTGCCATACCAATGGGGAGTTTCATGGGCCAGGTGACATGGCCCTGGCATGCCCTGCGGATCATGTATGCTGCTGGGCTGGCACATGCAGCCAGCCCAGAATGCCAGTTCACACCCATAGACTGTGATTTGGCCCACAGACTGGCCCTGCACCACTCATCCAACTCACAGGATCAGGTTGAACACCATCACCTAAAGCCAATTTGCCATTCTCTAAGGACTTTCACTCGTCCCTCTGCCCACTTATGTTCCCTCTTATTAGCTCTGTTTGACTAACCTTGCCCTTTCTGCTAGGCTCCCCTTTCCTAGCTGTTATTTGCCTGGGGATGTTAAACGACATCTTTGAAGATCAAGGACAAGTGAAAATTCTGAAAAAAGTTACAAGGGGTAGAATGGAAAAGCATATGCAATCTTATCTACAACCGCTTCTAATACAAAAATTCCTAATGTAAAAATCAGGTGTTTATCAAGTTCCAAGGTCAGATTCTTGGCCCCGATGCAGCTACTTTGGCCCAGCCTGCCAGCACAGAAGAGCTATAACTGAAACAGGTGGCATCTGCAGAGGAGTCCCAATGGGTAGAGTCAGTATAGCCACATGCCAATGACTAGTTCCCGAGGAGCCCTGGGATTAGGGTGTTTCAAAGCCATCTCCCCAGCCAGTTCAAGCCAAGCACAGCCCAAGGCTACAGGAAGGCTACTCTGCCAACCTGTAGATTTAGTTTTATTTACATCGCAAATTAATTACCATCGGGCCAACACTGAAGAAAGTCTACCCTGTATTTCATGCTCTCTGTACTTTAGTTCCAGTCAGAAGTAAAAGTAGCGCTACGTCCATTTTATCTGTAGATAAAGGTTGGGAAAGACTAATAGGAATTTATAGAAGTAACAAATTTGACAGTGTCAGATCCAACAGAGGAAAATGTTAAAACTTTGCTAATTTCATTCTATAGCAGTAGTTCCCAACTTTTTTTATACTGTGGACTGGCATGGGAATGGGACGGGGTGCATGGAGCCAGCTGCCCTACTACCCAGCTGTAACCCCGCAAGCGACTGCTGATAGCGGAAACCACTCACCTGGGCAGACAGACAGGGGTCCGAGCGGGGGGCTCGTGTCACAACCCAGCAGCCAACTCTTTGAAGCCTAGTACTGAGCTGTGGTCCAGTGATTGGGAACCTCTATTCCATAGCTACTATCCTTGACCAAATATGGGCAGGAGATAACCTCTTCTTCATAGCTAATGTGATTCTCTCTGGTCAGGGTTCCAAGCTCAGGATGAGGAAGCAACTGTACCTCTTCTAGGAATAGGGGATGTGAGTGTTTTTCAAGCAGTGCTTTTTTTCATTTAAAAAACAAACAAACAAACAAAAACAAACAACAACAAAAATTATTGATACCTTAAAGACAAATCCTATTTGCTGTTTTCCATCCAAAAATTCCCAGTCTTAATTAGGGCCTTTGGGTCTTACCATCAAATAAATTAAAAAAAACCCCCCAAACATATATTTAGTCATAGCTTTGATACTGAGAACTTTAGCATTATTCTTTTTGTAAATGTTTAAGCAGCCTAAGCTTGTATACGTGCAGTTGATATTCAGATATACAGACATACAGATTATAAGAAAACCACAATAAAAAAAAAAAAAACCAAAAAAAAAAGTTACCTGGAAAAAAAAAAAAAAGTGAAAATTCTCAGTTTATGTTTTAATATCTGCTTACTCAGATTGAAGAGCTTAGTGATTGCTGTGAAAACAGGATGTATTTCATGGTGTGTAAGTTGAGGTTTGAACCCCAAATATTTACCCTTAAACTTCCACCTCAACTTATACACCATATCTAGGTGCTAGGGAAGTTGGATCAGGCCTCTGGGAGCTGGGGCAGCACCCAGACAGCTAGCAGCCTGCCAACTAGGCCCAGAGGGCACCTCTACCACAAAAGGAAGAACCAAGTCCCTCGCAGCTCAGGGGCTGCTCAGCCCACTGGCAGCTCACCCCCTGGCTGTGGGGAAGGCAGGGAGGCTCTGCCAAAAGCAGGCCCCTTGCTGCTTCTGCCTTCAGACCCTTCCCAGATGGTGTCAGGCATCCTGCTGCCTTGCCCAATGGGCAACACTGGGGGGGGGGGGGAAAAAAGGAGAGGCTAGTGGTTTTGGGCAAGGCCAGGTAGGCTGGGGCAAGGCAGCTCCTTCCCAGGCGGTGCCAAATGTCCCGCTAGCCACAGGAGCCTGCAGAAGGCAGAAGCAGTGAGGGGCCCGATCCTGATTTAGGTGGAGCCTGCCTCTGCCCTCCTCCCCCACACTGGGATGTGAGCTGCCAGCAGGCTAGGCAGCGCCCCCCCACCGACCTGCAGCAGGGCCTCAATCCTTTCCTCTGTGGCAGTGGCACACCTTGGGTCTGGCCAGCTGGGCAGGCTGCTAGCTGGCTGGGTGCTGCCTGAACTCCCAGGGGCCCAATCCAACTTCCCCGCAACCCACTGGCGAGTGCAGGCCCAATCCTTTTTCCCCCATGACAAAGATCAAAGCAAAGATCAACTTAAACATCAGATAGAAGAAAAACCTATCTTTTCTTATTTAAACAATGGGGTTGACGTACACACTTTGAAATACGGTAGTTGATTTTCATCCAGCGTTGTCAACATTTCCAGATATACTATGGCAGTTTAAGAAAAATCTTAGGAGTATTTAAAGAACAGATAAATATCTGTCAGATAGGAGATGTAGTATCATTTAATTCCAGGTTTACTTCACTAGCCACAATAGTAGAAGACAAAATAGCATTAAATGCATTTATTCAGAAGCATTTTATTTGAATTTTTAGTTCTTTACACCAGCCTGTGTGAGAAGAAAAAGTTTTGGTAAACAAGATATACCCAATAAACAAAATGTGTCTAATCTAGGAGGAATTAGGATCAACTTTTTCTTAGAGTCTGAACACCCATTGCAAGATTATAAACTGTTAATAGTCTTAAAAAAATATATATATTCTAAAGCAAAGATCCCAATCCCAAATTATTTGGATCAATGTGAGATTTGCCACAGATTTCAGTGGGCATAATACCCAGAGGTATATTTTTGTTGATTAAGCTACACAATCAGCGCAAAGAAAGGCTGCATGACCTACTCCCAGCTTCATGCCATTGTACATGCTATAACAGCCTTGCATTACTTGAGCACACACTTTTACTCCTGTAAGACCTCAGACATTCATTGTGCAGATCAGACAATGAACAGTGAATGAATTAATCCCTTAAGTGGTGAAAATACTTCACAACTAGATACTTGGTTCACAAGAAAAAGAATACAATATTTTGAGTTCTGATTGACAGGAATCGTCTTCAGATACAAATCACTATAGACTTCCTTATTATAAAAATAATATAAATAGCTATGACCTCTCTCTCTCTCTCTCATTTTGCATTTTTGAATCATCTAATTTACTTCCTAAATAAGGGGCCAATCCTACAGAAGTGGAACACACATGCCAGAAGAGTTTACAGCTTTGCAGACTATGCTAGTATTGACACACTCTTGAATAATACTTGCACTTGCAACTAACAGCTTCTGTTGATTTCTGTTTTCCAAGCC
The DNA here is from genome assembly GCF_030867095.1 of Alligator mississippiensis. Lineage (NCBI taxonomy): Eukaryota > Metazoa > Chordata > Crocodylia > Alligatoridae > Alligator > Alligator mississippiensis. The sequence continues at coordinate 214,142,410 of NC_081827.1, read as the reverse complement.
TTTTGATAAGGCATCTTTTAGGGTTCTTTTGCTAGACAGACTTTCCACAAAGAATGCAGGAAACAACTGCATTCTTTCTACTAACACCCTTGCCTTCAAAACAACATTTTTTCAAATCTGTTTGCAGAGATGAACTCTCTTTTACACAGAGTCTGGAAAGACTACTACAGCAAATGAAGGAAACTCAATCAAATTCTGTCTAGAATCTGTTCTTTTTCTTTTAAAAAAATGCCTCTAGGTAGGAGAGTGGGAGTGGTAAAAGAAAGCCTGGTTCTTTTAATCTTATCATTGCTCTCCTGGTGGGGGGGGGGGGGGGGCAGCCGAGGTAAAACTAGAGATAAAAGAAAGAAGTCAGATGCCTTCCTGACTTCAGAGCTCTTTAAAAAAAAAAAAATCAGGCCCGGGGAGTGATCCCATTTTTGCTTGCACCAGTTTTACAGTGGTACAACTCTGGCATCTTCACAGGAATTGCTCCTGGTTTAAAGACAAGACTTAAAACCAGGCTCTTTAATAATGTTAGCTATAACAATAACAGACATTGGTCATAACAGCATTATTGCTGGGTAAAGCAGAGTAAAAGAAAGCCCGCCAAGTTAAGCTGCTATAGTGAGTTCTCCAGCTGAAGATGTACGTGATGGTAAGAGTTCTTCTGCAATCTCTAGTGACATTTACAAGCTTGGTGAAACAGGCATAAATACTGAGCTAAAGCAACAAGTGGACCCAGTGGAAGAAAGGCTATGACCAAATACTGAAACTGAGCAAAACAGAAACACGATTACACTCGCATCCCTGTCTTTGACAAAAGACTTGTCCATTTTTTTCCTTCCTAGAATTGATATGCGGCTCTTTACTGACAGGGTTGTGATGAAACAGCTAGCCAAGGCTGAAAATGAGCCAAGTCTATATGGAAGGAATGTATGTTACTATACACAAAAACCAGTACTGGCATTTTAGATTTGGGCACCTGTATTTAGAAACAAGTAAATATGAATTAGCTGTTTACATGGTAGGTAACCCTGCAGATGTTCTGCTTATTTGACTAGTTATAGTCTATAATAGTAACTTTGTATATTCTTCATCTGCATACTCTTTGTTAGGATGCATGTTTGTGGAAGGATGGGGGTTACCTGCACTTTTATTCACTGTTGGCAAGCTTGGGCTTACTGTTTACAGTTAAAGTGTGCAATTGTAAAGGACAGGTGGATCAGATTGTGTCTACTGGCCCTCCCCTTAGACATCTAAAGTTTGCAGGCACACAAAAGTTGTTAATGCAAAATTCTACAAAGCTCACTGAAAGGTCAGCACTCAGAGCTGTGCAGAGGTCTGCAGTGGGGTAGCCCTCAGTTTTAGTATAAAGTCAGTGCATGTGAGGAGAGATTCCAGACAATAATTACTCTCAGAATAGCCTGTGGCTTATCAACTCTGTAAAGGAAAGCACTTGTGAGCACAAGTCTCTATCGTGGATTGAGGGAAGAAGCGGACATTCAGTATTGTCAAGATCCAAAATCTCTGAGCCTGCTTTCGCCATAGGGCAGGGTCTGAAAAAGCTTGCATTGCATAAACAATCTGGTGGAGTGATGGTAATCTCTGGAGACAGCAGCCAGAGTAGCACTTCCAGCAACAATCCCCATAAGTGCTCCCAAGTGGCCAGAACAGCATTTGCACCACAACAGCACTCCCCTGCATCAGTGGCAGCACCTCCAATGTACCCTCCCTTCCAAGCACTTGCTATTTGGGCTGGCATAGCTGATAGAGTCCTCAGAGCAGGGCAGCAAGGAGCAGTTCATCCTCCAGGGTGGGCCACCCTAACTGAGGCGAGCTACTTTGGCCAATGTAGCCAGTAGAGCCCCTAGACAGGGGAGTGGGTAGTAGGTCCCCAAGTTAATTTTCTAGTGACTGTAACTAGGTGCATCTACAAGTACAATTAAATTTAACTGAATATACTCCAGCTCAAATTGAGCCAGAGTGAGCTAATCCTGATGTCACTGTCTACACATGCATTTAAGTACAGTAATTAACTGCGCTACCAGGCCCATCCAGCAGTGCAATAAAAATTAGTCTACTGCACCCTAATTGCTGTGCCTATGTAGGCAGTGATGTTAGTCTGCTGCACAGTAAAGCATCTCATGTAGACACACCCAGAAGTTTTCTTTAAGGTTGTGTTTGCTCCCTTTTAATAAACTCTGCTTTAAAATGTAATATTTCCTTCCAAGTGAGGAAGTTTGTTCAACTTAGAAGACTCAGGTAATATTTACTTCTGGGTCAGGGCTCAAGCTAAGAAGTTGGTGTTTAACCCCTCAGTCTGAACACAGCCCTTGTTACTGCCATCCAGTGCTTGGCAGAATGGTTACATATACACCATTTATCTTGTCAGAGACATGAGGTCAAAGCTTTACAGATAAACAGAACTCCTTCTAGTGGAGTCTTTCATCATAGGTACTCCAAAATTAGTTTGGTAAATTCATGCCCATATTATTTCTACATTCAGGGTGTGGTTGGGTCAGAAGTCTCCACAAAATCTAAATGATAAATGATTAGTAGGTCTATCAATCCCCAAAGCAAACAAATTTTACTGGTTAACAAAAACTACACCTGCTACCCTGACAAGACTAGATTATTCTGGTTACTTTTGAAACCTTGGTCAAATTTTGACTTAGGCCTTGCCTTCAAAATAGAAGAGTACTTAGATTTAGCCAACTATTTACAAAAACATTTTACAGTACTTACAGAGTTAAAAATTGCATTGTAAAAAAGCTACATAGCCCTGTAGGGAAGGAATGGAGGAAACAGCTACTCATTTAATCAATGCAATTCTGGATGAGCCAGCTTACTCAGGGCTGTTTAAGCGATGAACCACAGCTGTCTATTTGTCCTCACTTTTTTCCCTTGGAAAAAAAAGGGTAGTACTGCTTAGAAACAGCTTTTACAGAGTGTCCCTAAATCCCAGGACTATTTGTTCTAACATGTAGCCAGTGTTCATCTTAAATTTGCAGGATCATGTTAACTGCAATATTCAGAAGAATACAAGAAAAGTCATTCATTCATTTGTAGTTTGTGACATTTGTATTGGAAAGCAATTTTAGTCATGGAAAAAAGTAATTATATGAAGGAAAAATACAATTGCCATCAGGAGTTCTATTCCTAACCCTACAAGTGTCCGGGGGGGGGGGGGGGGGGTAAGGAAAGGGGGTGAAAGGTAGATTTTGGTGCATTTGTTTTTTTTATTTTTAAAAATTAAATTTCACAGTACCTCACTTTGTAGAATTGTGATCTATTGAAAAATGTAACAGAAAAGGACCCTCTTCTCCCAACAAACAAAACAGTGGAGGTGCCAGTACAGGTGCTGGGAGTCTACTCTGATATGTTGTAGTTACCATGCGTCAGAGCAGACTCAGAGCCTGCTGGAGCATGTTAATTAGCATGCTCTAGCCAGCCTCATCTCATGCATCAATGTCCCTGTATTTCAAAATGGCAATGGGGGCACTTTAACTAAACCTCGTTGGATGAGCTTTAGTTAAAAACACCCCTGCTACTCTTTTGAAGCGGGGGGATGCTGATATACAAGCTACTATGAGTGGCTTTTGGAGCTGCTCTAGTCAGTGTCCCCCACCCCCAGAGCACATGTAAAAACAACCTGGAATACCAGACAGAGAACAAGCAGTGGTGGGATCTTCACTATGTCAGTAAAAGGAACAAATTACTTGCAGTGGTCATCTTGAAAATCTATTTACTTAGGAAAACTGGAGCTGTTCTCATTTTAGTAGTTAATTCTCATTACAGGAATTTTAATTTTGCAAGTTTAAAAAGATGCATTTTTAGAGTTCTGGGCTTCTTTGAAAACAATGAGCCAGTTTTAACCATGATAAGCAAACAACCCTTTCAAGACATTTGAAGATTTCCCAAGTAATTCAAACCAATCACAATCTACACCCCATTTTCTCCAAGGTCTGACTTACCTTATCCCACTTCTTCCCAGAAGAGATTAGAATTTTTCTATCTTTATGGACACTAAGTGACAAACTACATAAACATGAGAAATTGTAAGAACAAAAATGTACCCTTCCCTCCACCTATTTGTTGTAGCCAATATCAATGGCATCTGGAGTAGTAGGTACATATTTTTAACGTTCTTGTGACAAAGATTGCACTTCCAACACTGCAACGGATCAGTAAAAATTCTGTTGGCTTTCAGACAGAAAGGCTGCAGGACCAAATTGTGACAGCAATCTTTAAAAGTTTTCCTATATAGGAGAAGTACACAGGTCCAGGACAGACTGTTCATCAAGCCGACAGTGGATCAGCTACCTAAACCAAATCTCACAGCATCCCAGCATCATAACAAGGATGCTTCAGGCAGACTGTCCCTTGTGAAGCTCTACTGAATGAGTAAGCATTAAATCTGCATGATGGCATCTCAAGGATCATTGGTTCTCAACTTGTTTAAACTCAAGGCACCCTTCACTAAATGCAAGTCATTCCTCAAAAAAATGTCAACTCCTAGACCTCACTTGTTTTTTGGCTGCAGAAAACTATTAAAGCAGTTGTTCTGCTGCAAAGAATGCAGAAAACCCACAACATATTGAAGTGTTTCTAACACTATGGATTCCTGTTTGAATTCTCTGACCATGTCCACACAAGCACAGCAGCACTGTTGCAGCAGCACTAACAGCAGTGGCACAAATTTGTGCTACTGCTCTGTGCTGCAGTGCATGCCCATGCTCATGTGGTTTACAGTGGGACATGTCCTCCCTTGGCTGCCTGGGCCACAGGGTGCCCCAGCATGGGGCTATCTAGCGGGCAGCCCCCATGCTGAGGCACCCCATGCCCCAGCCAACCAGGGAGCAGCATGTGGAGACAGGAGCAGGCAGCTCATGGCTGGCTCCCGTGCCAAGGGACCCTGTTCTCCAGCCAGGTGCTCCCTGACTTGCTGGGAGCAAGGTACCTCAAGACAGGAAAGCAGGCAGCCCTGGACTGGCTGCTCCCCCATCTCTGCATGCCTCAGCAGGAGGCCTCCACTGCAGAGCCCCCATGCTGAAGCCCCCTGTGCCACAGCCAGCCATGGAGCAGCTGGCTGGGAGCAGTATGCCTCAAGACAGGAGAATAGCTGACAGCAGAACAGCTGGCTGGGGCACTGCGCCTTGAGACAGGTGCAGAGGCTCCACAGCAAAGACTTGAGGCATGCAGACATGGGGGAGCAGCCATTCCAAGGTTGCCTACTCCTGTGCCTCTCCCAGCCAGGGAGTAGCTGGTTGGGGTGCAGGGTGCCTCAGCACAGGGGCTGCACAGTGCATGGAGAGAGGGAAGCAGGCAGCTCTGCTCCACTGTCTCTGCATTTGTCCTGACACACAGCACTTTGGCATGCTTTGTACCACTCGGCGGGTGCAAGGGTTTTTTGTTTTAAAAAGGTGCCTGGAAAATCCCAGGAGCAAACTTTTGCCCTAGGACTGCAAATTAGCAGTGCAAGGCACGGTTTAACATGCAACATGTGTAGTTTGTGGTGCTGCAAAGAGGTTTGCAGCAACACAAGCTGCACATGTCTGCATGGCTGGATCTGGTCTCTGGGGGCTTCCAGATGAGTGTGCATATGCAAAGGCATGCATTTACTGTGGCACAAAAGGCAGTGGCATCTATCTGTGCTGTTGTTTTGTGCCCCAACACAACTTGTGCTGGCCTCAACAGCCTCCCAGGGCAGCAGTGACACCGATCTGGCCACAGAGTATAGCTGGCAGCTGGAGTGTGTCCATGGACAGCCAGGCTCCATTTCTAGCAGTGCACACTGCTGCCATGTATGCTATGCCAGGTGTGTGTGTGTGGGGGGGGGGGGGGGGGGGGCGAGTTTCTGACACAGGATCTCCCAATGTCAAATTCTGGCATAGTGCTGCAAATGCACAGCACAAACAGGTGCACCAGCACCATACGCAATTTGCAAAGCCTCAAACAGCTTTGCAGTGCTGAAAACTGCAGGTGCCCTCTGGGTTTATCTTGTGAATCATGTCTGCACACTTAACATTGCTACCTGTGTGGCACTCTGTGCCACCCTTGAGCAGATCTCTCCTTGAAATGGTGCCATGCACCCTGGTTAAGGATCACTGTACGAGGCAAAGAATTCCATATGTTCTACCCCTCTAACTTCCAGCCATGCAAAAATGGGATGGGGCTTTAAAGTAGGAGTGTTAAAAGATCTGGCCCACAGAGCCCCATTATCCAGAATGCTGGAATAACTGGCTTTGGGTCTCAGAACTGACCCACAGTCAGCACACCAGATAGCCCCATGTACTGCTTGTGGCACTTGCTCCAGCTCACATCCCAAAGCAGCTGAGTAGGCACTGTGTGCAGTGCATATCCAGAGCAGCTACTCTGGGGCTGTGCAGCATGTGGTGGCAGCTCCAGGGTGCATCCCAGAGCAGCAGCCACATGCAGCACAGACTGAGTAGCTGGAGCAGGACTACCACACTGCACCTACTCCAGGACACACACTGGATCCAGAATGCAAGGTTAGTCTGTAGGTCTGATCTAGCCTGTAGACTAGATCTGTACCATTCATCTGATCCATGGGGCCCAAAATGGGTTTGATACCTGTTTTAGAGAATTTGAAGATGAAAAAAAATAAAAAAAAATTCACATATTTTGGGTGCTCTGTTACCTACTAGTTACACTTGAGCCCTTTTATGCTCTGTCCTGTCCCAGCTGGATCTACTGTTAGATTCTTAAATTTGCAAAACTTTGAGATATGGGAATGTGTTGCAGGGAAGGGGGAGGGGGAAGAGGAGAACCACAAATCTTTATAGTGGTGATTATTTAAATGGAATTGCTCAGAGTATCAGTACCATTAAGTCTCACGTCTGTTACCATGATTGTACAAAATCATTGTTAACCTGAGCTGAAACTCAACTCAAGATTGACACCCAGAGGCGAATTCCTTCAACTGAAGTCTCTGCCTTTCTTGTTTTTCCTGGAACTTTAAAGATTTGAGACAACCAAATATATATATTTCAGCCTTGCTGATCATTTATGCCAGCTTAAAATTCATTGTAGTAGTGTAATGTGTCACTCATTTCATGGACCATCAAACACAGAAAGGCATGAATTACTGCCTTATGTGATTAACTACTTTTCATGAATAAAAAACAAAAACTTCAACTAGGCAAAACTGAACCCTCTGGCTCTTTGCTCACACTGAAGGATCCACCTGACTCCTGATATCAAGTACCTTTCTATAAGCATAAAGAAACTGTATCATCATTGCCCTACTGCACCTTTTTAGAAAGATCTCTCAGCTGTTTGCTTTGCCGTTTGAAATCACTCATTTCTTTTCTTATACCCTTAAATGGGAAGGGTATGAAGAACACAGTAGAGTTCCTTAAGTGTGCCGATAGCATTTATACTTGTGCTGTTTTACCCATTTTAATGGGTGACAGAAGTGTCTTAATAAATATACCCAACAGTATAAGAGTCAGAAACCTAGAATATTAAAAAGTTCTGTAGCTTACAATTCAAACAGCCTTATTTCTATGAATTCACAGATTCATAGATGTTAGGGTCAGAAGGGACCTCAGTAGATCATCGAGTCCAACCCCCTGCATAAGGATAACAAATTAGTTCCCCCATTCATAGGATAACAAATTAGTTCCCCCAGAGCACTATTAATTCTTTATTATTGAACTGGCATATACTCCTTTAAAGTTCAGACCAATACAGCAGTACCTTTGAAAAAAAAAAAAAAAAAAGTTAAATTAATTTGTTGTCTATGCCTCAATACATGTTTTATATAGTCAATTCACAACTCTACTGTATAGAATCAGACAGGCATCAACTGCTGAATAAAGTACAAATCAAAACCGTTCATCAGCAAGTCACAGGAAAGTGTGTTATAGTACAAGACTCCTGTGCTCAGACTCTCCCTTCACATCCAAGACAGACAAACTATTATGTTATTTTTGCATTTTAAATTTACATGTGAGCAATACCCATGGATCACTTCTGCAATACACACAGCTGCTCTACCCAAATTAACTTAGTCTATGCTGCTGACTGCCTCAAACATGACTATGCAAGTCCCCCCACAAAGTAGGGGACACCACTGGTTAAAACTATCAAGGCAATTGTTAACATTTTTTAAAATAACTAGTTGTGGCCCATCTTCCATTGTTGTGAGTGCAGTAAGAAGAGGATTCACTTTTATGTAGATACAAGTGCATACAAAACAAAAGTAGCAAATGCTAGGGCTGTGCAAAGCATTGGTCCCCAAATCGGAATTGAATCAGAGGACCCTTTAATCTCTCTGAATCAATTCAGAGAGATTCGGAAAGATTTGGACAGAGATAGCTTTAACTGTTTTTTCTACATGCCTCCAGGTAGCAGGGGCTTGTGAATGCTGCAATGCTGGGGCACATGGAGCATCCCACAGAAGGATAAGGGACTCCCCAGCGCGCTCAGCAGCAGACCTGGAAGTGGACCAGAAGCAATTCCGGTCCACTTCTGGGTCTGCTAGGGAGCTTGCTGGGCCCCCCCACCACACCTTCCCAGATCTGTGACTGGTGCCTCCTGGGCCAGGGGGAACCCAGGGTCCCCTTGCGGACAATTGCTGAGCTGGGGAGGCATGCAACCCCTCCCCACCCCCCCAAAGTGCGCTCCCCAGCAGACCCAGAAGTGGAGCGGAAGTACTTTCAGTCCACTTCCAGGTACACTGCCAAGCACGTGGAGAGCCCCCCCCACCCCACTCCTGTAGGACGCTCCATCCGCCCCAGCATCTCAGCATTCACAAGCTGTGGTTGCTACCTCAAGGTATTGGGGGGGGGGGGGGGACAGAAAATAAACCAAATATCAAAAAACAAACCACCAAAAAAACTTTTAAAGTTATGCCTACGTCCGAATCGCTGATTCTCTGAATCAGCATCAAATCTTCGGATTTGTATTTGGCCAAATCAAATCAGGGACAGTGATGCAAATCAAAATCACTGTCCCCAATTTGGGCCAAAGCTAAATTGAATAGGGCCCACTTCACACACCCCTAGTGAACGCTACTTAAAACAGCAAGGAGTTAAATCTCCATTCCAATGACAATTGGATTAAAAATTAAAGGACCCCCCCCCACCAACAACTACTGCTTGCCCCCTGGAATCTGCGGTCTTTAAACTCTATTACAAATGGAGTCCATTTGAACTCCATTACAAATCTTATACAGTATCTTCATAGTGGCACAGCATTTTCACTCTCGTTTCAAGCAGTAGAATTTTATTTTGTTTTCCTTGGAGTCAGGGACAGTGGTGTGTTGCTAGTGTTAGTTCTAATATACTAGTCCTACTGTACTTTTAGTGCATGGGTTGTCAATCAAGGGTACATATAGCCCCAGGGGTACTTGGGAAGGCCCTATGAGGTATGCACAGGTGTTCAGAAACAGAGCACTGCCACCCACCACCCCATGCCACCACCTCCCAGGAGCAGGGCTGGGGGAAAGCTCACATAGGACAGCCACTAACCATCAAGCTTTCCCCCTCCAAACAACAACTGAAAAGCAGTACCTTGCTTTCCCCCAAAAAAAGTTACTACTTTTAACAGCAAGTTAGCTGAAATAAAAGCCAACATATGGAGCTGTCCAAATATTTGCCTTTTTAAAAGAGCCTTTAATTTTTTTCTAGTTCAATCCTGGAATAGCTTTGATGCATTTAAAATTTACAAGATTTAATTACATACAGTAAGTCAGTCTAGACATGTTCTTCAGGCAGCTTCTGGGCTTTAGCAACAGCTTCTACAATAGGACCAACCATATAAAAGGCCTATTCTGGTAGGTGGTCATATTCACCTGTAATATACAATTTTGAACAAACTTGTTAAAAGGAATGATAAAACACAGCAATTGTCAGTCAGTCAAAGCAAAATGACAAATCAAGTTTGAGGAGGGTGGGGAGAAAGGAGTTATACAATAGTGTGTTCTCTCTTTTTTTTTTAATTATTATTATTATAATAATTATATGGTGCATCTACACAAGAGGCCAACTGCACAGTAGCATATTGGTACTATCCATGCTGTGACATGCTACTGCACAGCAGCATCACTAGTGGCGCATGCCTTTTTGTGCAATAACCGGAGAATTTTAGTACTTTATTATACATGTACTAAATTATATGTGCAATAACCATTGTGCATTAATGAACATGCAGATGTGCCCATACTATTTAAGAGAGATAAAACCCTGAACTATGTGATCGCTATTTACAACTCACTAACACTAATGTAACGAACAGAAGTGATAAAGCTTTTTCCTCACTAGACTAAACAGAATACAGAAGGGAAACAGCACAACAGTAAGCATTAGAACTCTGTGCATTAAGAGTGGCCTCGATTGCTTTGGAAGAGATGCTTGAAAGGTCTTTCTAACTTTGCTGTCACTCTAAAAAAAAACAAAACAAAACGAGAAAAAAAAAAAACCAAAAAAAACCCCACACACTTCTGTACCCCACAGCCATCAGTTTGCCTCTTCATTCAGCACCTCTACACAAGGTTGTTGAAATCTGTTTTGGTTACAGTGCAGGAAAAGTTTAAAAAAGCTGCCTGAAGTTACTCATTTAGTGACACTATAATTGATGGGTAGCATCCCTTGGACAGAGTGCTACTAGATAAAGGCTCCTTAAAAAAAAATTCTAAACAATCAAACTGTGTGCAGCAAGGATGTCTCTTAAACAACACACTTGCCTAGATTTTTTTTATTACTGTTTAGAATTTTTTTTTTTTTTTTTTTTTTAAAAGGTTTAAAAGTAGCTACGCAGACAGACTGGTATGGAGGCAAGAGACCACATCCATGAAGTTATCTATCAGTTGCAGAAAAACCTTCCATTATGGGATAAAGTCCAAAGGCAGAGAAAGTTTGCCTTTGTTACACTTGTCCCATCCACCCCTCTTAACTAGAGTTGCACGTACAGGGCATTATCCTTTGGCTGGCAGGGAAACCAACAAAGCCTTCCTAAAGGACAAACAGTTGCACTTTCCACCCCCCCCCCCCAATCTACTTGGCATATACTTAAACGCAACACTCAAGTTTAGTAGAAGAGACAGTCAAGAAGAACGAGCAGGAGTGCCAGGGAGTTGGGGGGGGGGGGGGGGGGGGGTGCTCTAGGGAATTACAACTATGCTCCCTTTCATAAACACAAAAGTCTACATTCAATTAAAGCCACTACTGCAGAGCTTCCTCACAAGAGTCATCTAAAGAACTGTATAACGGCATCTCACAACACTAGCTATGTAGACACTTATACAAGTAGTCTTTTTATAGCCAGTAGATCCCATCATGCAAGTGTAGATTACTCAGCTATCTAATATCAGAGAGACACCAGAGAATATACTTAAGTTTGGCTATAGCAACAATGTGGTTCATTCTATAGCTACTGAAGGATGAACTAAAGTATGCCAAACAAAGGGAAAGCAAGAAGCTTCCGACTATCTTCTCCTTGCATCACAAAAAGTAGGGAAGGCTCTATGAAGAACAGCATGAAAAAAAAAAAAAAAAAAGTAATCTAGGGACAGGTTAAGCATCTGAAGTTGCATTGCTACCTCACCAATATGCTACCTAGCTTCTGTGAGACTAGAAATGATAAGAGGCATTGCCCAACTACTTTCAACACTTCTTCCCCCATTCTTAAAGTTGTAGACTTCAAGGCAGGAGGTCTGGCATCACATGTATATAGTGCTTAGCACAAGTGCTCAGAAATAGGTGGTCATTTGCCCCACCTATTTCTATATGCATGTCTTTGAAGCAGGGTGGGCAATTGTTAAAAACAGCCCTCCCAGCCAAAATAAGTTTTGGGGAGCTGTCAAGGGCTGCAAGCATAGCCCCACCCCTCATCAGGTGCCTCGCCCCCTGGTCACCATCTTGGGACGAGAAGTCCCACCCCCTAACCCCTGACCTTTGCCACCAGAAGCCCCTCCCCTCACCCCAGAAGTACCCCTTTTGGGAGGCAGGGGATGATTTGACATCTTGAAACTGGTAAAACAAATCATATACTTAAAAACAAAAAACCCCACCAAAAATGCATATCTACTATAACTTATTCTAATTTTAAAATATTTTTGTCCTGATCTGTATTTGCATAATCTAAAGGCAATTGCATAATTGCTCGAAACACAGTCTTACTCTATATATGGTGTGTGGGTAGGGTTGCCAACAGAGTGAAGCTATTTTGGGAAGAGGCAGCCCCACCCCCTGCAGCTAGGGCAGGGCAGGCTAGACTGGGGTTGCTTAGCAACCAGAGTTGCACCTTCCGCATGCATGCAGTAGAGGGGCAGCTCAGGGCCAGGGCTTTTGGACAGCTTAGAGAGATCCCGCAGACCAGATGGAATTGCCCGGCAGGTTGGATCTGGCCCACAGGCTGTATTTTGCCTGCCTCTGCTTTGAAGGAAGGCTAAATTAGTTACAGTTTTAATGTAGGCATTTGGATCTTAATATGGTCTGCAGATTTGAGGGTCAAAAGCTCAACATGGCCAAGAAAAAGGTAGACTCCAAAATAAGGCTATGAAACTCGGGAAAGAAAATCAGGCTAGTTAAAAGACAAGTCTCTTTACCAGATAAAATGCTCTTGAATCCTTTGATTGTTTCTTTTAGAGGTACCAGTTTTCCATCATGGCCTGTGAAGACTTCAGCAACCTGGAAAGGCTGTGACAAGAATCTCTGGATTTTTCGGGCCCGGGCTACAGTTAATTTGTCTTCCTCAGACAGTTCATCCATTCCCAAAATAGCAATTATATCTTGAAGGGATTTGTAATCCTATTACGGGGAAGACGATTCAAGTTAAGTAATCCCTCAAACCACATGCAAATGTTAACACTATACCTTATTCAAAAAGGCCAGCTTTCAAAATTCAGTTTTGTAAATCTGAAGAGAGACTCAGACCCTAGTTTGAAATAGATTTTTTGGGAAACAAAGTTGTTATACCTGAAGAATTTTCTGAACATCCCGAGCCACATCATAATGCTCTTGGCCCACAATGTTAGGGTCCATAATATGGGAAGTGGAATCCAGAGGATCTACAGCTGGATAGATACCCAGTTCTGCAATTGCATGGGATAATACTGTGGTAGCATCCAAGTGTGCAAAAGTAGTAGCAGGAGCAGGATCAGTCAAGTCATCAGCCGGTACATAAATAGCCTAAAATGAGACCCTCAGATCAGTTAGGCTCTGGAAGCGGAGAGACGCGCAGGTGAAAGCCCGCTGCGCCTCTGCTCCCCAAACCCCTCCCCCCCCCCCCCGAAACCACCCAGCAGCCGCAGAGCTCCCCGCCGACTCCCAGCACAGCCAGAGGTAAGCGGGGCCTGTGGTGGGAGGGGGTTAACCCCTAGAGAGTACTACAGGACAGGGAGGCCCAGGTGAGGGAGATTCCCTGCCCTCCATCAATGCTGACCTCATGAAGGAACATCTTGAGAGGCTGGATACCTTCAAGTCAGCCGGCCCTGACAGTCTACACCCCAGGGTACTCAAGGAGTTGGCGAGCATCATAGCCCAGCCTCTGGCACGGATCTTTGAGAACTCCCGGCACTCTGGTGTAGTGCCCGAAGACTGGAAGAAGACCAATGTGGTGCCCATCTTCAAGAAAGAGAGGAAAGTGGAGCCAGCAAACTACAGGCCAATCAGCCTGATCTCTAGCCCAGGGAAAGTCTTAGAAAAAGGTTTATTAAAGAGGCCATCCTTAATGGACTGGCCGATGCCAACATCCTGAGGGATAGCCAGCACGGGTTTGTTGCAGGTAGGTCTTGCTTGACCAATCTCATTTCCTTCTATGACCAGATTACCCATCACCTGGACAACGGAGAAGAGACTGATGTCATATCTTGACTTCAAAAAGTCTTCAATCTGGTATCCCATGATCACCTCTTGGGAAAACTAGCCAATTGCGGCCTTGGGTCCACCACGATACACTGGCTGGGGAATTGGCTCCGTGGTCGGACCCAGAGGGTGATAAGTGATGGAAGTCAAATCGTCATGGTGCCCTGTGACCAGTGGGGTCCCCCAAGGCTCTGTCCTTGGACCCATACTGTTCAACATCTTCATCAATGATGTGGACACTGGAGTCAGAAGCAGACTGGCCAAGTTTGCCGACGACACTAAACTTTGGGGCAAAGCATCCACACCTGAAGACAGAAGGGCGATCCAGGCTGACCTGGACAGGCTCAGCAAATGGGCGGATGAGAACCTGATGGTGTTTAACACTGAAAAATGCAAGGTTCTCTACCTTGGGAGGAAAAACCTGCAGCATCCTTATAGGCTCGGCAGTGCTACGCTGGCTAGCACTACGGAAGAAAGACTTGGGGGTCACGATTGACCACAAGATGAACATGAGCCTTCAATGCAATGCTGTGGCTAGTAAAGCGACCAAAACGGTGGCTTGTATCCATAGATGCTTCTCAAGCAAATCCCGGAACATCGTTCTCCCCTTGTACTCGGCCTTGGTGAGGCCGCAGCTGGAGTACTGCATCCAGTTTTGGGCCCCCCAATTCAAAAAGGATGTGGAGAAGCTTGAGAAAGTCCAGAGGAGAGCCACTGCATGATCACAGGTCAGGAAAGCAGACTTTACGACAACAGGCCGAGATCTACGAGGCTCTTTAGCCTGGAAAAGTGGAGGCTCAGGGGTGATCGGATGGCCACCTATAAGTTTATCAGGGGTGACCACCAGTATCTGGGGAAAAGTTTGCTCACCAGAGCACCTCAAAAGGATGATGAGGTCGAACAGTTATAAACTACTGCAAGACGGTTTCAGGCTGGACATAAGAAAGAATTTCTTTACTGTCCGAGCCTGCAAGGTCTGGAATAGCCTGCCACCAGAGGTGGTTCAAGCACGTACACTGAACACCTTCAAGAAAAAAATTGGATGCTTATCTTGCTAGGATCCTATGACCCCAGCTGACTTCCTGTCTTCGGGCAGGGGGGCTGGACTCCATGATCTTCTGAGGTCCCTTCCAGCCCTCATGTCTATGAAATCTATGAGAACCAAGTTTTAAAATTAAGCCACTAATTATTCATCATTCCTCAGACATGCCTACTATGCACTGCCATCTTCAACTAATAGCAACAGTGAATTCTACTGGAAGACAGACGCTACTTAATACCATACCTGTACAGATGTAATGGATCCTTTTTTTGTAGTAGTTATTCTTTCCTGCATTGTACCCATGTCAGTAGCTAATGTTGGCTGGTAGCCTACAGCAGAGGGGATACGACCCAGAAGTGCAGATACCTGGAGATCAAGAGGACAATAGCTTATACTAAGTTAACTAACCTGAATAGTTTGTTCTGAGAATTCCTGACAGAGAAGTGCTGTCTTATCAGTAAGGACCTACCAAAATTGTGATTTTGTAATCTGGCACTGCCTACAAGATCTGCTGGGGGGGGGGGGGGGGGGGGAGGAGATGGGATGACAACAGCTTACTGAAAATAAAATGCTGACTTCATAGGAGGGAGCCAGTAGTCCTAAAGGGTGCCATGGTGGCCCCTACCCACTTTTGGGGGCAATTTCTAGTCTTTGACTTTTGATGACATTTAAAATAAGATCCAATAGAAACTGAAGCTGCTACACCTCTTAGTAAAAGTAGAAAGTACATTCCCTCCCACCCCCCCATCCCAACTAGATCCAGGACCTGGAGAAATTACAAAACTGAGACCTGATTGATAAGGGTGCACATACTCATTCATTCCTTCCGTGTCCACAAACATCAATCCAAAATTGTGTACCTTTTGTGTGTCTTCAGCCAAAGGAAGACGGCAACAATGATACCAGCCAAGGACCTAGCTGGCTAAGAGTATCAGTCACTGTCCAATAAACCCAATACTATAGGCTTGGGGACAACCCCTCAGCAGCTCACCCAAAGGCTGTCCTGGATGGAGCACTCCATCTCCTCAGTGGATGACTGAGTCTATAAAATTATAGGGTGTGTGGACAACATGGGTGTTAAACGTAGAGTGCCTGAAAATTTTAATAGGTTTTTTTTTTTTTTGGTGTGGTGTCAAATTAAGCCAGTTAAATTAAAGCAGTTTAGTTCACATATGGGTATAGAAGCAGATAGGCATGCATCAGCTAAACTGATCTAAATATAAACAAGCCATTCCATCATCTTCAACAGGTATCCCAGAGCTGGGACTAGTCATCTTGGATTCTTGCAACAGGCTGTCACTATCTCTGTCCCTCTCCATTCCTTATTTGAGGCTTCATTTTATCCTGTACCCCAGCGTTTTCCAACGTTTTGGTTCTGGTGGCACACTTACCAGGCCTCTCGCATCTCATGGCACAGTAGCCAAATGTGAAGGGGAGGGGAAAGAATAGCAGAATACATCGTGCAGATGCAAAAAAGTCATTGGCTGGAGCCATGCCCCCATCTGTCTGCCGTGGCAGCAGCAGGTCCAGGCCAAAAAATTCAGTGGCACACCCAGACATGCCTCGCGGCACACCAGTGTGCTGCAGCACACTGGTTGGGAAATGCTGCTATATCCTGCTTTTCACAGAGATTAGTACCAAATGAAAACAAAGTAGTAAAAGAAAGGAGTCTACACAGTTAGGTTATAAAGCCTTACAGCATATCCTTTCCCCTGAAGCCTTTCAGAAGCTGAGCACTTCATTTGAAAGCTGGCCCCAAACAGTTTCTATATTCTGTTCAAACGGGATAAGTTATACCAGCTCATAGCTCCTGTTATTGCCAGAGCTAGTTTTAGGAGTTATGCCTGATCTTCTGATCCTTAAGAGTTGAGAGTTATTTAAACTGGCCTACATTTAAAAAAAAAAAAAAAAAAGAGATCTGATGAAAGCATACGTTAAAAGGCTTTTACTTTTCCCCTTGAAGCTACAGTGCTTGTCAAGACTGCTACACCCTTCCTTCCAGACCACTCAAAAAAGGAATGATTTGCTTAAAAATTAGGATTATGTTTTCCCTACGACTTCTCAAAAAAGTTTTCAGTTTTGGAAATCCAAGATTTAAAACCAAATCTGAATATGAACATTAATTTAAGATGGAGTAGCTATTAAATGTAGAACCTTAAAGCCATTTCTATTTTATATCCCAAAAAGCCTAATACTTGGACTTAAATGCGCCATTCAAAATCTTTGCATGAAGTAATAGTTATTTTTGTTTAGCACTTACCAGATACCCAAGACTCCATTTTTCAAATTAGTATTACTGCAATCTCAAGTTACTCCAATATTCCACAACACTGATTAAGTGCACAAATTAGTTTTGCAGCACTCTGTAATGCTGTAGGGATGTACATGAAGTGCATATACATTCATGCTGTTTGCAGTGCAACAAAGATGGCAGATCAGCCACAAAAATCCCATATTAACAAAGAGACTACGAAAAACTTTCTACAGCTTTCATCCTACATAAAAAAAGAACAAAATACTTCAATGTGGAGAACTAGAAGAATTCTTCCGACGCCTGCGCCTCAAAGAATATTTCCGCGACCAAACTGAACCCACTCCCAACAACAACTCATCCTCTGACAACATTCAGGAAAGGATCAATGCCAAAAAGCCCAAAAAGACATCAGATTGGACACCTCGCAGTAGACAAAACCCTAACCTTGACCGCTACATTGACTGCTTCAGGGAAAGAATGAACAATGAAATAATTAGCAACACACGCCACCACCACAACCTCTCTACCAGAGAAAAAGGCCATAGAATCTCTAAGATCTAACCACCAAATAGTAATAAAACCAGCAGACAAAGGAGGAGCCATAGTCATCCTAAACTGTGAGGATTACATAAAGGAAGCCAACAGACAGCTCTCTGACACCACCTACTACAAAGAACTATAAGAAGATCCTACTCCCCTTTTCACCAAAAAAAAAAAAATAAATAAATAAATAAATAAATAAATTCAACAATACCATCAAATCATTTCCATCAAGACTACAGGAAAAACTACAGGCCTTGATCCCCCTGCTACCTAACCCGGGGACTTTTTACATGCTCCCTAAAATCCACAAACAAGGGAACCCTGGCAGACCTATCATATCCAACCATGGGACCCTAACTGAGGAAATATCAGGTTTCGTTGAATCAATCCTAAAACCGCTTGTCACCCACAGAGCAAGTTTTGTCCAAGACATTACAGACTTGCTACGGAAACTTAAAAACCATAGACCACCTTCCCAGAAACACTCCTAGCCACCATGGACGTTACCAGCCTATATACCAACATCCCACACCAGGATGGCATCCAAGCCTGCCTTACATATCTACAGGACCAAGATTACAACTCAGAATACAGACCCAAAGATATTACTGACCTTATACACTTCATCCTCACACACAACAATTTCACTTTTAGTAATCAACACTTCCTCCAGATGATGGGAACAGCTACGGGCACTAAAATGGCCCCACAGTATGCCAATCTTTTTTATGAGCCACCTGGAAGAAGACTTCCTCAAGAACTGCACCATCAAACCCTTGCTGTACTTAAGATACATCAATGACATCTTCATCATTTGGACTGAGAATCTGCAATCTCGGATTGAGTTACATCAGAAATTCAACAGTCACCATCTCTCCATCTGACTTTCTTTAGAATACTCCAGCACCAACATCTCCTTTTTAGACACAATCCAGAAGGGTAAAATACAGACCACAGTATACAAGAAACCCACAGACCAACATACATATCTGCACAGAACCAGCAATCACCTGAAACACACCAAAAAAGCTGTGATATACAGCCAAGCCCTCAGATACCACCGCATCTGTACTGAAGAGCACACCCGGGATTGCCACCTCACCAATCTTAAAAAGGCTTTCACCCAACAAGGACACTCCTCCAGAGAGGTAGATCACACGTTTGAAAGAGCGACCTGGATACCATGTGAAGAACTGCTGCAGTACAGAAGAAAAACACCCACAAATCGCACACCGCTGGTTATGATGTATCACCCCTCCCTTGAACCTGTACAGAAAATCCTCAAACAATTGCAACCCATACTAGACAGAGACCCTATTCTTAAAAAGATCTTCCCAAAGCCGCCCATCCTAGCCTTCAAACAAGCACCAAACCTCGCCAACCTCATCACCGGAAGCAAACTTCCTCAACCCCAGAACACACCAAAAGGATCCAGGCCGTGCCATGACAAGAAATGCAAAGCCTGCCAACATCTCCACCACCCCCACAATTACCACACCCCACAACAGAGCTATCAGCATCCCAGGATCTTACAGCTGCACCTCCAGAAATGTAATACACCTCATCCAATGCCCTGATGGAAAATATGTAGGAGAGACCAGACAACAACTGCGCACCAGAATGAACGCACACCAGAAATCCATCAAAGACAGAAATACCCAATTACCAGTGGGGGCACATTTCTCACAGGAGGGCCACTCTCTCTCTCCACTCTCTCAGTCCGGATCCTCAAGGGAAACTTACACAACACATCCCAGAGACGAGCCTATGAGCTCCATTTCATCAACCTACTGGATACTAGAGATCATGGACTAAACATAGACATTGGATTTTTGATACATTATAATCTGCCTGGCAACTGACTCCCCAGCCCAGCCCAGCCCAGCCCCTGGCTTCTTTATTTTTCATTCCATCCAGGAAGAGCACACACCAACTGCTGAAACTTCTTTAGCCCGACGAAGGGTTTTTGAACCCAAAAGCTTGCTTAATAAATATTCTCCAACTATTTGGGTTGGTCTAATAAAAGATATCAAATTCACCCAAGGAACCTTGTCTACCATATTAAACAAGAACTTTGTAGCACTATCCATATAGGCAGACAATTACAGTTAACATGTAGTGTCAGAAGGGTGCCTCTGATCCCTGGCATCTGGGAGTATACTTTGCTCTCTGCCTCCCAGGGGGAGCAGCACTGGTGATACCACAGAGGGCTACATTTGTAACACTATAAACAGACACCGGCACATAGCCTCCGTTAGGCTACAGGTTCTCTGTAGGAGTCTTTATACCAAGGAAGGAAAAAAACAGGACTAACCTCTGAACCAGCTTGGGTAAACCTGAAGATATTGTCTATGAAGAAAAGCACATTCTGTCCTTCCTGATCATGAAAATATTCAGCAACAGTCAGGCCAGTCAAGGCTACTCTGGCCCGAGCTCCTGGAGGTTCATTCATTTGACCATACACAAGAGCAACCTAGAACGTTGCAAAAGTAAGCAGTTAAATCTACAATGTTTTCCATACACAAGTGCTACATAGCAAGATACTATACATAATGCCTCCATGCTGGAGGATCTATATATGAAGGCTGTCACAACCCAAAGTTGTGATTTGTTGTTTGTGTGAGCTTCGGCAACGCTAAATTATGTTCCCGCTAAAATTACAGTTTCCTTGCACGGTAGAGTTCTCTGCTGCGGGAGAGAACTCTGGTGCAACGGGGGATTTCCCGCCAATTTGCAGCTTCTTTGCATGGTGCATTTCTTTTGCATCTCAGAGATGCACGGTGCAAAGGAGTTCCCGCCATTTGTATTTAGATTCGCGCCACATTATTGGCCGGTTCTAAATGTAGGCACACGTGGCGGCTAGCTATTGGCTTGCTAGCCATACAAAAGGCTTGGGTAGTTTCCGCCCAAGTTGGAGAGAGAGGAAAACTGGAGGACTTAACGAACCCCAGGAGGAGAAGACTTCACGCTGTGTGAAGATCTCTAAGCGATGTGGACCCTTGCGGACCCAACGCGCCTTTCTTAAGCAGGCAACAGAGGTCGAAACAGCCTCTGGCCTCTCCCCGTCGCCGAGCGCAATCCTAGATGTATCCCTATCCTTCGAACCCAATTTTCGAACCCACGGAGTCTTAACAGCTCCGGGGGACCTGGGAACCAAACAAAACCCACGGAGATTAAGCCACTCCGTGAGGAAAGAATTGCCGAACCCGCGGAGCCTAAACCACTCCGGGGCCAAAGAACTGAGTTTGTCAGAGTCCTCCAACAAGGACTCAAGCGGAGCTGCACCTGGAAAAAACTGTCCAGCCTACACTGCGACCATCTTGGGTGTAAGTAAATAATCTTTTCAATCAACCACTACGCCTCTGTAACTAATTCTAGCTCACGCGTACCAAACCACCCTGCGGTTTTCTCCAGCCCCGTGTGCCCGGGCTGCTGGCCACAGCCCGCGTGCGCAAAGACGGGCCCGGCTCACCACCGGCCTGCACAAAGGCCAATACAGAGACTAAAGATTGTACAGCACGAGTCATTGTGAGCTATTCACTTTTAAAAATAAATTCAGACAGACTTGGAGGGCGTTACAAATTTGGGGAAAAAAAATTACGTAGGCCTGTACAGACACCACCCTTATTGCAACAGAAAGGGGGTTACACCAGCACCAAAAAACAAAAGACAAAAAAACAAAAACAAAAGACCACACGTGTGACGATATCTTTGCCATTTGTACAACAATATCTGGCTGCACCATTGCATCTTATTGTGGAGGATGTCTGTATGCTTACAGCATGATAATCCCCAAGACTGGCAAACTGGTCTGTCCTCCTGCACTCAGACACTCTTGACAGCCTCTTTAAAAGGAGCAACATGTGGAAATGACAGACATCTTCTCCAACACAGGACACTGTGGCACAACTAGTGCTACAACTGATGTCTATTTATAGCTCAAGATCTTCAATTGGACTCTATGGGCCAGTCTTGCTACAGAGGTAAAAAAAAAAAAAAAAAGTTTGCATGGGTATACAAATCAGATCACTATAGTACAAACAAAGTGAGATTTGAGGAAACACTTGAAGACAGTAAACTGTTAAATCTAAAGCCTACCCATAATACTTAAGCATTTGCTCCTTTTAAATATTACCTTGGATGTGTCTTCTTTCAAATTGATGACACCAGATTCAATCATTTCATTATACAAGTCATTGCCCTCTCGGGTACGTTCCCCCACACCAGCAAAGATTGAATAACCACCATGGGCTTTTGCCACATTGTTGGTAAGTTTCATAATTAGTACTGTTTTCCCTATACCAGCACCACCAAAGAGCCCTGAAACAAGACAGTTTGTCATTGTAGTTAGAGCTTACAGTTCTTTTGAAAACTAACACAAGTTGTATCAACCCCCTCCCCAACCCTTCATTGTTATCCTTAAATTGAGTTAGTAGTACAGGGGTATTGGCCTAATATATTTAAGCCACAGAGCAAGACTTCATTTAAGAATTTAAGGAAAAAAACAAAACAAAAAAGTCAGATAATTTCATCTTTCTTCCTCATGAGGAGCAATGGTGCGACTCTCCTACATCCTTTAGATTAATTGGCATTATAGCCATTTAGTTCTGAAGAGAAACTTACCGATTTTGCCTCCTTTGGCATATGGAGCCAGTAAGTCTACAACCTTAATGCCAGTCTCTTGCTCCACACTCATATCTTGAAATTCAGGAGCTTCAGCATGAATAGCTGCAAATCTAAGGAGAAGTTATTGTGTAGTTGTTCTTATTGCAATATTAAGCATTTTAATGTTTCCTGGAACTGATAAATTAAAGATTGATTTAATTCAGAGCTATATAATTCCCATAGCTCAAAAATAAAATGGCTTTTAGGCAAAGCATTTAGAAGAGCAGCTCAACAATGGTTAGTTAATTTAACTTGGGTAGAACTGATATGGCAATAATTTAAAACTTCCCAAGACATTCAGCGATTCAATTGTTTTCCAAATCCCAAAATAAAGGGTGTTTTTTATTGCACTAAGGCTCAAATGCCTAACATGTGGAATAGAACCTAAATGCCATTCTATTTCACCGGGTTTAAGTCTACATTGCAACCTATTTTAATAAATAGTCACCTTACCCTTAAGAATGATTCAAAGTGAAGTGAGGACTACCCACGCACCTTTTGTAATAACAGTTTTTTTTCCATATCCTCTAGCAAAAAGAATGCACTTTTGTTGCACAATAGATGCCAATATCATGGAAACAAACTGTAATGTGCCAACTGACCTCCTATTAAAAATTGCCAGATACTTCCACACTACAAACTGTTACGGTTCAATAAGCAACTGTGGCTGATCTGCCAAGGATCAACTAGTTTAGTGTGACATGTTATGACTGTCACCTAATACATATAACATGTAACAAAATGCAATGTCTACATGTCTGTCAGGTGTCAAAGACCACAACAGGTAAGAGCGTTTTTGAAGTTATGAATTTTATTGTAAATCTCTGGGTTTCCTAAACTGTCACTTAAGTGTTACTTTTGTCACCTAAAGAGTAGCAACATCACAGCACCCTTAAAAGGATCTTATGGCACCCTATAGTATCTCATCGTTCTGGTTGAGAATCACTTACTTAGACGCAAGAGAGCATTTTAAGAAGTTTGTGCTACATTGTATATCCTCTTCCTTACAGGTGGAAAGAGCCCCCCCCTTCAGCCTGCTAAGGCCAATTCCAACCCCCCCCCCCCCCCAGGGCAGGGAAGTCTTCACCTTTACAACAGAAACACTTGTCAGGTTCCCTATACACGACGGAGATATGAAAGCTCAAAGTACTGGCTTTGAGACCGTATGAAACAGATGATGTCAAAGCCAGACTCCCACTCCAACTACCTGGGCTATAAACCTAGGACAAGAGTTTACAGTCAAAGTGTAGCTGAAATGCAACTATAAACGTTTCCAGTTTATTTTCAGCTTGTTTGAAGAAGCAGTGCTGGCAGGAAGGGGCCAATCTGGGGATGGTGGAGCGATCCAAATATTTAGCGGGGTTGAAGGTTTTAATTGGGACATTAGCAGCTCCACAGTCTTAGATTGCTCATTGCTGATCTTTGGGTTTAATACTAAAGACAAACCACTTCAATTCACAATTATTCATTTCACAGCCCCTCTAAGAAGTTACCTCAGCTTTCACAAACAGGCAGAAGTAGGAGAAGTTAAGATTAATATATCTACTAATTCTAGGTGTCTAGAAGTGAATACCCAAGACAACTGTAGAGCCCTTGGCGTAGCACAACTCTCTCAGTCAACTACAAAATGAGACTATTGAACAAGCTTTAGTCAAAGTGCCCCCACCGCCATTTTGAAATACAGGATGCTGAATATATGAGACACTGTGGGCATTTTAATTAGAGCAGCTCGTGATTTTTAAAAAGTCCTACCCCTCACCCCAGAGTACATGTATAAACACCCCAAGTGCCTAAACTCAGAAAAAGGCTGCACTGTGACCACCAGAAAAGAGTTTAAGTAAGTTGCCCATCACAAAGTCTGCAGTGGAGACAATCCAGGTCTTTAGGACAGCTTTCAATAGCCTTAGCTAAAATCCCTTCCTTTCTCCTCCTGCTATCTCATCGTGTTCCCTATGTACTTCTGCTATGAAGTAGGTGCTGCCATGAATGATGGGTGCCCCCAGTAGTTGAGGGGGCACAGTAGTGCTGGTGGCAGCAGCAAGCAAGGAGCTTTTGCAGATGCCACCACTGTCAGCAGCAGGTGAGCATCAGCAACCACCCACAGATGCTGTGTGCACCCCCTACCACATATTGCCAACGGGTGGTGCAGTAGCCACCTTCACATCCTGTATATTCTCCCTAGAGAAGGTTGAAACTAAGTACAGATGATAGCAGTACTGTGGGAGACTAACATGACTGTTGTACAGCCTGAAATTTCACACAAAAAGCTGTTAAAATTAAGGCTGAACAGGCAACCCTAATTCTATTCAATTCCTGAGCGCTCAGATCTGCAGTACTGTCCTTAGCGTAATTTTAGCACAAATGGGGCAGGGGAGAAGGGGAGGTACAGCTACAGGGATAACTAGTTTTTATACTGGTAAAAGCTACATCCACAGTTGGAAGTTGTACTTGCTCAACTCTAGAAGAATTATTAGATTAATAGTTTCCTCTGGATTTAAAGTGGTCAAGATGTAGGAATCATATGAGATGACATAGTAGTGACAGTTTCTCCAGAGGACGAAAAAGTAAACAAAACAAACAAGCAGAAACCAAAACACACACAAAAAACATACAACCCACATGTCTAGATACTCACTGTTTGGTAGCAATAGGTCCTCTTTCATCAATTGGCTCACCAACCACATTCATTATTCTCCCAAGTGTTTCTGGACCAACTGGAATTTTTATAGGTGCCCCCGTGTCCACAACTTTTTGTCCACGGGTCAAGCCTTCAGTACCATCCATGGCAATTGTCCGAACAGTATTTTCACCTACATGTTGTGTGTGTGTGTGTGTGTGTGTGTGTGTGTGTGTGTGTGTGTATATAACAACAACAAATTGTGCATGTAAAGACAGACATTATTGCACAGGTCAAAACATTTAAAACTTAATATTGACTGCAGATAAACCACTAAAAAACTTCATGCCTCAGCCAGCTTAGATACGGTTAACTTGTTCATCCCCAAAGAAAGACAATCAGGTACAATATTTCTAAACTGACAGGAAGCTTAAGATGATACCTAAAGGTTTTTACTAAAGTAGTACTCCTCAATTAAGAAGTAGGCGGTGCAACGATACAATTGGTCCATATTGTAATCTGCACCAATAAAAGGAAAATTGGCATTATCAGCAATCAGCTTTTTCTGCCCAATGTAGCCAATACTGTCGCCGATAAATGCCGCACGCACACATGCAGCCACAGCATGCACAAAGCCAGCCTGGCAGCTTGGAGAGCAGTATCTGGCTGATAAGTCTGTTGGAGGGGAAGAGATTAAGGCCCCCTGCAGTGAGGGAGGGAGAGGGGCTGGGGCCACCCACCCCGAGCAACCCCCAGCCTAGTCCCCCTGCCAGGAAGAGCCCAGAGCTGGCCCCAGCACCAACCTACAGCAGCAGTCCACCCCTGCTCCACACACAGATCCAGGGGGCACATGCTTCCCCCCCCACCCCCCATTGGCTCCTCCAGGGGTGCACAGTGGCAGAATCTGTCCCGTCTCCCTGTACCACCTGGACGAGCCGCTCATGGTTCTGTCCCATGCTCCACCCAATCTGGGCAGTGCCTGCTCCTGCCCCACTCCCTCCCTCACTGCAGGGGCCTCAGTCTGCCCCACCCCCACCCTAGACTTACCAGCCAGACGCTGCTCTCCAAGCAGCATGTTAGCAATCGGATCAGTATCAGCCAATATGGCTCATTAATAATTGGCCATCAGTATTGGGCCAAAAAGTCTTTAATGTATATAGCATTTACACAAAGTTATTCAAGGCCACATAGGAAGGTAATTTATAGTTCATATACAATAACAATTTATACCTTATATACAAGAGGGGCAGGAGGAGGAGAAAGTTCTTCGCCTGTGCAGGTGACTTCAATCTGCAAAATCCACTGCTTCCTACCAAATATCAGCTTGGATTTTAAGGTTTAGAAATGAAGTTTGATTTATGGCTATCTAGTTAAGATTGGAAATGTGAACTAGAAACAAGCCAGGCTGTCATCACCCTGAGTTTGCAGAAAACATGAAATATTGACCTTAAAACAAAAAAGCTTTATAGTTTTGCTTCTGTGGTAGAATGAGGTCTTTTTGCTTAAGAAAAGAGCTTTATAAAAATCACAACTGTTGAATTTTCCATCTAAATTAACGGCAACAACCTCTGGCCAGTAGACAACAGCATTTGGCAACGTGAGACACTGGCTATGCAAGTTCTCACAGTGCACCCCCCTCCCCCCAAGCAGCGGTGCCAATTGCAGGTGGTCCTAGTGCCCACTTACCTCTGACCCAAGATGGGTCATTCCAGTCTACAGCTGGAAAGGTCACCTACCACTGATCTAAACAATTTAATGATGCTGTAGCTTGCAATGGGTAGATCCACATGGATTTTGGTAGGATTAGAAGATAAGAAATATCCCAATCCCAGTTGGGATCATGGCCCCAGTCCAGAGGTCCTTGCATGTGGCAGAGGTGGTATGAAGTTGGGCCCCCAAACCTAAGTGAATGGAGTGAGCTCAGCCTACATAAAGCAAGACACAACCCTTGAGTACTAGTGTACCAATAAAAGTAGTTTAATTCTCAAGTCTTTTTTAAAAAGTCTTAAGCAAGTACTCCATATTATGTCTGCATTAATACTTCCCCCACCCCCAATAAAACTAAATCCAGCTCTGCACAGCCTCTCAAAACTCTACATGAAGTCAAAAGCAAAGAATATTCTTCAGTGGAAAACAAAACCAGCATCCACCTAAAGTAGTGAAAATTCCAATAAGACATTTCCTGACAGACCTGGATACTGCTATGCCATAGCATCTTTGTCCTATTCCTTATAATTTACAAAGGATAATGATATACAAAGGAAAGGTCATTTGAATGTCACCTAAAAGAGGCACTATAAAACCTAAGACCCAGGAGGTACCTAAACTCCAGATCCTGACCATTCAGCTCAACTGCTAGGAGAGGATACCAATTTAGTTTAAAGGGCATCATGGTTAACCAGAAGTGTTGGTACAGCACCGAATTTTGTAAGTTAACAATAAAAATAGGAAAGCATGTAGTAGCTTTTTGGTCCAATAGGTCTGCAACTCTTCAACCTACAATGAGAAGCATTCTCCGATGAGCAGTCTGGGAAGCTTTAGCCTAAAGGAAGTTAGGGAACCCGACTGAAGAGCCAAAATATTGCAGGTGGAAAAACAGGCAGTCATTATGGAGGAGGGGCTAGGCCTCCTCTGCACCAAGATTTGATGAGAGGGCATGCAAGAGATTAGGTAGGGTGCCTAAAGTGTACCCAATTGGCAATGGCAGAAGGAAGCTCATAAAGTAGGACTTAAGGGTATTCAAAACAGCTTACAAGTTGCTATGGAACTAGAGTGAAAGATAAGACAGACACTTCATACTTGTCCTAGTAGAAGACTGTTTGAAACACTGACAGGGTCCAGAGGAGGACCACTTGTATGGTTAGAGGCCTTCAGGGAAAGCCCTATTAGAAAAAGCTGAGGGACATGGACCTTTTCAGCCTCCACAAGAGAAAGCTGAGGGGGATCTTGTGGTAGTATACAAATTCACAAGGTGGGGCAGCAGGGAATAGGAGATATGGTTTACCCTTGGCATAATCAGAAACAACAGCCACAAGCTGATAGAGAATAGATTTAGGTTGGACATCAGAAAGAACTTCTTCACAGTTAGGGTTGCCAGAATCTGGAACAGGCTTTTAAGGGAGGTGGTGCTCTCCCCTACGTTGGGGGTCTTCAAGAAGAGACTGAACAAGCACCTGGCTGGGGTCACATGACTCCAGCACATTTTCCTGCCACTGGCAGGGGGTCAGACTCCAAGATCCATTGAGGTCCCTTCCAACCATAGCATCTATGAATCTATAACGGGGCAGGCAAAATGGTTGATCTGGCCAGTGGCCGGACTCCATTTCCCCAGCAGCCCCTACCCATATCATTGAAGCCAGTCTCCACAGAGATCATAGCAGCAGTGGGGCCATGATAGTAGGGGCCCAGGGTTTCCATGGAGACAGGCCCTAGCAGCACTGGCAGGGCACACAGCTGGGCTGGAGCTGGGATCTTGTGGCAATAAGATCTCTGTACCCCTGCCCAGGGAATGTGGGCAACACAGTTCTGCCCCGGCACCAGACCACACTGTCATTGCTGCAAGATCCTGGCCTCAGAGTGGCTGCTTGCCCAGCCATGCATCCTTCCAGCCCTGTGCTGGCCCCATGCTGTCAGCCTGGCCATGTGCAGTCATGGCCCTGCTACTGCTGGGGTCTCCATGAAAATCAGCTACAGCAACGCAGGCAGGGGCTGCTGGGAAATTGATTCCACTGTGGGCTCAAGCTGGCTCACAGGCCAGACTTTGCCCACCCCTATCTATAAGAACTATTAGTAACTATGAACTACTACAGTTTGCTTTTAGGAACCCAAAACAGACATTTTCCAACAAGTCACACTTAGCAAGGTGCTGAGCAACTTCCAACACCAGTCTAGTTTCCCGATCCCACACCTCCAAGGCATTGAGAATTGGAGGAAGGCCTCTGTCAAATTGAACATCAACAACAGCACCTATAACTGCTACAATACGCCCTCTGACATCACCAGGCTTAGGAGACTCTGAAGTCTTGGCAGCATAGCTTCTGCCTAATAGGGAAAGATAGCCTCGTTATAAGAATCAAACAATTAGTTTAAAAAAAATCATAACCCTCGCTTGAAGACTGTGCAACTCACAAAGTTATGAAATCAATTTAAAAAGTCATTAATTCTGGATTACCCAGACCTTTAACTGTAAAGCATTTAAAGAACTAGCAATTAAAAAGGAAAAACATGGTTATGCAATATGTAACATTCTTCTGATGCAACGTTCATAAGTCACCTGCTGCCATATGGCATCTTTCTACTAGAAGTAAAGGTTGTTTACTATTAATTTGAATCTGTTCTCTCTGGATATCACTACTTATGGCACAGACCATCTGTCACCCTTTAGCCTTGTAAATTAGAACCATGCATGCTATAAAACAACTTATTTGGTCAGTTTATAAACTAAATACCTCAGGTCTTAGTACAGCTAAATAGTTCCATCAGCTGGTGGAAGTTAGTTCTCTATCAGATATCCAGAAGACCTGGGATTTTTTTAAAGGACTTAACAGATTTACAGTCCCTTCAGATGACACACTTTTAAAGGATTTCCTTCAGTATCCATGTAAGAGCACATAGTTTCAGGTGCAAGAACACAAGACATTTTTAGTTTGTATTAGGTAGGTACCTTGGGGCTGCTACAAGGTAAAGGACAAACTGGAGTTTCTGAAAAGAAAAGAGAAAAAAAAAAGAAAGACCCTGCAAAGACAGGGGACTGGACCACCGAGACCTTTCAAGACCTAGCTTCTTAGAGTTACAATAGCCAAGTCTTAGGATTCACTCCATTACAGTATATGGATCAAACACATCCATGCATTTTACAGAATTGCTTCGTAGGGTTCCAAGGATACCTTTCTCCCAGTACTACACTAAGGGTTTCTTTTTAAATAGGCAGCTCTAAGGGACATCCTGCTAAACTGGAAGTAAAGCACAGAAGGGAGCTATGGCAATACTTAGACACCTAGCAGTCAGGTGTATGCAAAAGTCATTTTCACTAAAAAAAAAAAAAAAAAATTTTAAAAAGCATCCAACTGATGTGGATAGGTTAATACATTTTGTTAACCAGACAATGTTAGTTATCAAGATAGGGTAACCTGAAGTTATGCAGGTACCACCATACTTGCTCCCTTTGTCCCCAAGCTCAACTACTGAGAGCACTATTCCAGGAAGCTTCAAAACACTCCATGAGAAGCACTGCATTCAGCAGAGGATGAGATGGTGCTACTCAGAGCATTCGAGATTATGAAGTGTGCCGTTTTACTGGTGCTAGGAAGACAGCAGGCAACACCCGAACAACCATCAGACGCCACATTTACAACAGCTGGCACGCGCCACCTGCTGGTCTCCCTCATGTTCAGAGAGGCACCTGCAGCCTCAGGCCTACATGACGGCACGAGGTGTCCCTGTCGCTCCACCTCTCGCTCCACAGGCCAGGCAGAGCGACAGCAAAGCCTTTTCTTTCCAAGCGCAGCAGCGAACACCTTCCAGCCTGCCAGTGCAGAGGAGCTCCGCCTTGCCGAGCTCTGGCTCCCAGCAGGAGCCCCCCCCCCCCCAGCGCTTGCCTCGAGGCGAGCTCGCCCCCACGCCGAAGGCTGCTGCTAAAGGCCTGACCGTGCCGCTCACCTCCGCACAGCACGACCGCCCGGCACCGGCCCAACACCCCGCGACCCAACATGCTGCCTGCGCCCCTGCACGCTCGCCTCGCGCCTTTACAGGCGGGCAGCGCGTGACAGCTGTGGCGCATGCACCGCCCACCAGGCGCTGGCTTGGGAGCGGCGCGTGCGCAGTAGGGAGGGCGCTCGACTGGGTTTTCCATTCGCGGTGTGTTCCGTGCCGCGCCCGTGCTCTACGTGCAGGTGCCGGTGCCCGCCGCCTGCTCCTCCCGGGGACTCACCCGGGCCTCGCCAGCGGCGTCTGCGGGAGCTCCCGCTCACCGCCGCACTCGCACCACTACCATGCACCCCCAACCATCAGCCGCCGGGGGCACGTGTCCTTCATGGCCCAGACAGAGCACCCCTGCTTCTGTTTCAATGCATGTTTTAAGCAGCAGAAGCGGGGTGCTCGGTCGTGGCCAGGGACACAAATCCGCCTTGGGGACAACCCTGGTGGCTCTGTTGGCCCCGTCAGGGGCATCCTATGAGGCCCTTTCAACACCGCATTTCCCCAGTTTCCTGGGAGTTGGGACCCGCCTGTGGCTTTAAACAGGGGGCGCTATGACCCATGAGTGGGTTGGTGTCCTCACCGGAGAAGACCAGGCTTTTGTATATAGAGTCCTCTCGGTGACCCAATACATCAGACAGAAAGCACAGTCTCTTGCCCTCACATCCCCTGCCAGCAGTCAGAGATGTACATCTGGATAGAACAACGTACAGTTCAACTTCCTTCACTTATTAAGGCTAATTAACAAAGCACTCAGGGAAATACATGCCAATAACTTCCCTATAAATAGTAGTAATTTAACTTTACCTAAACTTTTAAAAAGTCATGTAAATCAGGGGTGTCAAAGATAAAGCCCACCGGCTGGATGTGGCTCATGGAGCCCTATCATCCAGCCCCCAGTGCTGTCCCTGGGTCTGGCTTTGACCCACATGCCGGCAGACAGTGCCCACTCTGGCCAGCATGGGACCTGCACTGCGTGCAGCACCCACTTCAACCTGGGGCATGAGCCATATGTGTGCTTCTGTAGTTGCCATCCCCTTTATGGTAACATTCACCGCCACTCTGTGCTTGTGTGTCTGCTGTTGGTAAGTACAAAAATTGTCTTGTTAAAGTGGTAAAAATGGGTCTCATGTGAGTACAGTCAAGGTCTTGGAATGTATTCCTATTTGTTACATTGTAAAGTCAGTTCCCTTTATGCAGTGGCGACATGTAGGGTGTGCACATGTAGGGTGTGTATGTGCACCCCTTGACCGGCCACACTTGCCACTTAGGCGACAGGCAGGGGTGGGACAGGTGGGAGGACTGTGGTGCTCCCAGAAGCGGCTGCAGTGATCAGCCGAGGGGGACCACCCCTCCCCCTGCCCCCATCGCTGGGAAGGCACATGCCCTGACTAAGGTGGCATCAGTCACCCATGCCTTTATGTGAATCTGAGTTATGCGCAGTTTTCCAGGAATGCATGTACAGCATAAAGCGAGGGAAACCACATTCTGTTGAAAGTTAACCATCTGGTTTGATAATAGCCATTTTCATGCCAGTCACCTTGAATTTTATGTGGAATATACTGGAGAAGAACCTGAGCAAAGTTGTAGTTCAGCAGTTGAGAAGGTAATCTTGTGTGGATCCTTGGAAACACATGTAGATATTTCAGGATTGGAACATTTTCTCCAGTAATAATGTCAACCCTTGCTACTTTACAGAAGAAAAAAAAATCAGAGCATAAAAAGTAAAGAATGATTTGGGTAACCTTGCCAGCAAAGCAACCTCCTATAGTCAAACAGTTATTAAAAGGTTAGCCGATAAAGCCCTTATTCAAAGCAGTTGGAAAATTAAAATCAACCCAGATGTTGATGCATGTTTTGGTGAATTTGCTGCCAATATTTCAGGAAAGGCCAAATGTTTGATCCCAGTCAGTCCACACATAAGTTAAGCATGCATCAATAAATGTTTTTGATACAATGTCTTTGTTTGGAGACAATGCTTTTACAAAAACTGAATTTATGAGTGCCATTTCTAATATGAAGTGTTTAAACATAGTTGAATTTTAGCATCAGTTAAAAGATCTTTTCTCCAGTACTACTTCTTATTGCTTTAAGAAGTCTGTCAGTGCCTGTTAACATTGCAGACTCTGGGAGTTTGGAGGGTTTTTCCTTAGAAAGATGTTTCACAAGATGATAGACATGAAATAAAAGAGCTGCTTTATTATGTACAATATGTTGTTTCAAAATAAAGAAAAACTAATGGTGGGTACAAACCTCCATTTTTCTGTTCAATAAATTAATGGAGGAGTGTTTCACTAGTCTAACATATTAGTTCTACATGTTAGTATAGAATAGATTATGTTAATAATAGAACATTTATTAAGGGTTGAATGATGTTGCTAACCGCACCTTGTCATGCATCCACACATGCATCACAAGCAGGTCCAAGGAGGTGATCCTCCCCCTCTACGCGACACTAGTCAGGCTGCAGCTGGAGTACTGTGTTCAGTTCTGGGCGCTGCACTTCAGGAGGGATGTGGACAGCATTGAGAGGGTCCAGAGGAGGGCCACTCGCATGATCCAGGGACAGCAGGGCAGACCCTATGAGGAGAGGCTACGGGACCTTAACCTGTTCAGCCTTCACAAGAGAAGGCTGAGGGGAGACCTGGTGGCTGTCTATAAACTAGCGGGGACCAGCGGGAAATGGGAGAGACCTTGTTCCCCCAAGCGCCTCCGGGAATAACAAGGAAAAACGGCCATAAGTTGTTAGAGAGTAGGTTCAGACTAGACATTAGAAGGCACTACTTCACAGTCAGGGTGGCTAGGATCTGGAACCAACTTCCAAGGGAAGTGGTGCTGGCTCCTACCTTTTGGGTCTTTATGAGGAGGCTTGACGTTTACGTAGCTGGGGTCATTTGAGCCCAGTTTTCTCTCCTGCCCAGGGCAGGGGGTCAGACTTGAAGATCTGCAAGATCCCTTCTGACCCTACATCTATGAATCTATGTTAGTGTAATTAAGATTATATCAATTGGTAACCTTTCTATGCACATTACTTTTTATGCACCTCTGCTGTGAAACTTACCAAAAATGTACTGTGCCAAAATTGTAGCATTTGTTACAATTTCTCATGTCATTTATCAAATCCTTTACTGAAATCCAGACAGATTTCTGCTGCATTTATTTTTTTTAGACAATCAGTTAATTAAAGAAAAATATTGGTTTAACCTGGAAAAACCTGTTTTCGGTAAATCTACTTGGTATTTTATCCCAAAAGGCTATATTCTGTTGTCAGTTACACCTGCATAATATTACCTATAGTGATATTCGGCAATTAAATAATGTATATAATTAAGCATCTACTTGTCAGGTGATGCTTTGGGCTTTCATGGTTAAAATATAAATTGCCTGTAAAAACATATCAGTATGCCATGCTGCAGGCATTCTCACATAAAAAGATTTTTAAACTTTATTTTAACTGGATTAGTAGCTCTGAAGTTTTTCTAATGTTTTTCCACCAATTCTTTAAGTTTTAATTCAACAACAAAGATTTAAAAAATTCATGATCAGCTAGAACCCTGTCAATAACATTGATTGAACTTCAGCCCTGCATATCAAAACTCCAGCATTCAGCCCTGAACAAACTTACAATTACAAATATTTACATGGAACTGACTTACTTTTATTAATTTGCTTTAATTAATCTGCTTTTTGATTTTTGTCAGCATTTCTAAAAGAACATTCTTTCAGTATCTTCTTAACATCAAAATATGTAGGATCTGTATTACATGCAAGTATAGAATTGTAGTGCTAACAGGATAGGCACTTATAAATGTTTGTGTTGGTAAAATCCTATCACAAATTACTTATCAAAGGATGGCAAGTGTTCCTGATATTAAAAGCACAAGAGTTGCAGAATGGCATGAAACTGGATTTTTTTCCAGTCAAATCATTAGCATTTTTATTTGCAAAATGTTGGGTCCTGCTACAGAAACAAATTCTGACAAGCTAAAGATATTTTCAACAAAATCCTATCACTTTTCCAATTGTCATACTACATTTTTCTAAAATGTTAGGTAAAATTAAAAGCATCTGCTTTGTGTTGTAAATACACTGAATTCAATTGGCATACATTTGGGGAAAGCTGGTGTAAAAGTGAGAAGTTTGGCATGTTGCTAACTACTGTGATTGTATTGAAGAAAAATAGTTGTCCAGGTATTTTTTTGTTATAAATACTAAACAGGAGATTCAAGATAAATTCTATGCAATTACTTCTTTTTCAAAACACCTCTTTGTTTGTTAACAACACAGTGAAGTTTTGTCATATGACCATAATTTGTTGATATAGTTCAGCAGTTCTCAACCAAGGTACCTGGAGTGCCTAGGATACTTTCAAGGGTGCTGTAGGGTGTAACACAACGTTAGCACTGTTAGCACCAGGTATGCAAACATAATTCACATGATAAACTCAGAGATTTAAAATGTGGGGGACAGGGAATGGGAAGGGCACACACAGGGGAGACAGGTAACAAGGGGCAGTTACAGGCGGCAAGGAGTGAGGCATCGGGATTGTTAGAAATTGTGAAAGAGGTTTCCTTCTCTAGCAACACAGGAAGCACAGCCTGCACCTTCAGGTGCCCACAACTTTCCCCATAGTGACTAGGCATGATAGACAGGCTTGGCAGCAGACCTGTGCCTTATTTAGTAAATTGTTTAAAATTGTATTGTGATTGGAAGTTTACGCTGCAGGTTAAAGAAGAGTTATGCAGTACTAGTAATCTTCTGCTAAAGCTTTGCGCATGCAAAAATCTCATGTAACCAGAGAATATAAATACGTGTGTGAGAGTGCAACCAGGGCCCCTGTGCCTTTCTAAGGTCGGGGGACCTTCGGCCGAATAAACTGGAAAGACCACACCCTCGTCTCCTGCTTATTTGAGTCTCAGCTGGGAAACGAGCCCCGTTGGGGTCAGGAGTATTCGCAAGTGTTCCCTTTCCAGGTTGGGAGCTTAAGCGAATAATTTCTCTGACAGGATACAGAGGGTGCAGGGTAAGGTGGGGACGCACTGCAGGCAGAAGGCATAGGGGCAAGGAGTGGGAAGGCAGCCTACAGGGGGAGGCTGGAGGTGCATGAAGTAAGGAGTGAGGGGCAGGCGTAGGCATGAGCTCCAGGATGCAGGAGGCAGGCACAGACACAGAGAAGCAGGTGGAAGAGGGCACGCAGAAGGGGGCTGGCAGCGGGGGGGAGGAGGACAGGCACTGAGGGGAAGTGGCAGGGGGGACAGGAAGCAGGGTTGACAAGCTAAGGGGGCAAGGGGCAGAGGTCTCCTCACCCTTCACTGCTGCTCGCCTCCCCACAGCAGTTGAGATGGGGCAAATTTATGACACTCCTCCACAAATTGGATCCTTTAGGTGGAAAATTATAGCACATTTATAATTTCCATGTATAGAATCTAATTACTGGGGAGTCATCTTAAATTCAATAGCATCTTGGATTCAGGTAAATGTGATAGTTTCATTCTCAGGACCTGATTGTTCAAATAGATTATTTGCATAATCACTTCATTTGAGCAAAAGTGTAGCATTGCATGTATAAGTGAAAACTTCTGTAAAAGAGTACAAATGCATTAGTAGAAGACTCTTTTAAATTGTTGTCTTTATTATCTTTGTATAATGTATTTAACTAGATCAATAATTCTTAATGTTTTTTTAGATTCAAGGCACCCTTTATTAGATTCAAGGCACTTCTCATAAAATGCCAACTTTTAGCTTTCACTCTTTTTTTTACTACAGAAAAATAACGGAGCAGTTCTTCTGTTGCCAAGAACTCAGGAGGACCACAATGGGTCAGAATGGTATTGGCACCATGGATTCCTATTTGAAATCTCTGAGTTTATCTTCTGAATAATGTCTGCAACTTAAACAGTGCTAACACATTGTATGACACCCGGGAAGCACACATGAAAGAATCTTGAGGCACCCCAGAGTGCTGTGGCACCCTTGTTGAGAATCACTGCTATAAGCCCAGTTATCAAGATCTTGCAAAAATTTCAGAACTTCAATCCTGATGTTGAAGATTAACAGTGGAGGGCCTATCATTTTTGGAACAGGGCCTACAGTAATGAGGGTCCAGCTTCCAAAGGTTTGGGTGTGCATCCATATCAGCTACTCAAGTAGGTGAGAGTGCTCTGCAGCCTTGATACCCATCTGAGTTTTGGGTCTCTGCAGATGGCCAGTCAGGATGTCAAATACTGCCTTTGAGATCATGTCCCACATGAAGTGGACATCTGAGCCCTGACTGGGCAAAAGAAGTTACATATGTACTTACCTTTCCTATTGAACTTAATAGGATTAAATGCTTAAAATCTATTGCTGAGTAAAATGGAATCATTGATGTACCAAGGGCACTGCTAAATCAGTAACTAGATTTGTTATCCTAAAAAGATTAAGATATCAATATACCAAATACTTTTTTTTTTCTTTTTTGGACTGAATTAGGTTGGATGAGCAGCTAAAAAATGCATCTAATAGAAAAAATACCATGTTCAATGTAGCAAAACAAAAATACATCTATCATCTGTAATCCTTTAACAAAACACACTTTTAAATTTTAAAAAATAAATCTAAATTATTCCTAGTTTTAACCTACATTGTGAATTACTACAATGCAATGAAAATTGTAAAGTAAGCATTTTGGTGCTAAATTATGTTCTTTTAGTACATGATGAAAGAAACCTGTTGTTAACTTTATTTTAGAATAGTTTAGAAACTTCAGTATTGCATATGCAGTATATCTACATTCTTTAGTTTTCTGATTAACTGACACCTTAAATGCAGTGAAGATATTGAAAACATTACAGTTTCAGTAGGCTACAAGTCTAGAAGTGTACAGTATGGTATGTCACATACTTGGAATTCTGGTAATAATATCGCTATGCATCTCATACATTCAGCTATAAAACTGCTGATACACCAGTAAGCTTTCAAAGGAAGAATACACCCGGGGAAAAAAAAATCTGTCCTGGGGCTAAACATCATGAATTATTAAAAGAAGATTCCCTGAATCCAAGAATTTGCTATCAAACATCAAGCAAAATAGTCAATCATTTAAGAAAGTATTTGCCACCTATATTTTAAGTTATGAATTCTCAGTGATAATGAAAAAATAATCAATTTTTGCTTATAAAATTACAAAATCCCAACTACATGCTTTTTTCTTAGGGTTATAAATTTGATGAATAAGATGCATAGGTTAGGTAAGATTTATTAAATCAACTATATGGACTAGAGACACAACCGGAACAAATATATTATTTTTATTCCATAACATGAAAATATTCTCCTAACCTCAACTTTTCTTCCTCCCCCATATCCAAAACCTCAGTATATAGGTCTACACGGGGGAAGTAATTATCAACCCTATCTAACCAGAAACCCTGACACCAGGGGTACGTCTTCATGCAATCAAAGGTGTGACTGCAGCACACAAAAGCATATGCAAGTCAGCTTGGGTATTAGTAGCAGTGAAATTACATACGGCACCATGGACTTCAGCACGGACCAGCAGCCCAGGTAAGTACCCCTGGTCTTGGTAAGGTTTGTACAGTTTGTATTGAAGTACATAATGCCATAGCTTCACTGTAATGTTACCCAAAATGGCTTGATTAAAACTAGCTCAGGAATACCTACACATACTGCAATCATCCCTCCCGAGCATAATGTAGACCTACCTAAGACTTGCCTACATGATAGTTAGCACAGGCCAACCTGACCTGACCTCTGCTGCAAAGCCTTACTCATGCCAGATCCCTGGAATTGGGTCCAAAAGTGTATGGTTAATAGCTCATGTGCTGGGAAGGATTTCTATGTGTAATATTCTCAGCAATGCACTCAACTGTATTCACAGGGTGTTTTCTCTTCACCCTGGTGCAGAACTACTGTCTGTGGCCATGACATGAGAACAACATTTCACTGAAGTAACTTTCAAATGAAGCTACATATTAAAGTGAAAAAAGTAGCACTTGCCAGCAAGAACTTTTAGCGAGACTATCATTAAGTAATTCAGTGGACAAAATACAGAAGAATTAGTAATATACTTTCTTGGACAGCACCTCATTTCAAATGCTATTAAGTAGAGGAGTCAAATTCATCTGGCCCTGCAGGCTGGATGAGTGGTGTGGGGCTGGTCTGAAGACTGGATAAGGCCCACAGACCCCTTACACCTCCCCCAGCATACTGTGTCCGGCGGCTACTCCAGCCCTTCTGGGACCTGCAGCGCAGATCTAAGACTGGCTAGAACAGATTGACTTTTATTAGTAAATGTTTAGGATTGTGAATCCAAAAAAGATGACAAAGCCGGTAGGGAAATACATAGCACCCGAGCGAGG
This sequence comes from Alligator mississippiensis, assembly GCF_030867095.1. Lineage (NCBI taxonomy): Eukaryota > Metazoa > Chordata > Crocodylia > Alligatoridae > Alligator > Alligator mississippiensis. The sequence continues at coordinate 214,103,421 of NC_081827.1, read as the reverse complement.
GACTAACAATAGAAGGATGGGGGTGAGGAGGAGACTGCAACTAGGTTACAGGAGATACAATGTTAGCCAACTAAGCCGGGGGGTGGGGGGAGGGGGGAAGCGGAGGGAGGGGGTTCGCAATGCTGAGAAAAAAAGAAGATGGATACATACAAACCCTTTTTGATGGTCCTCAATGGTGAAAGAAGTGGTTCAAAGAAAAAGTGTCTCAGTCCATATAGAGTCTCATCACGGGGGTCCTCTTCAGGTGGAGCAGGTTGTCTGTAGTTGAAGAATCCTCTCAAAGTGAAGGTCCATCTGGTGCAGAGGTGGGGTTCAGGCGGTCCCCTCTGGGTCCAGTCCGGCGGCGGTTCGTCTGGTGGGGTCGAGGTACTGGTGGTGGCCCGTGATGTGCTCCACGTAGATGTCGTTGGACCAACGGATGGTGTCAGACACCATGAGGCAGCGCATCAGCTTGGCGTGCCGGCAGGAGATGTGGCAGGCACACAGGACACTCTCGTTGCTGGGGTCCCAGGCTCTGAGCATTCCCACGATGAGCGCGTAAACCGTCACGTCATAGCCACGGCCCGTCAGGATGTTGGCCAGCGGGGCATACTTCTCCTGCTTGCAAGCCTGGGCATCAGTGAAGGCTTGGTGCCAGTTCTCAAAGGGGATGGTTACATCCACGATCACAACCTTCTTGGCCTCCTCGTTAGTGATGACCATGTCAGGACACATCTGGCTCTCACAGCCCGGGACAATGCGGTTCATGGAGATCTCCCCCGCTGCGGCCGGGATGACCCTCACCAGGTGGTCCTGGACAGCATTGTGGCGGAGCTACCAGGCTCTGGTGTGTGGCTTGCAGCTGCACAGCACGTGTGGGAGGGTCTCTGCCACGTAGCCACACCATCGGCACCTCTTGTCCCGGTGGCCAAAGCGGACGGCCCCGTTCAGAGGCAGGCAGTTGAGGCGGGCATGGTGGAAGAAGCGCCAGTCTGCGAAGCACATGAAACTCCCACTGGGCATGAAGTGGTTGCTGGAGTCCCACTTTGAGGTCACGTCAGAGACCTTGCCCTGGTTGGGTTTGGCCCTCAGGTCACCGGCGTACTTGTTTCAGACAGCGTCCTTCAGGAACCTCTCCAGGAAGGTCCTCGTGCGGGGTGTCACTGTCATGGTGTCAGCGTGTGGGGCTGGTTGCAAGGAGACTCCCAGCTCCTAGCACTCCTTGGTCCAGGTCCAGGTGCAGCTGATGCATTTCCCGAGGCAGCGCGTGGCATTGCGGGCTTGGCTCCACAGCGAGTCAAAGTCCCCGCCGTCTCTGCTGAACTCGCCCTCTGGCGAGCCGCTGAGGAAGGTGGCCAAATCATGTCCAGTTGGCTGCCTCCTGATCCTCTTGTGGGCAGTCTCCTCAAGGGCGCTGGCGGTGATGGTACTTAACGTTGTGTCTGGGCAGGTCAGGAGGCGGAAGGCGTGGGTGACCACCGTGATGTCGCAGAGGTCTCCCATGCGGGGTAGATTGGCACCTCCCTGCCAGTAGGGGATGTGCAGGACCTCGTTGCTGGCCCTTAGCGGCAGGTGCAGCCACTTCTTGAGCAGCCGCCAGATCTCAGCGTCCGCCTTCTTGAGGGGGGTCTTGGGGACCACTGAGCCTCTCAGGACAAACACGACGCAGGGGATGAGGAAGATGTTAACTGTGTCTATCTTCTGCCAGGGGTCCAGCAGGGATAAGTCCAGCTTATGGGCGTCCTACATGTGGCACAGTCCATCCAGAAGCACGTAGTGTGGATCCCAGGGTGGGCACTGCAGTGCCCACCCCATCCAGACTGGACCACCTGTGGTACCCACTCTGAGAGCTGCACCAAACACAGCACCCACTCCAGTGGGTCCAGGACCTGCATGAGGTGCTCGCAGGTGCTACATGCACTGCAGGTCCCAGACTGGCTGGCACACATTATGTTCCCAGAGCTGCCAGGGAGGGCACTGTGTGGAAAGCATCCCAGACCCAGCACAGCATGTGACACGGCTCAGCTGTGGCAAGCACAGCAGGCACTGTGCCACTCACTCTGGCTGGTCTGGCATCTGCACTACAGCCCCAGGCTGGACTGCGCCATATATGGTGCCAATTCTGGTCACTTCAGATTCTGCACTGCAGACACCCAACACATGTGACATGAGTCTTGGCCCCTGCCATGGAGCTGGACTGGTGTGCACTGTGCCCCATGTAGGTCTGCTGAGACCCAGGGGCAGCACTGGACCAGATGGCAGGGCTCCAATCACAGGCTGTATGTTTGACACCCCAGATATGAAGCACAGTGCTCACAGAACACACAATGTGGAATTAAAATGTTGGGGAAGTGGAGGTGTCTTGCAGTGCAGAAGAAAAGGAAGTAGATAAAGTGCAGATCAAGTAGAATTATGGTGTAGTGATGAAAGCCAAATAGGACCCAGGCTGAATTAAGCCATTATTCTCACAGGAAAGTATGTGGGATGTCAATCTCAGCTGAAGCAAAACCTGAGATCAAACCTACACTCGGGATATAGCCTTTGCCTACCCTGCAGCTACAAATACCCAAAGGACTACTTCAACCATTCTATTGCTACTATTACAGCCCATGGTGTGAAGTAGAAAGTGGATGTCAGAATGTTACCCATTCTATTCCCCTCCCCTCCCCAGTGCCTCTTGCAGTCTCCTTGGGCAGTCTTTCTGGGCTCATGTGGTATAAAATATGTCATTGTGTTGATAACAATCACAAAGAGTCAGATTAGCTGGCATGGGGCTGACCACAACTGACTAGTCAGGATAGACAAAGGGAAATTGTGTTTGCATTGTGTCAGCTAGTTAGTGCCAACAGTTTAATAATGTTAAGATGACATGACACCAAACACAATTTGCCCTTTATTGGTCACTGAGTCATTGTCAGCACCCTGTCAGTCAACTTAGCTCTTCACAGATTTGTTTAAATATATTATAATTTTGTATTATAAAAATGTGTTATAAAAATGCATTATAATTTTGTAGTTTTGTGAAAAACTATCTTGCACTGTCTTGGACAGCAGAACCTTACCAATTTCACTGCATGGATGTTTCACTGTTCACAGAGCAGGCCTGGCCTTAAAAAAGGAAAAAACCAAATCGAGTTTAGTATCCTTTGCTTAAGAGTCAAAATGCATATTGTCCATTATAGCTTACTAACTTTTGCCATACAAGAGATCTACAGAATTGAAGAACATCCTATTCACTAAGATTGTTTTCTGCCATGATAATTATCTCACTACAGCTGAAGGTTAATATATCATGTAGAACTTTGGGGAATTTCTTAATTTTAATTTAAAATGTTTTAGTGTTCACGCCAAGTACTTTTTAAATAAAAATGAATAGCCTAATGATGGCATTTATGCTGTGAAAAAGAGCCTTCTCTTTTCCTGGATGTGCCACCAACGTTGGGGGAGACGGAAAATAACATAGTAGGTAGGACTCTTCAAGCCCTGCCCAAAAAATAATCCTCCATGACTAAACTTAGCTGCTATTCACAGATATTCAAAGATATAAATATTCAAAATATGATCACGTGTAATCTGCTCCCTTCTGCAGGGTTCAGATTCTGATCTGCAATAACACCAGTATACATAGGTGCTGACTTTTATTTTTGTCAGGAGGAGGGGGGGTGCTAAGATGATGGGCACGTGGAAAGTTTTATGCATTTCAGGTGACAGCCCTTTTCCTGAGGGGGGCCGGGGCTCTCAGGTCCCCTTGTTCTCAGTGCCTTTCCTGATATACAAACCAAACCATGTTATAGTGTGTATGTCCTGGAGACTTCACAGTGACCATCCAAATAATCTTGGTGTTACTGTTTTTCTTAGGAGGGTCTTGCCAGCTCTTTTTAAAATTAAAATTTAGAAAAAACTTAGGCAGGCATACTGTGGAAGAGGTCTATGTATACTTGATTGCACTTTGGAAAAATGGTAAGAGCATTCATAAAGTCCTGAGACAATCTACAACCACTAAAAGTTTTTGTTTTTATATCAGTGACAGAGCCTTCAGAATTCACACACATTTAGTTAAAACTTTCAAACTTAATCATTTCAATGGGAACTAGAGATGCTGATCATAAGAGGTGCTGATCATATTTGCAAATCAAGCCACTTACATGTAGGAAAATGGTACAAGGAGTTGATGTGATATCAGATATTTTAAGATTAAAATTACAAAACCTAACTACAGAAGTTTTTATGGTCACACCTTCAGTGATGCATTCCACTCTGACAGGTCTACCTTGGAAATCGCTTCTTGCCTCTGGGTTTCATAGTTTCATAATATAAAAAAGAAAAAGTAAAAGCTATAGTTCAGAACACCACTTCTAGTTAGAAGAACAAGAAGCATCTTTCAAAGACTGTAGTCAGAGACTGAATAGTTATAACAGTAATGTTTGCTCACCTTCATAGTTCTGATATTCAAGCCTTGAGTCCTTGCTGGGTCAGCAGATGTCATGTAGGACACAAAAGGGTTCTTCTGCCATCCCTATTTAACATGCTGTTTCCCAGAATAGCTACTCTGTTTCTGTAATTTAACTTTTGGGGGAGGACAGATTATTGACCAATTATTGAACCTGCTGTCCTGGCCAGGAGGACCAAGGGAGTGCATTCTGTATTGTCCCTACCCTTTAACTTGTTCAACCAGGGCAATCATACCAAGAGTGATAATTGCCAATTTCATAGCTCTCAGGCTCATAAGAAGACACACACCTTGCCACATTCCAAGGTGCTAATATAATCTGTCATTTTTGTAAAGATTCACATTATTCTCCACAATTGAAGTCTGAAATAGTTCATATACATATAGAACACTTTGACAAGATTTATGTTGTGTTACAATTAGGATTTGGCAGGATCTATGTTGGAAAACAGACCAAAGACATGAACACATAGTTCTAGCTGTTATAATGAAGGTTGGCTAGGTATATACTGAAAGGTGGGTGTATTGGCATGAATGGAAGTGGGTGCATATGCAAATACCAAGCTCTAAAACTCTTGGTTGAGAAGTGATACTTTATATTAAACCAACTAAAGCCCAAAAGCTTGAAATATTTTTTTAACTATTTTTAGTTGGTCTAATAAAAGGTATCACCTCCAAACCAAAAGTTTTAGAATTTTGTATTTCTCTCTCTCAGACCAACATGGCTACAAAATAGATCCTTGAAATATGGAAGATACCATATTTTAGCCATTTGGGGAAAAATAAACTTCATTGCTAAACAAGAAAGAAAGATTTCTGTACCTCCCTGCTTGCTTCTGACATCTGACACCTCCAGGAAAGAAAACAGCCTTATCTGTACATCAAAGAGCAACTCACACAAGAGATTCTCAGGAACCCAGGGGAATATATGTACAGCTTCAGCTTCCTCTGTGCAAAATGAAGTTTATTTTCTACCTAAGAGGACTTTTACAATCTTTTGGTTTCTCCACAGCCTGAAGAAGGGTGCATGTGCCTGAAAGCTTGCAAAGAAAAAAATATTTCTTGCTGTTTTTAGTTAGTCTAATAAAAGGCATCACCTCTGATGTTTAGAGTTTTGTATTTCTCTTTTTCTCAGACCAACATGGTTACAAAATAGATCCCTGAAATATGCAAATACCAGTAGTCATGAATGAGTAACTTTGTGGGAAGATACAAGAGTGTCCATGGGTGATGGTTGGATGCATTTTTGGGTATCTGTGGGAATGGAAGCCTGCACTGGTATGAATGGAGGTGGGGAGTGGGGTCTGGAAGTCGTGAGGATTCATGGTGTTTGTATTTGGGTAGGTGCACCCAAATGGGTATCAACAGATGGGTGAATGTAGATGAGTGGGTATGAGTGGGATAGTGGGTGTGGAGAGATATGGCTGAGAAGAAATACTAGAGTGGTTGTGCATGGGTGTAGGGGCAGAGATCACAGGATCATAGGCAAGTAGGGCTGGAAGGGACCTCACCTAGTCTATGCCATCTACTCCAGGCCTCTGCTCAAAGCAGGAGCATCCCTGACTAAACTCTCCCAGCCAAGCATCTGTCTAACCCGCTCTTGAAAACTTCCAAGGATGGAGATTGCACAGTTTTTCTCTGTAGCTTGTTCAAATGCTTGACCACCCTCCTGGCCAGAAAGTTCCCCCTCAGCTCCAGCCTCAAGTTCCCCTCTGAAGCTTCAGGCCTTCGCTCCTAACCTTGCCCTCTACAGGCCCATCTCCATCTTCTCTGTAATTGCCCTTCAGGTGGTTGAAGACCATTTAACATCCCCCCACTCAGGCGTCCCTTCTCCAGGCCCAATAGCCGCGGTTCTTGCAGCCTTTCCTCAGAAGCCTCCCCTCCCCCAGGCCATCAGCGTTGCCTTGCAAATAGTGCTCACGTCCTTCTTGCCATGTGGGGCCCAGAGCTGGATTTTGGCTGTGGGGTGAGTGGAGAGCGAGCGGGGGGGCCGGGGCCGGGGCCGGGGCCGAGCCCGGCGGGAGAGGAGGGGGTGTGTGTGCCGGGCCGTGGCTGAGCGTGGCTGTGGGCGGGCTGTGGGGGGTGCGCCGCAGAGGGAAGCGGGGGCAGCTGCCGGAGGTGAGCGCCCCGCTCGCGCTCGCGCTCTCCTGCCTCCCTCAGCCGCGGCCTCCCCTGCGGAGCCGGGCGCTGGGCACGGGACGACACTAGTCCCTGAGCTGCCGCCCAGCCCGGACTCGCGCGGCAGACGGGGCGGCTTCGCTTGCGGCCGGGCTACAGCGCGGCTGCCGGCAGCCTGCGAGCGGGTCCAGCCCTGAGCCGAGCGTCCAGCCCCGTCCCGGCACGGCCCGGCCCGTCCCGTCGGGGCAGCACAGCGAGCGCTGCGTGCGGAGGCTGGGGCCGCCGGCGGATCGCGGCAGGGGAGCGCGGCTGCCCGACTGCGCTGGAGCCCGGGGGAGCAGGAGCGGAGCGGAGCGGAGCGGGGTAAGCGGAGCCGGGGCGTCCCGGGCTGGGGCGGGCGCGGAGAAGGGCAGCGCCGTGCCTCGCACCTGCCCGCTCCGCCCGCGGCTTTGGCCCTGGCCTGCCCCCGACGGCCGGAGCTCCGCTGCGAGGGAAAGCGGCGCTGGGGCAGCAGCGCCGGGGTGGCCCCGCGGGAGGCCGGCTCCGCGCGTCCGGGGCGAGCGCAGGCGCTGGGGTCTTGCCGGGGTCCCCTGGACGCTTTGTTTAGACCTAGTTCCCTGCCTCCATCGTAGAGCCGGGCACACCCGCCTGGCAGTGTCTCCGCTGCGGCCCCGTGTACTAGGGGCAGGAGCAGATGGGCACTGGTGCTCCCCCCGAGGTTTAAAGCCAAGGGCCTGGCAGCACCGGGGCATTTCCAGTCAGGCGGTGGGAGGGAGTAGCTTGACTTCAGGGCTCCTTCTCATCTACCTGCTCCCTTCTAACCCTCGTTATACAGGCAGGAAGGCCCCTTCCTTGGTCTTGATGTTCCACCCACGGACCTAGTTTTGCTTCTGCCTCTGTCAGCTGCTCCTGGGAATGCAGCTCCTATTTCACAGCCTGTTTTGAACTCCTTCCAATGAAGCAATATTTGTTTTTCACTTCCCTCTTAAAGTGAATAATGTGGCTCTAGGCCTCTGGTGTATTCATAACCCACTTAATTTCTTTATAACTGGAGAAGAATAAGGTGTTGTTTTCGTAGGTGATAGGGCACCTCGCTGGCTGCACCCCCCTTTTCAAAACTCTAGGTCCACCTGTGTTACCAGCTGACAGTAGCATGAGGGCAGCAGAAGGAAATTCAGCAGGAGTCTCTAGAAGATAGAAACAGCTCATCCTCGGGGAGTTCTTAGGATTCTTACAAACAGAAAACCTTGAGGGAATTCTGTTTTAAAAGCTTTTTGGAAGCTTGTGTCATAACCCAATATAGAAAAGCTTGTGAGTTAAAGTGAATCCCAGCATTTAGAGTATGATTCCATCTAGTCTGGAGGCCTACTCATGAATGATACTCAGTGCTTTAGAAGAAGAAAAAAGGAAATGCTTCACTTTGGCCAGCACCAAAAGGAAAGCTTTATAGTTCTAAAAGGCAGCAATATGAAAAATAACCTACTCCTGCACGGGTTTAAAAGACACAATGGTGAAATGGCTGGTAGCTGGACTATACTAGTGCTCTTATCATTGCTAGCACTGCTAAAGCAGAAGTGGAGCTACTTCAAGATCCATACATCTGAATAGAAATGCTTGAGCAGTAAGGCAACCTTTTTGGCAGGTGTGTCACAAATTAACCCTGCACCCTCCCTGAGTGCTACTTTGATCACCTTCCCCTTCCTGACCTGCTGTTTTGCTTTCTGCTTCCTTCCCTGTACTCCCTGCCCCTCTGCTGCTCTGATTTCTGCTTCCTGTGCTATCTGCTGCTGTGTTTTTTTTCCCTCCCTGATATCTTGCATGACACACAGATTGTCCATACCTGCACTAGAGTAACCATAGCCGAGGCATCTAAATAGGGAATTTCTGCTACGATTCAGGAAATGTGCTTTGGTAGCCAGGCATTCCTTCCTTCTAGCAAGAGGCAGTAGAGTCTTGTGAATTGGGCAGCCAGTGGAGCCTGGATAGGCAGCCGGGACCTTTTCAAATCTAAATCCTTACTGTACCACTTCCTGCTACAAAACACCAAAAGTTGTGGCTGTCCAACTTAAGACATCTACAAATTGAGACAGCCAAAATTAGTGGCAGTTTGGGCTTTATGTTTTTTGTTGGTAAATTTGTTATAATACCTCCATCATAGGAATGCCATTTTCCATTTTTACATTATTTAATTTAGTATATTAAATGCTTCCTGACATAATCTTTTTGTGCAAAGATGCCTTAAGCATGTTTGTGTCATATGGAATAGTTTGCCCCATGCATTAATAACTTTAAGTTAAATTTAGGCAACTAATCTAAATCTTACTAAAACTGTAGTGAAATGCCTATGTTGATGTATTTTTTAAGTTACTGTTTTAAAGATCTATTCTCCATTCCTCACTTCAGTGGATTTTGAGTGAGTAAGTCTCTTTTAGTGCTGTTAAATTAACTGACTATTGATGAATATCAAAGAACAGATGAACTACTTGAATATTCTGTGTAGAGCATATATTAATGCTGAATCTGCACACTATTTATACACATCAATGTTGCTGCTAAGGGAACAAAGCAAACTCATGTTTCATTGTCATTATATGAATTTGTTACATGTATCTTTACTGTTTTTGTTATTTAGGAAAAAAAAACCATGTTCACCAGATTTTGTTGGCTTTTATGGATATTAGAATACCATATGTTTTTGGCTCAAAACCTCAATGAAGAAAAAAGAAATGGATTAAGAAGATCAAAACCTAAACACTTGCTGTCAAATGCAGTAGAAAAATATCCCAGTCCGAGTGACCAAGGTAAATATTTACATTTTAGCACAGCTTTTTGTTAATATTCATTCAGATTCTAGCCCATATGGTTAGCTGGCATGGTAAGTTATAACCTGTGGAACTTGATCCATTTACACTTTAATTTGCTGTAATTTTTAACTGTAAATGTATAGCACATTCCTGTGCATGTGTGTGTGCGTGTGCCCATGTGTATACATGTGGTTTAGAAATTCTGGGCCTGGGTGGAACCATTCTTCTATTACCTCCTCAGTGGATGTGTCTGCACAAGATGTTGACTGTGCAGCTATTACTGCAATCATTTAGTACTTGTATAAACAAGTGTCGCATGTCAGAAAGCATGATATGACACTAATGCACAGTAGTTGCAGGCTACTGTACAGTCAATGTCACAAAAAATTTGGTGATGCTACTGCGCAGTAACTCTGGTTACCATGTAGTCATTTAATACTTGCTACACAAGATGCTGACTGCACAGTCATTTAGTACTTGTATAAACAAGTGCTAAATGACTGCAGCGTAATGACTCAGCAGTCAGCATCACCAAATCGATTTTTCATGATGCTGACTGTGCAGTAGCTTGAGACTACTGCGTAGTCGTGTTGCATCATGCTAACTGCCACGCAGCACTACTTATAGTACTTACAGGCTTTTGCACAGTCAGCTTTTTGTGTAGATATGGCCAGTATATTTGGCCACCTTCCACAGTGTTATCAGGAAAAGAATAGTACCATATATACATCTATTCAAAAGGAATTTCCTTAGGGTTTTAGTACTCACCAGTTTACACTGTTAGGCACTGCTCCTACGAAAAATTATGGAAGTGCTTAAGATTTTACACACTGATATTGTGCCATTGAATTCAATGGGAATAGGAAAATTAAATGATCAATGATCCACCTAGTCAATGAGGAAGGACTATGATTAGCAATAAGGTATTCATCATTGCTATTATGATAGCATCTACAGCCCACAACAGAGACAGGGGCCACATTATGCTAGACTTTGTATACACACACACACACACACACACACACACACTGAAAGACAGTTTTTGCTTTGGAGAGCTCATCAAAAAGGATGTGGAGAAGCTTGAGAGAGTCCAGAGAAGAGCCACGCGCATGATCAGGGGTCAGGGAAGCAGACCCTACGATGACAGGCTGAGAGCCCTGGGGCTCTTTAGCCTGGAAAAGCGCAGGCTCAGGGGTGATCTGATGGCCACCTACAAGTTTATCAGGGGTGATCACCAGTATCTAGGGGAACGTTTGTTCACCAGAGCACCCCTAGGGATGACGAGGACAAATGTTCACAAACTACTACAAGATCGTTTCAGGCTGGACATAAGGCAGAATTTCTTTACTGTCCGAGCCCCCAAGGTCTGGAACAGCCTGCCGCCGGAGGTTGTTCAAGCGCCTTCATTGAACACCTTCAAGATGAAACTGGATGCTTATCTTGCTGGGATCCTATGACCCCAGCTGACGTCCTGCCCTTTGGGCGGGGGGCTGGACTTGATGATCTCCGAGGTCCCTTCCAGCCCTAATGTCTATGAAATCTATGAAATCTGCTAAAGAGAAGTCTAGGATAGAAGGAGAAACAAAGACACAGGGAAAGTGATGCATTTAAAATTTCACTGGAGGTCAGTGGCAGAACCAGAAAGAGAAATTAGTCTTCTCAGTCCACAGTTCAGTACCCTATAAAGGTTCGTCTTCATGTAGGTATTCTATCTTCGGGGTCCTCAGACTGGTGAGATACCAAGTTAACAATGGTATAAATAGCTGGACATTCTTCATCTCAGGAGACAGCTTCACTTTTAGAAGGTTCCTTGTTCACCAAAGAATCTCCTCTCATGCCAGATGTTCCTTATCTCATACACTCTAAACCTCTGCCCAGACTTAGTTCATTTTCTGACAGACTCTTTACAACCTTCAGAAGGTTCTTCATAGATTCGTAGAGGCTAGGGTCGGAAGGGACCTCAATAGGTCATCGAGTCCAACCCCCTGCCTAGGTAGGAAAGAGTACTGGGGTCAGATGACCCCAGCCTGATGCCTATCCAGCCTACTCTTAAAGACCCCCAAGGTAGGGGAGAGCACCACCTTCCTTGGAAGCCCATTCCAAATTTTGGCCATCCTTACCGTGAAGAAGTTTTTCCTGATATCTAGCCTATCACTCTCTGTCAGTTTGTGACCATTGTTCCTTGTTACCCCAAGAGGTGCCCTGGTGAACAGAGCATCTCCGATCCCTTGCTGCGTCCCCCTAATGAATTTGTAGACGGCCACAAGATTACCTCTCAGCCTTCTCTTGTGGAAGCTGAAGAGGTCCAGGTCCCTCAGTCTCTCCTCATAGGGCTTGTCCTGTAAGCCCCTAACCATACAAGTGGCCCTCCTCTGGACCTTCTTGAGTCTATCAACATCCTTCTTGAAGTACGGCACCCAAAACTGGACGCAGTACTCCAACTGTGGTCTGACCAATGCCGCATAGAGGGGAAGTATCGCCTCCTTGGATCTATTTGACATGCATCTGGTGATTCATGATAAAGTTCAGTTAGCTTTGCTGACGTTTTCGTCACACTGACTCATGTGCATCTTGGAGTCCACTGTGACTCCGAGATCCCTTTCTGCTTCTGTGCTGCTGAGAGGGTCACTTCCCAGCCAGTAGATGTGCAACATATTTTTACACCCTAGGTGCAGCACTCTGCTCTGGTCCTTGTTGTACTGCATCCTATTGTGTACTGCCCACTTCTCTAACCTGTCCAGGTCTGCCTGTAATCATTCCCTACCCTTCAGAGTGTGTACTTCACCCCACAATTTAGTATCACCCGCAAACTTGGACAGAGTACACGTCACACCCACATCCAAGTCACTGATGAAGATATCGAAGAGTACAGGTCCAAGGACCAAACCCTGCAGAACCCCACTACCCACGTCCTTCCAGGTCAATACCGACTGTCTACTACCACTCTCTGGATGCAACCGCTAAGCCAATTTGCCACCCACCGGACCAAGTAAACATCTATGTCACAGCCTCTTAATTTATTTATGAGAATAGGATGAGATACTGTATCGAAGGCCTTTCTAAAGTCCAAGAAAATTACATCCACCTCTACTCCTGTGTCTAAGCATTTTGTGACCTTGTCATAAAACAAAACCAGATTGGTCAGGCTTGATCTACCTGCTACAAATCTATACTGGTTTCCCTGCTGCATTATTTTTCCTGCTGGACTCCCACAAATATGATCCTTCATAATCTTTTCAAAGACCTTTCCAAGGAAGGAGGTGAGACCACAAAATAGGGACCACGTCTATGTGCTTATGCAAGTATTCTGAATCTTCCAGAAAAAAAATGGATTTTCACTTTCAAAGCATTTTAGATCATTTCAATGATGTGGTTAATGCAATTAAATGCATTTGTAGTTAAATATAATTGTAGTTAAATGTGAAGTAATTAAACACACTTATCTAACTATTTGTAGATGAAGATTGCCTCCTGGAAATGGTTTTCTTATTGGATAGTTCAGAAAGTGCTAAAGACTATAATCATGAACAACAGAAAAAATTTGTCTTGGAAACAGTGGACAGAATGAAAGGACTTCAACTTAACTCTGGACGTACCCTCAGCTGGAGGGTGGCCTTACTTCAGTACAGCAGCACCGTTCTCATGGAACAAACTTTCCAAGATTGGAAGGGTCCTGAATCATTCAAATCTCACATTGCTCCCATAACCTACATTGGTCATGGAACCTACACAACGTATGCCATAACCAATCTCACCCAATTGTACATGACTGAAGGGACTCCCCGCAGTGTAAAAGTAGCTGTGCTCTTAACAGATGGTGTAGATCATCCAAGAAACCCAGATATTTTTGCAGCTACTGCTGATGCTAAACATCAAGGAATAGTATTCTTCACTGTGGGAATGACCAGAGTGGCTGAGGAGGTGGCCAATGCTGCCAAACTTCGGCTCCTGGCCAGTACCCCAGCATCAAGGTTTGTTTTCAACCTCCAGGAGAAAGGAACTGTGGAGAAAATTCTCAAAGAAATGGTATGTATGGACACAGGTTTTATAAGAATTTCTAAAACTTACCCTCCCCTTGCTGTTTTTAATTTTTGGGTATTTTTAAATATTCTCTATTTTATACATAAAGCAACATTTTAATTTTTAATTCTAACACATTTCATTTGCCAATGAAGTAATTGCACCAAAATACAGAATTTCTCCTCCTGGAAATGAGCATGCTGAGTAACATTCCACTGTCGTAAGATAATGCCTTGTCAGTAGCCATTAATGACTCATTACAGATATTTCTCCCAAAACACTATCAGGAAATCATAATCTTCTCCAGGCACCTCATCAAAAAAGCAGTGAAGTCAAGGTAGTTTGTACCCTGAATTACTGGGCTTTTGATCAAGTTCTGTGTGCCCAAATCTCTTCTGTGTTTTAAAATTTAATGTAAGGGTTCATGGAAGTTTTGCTGTCTATTTTATCTTTACTTATGACTTTATGCTTACTGTCTTATTGGAGTCAGAGCAGATATTCTGGCAGCATTTGTCTGACTAGGATGACCAGTGGTGGTTATACTGTGGATGAGGTCAAATAATTAAAGCAGAAGCTGAAATATATTAATATGGAGATATGTTAGTAGCCTAATGTTGAATTAATTAGTTGCTGAAAAAGAAAAAATACTGATGAATTGTAATCAAAGATGGAGAAAGCATCCTAGTTTTTGTAAGCTAAGGAAAACACATTTGTTCTCTCTGAGCTATAATTTCTAATATTGTTTTTAATGTCCATTTTTACAGAAAAATCAGGCAGAGGAAGGGGTAAGTATTAATTCTGCACAGTTGGTAAACAGTCCAGAAGACAAATTCAAATAAAAATCCATTATATATATATATATCCTGTTCATACATTGAGGAAGGTCAGTATATAAATCTAGTAAGGGTCAGACTGTGACATTATACAGTGCAGTAAGGGCCTAAAAGGATGTAAAATGTCCCCTTTCTCACCTATATTGGCTACCAGTACAGCAGATAGTTTATAAATTAGAACAGAGCACAGAGTCCATACTTCCCCTTATGAGAGGTTTGTTGCAAAGTCATGATTGACCCCATAGGGAACAACATGTGATGGTGTAGTGTGGATTTTTAGTTTGAGTGTACATTGGACACAGGAGTGATAGAATAACAGAATACAGTTAAAATATTACACATTACGTGCATTTTTATTTTATGGAATTAATTACACAACTGTAGATTAATAATATCATTTTTTTTTAAGTTGGTAATTTCTGGCTAATTCATTAAAGTATACTGATTTGCTATGAATATTTTCATTCAAAGTGTCCCCAGGCTCCTATATGTAACTGTGAGAAAGGGGAAAGAGGCCTTCCTGGACCTGCTGTAAGTAGCTGTCATTTCTTGTTTTCCTTTTATTAATGATTCACATAAAGTGATATTAGGGTTGTTATATTCATTTTTAATGAATTACCTGAATTTAATCGCAAAGACATAGAAATATAGCTACAGTAAAAAGTCCTTTGCACCTACACTGTATTGAAGTGTCAAGTCAATGAGAAATACATTGAAAGAACTGCTGGAATACATAAGCAATTTCTCTGGCATTCTCTCTAAAAGGAAACAGCAATGCGAGTTATGATCTATCTTGAACCTGCTTTAATTATGGCATATGTGTAAAATAAGCATTGTTAAATAGCAAGAAGGTGGTGCTACATGGTGTAGAAGAGAAGAGCTATTCTACTTATAAAATCTTGACAGCCAGACCAGATGTGTCACACCAGCTTCAACTCAGAACTCTAGTCTCTCTGCGCATGTCCCCACAAGCATGCATGTATAGGGGCATGCATTTCCCACAGGACAGATAGCAGCGTCACAAATATGTGCTGCTGCTATTTGTCCCTGACCATGCCTCTGCACACGCACTTTTGAGCATGACAAAAAGACCTGGGTGGGGTAGGGGAGGCTGGGACCAACACTTGTGCTGGCCCAGCAGCCTTACCTGGGGTCCTGGGCAATGTTCCCTCTAAGGTGTAGCAATCCATGGGCGCCCCAACTTGGTCCATGAGTGTGCCGCTTCGGTCCATACGCTCTGTCTGCTCCCCGCCTCTGTGCCTCGCTGCAGCCTTTGAAAGGTGTGCAGTGCCATGTGTGGGCCAGACAGTGAGGCACATGGCATCACTTTCAAAGGCTGCAGTGAGGCACAGAGGCAGGGAGCAGACAAAGCGCAGATCCCACCCGTCCTTGCCCCATGCAAAGCTCGGGGGCTGGGCCATGTGCCCTCACTTGACTGCCTGCGCCGTGCGTCTGGAGGGGCCACCGGGCTCTGACTGCAATCAGAGCCCAGTGGCTTGTCCAGGAGAAGGGGGGGAATATGCTCCCCCTCCCCCATGGTACATGCAGCAGTAGGAGCTGCAGCTGCTTGCCCACACCCCTGAATGAACCTCCAGGCTCCGATTGCCCCAGCCCAGCTGGGGCCCTATTCATAGTGAATGGCCGAACCGGATTGTGGGACAATCCCCACAGTGCAGGAGGGAGTGGGGCAGTGCCCTGTCTGTACTGCACTCCCTTCTGCACTGTGGGGATCTCCCACTCCACAAGCCCAGTGAAACATACCTACCTGCGGCTGCGATTCTGGCTGGGACTGCATGGGTATCTCATTATGTCTGTCCCTCCCCACTCCTGCAGCAGCCTATGGCTGGGTTGGGGCAGGTGCGCGGCATTAAAAAGTTACTGCACGGCATGATGTTTTCTTGTGCGTGGCTGCGCATGCACACTGCTTAGAAGGAACCTTGGTCCTGGGGGCCTCCCTGGGCAGCAGTGGTGCCAAACTGGCTACTCAGAGCATGGCTCTGGCTGGCCAGGCTCTGGTTTCTGGTGGGGCACACTGCTGCTGTGTGCACTGCACTGCTGTTTTTAGTGGCAGATTTTTTTAGGTTGGGATCTCCTGGTGTCAAAAAAAACTTCCACCCTGCAAATTAGTAGTGTAGTGCATTGGTGCACGTGCATTGCATGCATCTCAGATAGCTTTGAGGTGCTGCAAACCA
The DNA here is from genome assembly GCF_030867095.1 of Alligator mississippiensis. Classification (NCBI taxonomy): domain Eukaryota; kingdom Metazoa; phylum Chordata; order Crocodylia; family Alligatoridae; genus Alligator; species Alligator mississippiensis. The sequence goes on along the minus strand of NC_081827.1, from coordinate 214,087,025 downwards.
CAAGTGCATGCTCATGGGGATGCGTCCTCTGAGAAAAGAATGACAACAGATCCTGCAAGAGGCAATATTAGAAACAACCAGCTGAGACATGACATTTCAAGTCTGATAATTACACTAATTTGATTAATAGTCAAAAAAACAAATGGCCAAAAGATAACTCTTAAAATACTGCATATGTTGCCAAATAAAATCTTTTTAAAACTGTCATCTTGCATATAACTCTATTCTTCTGTTTGTAGGGTAAAAAGGGTCGTCCAGGTGATGATGGGGCACCTGGCCAGAAGGGACCAAAGGTAATATGGCTTTTAAAACTTAATAAAAGCACCCAGTATTTCTGCATGGATAGAAAGAAGCTTTCACTAGGCTGTGGTTCGGGAGAACAGGTGGGGGCAGAGGCTGCTGGGGGGAGAGACAGTGGGAGCAGAGACAGTGGGCGGGTGGGCAGGCAGCTGCCGTGGCTCTGGCTTCTACACTGTGTCAAGACTGGAGGTAGAGCTGCAGCAACTGTCTGCTTCCTCACTGCCTTGTACTCAAATCCAAGATGGGAGGCTTTTCCCCTATGTTAAATATGTATACCATATTTACTCAAATCCAAAGTAAGAAGCTTTGCTCACCATGTTTTCTCCATGTTAAATGGGGGGGAAAGCCTCTTGTCCTGGATTCAAGTAAATAAGGTACATACTAAATACTAACAACCTGACTCCTATTTAATACACCATATTTGCGTGGTATGCCTGATGTTGATGCCGAATTCTTCATAGGGGGAGCCAGGCCTTAACGGAATTCCAGGAAGAGACGGAATAGAGGTAAGGAATGTTCCAAACTGCTGATTTATTTCAAGGAAATGATCCCAACTTTGCAATATGCGTTATAATACTAACTAAATCTTTTCCATTCCAGTTTCCCAGAAAGTAATTCTTTAACAAAATATAGCAGCTCAAAAAAGTAAATGGGGTGTCATTACCCAACATGTTTAACTCCTACCTACCAATAATGGAAGTTACATACCAGCTGTGACAGTAGAGTCTTTTCTCACATGGTTTTGCCTTATATTTGTCATATTCAGCTTACAGTATAGTGTATGTTGTGTTAGTAGGGCAGTCAAAATATATTAAATAATTACCTACTTTTACTTTCCCATTTAAGGACTTGCTGCATTTGACAAGGGGAGGTATGAGATCCTTACCTTAGTAGCGACAGAGATGATGCACATGATCTGAATGTGATCCATTATTGCATCTGCATGTTCAATGGTCCATTATATTTTTCCAGAGAGACTATGGAATTATACCTTTCATCCATAGTGTCAAAATTAATTTACCTAAATCAGGTTAATGTTTTCTTATAATCATTTTAATTGTTTCTTTTCCTAGGGGAAATCTGGATACAAAGGAGAAAAGGTATAATTTTTAGTAAGAACTTTTAGTGGCATGTTGGCATTATCATTTATTATTATCACTTCTTTACTACTATGCTTGGGAGCCCTCTATGTAGACAAGAACCCCAATGTACTAGGTACTGGACCAACAAAAAACAAATACAAACGCAATTACCATAGTTACTCAAATCCAAGACAGGGATTTTTGAATCCCAGCTCAGAGCAGCTCCAGCTCCATTTCCAGCTTCAGCCTGGAGCTGCCACTGCTGCTGCCTGGAATCAGCAACCATAGAGTTAGCAGCAGCTGTGTTGAGTCCAGGTCCAGAGCCAGTTCCATGGGTTGGCAATTGGGTGGTAGTGTGGGCAAGCAGCATCACAGGTTGGGGATTGGAGAGGGAGAACAGGCAGGGTGAGGCAGCCAACATGGGGGGCAAGTGGCTGGAGTGGGCAAGTGGTGGGGAGGACAGGAAGCATGGGGGCAGGGGGCAGGGAGAATGAGCATGGGGGGCAGGCACTAAGGGGGAAAGTGGTGAGGGGGGCAGGTGGGACAGGAGAAGTGTCTGGGGGGTTGGGGGGACAGGCAGGAGGGGGAAGGCATCAGGGGGCACAAGTACCGGAGGAGGCAAGTGGCCAGGGGGTGTGGCAGACACAGGTGGGGGAGAGGGGGAACAAATGGGAGGGGGCAGGGGGAAGGCACTAGCGGGGAACAGGCACTGCATGAGGGGCAAGTAGCAGGGGAGGCAAGGGGTGGTCTCAGGCTCCCTGACCACCCCACCTCTTGCCCTCCTGCTACTGCTTTCCCAGCTGCTGCAATGGGATGGGGGATGGGACACAAATTTAAGACAACTCTCCAATAATTAAGTTCTATACATAGAAAAGTGTAACAAATTTATAATTTTTATATTTTATAATTTTTCCCCCTAATTATTGAGGGTTCGTCTTAAATTGGAAGTCATCTTGAATTTGGGAAGATATGGTATATTCTAACCCAGAGAGCTTACAATATCATTATTGCTCAATAATTATGTACAGTATTTGAGCCAGGCATTCTGAGTACAAGACATAACGAAAATGAGATGCTAAGAGAACTCTTTAAATATTTATGGCTTATCTCTTAAGGGTGAAAGAGGTGAATGTGGGACCCCAGGGATAAAAGGTGACAGAGTAAGTAACCATCTGTTTGTTATGCTTTGTGGAAAACATTGTTATACAACATTTCTCCTAATATACAGAATGAGGAAGTTCTAAGACACTAATTGCCTGAGATTTAAAAGTTAATATCCCTAAATAATGGCATTATCGTAGATTGAAGACAAAGATTATTTTTAAAGCTGACAGGGAAAAGTACCTGAAATGTTTAAGTTTGATTGAATAAAGATAAACTACAGAAATATCATTTTTCAGTGCTGTCCCATCTTGTCTTATATTTTAGCATTTTTGCAGTTAAGGCCCAAGTCTACTCCCACTTCAGGCAATGACAACATTTTCATTAACATTAATGGGAGTAGGATCAGGCCTATGCTTAAGGGAGAAGGTAGACTGGGATATACAGTTGAAAAAGAAGCCCATTGTCTGTCTTAAAGAGTTGGCTTGTGGGCTGACTGTATAAACACACTGAATGAAATCCACGTAGGACTTGACCCAATAGGATTAGGAGCTTACAAACTGACTTTTTCTTCATTTTCATACTGTATTTTTAATATTATTTTTTTCATATTTATTCAATACTTTCTTGCTAATTGCTGACCTCCTCCTGACACTACATTTTAATAGCTTCAAATATGATTTAGAAATTAGTTTTTTGTTGACCCTTTTCCTCTTGTCATTTTTCAGGGTCCAGAAGGTCCAGTTGGTCCCAGAGGCACCAGAGGTTTACAGGTAATAAACAGCATAGCTGCATTTGACTCCACTGGTGGTCTGTTAAGCTCAGAAGTCACATGGGTTCCTAATATGGTCAAGCTGAGGATGCTCAGTATCTAGAGTTATAGAGCCTGTGAGTTCAGAATACTCAGAATCTATTCAGGTATCCTCTTATACCACAATATTAACAGGGATTTATAGCTTTGGTATGAACAATTGAATCATTTTCCTTGCATAATAGACTGGCAGAAAAAAGGGTAGAGTTTTCAGGAGAAAGGACCATACAGTAAGGGAATGTCTGTAATGTTATGATATCTGAGCCTGTATGCAATACACATAGAAAAATAATGATTTCCATTTTGTTTAATATGACTTTATCCCAGCCACATCAGACATTCAATTCATGATTCAACCAAACATTCCTATTTGAAAAAGCATTTAAATCTGTATTTATTCTGGAGCAGGGGCCTCAAGTAGGCTGAGTAAGTTAGAATGTCTTCCCTTCAAGGCACAAAGATTTTTTCCTGTGAAAATATTCTTGTTTTACATTTAACACTTTAGGACTGATTTCACGCAAATTAATGTGTGTTTATATATTTTCTCTAAGCAAGAGATTTGGCTCCTCTCACTTTTGGATGATGGATTCATTTCCCTCTGTTTAATGCTTCACCTTGTGGAAAAACCAGGTGAAACTCATTCTGCACTTCCTACTCAGTAAAAACTCCTGAAGTGTAAACATGGCCCACTGATCTCAATTGTAAGACTTCTGTTGATTTCAACAGAACCAGGATTTCACCCTCATTATTCACAGCTAATGTCCCTGCTCCAAAAATCTGTGTGTCTCTTCCTAGTGCCACAAAATTCCTGACTGTCTTTGTCAGTATTCCCCAGTTTACATGCTGCCATTACTATGTCAGGGTTTTTTGTTCCATTTTGGAATTTCTAGTGTTTCCTAAAACCCAGTCCCCTGCAGAGATTTTTGGACTATATTGGTTCTCAGCATACCAATGTGCAGTCATTAAGGTTAATTCTTCTTTATTTTTCCTAGTTTGGTAGGTAGAACTGGAGGCCTTTCCAATAAAAGTGGCAATTTTCATGGTCATATCTTCAAGATGTCAAACAGAATTTATTAACTGTACATCAATTCCCCAAATCATTGTATTTTCCCTCCTCAAAAAAGGGACCAAGCAGGGGATCACTGAAGTACCTACATATATCTTGGTCCCCCAGTAGTAGACAGATCATCCGCGGTGCAGACAAAAGTCACATTTGTTGTGCAGTCAGCCCCTTGAAAGTGCTCTACAGCTGTGTCCTAATAGAAGATCTAATCATGCAGCAAATTAACCCTCATTGTTTGAGGGTTCATATGAAGGCACTCCAAAGAAGATCGGCTTCTTTAACTTCACTTCTTTAACTCTGTACTGGAGAGGGGGCAGGTGGATTGGAGCCCCCCGAGGCAGGAGGCTACAATCTACCTGTGTCCACTCCAGTGCAGGCTGGGAAAACCCCAACTCAATCTCCCTTCCCTCCCTTCTCCCCTCCTCCCATCCTGAGACAGCACCTGAGCTAGGAGAGGAAGGAGGGGACTAGAGGAAGAGGCTGCTGATATGCAACCTATCAGCTCCAAATTGAAGTTTGGTCCCCCACCCTCCCGATCCAACAGCTAAGGTCTGTTGGGTTGAGAGGATTGGTCTAACTCATGGCACTTTATGTGGAGTGCCATGAGATTGATTGGGGAGCTGCACTTCTGTTTGTGCCTTTGGTATTGCTTCTTACTTATTCAAAGTTCATTCGTTCATTCTGTAAGCAGTTAAATGAATATGCAGTTCATGAACATAGTATGGGTGATCTTATTTACATCATAATCTACTTCAGTTTCATCTACAAAAGGAACACTATTTGGCAGAATTTGTGGGCAGCTCATATGCCCTTGGGGTGCTCTTGAATGCTTCTGATTGGTTGGGGAGGCCATAAGAGGGTTACTCCCTTGAGGAGAAGCTCCAGCATCACACTCCCTCTCTGAGATGAGCAGCTTCTATCTAGGGGAGAGGAAGAATCTCCGAATTTTCCCCTGAGCTAAGCCCCTTCTACTTCATACCTGTTAAAAGCAGTGAACTGTGCCTCCAATCCCATCTCTCAAATTCTATTACATTTTGACTGACCACCCTGAAGCCATTAATTAAGGAAAAAAATTCCACTACCCTTCATTTCCCCAAGCATTTTACATGCAACTTTAAACACAGCTGGTGCTTCCTATACAAGCTTGCTTTAAAGCACCCAAAAAAAATAATGTAAAATTGGAAAAAGTTATGAAACAATATACAGCCCAGGAAAGTCAAAGTTGCACATTTTAAATTAATCATGTTTGTCAAAACATCCTTTACTGGAAGCTGCATATTGTATAGAAAAGAATAACCCTACTTAAGTAAAAATCCATAGAAGCTTGCAATATAAACACAGGAATTATAGGCAAACTAAAACTATATATTTTTTTAATAATTACTTTTTATTCTGCGTGAAAAAAGAAAAAAATGAACCTGGCAATAGGCTGATCTGCCTTGGTTTTAGGTGACATCCCTGATCTCTGATTGTTAAGGATTGCCTGAAGCCTCAAAAAAATCTTTCCTGAGATGTTTATACTGCTCCCATTTATATCAGTGGGAGTTATATGCATAGATCTTGGATTATGAAGTATGTTAAATTTTTAAGCATTCATAACAAGTGTTTTCATTTGTAGTGGGGGGAAATATTGTTTGCTTCTCTAACTCCCTTATTCTAAAAGGTTAAAAAATTCTAATAAAAACATTTTTATTTTAATAGGGTCCACAAGGGTCACCTGGAGATCAAGGACCTGAAGGTCTGCAAGGATCAAAGGCAAGAATAACTTCTGTTTTCTTTACTATTATAAATAATATCCTTATTAAAACAATGTTCTTCTCTGCCCTTCTCCTCCCCTGTTATATTTCCAGGAAATCCCATATCTGACATCTATACGTATTACCTAGCAAGGTGTTAAGTATTACTTTGAGATATTTAGAGCAGTCCAATTAGCGGTGTCAAACCAATTGCCATATTTGCCATAGAAAGGAATTTTCTCATGGTCAGATTGGTATAGTCAGATTGGTACAGACTGTAGGTGCTTTTGCCTTCCTCTGTAGTGGGGACATATCCCTATGCCTTGGGTCTCAAGAGAATTTGATAATTCTGACAGCTTCTTGTCTCTTTTTCCTGTCCAGTTTTGACTAGGGCTTCTCAGCAGCGTGGCTGCCTATGTTGGGTAGATTCATCTGAAAGGTTAATCATTTTGCTGTTCAGAGATGCCCTCCATTTAGTTCTGTTTCATTTAGATTCTGCATTGCATTTAGAACACAAAAGGCACTGGGGGGGTGTGAAACAGGCCATATTTGATTCAGATTTAGCCTAAATCAGGGACAGTGATTTGATTCATTGATTTGGATTACTATCCCTGATTTGATTAGACCGAATCTGAAGATTTCATGCTGATTCAGAAAATCAGCATTTGGCCATAGACAGAGCTTTAAATGATTTTTCTACGTACCTTGAGGTACCAGGCGCAGCTCATGAATTCTGTGATGGTGGGGCAGATGAAGCGTCCCACGGGAGCACAGGGGTGCCCCCCGTATGCTCAGCGGGGGATCTGGAAGTGGACCAGAAGTACTTCCAGTCCACTTCTGGGTCTGCCGGGGAGCGCTCTGGGAGGCCCCGCACACGCCCCGCAGCTTGGAGATAGGCTGTGAGGGGGACCCCGGGTGTTCCCCTGACCCAGGAGGCACCAGTCACCAAGCCAGCGTGTATGGGGGGGGGGCCCAGCATGCTCCCCGGCAGACCCAGAAGTGGACCGGAAGTACTTCTGGTCCACTTTTGGGTTTGCTGCCGAGCGTGCTGGGGACCGCCCCACACTCCTGTGGGATGCTCCATCCATCCCACTGTCGCAGCATTCATGAGCCACAAGCTACCTTGAGGTATGTAGAAAAAACGTTTAAAGCTGTGTGTATGTCTGAATCAACGAATCTTTCCGAATCAATTTGGAGGGTTCCGATTCAATTCGGAGAGATTAAAGGGTCTCCTGATTCGATTTGGATTTGGAGATTTGGCCACCGAATTGGGCCAAATCTCTGCTGAATCAAATCAGGGACCAAAGCTTCACACAGCCCTAAAAAGCACACAGTTCCCTATACATTGATTGAAAAGTCATACCCAGCCTGCAGCAATGTTGTGAAGAAAATTGTCATGTCCACACTAAAACCAGCAAAGTTTTGGTTTTGCTGGTATTACTGGGGACAGGAAATACCTTTTTCATCTTGTAAGTGTGGAGGGGAGGAGAGTGTAGTTAAGGCCATCATGTAAGATGATATTAGTGAGACTAAAATATTTTATTACTAAAAGGCTAAGCAAAAGTAGAACTGTTATTCATATTCAAAATCTGTTCTTTTTAAGCAATTTGAGTGTCTGAGTCTTCCAGAAACTTACAAAACTGAAAAGTTTTAAGTAGAATTGCTTTCTTTTTCTCTTTTTACAGGGGGAAAGAGGCCTCACAGGACCTCCTGGATTCCCTGGGGAAACTGGTATAGGATTGCCTGGGCCAAAGGTATTATGACAATCATATAATCTACTGTATAAGTCTTTGTATAAGAGCAAAAGCAGCAGCAGCTGAAATAGTATGTCTGATGATATGTGAAAGACTTAAAGCCCAGTAAGTGATGTTTTTGCAGTATTGGAGAGGTGTTTCAGATGTTGTTCAAAATGTTCTGAAGTTGAATAAAAACACATTTTAAATGTCTTAGTATCTCTTAGTATAGGCATTGCTAAAATCTGAGCATGAATGGAAGAATACAGACAGAAAGTACTGTCACAAAAAATGTTGTATGATTTCATAGATTTCATAGACATTAGGGCTGGAAGGGACCTCGGAAGATCATTGAGTCCAGCCCCCTGCCCAAAGGACAGGAAGTCAGCTGGGGTCATAGGATCCCAGCAAGATAAGCATCCAGTTTCCTCTTGAAGGTGTTCAATGAAGGCGCTTGAACCACCTCCGGTGGCAGGCTGTTCCAGACCTTGGGGGCTCGGACAGTAAAGAAATTCTGCCTTATGTCCAGCCTGAAACGGTCTTGTAGTAGTTTATGACCATTTGACCTAGTCGTCATCCCTAGGGGCGCTCTGGTGAACAAACGTTCCCCCAGATACTGGTGGTCACCCCTGATAAACTTATAGGTGGCCATCAGATCACCCCTGAGCCTGCACTTTTCCAGGCTAAAGAGCCCCAGGGCTCTCAGCCTGTCATTGTAGGGTCTGCTTCACTGACCTCTGATCATGCGCGTGGCTCTTCTCTGGACTCTCTCAAGCTTCTCCACATCCTTTTTGAATTGTGGAGCCCAAAACTGGACACAGTACTCCAGCTGCGGCCTCACTAAGGCCGAGTACAAGGGGAGAATGACATCCCGGGATTTGCTTGAGAAGCATCTATGGATGCAAGCCAGCGTTTTGGTCGCTTTACTAGCTGCAGCATTGCATTGCAGGCTCATGTTCATCTTGTGGTCAATGATGACCCCCAAGTCTCTTTCTTCCATAGTGCTAGCCAACATAGCACTGCCAAATGATGATAAAAAGGCTTGGTAGTTTAGATCACTGGTAAAAAGAAAATGAGCATACCATCAAGGAATTATTCACTTCCAGAATATAACTGTTATATAATGTATTGTGTAGTATTAGCCTCACTTTTTATACCCAACATTATGACCTCCCAGATGCTGAAATGCCACTTAGTTGAAGTTTAGAAGAGTCATCCTCTCATTTATTTTGTCAACCATCTGTTATTAAATTAAAAATTAAATTAATTTAATAACATAATTTAAAAATGCTAATTTTAAACAGACTTGCAAAAAAATCCTGGTATGTACTAACTCTTAGGCACATGAGGCAGGTCAGAATTACAGTCCAAGTTTAAACAAGCTTTGCATTCAGAACCACATTTGTAAAAAGCAGTTCATACAAACTTCTTTATAGCTTCCAGTTACTTTAATTTGTGATGATGATTTTTGTGATGTGGACACCTGTTCAAAAGGAGATGAAATGAGACCACCAACTTAATTAATTATTAATATTTAGTGGACAATAATTAGAATGCTCTTTACCAGCAACTTATATAAAGAGTTCATGCTTAATCTTACTTTGCATTTATAAATGACTAATAGAGACTTTATAAGCACGTCAAAGACTTGAGCAGTGAAATATTTCTAAACAAAACTAAGATGTTATAAGCACACACTGATGTCAGAGCCCATATCCAGTAAATTCTGGTTAATTCACTTTTCCAAAAGGAATTAATTATCCCAAAATGATCAGTTACCAGGAATTGATAATTGTTGTAGGGGGTGGGAGTTGGATGACACAATGAAAATTGGAATAATAGCAAATTAAACCACAGTAGTGTATTATCCTTTAGGTCAGTGGTCACCAACCGGTCAATCCCGATTGACTGGTCAATTGGGGAACTCCTAACAGTCCATCTCATTCTGGGGGGTGGGACTGAAGTCAACTGTCAGAGGCTTCATGATTGGGAGTGGCGGGGATGCAGTCTGGGAGCAGCAGGATATAGGAGCGGCAGGACGCACATGGCTGAGCTGAGCCACACCCCCTGGTTCCCAGGCCAGGCCAGGTGAGTAGGATGATCCCCCCCGTGCCCCCTGCCACTGCGTGAGTGGTGCCCTGGCCAGGCTGGACCAGGGGAGGATCGGAGCCCAGGTGGCTCATCCAGGCATGCGGGGGTGTCCTGCCACTGCATGCACCCCGGAGGAGGCCTAGGAGGCATGTGCCCCCCAATCTGTGTGTGGGGTGAGGCGGCTGCTGCTGCACATTGGGCTTTGCACCCTGAGCCCTGCTGCACTCAGGGCATGGAGCGCAAAGCCTGGGGCACAAAACCCAGTGTGCAGCGGCAGCTGCCTTGCCCTGTGCACAGATCGGGGGGGGGGGCACGTGACCCCCGGGCCTCCGCCAGGGTGTGTGCAGCACAGAAGCCCCACCCCGTGTGCCTGGATAAGCCAACTGATCTCCGACCCTCCCCTGGCCTGACCCAGCTGGTGCCCCACTCACCCAGTGGCATGCAGGCATAGGCAGCAGAAGGCAAGGGGCTTAGTTCCAGAAATGCAGGGCAGCAGTAGGGCCACAAGGTAGCCCAGCTGTGGGCTTCTGGCAGTTGCAACAGGTGTGGGAAGGGGCACATGTGCAGCAGTGAGGGGGGAGTGGGGCTGGATGCTGGTGCTGCAGAGCTGGGGCACTGCATGGGTCAGAGCTGCGAACGGCTGGTCCAGGGGTTTCAGGGAAAGGGGGGCACACAGCCTGGGTGGGCATGAGGAGCACGTGCCCCTGGATCTGCACACACAGGGTGGGGTAGGGCCGGGGTGGGGCAGGCTGGGGCCGGGGTGGCGCCAGGCTCTTTCTGATGTGGGTGTTTGGGCTGGGTGGTGGCGGCGCTGCTAGGAGTGGGGCTACGAGGGAGGCTGCAGGCACCTGAAAATTCACCGTAGCCCCCACAACCCACTCCCAGTGCCGCTGCCCGGCCCGAACACCCACACTGGGAAGAACCTGGTGCTGCCCTGGCTCCAGCCTGCCCTGGCCATTCCGGATGCAGATCCAGAGATACGTGCTCCCATGCCCTCCCGGGCTGTGTGTCCCACCCCCCACAACCCCCTGATGAGCCGCTTGTGGCTCCATCCCACGCTGTGCCCTGGCTGTGCAGGGCCTGCCCTGACCCCCTTCCTCACTCACCACAGGGCACAGATCGAGGCCCCAATGGTGAGGGAGGGAGCAGGGCACAGGTAGGAGCAGGGTTTGAAGGGAGTGGGGGACAAGTGGAGACTTGGGGGGTACATGCCCCCTGGGCCTCCACTTGTCCCACCACCTGACTCAGCCAGGGCCCTGCTCCCCCAGCCCCCACTCCTGCCTGTGCCTCGCTCCCTCCCTCACCACTGGGGCCTCAATCTGCCCTGCCCCCCCGCCAGACTTACTTGTTGGGGGGACGTGCCCCCAAATAATTTTTTCTCCCTCCACCTTGATCAGCTCCCCCCTTCCTCCCCCCTTCCCTCCCCACAGACAGATCTGTGGGAGGTGGAAGCAGGGCAGCACAGGGTAGATCTTGGATTGCTTTTTAATTCAAAATGTGATCTCCTACCCAAAAAGGTTGGAGACCACTGCGTTAAGTTAATTAACAAGAATTTACTGTGTGATACAGTAGTGAAGTAGTTCCATGTTTACTACTGCAGCTTTCCATTCTATTCCCTAAACTCTTAAACTATACTAGTTCTGTCTACAGGGTTGAGGAGATTAGGAGTTCCTATACTGTCATTGTATTCAGGTAGAATAACTGTTTTAAAAAAAAGGAGCCTCAATTGGTGCTTATATGTTATACAAATAAAAACAGTAAACCAAGTGTTTAAAATATGTCTTTGTTCAAAGGGTGACATTGGCTTGACAGGAAGACCAGGCCCTATTGGGCCCCCTGGCCTTGGTGAACCAGGACTTCCGGTATGTGCTATTGAAGTGTGAGGCAAGTAGAGCCTAAGAGATTCCCTCTTAAGACTCATATGTTAATAAGTACATGGTAAACCAGTAGTCTAATGAAGGATGGGTAAGTGGGGCACAACCCCTGATGCTGCCTTAGTGGGGAAAGAACTGGCATGGAGCTAGGGGGAAGAGAGGTGCCTTAACTTTGCATGCCTAACTTTCCTCTTCCTGCAACCTTAGGGGTTCAGCTCCAGTGGGGAAAAAAAATGGCGGTGCTACAGGAGCATCTGTGAGTGAGTGAAGGTCTTTGCTGCCAAAACCTGGTGTTGTTTTGCCCACTTAGTGTAGATGTCAGTGGCAAAAAATGGGGTGACATCTCTGCCCAGTAGCAGCAAACTTCAGCTGCTACTCTTGAGTTGCTGGCCACTGCTGGAGCCTCCAGAGCACAGCACTGCAAAGAAGGTACAGGGTGAAAGAAAGGAGGAGGGACTGGCCCGGTGTACAGTCCTGTCCAGTTATGCCTCCATGCTACAATATGTCATCTTATCCCCCCCATACATGTGAAAATGATGATTGCTATGGGCATATTAACAAACTACTGTGAATTAAGTTGGGTTATGAACTTACATGATATCAACCAATAACTGGGATATAAAAGTCATAGGTTATGGGCACTTGAGGAAGTTACTCTAAGGTAAGCTAAGGTGTGGATTTACAGAGCATCAGCTACCCCACTAATGCAAGACAGTAGTGTAATAGGGGTGGGTGAATGGGGCAGTAGTCCTGGGCACTGATTTTACTGCTGCCCCAGATGCTGTTGCTGCTTAGAGGACAGATCAATGATGAAAGGTAGTTTGCCCTATTTTAATCGAAGAGTAAACTATATTGCATTGGCTGTGGGACAAGAATCTACACGTGGGTAGTTCCCAGGAGCAACTGATGACTGCTAAGTTCATATCCTAACTTAAGGCAGACAAGGTTCCTTGGGCGAATTTGATATCTTTTATTAGACCAACCCAAATGGTTGGAGAATATTTATTAAGCAAGCTTTCGGGTTCAAAAACCCTTCGTCAGGCTAAGGAAGTTTCAGCCTGACGAAGGGTTTTTGAACCCAAAAGCTTGCTTAATAACTATTCTCCAACTATTTGGGTTGGTCTAATAAAAGATATCAAATTCACCCAAGGAACCTTGTCTGCCTATGTCCTTAGACCAACACGGCTAAAACCTACACCCCTACCCTAACTTAAGTCACAGGGACCTGCTTGTGACCCATGCCCTATGACTTTCCTCTTCTTTGGTCATTTGAAGAATCTCTTTCCAATTCTTTACTGAAAATCTGGTTCAAGTCTGAGAAGTAACTATGAAAAATGGTACTTTCGTAGTCTAGAAAATCTGCTCTTTGGTGAAACTAAAGCCATATCTGTTAACTTTAGGAGTTTTACTGCTTTTTGCTTTTACTGCACTGCATCAACACAACTGAGAGAGGTAGATGGATTCTATTTGTTTGTATTATTCACAGAATTGTTTGTTATATTTCAACCTTTCCTACCTGTGCATGTTACAAGAGTTATTCTGGCTGCAGAGATGTCCCTGAGAGAGTAATTTGACCAGCAAAACCCTTATTAACCATAGTAATGAAGAAAAGAAAAAGTAAATGTTCCCTTTTCATTGCTGAAGACAGTAGGATTTTCTGCATCTTTAAAATTGAAAACGGTTCTGAAGCTGCACTCCAAACCCTTTCTCAGTACACTTGGTCTCAAGGCATCTTCTCCGCTGAAGTTCTGCAGTTTGTCATACCATGCCTGCAGCATTCCCAGGAATAAAGCTGAGACAAAGAGAGGCCGGGAGTCCAATATACACCAATTCTCTCTCTGTCTTTAAAACAGCTTTCTAAGTTTCTTAATGTTTGGTAAGCTCTGCTCCCACCAGCACTGTTTCAAAAAAGAAGAAATCATGAAAACGTTTTGTTCGTATCTCAGTTGCAACCCATTTCAGCTAAATCTTCCACAGTGTTCTGTGTGGAAGAAGGAAGATACAGCCTTTAATCTGGTTTGCTCTGTTTTATCAGTACAGCATTTACACATATTAAATGACTTAATACTAATTTCCAAAATGTTTTGAAGATTAAGGAGGGAAGAATTAAAAAAGAAAAGAGAAGGAATTTCAGCAATATAGTCAGTGACTCATAAGTTAACCACTGATACAATCTTGTATAACTTGTTATAGCTGCCGGCCAGAATGCTTAGTTGATTTACTGTGAATATCGTATTACTGTCATCTTTAGCAGGTTATAACCTGGCACCAAAATTCAAAGAGGTGCTTAAAGACGACACTGACACAGATTATTCTGCTATTGATTTGAATAGTTAATAGTTTTTCAGGTTGCTTTCAATTTATTTTAACAGGGGCCTCAAGGACCACAAGGCATTCAAGGAGAAAGAGGTTCACCAGGTGAAGGGCTTCCAGGACCAAAGGTACAGCAGCAGATGAGATATAAGGCCTGATTCTGATCTTATGTAAATCAGTGATCCAGTCTGTATGGACTTCAACAAGTCTGTGATAGTCAATTAAATTAGCCTGTACAGTAGCACTCTCGGGGCCAGTTGACCTCTCAGTTAAACTAGTACAATTTCACTGAAGACAGTGGGACACCTTTAAAATGAGCGGGCCTCTAAAATGAGGCCCACAGAGCATGTAGTCAAACTCTTCTGAACCCTTGGGAAATCTAAAATGAAAAGAATTTCAGTATTAAAGCAGTTGTTAGCATGTTACCAAGGGATAGAGCCTTGAAAACATAAACTAATCTAAAATAGTTCCTAAGGGGAAATACTTTTCACTGGGTGCATCTACACAACATGCTGACTATGCAGTAGCCTGATACTAATGCAAAGTAACATTGCATGGCAAAAACCATAACACAATGCTACTGTGCAGTAGTATTAGGCTACTGTGCAGTAGTGTTACAAAAAAGGTATTCACTGGCACTACTGTGCAGTAACTCAGGTCACTGCACATTTATTTAGTACATGTTTATACAAGTACTAAATAAATGCACAGTAATGAATGTGCACTACCGTCTTGTGTAGACGTGGCCACTGATTCTTTTTTTTTTAATTTTAAACGTGGATGCCTTTACACTTGGACCTTCAGGGTTTGTGAAAATTTTGGCCACAGATCTCTGGCATTTTTGAAGACCCATATGTTGGAAATGAAAGCAAGGCTTCCCAGGTTCCTGCTATGAGCACTGGGATATAGTGAAGCAGCTATGAATGCAGTTGTAATACCTAGATAAAAGGACAGCACTAAAAACATTGCTAAGTCTTATCCAAATAACAGCTTGAAGCTGAGCCAACTCCTAGGCTGAGGACCTAGTGTGACCTATGATGAGAGACAAGCAAATACTATGAAAGGCACAGTTTTCTAGATATGGGACTCAACAAGGGAATCCTGCATTCTAGTCTCTGTCCTGGATCCAGCTCCCTGATGGTCAACTTTGCTTTATTATCTCTATTTTACAAATAGGTATTGATAATTAACTACTGTCTGTAAAATAGGAGAACTGTAATGTTTATTATTTGCAAAATGATTTATATGCACTAAAATTCTCCACATTGTACAAAACCTTTTAGTGGTTGGGGAAGCGCATGAGACACAAGTCCCACATGTATTTGGAAAATTAGTCTTGAAGTAATTTTTAAAAAAATAGTAATTGCCATGTAAGCACCCAGACATTAGCAGCTGGGCTCCTCTGATGCACCCATCAGAAGATGTAGAGTCCCTCTCTCCTGCATTTTCACATACTTCCTAGGGCTGATTCTGAGAAGATGGTAATATCATAAAGTAATTACATTTGGGCAAATGCAAAAAAAAAAATGTTTCAGGGACATGGTTTCAAATGTTAAGTGCTGATTTTTCTCCCTCTGCTTTCAAATTCTCTGCCAGTTTCCTGAGCACAACTGGGTTTGATTTTATCCATTAATATCACAGTAAGAATTTTCGCTTAAATCCTCTCCATCTGACGTATACCAGTATTTTAGGAGTTATTGTGCACATTTCCTTATGCATCAAAGTGGATATTGATAGCTTACATTTACACAGCAACTTTTATACATAAAGACAAAAAGGATTAATGAAAATATACTTAAGAATATAACCAGCAATCACTTGAACACCACTAAGATATAAATACCTGTGGGATGAAACAAAGCAGCTAGTTCTAGTGCACAGCAGCTCTATATTGCAGAATAGAGAAATAAGGAATACATTATCTAACAAACTGCAGAGGAAATTTAAACAAGCAGAATGGATATAATTACCCAAATTGGAATTTGGCCAGAACACTAGGGTTATTAGCACTCCTGCTCTGACAAAAAATGTACAACATTTTCCTGCCAAATTTGAGATAAACTCAAACATGTATCAACAGAGTTGATATTTTTGCATAATTGCTAATCCTTTTACAAAGGGTTGCCAGGTGTGTCAGATCTCTGGCATTAAATCATGTCTGTTAGCAGATGATTTATTAATCTAAAATAAGATACAGTTGCTTCTTCCAGTGGAGTGTGTTTGCTAGCAAAATGAAGTTCAGTCAGAAGAGAAATTAAAGCAGATATCCTAAAGTATTAGGAGTAAGGAATGTCAAACAGGATTTTTTTTAATTACATGCATGTAAGGAAAAGCTAAAATGGGGGATTTGCTTGCTGTAGAGAAGACCCCCAGTATATTATCATAGCTCCACTGACCTCAGTAGACTTCTATGGAACTTTGACATTTTATACCAGCTGCAGATCTTCCTCTATGTGTTTTGATAACAGGAATACAAGAAAATTCAGTATTTTGTTCCTTATTATTAACTTGGTATTTACTCTGAGCTCAGTGTATAGTTGAATGTTGTTAAAATGTATTCTTTAGCCCTTATCTGTTCCTAGTCAGCTGTCTATTTTCATCATTAATGTTTGGTTAACATAGTGAGAGAGCCATTTGCTACTATTAAATAATTATGTTAAAACAATGATACTCCATGAACTCAGGGCCAAAGCTGTTATTCAGGAAAACTCCCACTGAAGGTAGCAAGGGCCAAACCTTTTCTTTTACTTTATATTGACTACTTCATGATTAAAATGAACAGAATTCAGCCCTCAGGAAGTGATGAGGCTCAACTCTGCAGCCATTTTAAATCAATGAAAGTTTTGCCATTAATTTGAATCTAAGTAGGATTGGACCCAACATACTTGAAATGGAAAGAAGGGCAAAAAAGAATGTGTTCGACTCTTTTGTTACCAGCCTCAAACTGAAGAGCGATCTCCTCTGAAAAGGAGACCTTTATCGTATACCAGGGAACAAAGAAATTTAGGCACCATCTTCATGTTCTTCTAGCTTCAGCCATTATGCTACCAACAATCTATCTGTGCTAAATAGAATAAATAATCATGGATTGCTATAGCTGATATTACATATCTTTTATATGTAGGGAGACCGTGGTTTTGATGGTCCCAAAGGACCTCGTGGGCTTCCAGGCATTGGCATAAGAGGTGAAAAGGTGAGCAGTAAATATGTCAGAGGATTAACAAAGTGCAAATGCCTCTGAATGCTGTGGGGGTATATATTAGCTACAAAAGATGTAATGAAGCAAAATGAACCATTGTTTATAGACAATACTGTATTTTGTGGAGAGATTTATGGCTAATAAACTGTCCCAACCTATTCTAACTTCTCATCATAGTAAAACAGGAGACAGAACAAAAAGTGATTGATTCTGTGGGAAAGTTAAGTTCTAAAATGGAAAAAAGAGACTGTAACAGTTGTTTGCAGCAGCTGAACCAGCATGGGTTAAGACATATAAATGGGTTCTTTAGAAGATCTGGAGTCAGATCCCCAGCTGGTTTATGCTGAAGTAGCTCCAGTGCCTTCAGAGGAACTATGCCAGTATACGCCAGTTGAAAATCTGGCTCAGATTGCTTCTATAGCTTTACACAATTTTGTAATTGTGCTTTGTTCATCAGGGTGAAATTGGCCCTCCAGGTTTACCTGGGCCTATTGGGTTACCTGGCATTGGGATTCAAGGAGAAAAGGTGGGAGTATCTATCTATCTATCTATCTATCTATCTATCTATCTATCTATCTATCTATCTATCTATCTATCTATCTATCTTAAATGTCTACAACTGGAAAAAATATTTTACTTTAAAAGATTAATTGTAAAATCCTTTCAGGGGGTAGTGGGCCCCAAAGGACCTCCAGGTCCAAGGGGACCACCAGGACAAGGACTACCTGGATCAAAGGTAAGGACATTCACTGATGTAATGTTGCACTAGAAATCTCTATAGCTATGCCTGGCATTAAATGTCAGATAAGAAAAATATGGTCTCATGATAACTGTTATTAAAATATTGAAAATAAATCTGAACATTGACTCAGCCACGATAAATAATTGCATTCCCATGTTTGTATTAGTTTCATTAAAAGAAATGGGAGACCCCCAACCCATTGAAAAGCTTTGCTATACCTGTTCTACTTTTATCCTACTGGCTACCTTTTACAGCCTTTCTCTATCATAGCTCAACATGCCAGGCACCCACACCAGGTGCCACATCCTCCAGGTCTGCATAATAGGGGTTCTCTGTTTTCAGTTTCCTCACACCACTCACAGACTCTTTTACTCTCTGCCCATCTCTCTAGGAAGAATGACTTATGCTTGATAGATAATATCACTAGTTCTTGGACAGGAGTATTCCTCTTCCACACTTGGTTATATTCACTCTACAATAGCAGGAAATTTTCTTTCAGATTGCTTTGCCATTCTTCTTGCTTCTGCTGGTCACTTCTCCATATACACTTCATTTAGTAGTGCATATTACTGCATCTTACAGTGAAAAGCAGCTTATGGGTGAAATTCATATTCTTGGGTGTCACAACTGAAGTCCAAAAGCTTTTACCAAGGTTTACTTGTCTATAAAAGGTGGTGAAAGAGGTACTTGGGACAAGACACTAAAACTGTATTTTTAAAAGAAATACAATTTTTGAGTAATGAATATGAAATATTACCCCCAATTCTGAACACATGGAGGCCATTGAGGGGTTTTTATGGGCTTCAGAGCCATAACTGCTTTAGGGATCACCATCAGGTAAAGAAAACGAACTAGGGATCATCAGTGTGTGATGATTCGTAGGGATTAAGAATAGGTTTATACTTTATTTATGCTACAAAGAGGTAGAAGAATAAAGTGTATAGGGATGCTAGGTATTTTGTTGCAATGTCAGCTAGTTTGTAGCAGAAGTTTCATGGAAATCTAGTAATTATGGACTCATAGCTCTTCTTATTGCCTGAGAAACAACACTAAAATTAGTGCACTGGATATTTTAGTCCCTAAGGTCAAAACTATGAAGTCAGGACTTCAAATAATTATTTTTATTACATTAAATGCTTTGTGTAAATGCTTCAATGAAAAGGTATTTGTGTCTTTCTGATGTTAAAACTTCCTGTAAACCTGTTGTACTTAAGGGTGAACAAGGCTTGCCAGGAGAAAGTGGAGCTCCAGGAGAAAGAGGTATTGGAGAACCTGGTTCCAAGGTATGGTGTTAATAATGGATCTTTCTGGGGGTTTTGGGGGAGCTTGATAAATGTCCTAAGTTTCTTGGCACATTTGAACCCTCCCACCACCCACTAAGGGAGGGCCCTTAGTACTTAAGTATGGACTCAGAAGCTACATCCACATGAGCAGGGGCATGTGTTTGCAGCAGCACAAACAGCAGCGGCACAAATTTGGGCCACTACTCTGTGCTGCAGTGCATGCCCCTGATCATGTGGTTTGCAGCAGGACACATTGTCCCACTGCTTCATGTGCTGCAGGGTGGGGGCTGGCTGGGGCAAAGGGTGCCTCAGTGTGGAGCTAGCCAGCAGGCAAGCACCACGATGAGGCACCCTGTGCCCCAGCCAGCCCAACATGTGGAGACGGGAGCAGTCAACCCAGAGCTGCCTGCGCTCCCATTTCCTCATGCTGCAAGATCAGAAATCATCTGTATAAATATTTTTCTAGAAAGAAAAATTGCATTTTTGGACCCTTTCTGAAGAACATTTTCCTGATTGCAGAGGATTATATTTTTCCTATTTATATTTTCCTTTTTCTTTTTATAGCAAATATGGAGTTGGTTTGTTTTTATTTATTTATTTATTGCAGGGTGAACCAGGCTCTTCAGGCCTGGCAGGTTTGCCTGGTCTTCCAGGGGAAGATGGTGCCCCAGGACAAAAGGTCTGTTGGTTTCTTTGTCTCCACTTCCCATTTCTTCCCTAGCTCACTTAGTATCTGCATGAGGCAGGCAGTATCATTCAGCAAAAGAGTCCGTGAAAAGGGGGGTGTTACTTGACTTTGATTAGAACTTTTCAGTCAACCCTCACATGAATGTTAGGCAACCTTTCCCACAGAAATAGGTACAGCCATTTGGGGGCATCTGAATGTGAGATTTTTTAGGGGACTTTGTAAGCATTTAAGTTGAGTTGAGCAGTCATTTCTGGGCTTACAAACTTTTATTACACTGTGCTTGCAAGATGTGGGCTAAGGCAGCTTTGGGCCAGGGACCTTTGGTTTAATTTAGAGCAGTGTTTCCCAACCAGTGTGCCATGGCACAGAAGTATGCCATCAGAAATGAACAGGTGTGCCATGGAATTTTGCAATGGCAATGAGCTACAATAGGTATGAGGACGGAGAATGCCTCAACAGGTGTGTCGCAGAAAATTTTTATTAATGTAAGTGTGCCTTGGGCTGGAAAATGTTGGGAAACACTGATTTAGCGAGTCTGAGAGTTATGTTAACTTACAGCAGCAAGCTCAGGCTGCCCTGCTGGCTACAGAATTCCCCAGAGTCTCTGCAGTGCTATGCTCTGTGGCCCAACTCTTGATGCATCCTTCTGATCCTGTCCATGGCAATTGGTGGTAATTATGGGCCAAGACTAGAGAGTGGGTCCTTAGAGGACAGCTTTTAGGCTGCTCTTAGCAACACCTGTACCAAAGTAATCCTTCTTGAGTTGGACAGGAGGATTTCAGGCCAATATATGCCACTCTGCACTTTTTTATGTTCCATAAAGAGGCTTGAACAGGGGAGTAAATCATGTTTATGTGCAACCTCTTTTGGAGATATCTTTTACTCAAAGAAGCAAGGCTGGATTTGCTGCTGGATATACACTTCTTGTGACACAAGAAAGGACTTTTACCCTTAGCCCTAGACATAAAAAAATAAAATTACAACTACATTCAAACGTTGGTCTTATTTTTTTTTTCCATGCAGGGAGAGCCAGGACTATCTGGTCCTCGAGGACCTGAGGGTACTCCAGGGATTGGAATACAGGGTGAGAAGGTCAGAATTCCTCATTAAAGCTAATAAAAACATTAATAAAAACAGTGCTTGAAGAATACATTTCTCAATCTTCCCCATCTTGTTGGACTATAAATATATATCTACCTTCACTTTTTTTAATGACTTTATGAATGTTGATGAAAGCATCTGACTGCTGAATTAGTTTCAATCTCAGCCTCTAAAAACACAAAGGAGCAAAGTTAATCAAAGATTATTGAAATTACATTTTCTATTGATAAAAATTGTGGAGCTGGGTTGCCTAACAGTCTCATGGCAACATAATACTCTGCTATACACAACAAGCTCTTCATCCTGTGGAGATGCAGAAGTGTCAGTTCTCAGTGGAACTGCTGTTCAAATAAGTAAAGATTGCTGAGGATATGGACAAACATACCTTTTAGCTGCTTCAAAAGGGGTGGGAAGCTGCTGTTCAGGGGAGCACAAGAGCTGCTATGATCTAACTTTTGTATCTGGATTATCCAGAAGCAGTACAAATTGGTTAACTCACCCTCATTTTGACCTTGAATAAAGCAGAATTAAGGCTGGAGAGGTTTTGCCAAATTTATATTGCTACAGAATCATGCACATGTACCAGTTGCATCATAATAGCTTATGTTGGTATCTTTTGATACCACTGAAGTTTATACCCTGAATATATGGCTGCATTATTGGACCCACAGTTGGGTTTCTAGGTTTGGTTCTAGGTCTGAAATGCCTCTGGAATTCCTATTAATTCCTCTGGGCATCTGAAAGAAAATGTTAAAAGGGACTGGAAAGAGCCCTTTACAGATAGATTGAAGATTGCTGTAGCAAGAAGCTGCAAGGGGTAAAGGAAAGTGAAAGCAGAAAAATTAGTATACCCAAGGTAGATTCAAAAGATCCCCCCTGTAGTCATAAGTGGTATTTTATAGGATAGAGGGTGTACTGTCCTGATGTTGGGACAGTAATTGGGTGATACCAGACTTTCAGATGCTTAGTTTTGAACTACTATCTAGTTGGGTATCTTATCATTATGACTATATTGTAAGAATTTGTTGAATTATAGTTATCTCTGTACAAATTTAACTCTATTTTAAGATTATTCTGCCTAGAAGTATGCAAACAGATTAACTGGGAGGGCATTTTTCTTATTAATTATTCCTGACAGAAGGAAAATGTTTGCTACAAATATAGTATATTTGCCTTTTAATACAAAATGACTTTTCAGGGACTTACTAATATTTGTTATTAAAATTCTTTCTTGCAAATAATGTATTTATTTGATTCCTTGACTTGGTGCCTGCAAGCAAACTGTTTTAGGGTCTGATTCTTTTCATAGTGGTTTTACTATAATGTAAGTCTATTGAAATCCATGAAGTGACACCTGATTTACACAATTGAAACAAGAAAAATTATGCTCATTGTCTTCAGTTGAAACTAAATTAAATGATTTCCTATTGAAGTTAATGTAAATTGTTCATATGCAACAGCTACAGGATAGCATTTTGCTGTGTTTTATTAATGTTTACAAGAAATTGCACAGATTTTTTTGTTAAATATATAAAAATAAATGTATAACAATCTTTTTAAAAAAAATTCTTGTAGGGTGACCAAGGTCAGAGAGGTGTACGTGGATTAGCAGGACCAGCAGGAACCCCTGGGCCAGCAGGAGCTAAAGTATTTTTTTTGTACTATGCCTGTAGAAGAGAGGTCTTGCTCAGGTCAAAGCACTCGTTTGTTCTATTTAACAGAAAGAATGGCAGTGGAATGTACTTGCTTCTGCAAGAAATAAGAGTGATCAGAAATTTTCTCAATAAATTCTTCCTACATAGACACATCCATATGCACACATGTATTGAAACCAATCACATTATTTTGCTTGAAGCCTGGGAAAAAAAAATTCTATTGATGTTATTCCTCTGTTTAAATATTTGGAAAACATTTGGGTAGTCTGATAACAGGGCCATATAAGTATCCACATAGAAATTGAACTGATGACAGGACAGTAACTGTTATTTACACTTGTTTTGATTATCTTACTGAAAGTGAGATGACTCTAGCCTGCCATTTCTATTTACTTTGTGTCTCTCCTCAAGGTTTTTTTTAACTGTTTTACAGATAGAAAGGGAGTGGAAAATTGTAAAATATGGAGAAAAGAGCAAGCAGTATGTAGTTTGAGATGGAAATAGGTGAAGTACTTTAAGACAAGACCAGTGGTTGCATTTCTTGTTGTTCAGTAGGCTCTAAGAAGAGTTCAATCTAAAGTCCATTGTGACTCTTCCTACCCTGAGAATCTTCTAAGAGTAAATTTTGCACAATAAATTAAAAATAAGAATTTTATTTTCTACTGATAAACAAGCACAATTGCATTAGTTAAAACCTTTCTGAGATCACATGCACTTTTTCAATAGAATATTGAAAATCCATAAAGAAATGTTGTTACCTAAGACATGCTCTGGTCCATCATTAATGAAAATCTGTTTGGCATTATTCCCTTAGGGTGAACCTGGTGTACCAGGACGTCTTGGAATGCCAGGCCTTCCTGGCCGAGCTATAGCAGGACCAAAGGTAACATCTGCACTACAAGTTTCCTAATATTTAAAAAAGTCAACATGTGAAATGTCTTCAGCATGCACTGAGGAGCCTGGTGAGCTTCCATGCTTGTAAACATGGCTGTAAACTTCAAGTTATTTTAGACTTATTTCCATGTTTCACATTTTCAGTTTTGTGGGGAGTAGTTCTATTCCAAAATGCTGAGACTCACAGTGCACATCTACATGGGGCTTTTACTGCAGAGCTGACTAGTTAGCTCTGCAGTAAAATCTCAGTGTCTATATACTATCTACGTGAGGGTGCTTCAGTGTGGGAACTGCCTTTTGGCTAGCCCCACCCTGAAGCACCCTTATGCCCCAGTCAGTCTCTCTGCAGCATGTTGAGCCAGGCAGAAGCAGCCCCGGGCTGGCAGGCTGACCCCCAGAGCCCTCTGCCAGCCAGAGCTGCCCTGCCCTGGCTCAGCCTTCTGCAGTCCCAGGCGCACGTACAGATGGAATCGCCAGAAGCAATACACTTGAGTGTGAACTACACTGGAGTTTATTTAATTGCATTAATTGTATGTGTAGATGTGCTCACAGCAACTCAGGCTACACAGCTACAGAGTATGATACCTGAGAAAGAATAAATCATTTTTTATAGTCTTGGGGTGATGTAATTATGATGGTCCAGGAAAAAAATGAGAGGCAAGGATTTTTGCAGGTGATATCTTTTGGTGGACCAAGTGTATAGCTGGGAGGAACATTAATAATACAGTTAGTCCAATAAAAGATATCACCCACAACAATCTTTACCTCTCATAAATAATTTTGACTTTCATGGAACTCAAACTTGCCCTTTTCCCATGGACAGTTATAGATTATAACCAATCCAATTACTAGAGCCCTGGTGTCAGCTATTTGCTGTCTTAGTGTGTTTTTCCATTGGTATCTGTGAGAAGAAGTTTCATATAACTTCTTCAAAATAGCAAAGAGAGCTCCCCACATTGCTAGGTTTAACTTTATAGTTAGCCTAAATAAATTTAACTTTGGTCCTCACCAGAATGCACCCAATACTTATTTCAGCCCTACCGCACTAACATCTTTTGTATGCTGCATATCTCCACTGAAAGAAGAGAACAGAAACCAGAGACAACTATTCATGTACCTGGGAATAGAGGCTAATTTGCATAATCTCTTCACCTACAGAGCAACCTCACAACTGCCTGGCATGGGTATGGGAGGTGAGGTTCTTTCAGTTTGGCTTTATAGACTGGCCTGGCTCTCTTTCATAAATTGGCCCATTCTACAGCCAGCGATTGATCTCGTGGCGTATAAGAACGTTGCACCGGGTTTCATCTGGATCAAGCAATTTTCTGTCTGGCTTTCTGGGCTGAATTTTCAGAAAATGCACTGTACCTTGTTTTCACACTGGAGTTAAGCCAGAGGCAGGATTTTCAATAGTGATTCGGAGTACCTCAGTTTTGGGCTGCCCAATTTGAGAGCCCCTAAGGTGGCCTGACTTCCTAATTCTTGATCTTCAGTATTACCTGGCAAGCAAGTCCTTTTCAAGCAAAATTCAGGGTAGACACTCCAAAATCATTCATCACTTTGGCAGGTCTTGCAATAAACATCTATTAAAAGTATAAACCTTTCTAGG
Organism: Alligator mississippiensis; assembly: GCF_030867095.1. Lineage (NCBI taxonomy): Eukaryota > Metazoa > Chordata > Crocodylia > Alligatoridae > Alligator > Alligator mississippiensis. The sequence goes on along the minus strand of NC_081827.1, from coordinate 214,061,750 downwards.
AACTGGGATGATATGTTCATAACTGTCTGAAAACATCTATCATGCTGCTGGTGCTATAATAATGTTTTTTAAATAATAATAATAATAATAATAATAATGTTTTTTAAATACTTTTTCCATTACAAGGTCATGTATCTTCTACCTAATAAACAAAAAGCATTTGACAAGAAAATACGGACATTAAAGATTTTTACTCTCTCAATACTTTGTAATTAATTTAAATTTTAAAACCTTTGTTTCTAAAATTTTCCAGGTATATTGTGAATGTGACAGATATTGAAGTAATACATTTTACATTTACATTTTGACTTAGAATCAAAACTAGGATGTATATTTTCTTAATTGTAGGGTGATATTGGGTTACCTGGTCCTGCTGGCCCAATTGGAGAACCAGGAATTGGACTTCCTGGTGCAAAGGTAAATCCCAAGCTGGCAAACTCATTTAAAAAGTGAAAGCAAAGGAAACCACAGTAAAAGTCATGTTGGCTTTTCCATTTAGGTGAACAGTTGGTCAGTTAGGACAAGGGTGCTTAATCTCCAGCCTGTGGCTGAAATATGGCCTGCAGAGCCATCACATCTGACTCATGGGGCCCCCATGGGTAAGAAAACTTGGTGGTGGCAAAGCAGGGGCAATTCATATGGCCATCCTTCCCCCTGCCAAATTCCCAAACCCCAAGTGGTGAGTTGTAGCTGGGCCACGCATCTTCTCCCTCCACAGTTGGGTCAGGGCAGGACCAGGCCCTTCCCCATAGCTCAGTTGGGGCTGAACCATGTTCCCTCCCCAGTGTGGGGCCAGGTCAAGCCCTATTCCTCCCCACATGGGGCCGGGCAGGTCAAGCCCCCTTCCCCTGCAGGGCTAGGTTGGGGCCAGGTTGCACCTTGTCACCCTCTGTGTGGCCAAATAGAGCCCACTCCTCCTGTCCTGGATGCCAGATTGGGACCCCTAGCCAGATCTGGCCCATGGATAGACAGGGCTCTGTTTATCCAGCCCGCTGGGCAACAAGGCTGAGCACTGCTGACTTGAGACATCAAAATGTTCCATAGCTGTTAGGACAGATGAACACAATGGGCATATGGCAGAGATCTGCAGAAGCCCTGGAGACAAACCCCAAATGGTGTTTATTTCCCCTCATCTAACAAAACTATTTGAAAACTTTAAACCAGATGCCTAGTATTGAATACTTTAATTCTTCCAAATGTTGACAAAATTTTCTGAATGGGAAGTCTAAGCCAATGTAAACAGGATTTTAAAATCTTGCTATTCTTGTATTACTGCCTAATAGGAATGGACTTCATTACTTTACTCTGAACAGCTCCTAAGTATTTTAAAATACAACCATCTCTTTGAGCCAAAGAAGAAATAACTTAAGTAGTTTATAGGTAGGGCCTGGTTTAAATCTCAATTTTGCATTTTTCTTTAAATTCGAGTTCCCCAGCAAGTGGCCGTATCTATGACATTTTGTTGCAACAGTGGCAGCAGCAGTGGTGCGTTGCTGGGCAGGGCTAAGTGAGCAGTGGGAGGGAAGTGCTCCCTCTGCCTCCCTCTGCCACCAGGGACTCCCCAAGCCCCACTGGCTTACATGAGATAGAGGCAGCAGTGGTGGCCACCTGCCCAGCGCCACACTGTCATGGCCTGCGCTCCCAGGGTCTCCAAGGAGACTGGCCAGGAGCCTGAGACAGGGGCTGTTGGGAAGTAGAGTCTGGCCACGAGCTGGATCTGCCACTTTGCCACTTTGCCTACCCCTGTTCTATCTCCAGTATTTATATATTGATCGGCAGTTTAATTGTTCCATAGCTGGTTTCATGGTCACAGAAGGAGACACCACCTCTCTGCTAGATATGGCCAGTCCCATAGTTGTTCTCTATTTGCTGAGAAGCAGAGCACCTGGGTGATACGTACAAACCAAACGGACAACAGCCATTTCCTTTTTCTCCCACTTTGTTTTCTCAGAAAGTAGCTTCTTTCTTAAGTATGAACTCCAGTAGTAAAGCCAGGAAATAGTATGGATTACTGTCAAGCCAGGTCAGAATCTGAAAAAAAACAAACAGACCTTAAAATATGGACCAGCTAGCTAGTTGGAAAGTAGATGTTACGGATAGTGGATACTTCCTCCATTTTGCTTAGCTTCAGCGTTAATAAGCTGCTCTTCATTCAGGTACTACACCTAGAAAGCCAGAAGATGGTGCTGTTTATATTTTATATCAGGATGATATGAAGTTGGATGTTGCCCTGATTTTTATAGTTTTTGTTTGCTTTGTGCATGTGACTCAGAGTAAAACCACCCAGTGGCACTCGTAGTTTGCAAGAATCGTTTACGCAGTAACAGAAGAGTGCAGAACATTTTAAAGTATTGTTACCCCCTTTTGATCCAGTTTGTTCATTTTCAGTGTCATGTAGCTTGTTTCCATCTAAAGGAAAAATTCAGAGTAGAATCAGATATTTATTTTTCCTATTTATTTGTAATGGTTGTAAATAAGGCTTGTTTCTCTGTTTGCAGAAAGCATATATGCAAAGCATAATGCAAATAGCATTACATTTTGCTCACATTTCTTAGCTCCCTTCCAACCAGCCAGCACTTCAACCAAAAGTTTTCTTAGCTTTTTTTCCCAGTTCTGTAACTGCCCTAGGCTTTCTGTTGCCTTCTTGGTCAGTTTCTTTGGTCTTTCTGCTGCTCTTAGACATTCCTGCTCTCTCTAAATAATGGCCAGCAAAACCTCTCTACTCCCACAGCTTAATTGTTGATGGGATTTGCAGGTGCCTTTTTTGAGTGATGATGTGCCTGTGTTTTGGATGGGGGCTTGTAATATTTCAGGTATCTGATTCCATAAAAGAGATTAGTTATTTCTTACATTTATCCCAAATATTATACCCACCAGTTTCAACAAGGTTCCATAAGACATCCAATCAAATATGAATGTGTGATTTTTAAAATAATAAAAAAATTAACAAGGACCTTGATGACAGAAATAGTGCCTGGAAATACTTTGAAATCATTTTTCTAAACTGATTGGATTTCAGGGTGATTGTTTCAATGCAAAATATCTGTTTTATCCACAAAGCAGGCATAGCATGTGTAGTGGCAGTGCTAACTTCCTCTCACTGTTCTTTTGAAGATTGTCCACCACCATCTACAGTTACATTAGGGGGGAGAATTCAGTTTTCACAAGTCTCTTCGTTCTCCCTGACATTTATGGTCCCAATCCTGGTAGCTGCAGTGATAATACGATGTAAGCGCGTGATATGAACATGGGGGATTTGATTGGTGCTATCATTATGAATAGGTCACCAAAGGACACGACTATGATAGTTACAGCATTCTTAGGCAAGAGTTGAACTGGTGACCTTATAGTGAAAGGGCCCCATAAATCCTCAGAGGTAATTAATCCCCCAAATGTAGCTTCTTATAAATCAGCTATAACAGCTACTGATAAACTGGAATATACCGATAAAATCAAGTCATTTACAATATTTGGTTACCAAAGAAGTTTTATTTTTATGTAAACCTCACCTGACAATGGCTGTACAGGAATGCATTCAAACTATTTTTCTGCTGTTACCAGGGCGAGTGTGGTCTCCCAGGACCCCCTGGACCATTTGGGCTAAAGGGAGATGGTTATCCAGGTCCTCCTGTAAGTATGCGTAACATTTTTTACATACTGATTGTGAACAGGTAGGTACCGATCAGAAAAAATTAATCCGTCTGACTTTTGGTCCAGAGGCATTTTATGGATCTTCTAGGCTCGTCAGCCTGAGACATTCATTCTAGCGTGGATGGTAAAAGAGAAAGTTTCCCTCTGGGGAGCAAGAGATCCCAAGCCCTTCCAAGAAGCCAGGTCCCTCGCTTAACTTGATTACTAATAGCAATATATTACACGTGGGGTTTTATTTTATCACTGATGCTTCAAGCTGCATCCTAGTATTCTGATGTGGCAACTGATTCTTCCCTCTCCTCTAGCAGGTAGAATGCTAGCCACCTAGGGAAAACATTTTGTGATGAACTGTAGCTTTCTGATACAAGTTCTTAGCAGCAATATTTCCACTGAGTGTTGTGGAAGGCAGTGTCCCCTGGAGCTCCAAAAAAAAGCAGCCCCTGCACCACCCTTAAGACTGTGCAGTGTGCACTCTCCTCAGCTGTTGGCCTGTTTTGTGGTGAAGAAGAAATAAATACCCTCACCTGCTTTTTAGCTTCCTGACCATCCATGCACAGGATAAGGCTGACAAATGTGCTCAGCCCCTGTGATGAGAGTACAAAGAGAAGAGGCTCTTGTACCTTCTGCCTCCCTTGCATGTGCAAAAGCCGTGAACAGTGCTGTGCACCTGTTATATGCAGCAACATGCAATGCAGGAACTATCAGTTCCATGACTCTAAATTACCAGTTATTGAGCAAAGCTGCTGAGCATTTACGATGTCTAGAAGCGTCTGACAAGGTTGTGTTATCACAGACCCATGTTAAATGCAACAATAACAAGTGCATAAAAGTGCCATATTTAAAAATGCAATTAGTTTGAAAATGCAAATAACTTGTATTTTCACAATGTTTTGTATTTTTTCTTTTAATTTAATGCTGGGATCTATTGTATTTGTCTCCAAGCATGCAAGTTCCACTGACTTCAGTACATGTTTACCTGAGGGTAGAACTGAATCCGTTAGTTAAAGAAAGAGTACCTCTTTAATACATGTCTCTTAATTAGATATGAAAGGGTTGAGTTTGTTTGCCAATATTGTGTTTATTTATTCCATGTATCCTAAGGTTAGATTAATTCTTCATGTATGACTTTTGATTTTAGGGACTTCCAGGTCCTCCAGGAGCTCTTGGTGAGCAAGGCCCTGAAGGAGTTGGAGTACCAGGACCTAAGGTACAGGCTATTAACTGTAGAAGAACAACCATGTAAAAGAGTAAATTCTCCTTTAAATATATAGATAGTATTTCTATTCTCGTGAGTTATATGCCAAAAACAATTAGGCCTATTTATTCAAGCTTGTATTTATTCTTTAGTATCTAACAGGACTATCCTTTTCCAGTCTTCTATTATATGGGGTCATGATATGCTTTTCCATGGCATATATTTCCTCTATTTAGACTTTCTATCCCCCTTAACATGTTACAAGTATTGCACATTAACTGTTTAATTGTGCAGTTACCTTGAAACCAGCTACATATGCAAAGTATTTATCACACAATAAAAAGCTCCAACCAGCTATAAAGTTAGACCTCAAAAAAAGTCCATGAACATAGCGATGTTACAAAAATGTGCACAACAGCTGGTTGTGATCAAGCTTTAATTTGGATGTGTAGCAGGAACCAGCTGGGTCCTGGCAGCCGCAGGGTGCAGCTATGATCTCCCAGTCCTGGGGGTGTGTGAACCCCCCAGAGTGGGGAGATTGCTTCTGCAGTTACCTCCCAGCCTTGTGGGATTTCATGCCCCCCTGAGCTGAGGAAGTCATGGCAGCAGCAGCAATCTTCCCTGCCCTCCCCCACCCCCCCCTAACGTGGGGAGGTGGTCTTTGTGGGTTTGCATGCCCCCATGGGGTGAGGAGGTCACTGCAGCAGCAACAGTCTTCTCTCCCCACCCCCACAAGGGGGGAAAGTTACCACAGCAGCAATCTCCCCACCCCCCAAAGTGGGGAGGTTGCTACAGCAGCAGTCTTCTCACTTTGGGGGTTTTCTAGATTCATAGACTCATAGCTGTTAGGGTTGGAAGGAACCTCAATAGATCATCGAGTCCGACCCCCTGCATAAGCAGGAAAGAGTGCTGGGTCTAGATGACCCCAGCTAGATACTCATCTAACCTCCTCTTGAAGACCCCCAGGGTAGGGGAGAGCACCACCTCCCTTGGGAGCCCGTTCCAGACCCTGGCCACTCGAACTGTGAAGAAGTTCTTCCTAATGTCCAATCTAAATCTGCTCTCTGCTAGCTTGTGGCCATTATTTCTTGTAACCCCCGGGGGCGCCTTGGTGAATAAATACTCACCAATTCCCTTCTGTGCCCCCGTGATGAACTTATAGGCAGCCACAAGGTCGCCTCTCAACCTTCTCTTGCGGAGGCTGAAAAGATCCAGTTTCTCTAGTCTCTCCTCGTAGGGCTTGGTCTGCAGCCCCTTAACCATACGAGTGGCCCTTCTCTGGACTCTGTCCAGGTTATCCGCATCCCTCTTGAATTGCAGCGCCCAGAATTGCATACAGTACTCCAACTGCAGTCTGACCAGCGCCCGATAGAGGGGAAGTATCACCTCCTTGGACCTATTCGTCATGCATCTGCTGATGCACGATAAAGTGCCATTGGCTTTTTTGATGGCTTCGTCACACTGCCGACTCATGTTCATCTTGGAGTCCACTAGGACTCCAAGATCCCTTTCCACTACCGTGCCCCCCAGCAGGTCATTCCCTAGGCTGTAGGTGTGCTGGACATTCTTCCTCCCTAGGTGCAGCACTTTGCATTTCTCCTTGTTGAACTGCATTCTGTTGTATTCTGCCCACTTGTCCAGGTCTGCTTGCAGCTGTTCCCTGCCCTCCGGCGTGTCCACATCTCCCCATAGCTTTGTGCCATCTGCAAACTTGGACAGAGTACATTTCACTCCCTCGTCCAAGTCACTGATGAAGACATTAAAGAATATCGGTCCAAGGACCGAGCCCTGCGGGACCCCACTGCCCACACCCTTCCAGGTCGAAACCGACCCATCCACCACGACTCTCTGGGTGCGACCCTCCAGCCAATTCGCCACCCACCGGACTGTGTAGTCATCCAAGTCACAGTCTCTTAACTTGTTCACCAGTATGGGGTGGGATACCGTATTGAAGGCCTTCCTGAAGTCTAAGTATACGACATCCACCCCTCCTCCTGTGTCCAGGTGTTTCGTAACCTGGTCATAAAAAGAAACTAGATTGGTCAGGCACGATCTGCCTGCCATGAACCCGTGCTGATTTCCCCTCAGCATAATTTGTCCTGCTGGGCTCTCACAAATGTGAGCCTTGATAATTTTTTCAAAGACTTTGCCAAGGATGGAGGTGAGACTGACAGGTCTATAGTTGCCCGGGTCCTCCTTCCTCCCCTTTTTGAAAATGGGGACCACGTTGACCCTTTTCCAGTCCTCCGGGACTTGGCCCGTGCGCCACGAGCTTTCAAATATTCCCGCCAGTGGCTCTGCAATGATGTCGGCCAGTGCCTTCAGCACCCTTGGATGGAGCTCATCCAGGCCTGCTGACTTAAAGGCATCCAGTTCTTCCAAATGACTCCGCACCATTTCAGGGTCTACGCATGGAAGTCTGGCGCCTTGCTGCTGCCTTTCTACAACCCCAGTGAGAGACTTGTCATGCCCCTCACTTAGGAACACTGAGGCAAAGAACTCATTGAGGAGTTCAGCCTTGTCCCCCCTGTCCGTCACCAATTGTTTCTGCCCATTTAGCAGGGGTCCTATTCCTCCCTGGGCCTTCCTTCTACTCCCTATATATCTAAAAAACAATTTCTTGTTGTCTTTTACTTGGGTTGCCATCCTCAGCTCCATGGTAGCTTTGGCCCATCTAACTGCCTCCCTACAAGCACGAGCAGAGGAGGTATATTCATCTTCGGTGATCTCTCCCTGTTTCCACTTTTTATGTGCTCCCCTTTTGTCCCTTAGGCTGCTCTGGATTTCTCTGGTCAGCCAGGGAAGCCTCCTGGTCCCTTTCCCTCTTTTGCCTCGCTTGGGGATCGTCTTGCATTGTGCCCGAAGGATCGTTTCCTTAAGGCACAGCCACCCTTCTTGGGCTTCCATCTCTTCAAATCTCCTACTCTGCAGTGCGTCCTTGACTAATCGCCTGAGTTCATTGAAATCAGCTTTCCTAAAGTCTAGCACTTTCACCCTGCTAGTTACCTTACCCACTCGCCGTCTTATGGTGAATTCTATTATTAGGTGATCACTGTCCCGCAGATGGCTACCGATCTGGAGGTCCGCTACCATGTCATCTCCCGTTGCCAATACCAGATCCAGTATGGCATTCCCCCTAGTGGGACCATGTACCTCCTGAGTCAGGTGGAGGTCCTGTACACAGGTTAGAAACCTGCGTGAGCGGTGGGACTTTGCTGTCTGTGACTCCCAGCAGATGTCCGGCTAGTTTAGGTCCCCCATGACTACCACCTCTTTAGCTTTTATGGTCTCCGAGATTTGCCTCAGGAGCCCCGAATCTCTTTCTTCCCCTTGATGTGGGGGTCTGTAGCAGACCCCTACCACCAAATCCCTTTCTCCTTGCCCCCCATGTAGCCTAACCCACAATCCTTCTACTTCCTCATCCTTGGATTCCATCTTGATGAGGGTTGATGTATAATGCTCACTGACATAGAGCGCAACTCCTCCCCCTTTCTTCCCCATCCTGTCCTTTCTGTACAGTCTATAACCCTCAATATGTACCATCCAGTCATGGGATGAATCCCACCAGGTTTCCGTTAGCCCCACTAAGTCATAGGTTTTTAGTGCAAGCAGGAGCGCTAGTTCATCCTGCTTGTTTCCCATGCTCCTAACATTAGTATATAGGCACTTGAGCCCTGCGACTGGTGCCTTTGCTGCCCCCCCGCATACATTTATGTATGCCTGGGGTGGAGAAATCACCATAGCTACATCTTCCAGCCCCAGGAGGTATGTGGAGTGTCCCTATAGCTAGGAGCCCCTCAGTTGACAGGGTTCCCAGCCTGGAGAGCTTCCTTCTTGCCAGTGCAGGGGGAGCCTGGGATTGGGGTCCCCCTGCACCAGCAATAAGGCACAATGGGATCTAATGTGCAGTCCACAGTAGCATCTCCTGCCATGCCCATGTGGCTTGGCAGGAGGCGTGATTGTGCAAATCGCACATTAGATCGCATCTCACCTTTACTTGCACGTGTAGAAGGGGTCTCTTGCTTTTCATTTAAATGTATGAAAAAGTAGCAGAGACCAAACACACCTGGTATTCAAAGCAGCCATTTCTTTCTCTTTTTATATAAATGATCTTGATAGCTTGGGGGGATGGGGTGGTAAGACCTTCTCCCAAAGAAAATCGCATGCAGCATCTATGGGGAATACCCAAAAACAAAATATTTTCCATAGTTATGGAGCATGAACACAAGGGAACTAAAAATATCTGTTAAACGTAAGGAAAGCTCTGATTCTACTCCCATTGAAGTCAATGGCAAAACTCCCACTTCTAGTTATACTTAACAAATATGCATAGCATTGACATATGCATGTTAGATATGGGGCACATCTACACATTCATTAATGCACTGTAATTACAGTGCATTAAGTTTCACCTGTAATGACAGGTACTAAACCAAAGAAAATCTTTCCATTGACTCTCTGGAAGCTGGATCCCGCCCATGGTTACTCTGTAATAAGAATTCTGTAATTACAGTGTAGTTATTGCAGAATTCACCTACACAAGCTAGAAATCTTGTCTCCCGTTCTGATGAAAGACTGGACAAACCTCTTGCCAGAGCTCATCCCCAGTTAATACCTTTTCTTAGACCTCCACCCTGATGTGCCTATTGTTTAGAGTTGTTCAGACTTGTGTAGTAGTGTTTAACTAATTCCCTATTTTTTTCTTTTCCCCCTTAGAGCACTGTGAATAATGGGAATAGTAAAAACAAATTACATTCTGGTATATGTTGCATATTTTTAAAAATACCAATTTTTAGGGTGATCCAGGTGTTAGAGGACAAGTTGGTCTCCCAGGTCCACCAGGAGAAGGCCTTCCAGGACCAAAAGTAAGTAAATGAAACCATTTTGTCTCATTTCATCAGCTATTTCCAATTAAAATGTTTCATAGAAAAATGTAATAGATGCATATTATATCATTCTGTTATAGTTATATATATATATTTATATATATATATAGAGAGAGAGAGTTATATACAGTTGTGTGTGTGTGTGTGTATATATTTATACACACACGCACCCCTACAATGCTTTTCATCCTACTCTAAAAACAACTATATCTATGAGTAAGGGTATAGGCATACAGCCCAATTATTGTGTGGTAATTACTCCACGTTTAATTTCACAGTAAATGTATTCTGTAGTAAGGAGTAGACACACAACCAGATCTCCCAACCTAGCTTCCCTCAGTAAGCACTACTAGAGTTTTGGAGCAGCGGATCACTAAATACTGGGAGAATTGGGTGCACTGAGCCCCAGGATGAAATTGACTAGTAACATATATAACTAGTAACATATTATGGGCACATGACACATTCTACATAGTAATTTTCCACATAATAATTTTCACACATTTTTTCAAGAATCTATTTTTACCTGATTTCAAGTAACTTTAACCTGACTCTATAGTAGGACTGTTTGTTATGTGTCTAACACTTACTATGTAGTAAAATCAATTTACTACCTGACATTTATCCACTTCCAAAGACAGGTAAGGAAGTCAGTGTCCCGGTTTTGCAGATCAAAAAGATGTAGCTGAGCGATTCACCCAAGTCACTTTGGTCATTTTGTTTTTTTCACTGAACATAAGAACATTTAATAATTTTGGGAATGAGGCTTATGACCAAAGGTCATACTTCCCAAAGGAAGCAACTGAAAATGAAAAATAAAACCATTTTCAAAACTAAAACTAATGTTTGGATTAATAGTCTGATAACATTCTCATGACCTCCTTATACTCCATGTCCTGCATCCATACCCATACTATGGAACCCTTATAGCATGAACTATATTTTTAATACAGCACATTTTTGATATGAGAAAACATTCTGTAACTAAATACCACACATTGCCATACTGAAATAATCTTCCACTTATATTCTTATTTGCTATAATTTGTCATGTATTTTTGTTAGAGATACTGAATCTAATATGTGCATTTTTCTTCCTTTAGGGAAGTATAGGACGACCAGGGCCACCTGGTCCCCTGGGACCTCCAGGTGAAGGCATTCAGGGAACTAAGGTATAAAAACTTACTGACTTCAGTGCTCATGTAACTGAAAGGAGAACCTCACCCTCACAGTATAAAGGAACTGAGAAACAGATTGCATGTTATCACTTGGTTTTCTTCAGACCATCTGCCCATTAGAGTTCTTAAGATGAAGCGTGTAAAGCGTAACCTGAACATCTACAGTAACTATTCTGTTCTCTGCTGCTATATTAACAGCAAACTCAAGGGGATAGGGATCAGGAGCCTTGAGATGGAGGGGTTCTGGTTTCAAAGGACATTAGTTTTGCAAGTGCCTAGGAAACAGACACATCCTTTTGTATTTTCTTTCACTGTTAAACGATTGTACTATCATGTTCAGAGTCATCCTATGAACTGTCAGGCACAGAGGAAAAAGGGTTACCCTGAGTCCATGGGTCATGCTCTTCTTCCCCTGTAACAGCATGAGAGCATATATGAGAGAAGAGCAATAATTCAGAGCAAAGGGGTGAGAGTAAGGAGAGAGAGAAAGATAGAAAAAGAGAACATCAGAGAAGGAACAGTAAAGGCCAATTTTATTTTCAAATATTAAAGAATGAAAAATAATCCTGTCTGGCTGAATCATAGAACTCTTACTGACTTTCAGGTCAGTGGGATTGCTTGGATGAGCAAGGGCTCACCAGAGTGAGTAAGAGCTTCTTTAACCTCACTTTGGGCATTATGACTGCTCTCCATGCCAAGCTAGTTTGCATACCAGGTTCTGACACCCTAGAGCAGATATTCCAATGAAGCATTTCGACAGGACAGCAAAAACATTTTTTAAGATTTGAATTCTTAATGAGTTATCTCTCCAAGTTTGGATCAGGCTTTCCTTAGAGGAAGTTCTATTGGCTCTGGTGCCTGAGATACTTTTTCTTAAGGTGTAAGAAAAGGAAGCTTGTAAGCGTTCCTGAATGGAAACAAGGGAAGCTCACACAGAAGTATCTCTGCATAAAAATAACTGCATCTATTATACTAAATCCCTCAATATTAATAAAAATGTAGCTTGAAACAGTTCTTCTATGACCTTTAAACGTACAACATGATGAATGGTTATCAAGTGTTCATATTTCTTAATTATTGCTAGGGTGAACAAGGAATTCAGGGAATACCAGGACCACGAGGGCCTCCAGGGGAAGGACTTCTAGGACCTAAGGTACAGGGTGTAAATGAGAAAACACATCTGGTGCCCAGTTCTTTTTTTGAAGTCATCATATTGGAGATACTCACTGGAGTGACTTCCTATTGGTGTTGCTTGGTGTGGCATGTACATTTTTGGGGACTGTTATTGTTTCTGTTCTGTATCCCATAAAAGAGTTTAGTCATAGAAGAAAGGCAGCCAATACAGTTACCAATTTCAGCTGGTTTAAACCAGCCATAACAACAGGCCTTAGTTTATTCCAGGGGCCAGATCCAGCCTATAGAGCCCTATCATCCAGTTTGTGGTGCTTCCTGCGGGCTCTTGGACTGGCCCTGCATGCTGCATTACTCATGCTGGGGCTACAGTCAGCACGTGAATTGAATATAAAACACGGGCCAATCCAGAACATGCATTATATGTGGCACACTGGGCTGGTCTGTGGTATGCGCTGCATGCAGCATCTGTACACTGCATCCAGCCTGTGGGGGAGAATCTCTGGGCCCAATCTGGCCTGTGGACCAGCCCCGCACCCCTTATGGCCTGATTAGTTTGATATCCCTGGTCTATTCCATTACCTACAAGTGGTTTCAACAAGGACAGCTAGAAAAAAAGTGAAAAGTTTAAATTTAAAAGATGTGATTAACAACTAATGTGTAGTCAATGCATTGTTCAAAGGGTGATCGTGGTGCTACTGGTGAAAAAGGTAAAAAAGGAGAAAAAGGGAACCTGGGCGATCCTGGCTTGTCTGGAGAACCTGTGAGTACCTAATTTTTGCCACTTAGTTAATTAAACATATTTTATGCACCCTTCAAGAAATGGCTGTGTGTTTTCAGAAAACCAAAACTATGGAAAGTTTTTAATAAATCAACCACAAAGTTCTGTTCTAAAGTCACGATTTAACTGTAGGTCAGTGTAGCACACTGGTCCCTAGAGCAGCCGTGATGCCCTCTGGTGGCTCTGCAACTATGCCCCACTCTGCCTCTAGGGTGCCCTCCCTTCTGTCTCACCCACCATGCTTTGATGTAATTATAGGATTCAAAGGAAGGCTGCCCACAGGCTGTAGTTTGAGCCCCAGTCCAGGTAAATCCCCACTGGGGTTCCCCTGCACCCCAATGGTCTTGATGACACCCTCAGGTTGGTGGGCCCTCTTGGCCTGACCGTGCCTCTGCAGGGCATCTATAGCTTTACAGACTAATTGCATGGCTCTGTTCCTCCCCTACACCAATGCCCCAAACCTTGCAGGTGTCACTATTTCAAAATAGAGTCTCTGGTTGGGGCTTCAGCCTCCTTGGCCTCTGCCCCCTTTCTCTATCTGGGCTTTCTACCCTGGACCTCTGGCATATTGGATCTGGCTTTGAGGCACCAGCTCTAGTCTAGCCCTTTCAGGCACCAGGCCCCTGTCTGCCAGGCACCGAGCCCATCTGTCTGTGCTGCTCTCAGGCACCGGGCCCCTCAGCTCTGCTCTGGGCTCTGTGGCCCACATTCTGCCCTGCTCTGGGCTCAGTACTTGCTCGACCTTGAGCCTGCCCCTGGCAGGGCTTAAGGCAACAGCATGCCCCAGGGGCACTAATGGGACCTCCAAATACTGCCCCGCACAGTCCCAAATCAAACCACTGGTTCTAAACTTCAACCAAACAATAAGTTCCCTGGTTTATAACATAAAGTCTCCACCCCTGGGCCTAGTAACATTAACAAAAAGGGAAACAGCCCTTTGTCCCTTTAAAAGGGAAAAACCTTCCCACCCCTCTGGTGTCGGGGTAACTTGCCAGCTTTTGGGTTATACCCCTGGGAGCTCCCAGAGCCTCACTTGTGATCCAAGGCATCACAGTAGTCAAGCTAGTATTCCCTGGTAGCTCTCCTGGCCAGGAGCTCACACTCCTGCAGCTTGTGGGGCTAAGCTGCCTTGCTAGTTCAGGCCCTGGGTTTATATGCCTCCCAGGGCCCTGTCCCTGCTCACAGAAGACTACTCTGGGCTGCCTGCAGGTCCCTGCTAATTAATCTCATGGACCAGTTACTATGGCAACCTATAGCAGTTGCACCTGGACTGGCCTGCAGTGCTTCCTCTCTGGGCTGCTTCTCTCTTAAAGTAACTGTTACAGTCAGGTACAGAGAGAAGAAGGAGGGTTGGCCACTCTTCTCCTAGGGAAGGTCCTAGAAAGCCTGATGGGACAACACTGCCCCCCCTGCTCCTGCTATACTATTTAGCCAGTATTTAGGGAGCTTTGCTTGAGTCCCAGCATTTCACACTCATTGCCTATTATCTGCATGTGAACACCAGATGGAACTCTGGTAATCCTGGGGTTCTTGCAGTCATTCCTATTTCTGAGAACTGAAACTTCAAAGGTAGGAAAGAATTCACATGAGTTCTGCCTTTCCTGAGCTTTGGGGTCTCCATGTCTCTATAGCAAACTGATCATTCTTCTTACTAGACTAACCACAGGTAGACAGGCCTAGGAAGATGTATATGTTATGCTTGGTTGGATTCTAACAGAGGTGTAACAAGGGAGCTGGGTACCCGGGCCTGCTGGAGGAAGTGGGGACTTCTGTCTGCCACTGCACTGCCAGCCCAGCTTCATGGCTGCTACTCGTTTTCTACTCCTCTAAATTAATACCCAGGGCTGCTGCCCCAGTTGCCCCACCTCAGTTACACTATGGGGTTCTAATATTATAAGATCTATACAGTAGGGGTGCATTAATAAAGATATTTTGGGCTGATACCAATAGCCAATTATTAATGAACCATATCGGCCAATACTGATCTGACTGCTGATATGCAGCCTGGCAACTTGGAAAGCAGTGTCCGGCTGGTACATCTGTTTGGGGCAAAAGGTTAGGGGGGACGAATGGGTGTGGGGGTGCAGATCAAGGCTGAGGCGGGGCAGGGCAGGGTGTGGGACGGAGCCACAAGTAGCTCATTCAGGAGGTGCTGCTCCCAGCTCTGCATGCACCCTGGGGGAAGTATGAGGGACATGTGCCCCCCGGATCTGTGCATAAGGTGAAGGCGGGCTGCTGCTGAGGCCTGGGGCAGGGGTGGCACCAGGCTCTTCCCAGCAGGTGCTGGACTGGGGCAGCACTTAAGGCTGGGGGCTACAAGGTGGCTATAACCACCCCAGAATTCACCGTAGTTCCCCCTCCGAGCACTGTCACCACTCACCCTGAGCACAGCCCTGGCCCAGCCCCTGCCGGGGAGAGCCCGGTGCCACCCCTGGTCCCAGCCTGCAGGTGCAGCCTGCCCTCACCTCGTGCAGATATCCAGGGGGGCACATGCCCCTCATGCCTCCCCCGGGGGTGTGCACAGCACTAGGAACTGCCTCCTCCTTCCTGTGGCCTTGGATGAGCCACTCACTGCTCCATCCTGCTCTCTGCCCCTGCTGGGCAGCGCCTGCCCCAACCCCAGCCCCACTCCTCCCTCACTGTGGGGGCCTCAATTTACCCCCAGACATACCCTTTCCTTTTTCCTGCCCCCTCCTCCCCAACAGACTTATCAACTAGATGCTGCTCTCCAAACAGCCAGGCTGGCTGCATGCATGCGGCTGCAGTGTGCATGCATGTGGCATTTATCGATGACATTATCGGCCACATCAGCCAAAAAAAGCCAGTTGCTGGTAATGTCAATTTTCCTTTTATCAGTGTCGATACAATATGGACCAATACAATCTCAGTGCATCTCTACTATACAGTGTATAGTAAAAGTTTTCTTATCAACTAAGTATTAATAATAATGTAATATTGTGTTGAATGGAACAATGTCTTGAATTACAATAATATCTATTAATTAAATGTTAATACCTAAATAACTGTTCATCATTGCAGGGCAAAACAGGACCCAAGGGAGAGCAAGGCCTATCAGTAAGCATATCTTGTTATAAATCCATTAATGCAAAATGCAAATGAAATGCAAGATGTTTTGATTTGGTCTGTGTATCACAAATGAATTTTTATTGGAAATATTTCTGGACTAAGTTCTGGACTAAAAATGTAATGTAACGAATTTACATTTTGCTTGTGTTTTTAGAGTTTATTTAAAAGTGCTCTTTTATCTGTCTATCCTGGCCAGTAATAAGTGGCTTAATTCTCCTAGAGAGAGAGCAAAGAGTAGTCACCTTTGTTTCAAAATACTTGGAGAACTCAAAAGATTATGAGAGTACTTTTTAATGGCAAAGACAAACTGGAAAATTAGAGAGGCTGGAATGTGAATAGTTTTGACTTGAAGTTACACTCCTTGTTTAGAACTGAAAAAAAAATGCAGGATTTTAAGATAGTGCCAGTGTTTAAAATATTCCATATGAATAGGTTACTGACTGAGTCAATAACTATGAAGGCCCTTGGCAAGTAGCCTTAGTACAAATGTAAGGATTGATCCTCTGCATTTGAAAGTTAGGTGCCTACACATTTAAAAAAATCCTACTATGAATGGACAATGTACACTATGAATGAAATAGATGTGGTAGTTACTATGTTAGTAAGAGAACAATAATGCAACATTTAATTGTCTTTTCTTACCTAGAGAGAAGATATAATTAAACTAATTAAAGAGATATGTGGTAAGTGTTCAATAAATCTTATATTTTAGATACTTCTCTTCCCCATTTAAAAAAGTAGAGTGTAATGTGATTCGTGACTGGCTGGTGTACAGCACCACTTTAATCCCAAAGCAGGTTATGAAATGCGGTATAAAACTATACCAGCATATAGTAACTATGCACTATGAAAAATAAAACCAAGTATATTAATAAAACAACTAATTGTGATCTACTTGTTATTTTTCCTCCGCAGGCTGTGGTATTACATGCAAGGAAATACCTATGGAGCTTATATTTGTTATTGACAGCTCTGAAAGTGTAGGACCAGAAAATTTTGAGATAATCAAAGACTTTGTCACTGCTTTAGTAGACAGAGTAACTGTAGGTAGAAATGCTACCAGAATTGGTCTTGTGCTCTACAGTTTAGAAGTTCGGCTAGAATTTGGACTTAACAGGTATACAACTCAACAGGATGTGAAGCAAGCTATTAGGAAAATGGTGTACATGGGCGAAGGTACATACACAGGAACTGCTATACGCAAAGCAACCCAAGAAGGATTTTTTGGGGCTCGAACTGGTGTGCGAAAAGTAGCTATTGTACTTACAGATGGCCAAGCAGACAAGAGAGAAGCTATTAAACTAGATATTGCTGTTCGAGAAGCTCATGCAGCCAACATTGAAATGTATGCAATAGGAATTGTAAATACTTCAGACCCAACACAAGTTGAATTCTTGCGAGAACTAAATCTGATTGCATCAGATCCTGACAGAGAACATATGTATCTCATTGATGATTTTAATACTCTTCCAGGTGTGTACCTTTTTTTTCTAATTATGTCACATATTTCTAAATTAATACCAGACCCATTTAGACCTATCCCACATAAAGAAGGGTTTTGCTTTTGTTTCTGTGTAAACCTTCAGAGATCTTGACCTAGTTTCAGGCTGTACTTAGTACTTTCTGAGGGAAAAGGCTTTCCTCCGTACATAATTTTTGTGGCAACCACTTTTTAAATCTTGTCAGGGAGTGGTTTGCCCCTAGCTCAAAGGAGCCTAAACACTGCTCTTAACGTCCTCTAGGATGCCCATAACTCAGTGAGGTCATTCTAAAAGTTGGAAATAATGGGAACAGCAGAATGCTACAGCCACATCTATCCTTGGCCATGCTGCTGTTTGGGGTCTTGGAGGATGTCTTGACCTGAAACATTAGTTCCATGGAATCAAGGGATCCACTTAAATATAAATTCCCAAGTAGGCGGTTAAGCCAGCTTTCTAACTGATTATCACCATCGGTGCAATGCAAAGCTGCCAGAAAAGAGGCCAGAATCTGATCTCATTTGGTCATACATCTTGAGCTAAAACATAGTTACTTACACTTTTACTTAGCTGGAATTCTTTACACGAGTAAGAAATATTTGGTCTATTATTAGATACAGACTAAAGAAGAGCTAACTTTAAGAGGTTGAAAGGCTGGAATAAGTATGGTTGGTTGTTTAGTTTGTTTGGGCTAGGGCATGCCATGTACGCTGGAATGCATATAAGAGAGATTTTTAAGGGGTGGCAAATTTGTATTAAATAAAACCCCACAGTCTGAGGAACTGTGAAGTTTTTGTTTAGTTTTTCTTGGGGGGGAAGGGAGGTTGTATATATAAATGATCCAAAATTATTGGCACTTAAATAGTCTAACTTCTAGCATTTAATTATGTTTTTTTTTAAGCTTTGGAGTCCAAGTTAGTAAACCAGTTTTGTGAAGATGAACATGGTGCCTTAATATATAATCGTATTGGAAATGGTGCAAGCATAAGTGGACCATCTATTCATTCGGTGTCTTCTAGTTCTTCACTTTACTTACTTCACAACAAAAATGATGCTAATGGACAGTGGGTTTCTTCAGAGAGACATGTAACAGCTATGATAGAAAACTCTATGAATCTTGGCAAGCTTTCTCAACCATTAGTTCCGGTAAAAAAAAAAAAAATTATAAATAACCAAATGTTCGCATGTACCTCTGCTTCTACTCAATGAAGTATAGCATGTTTCCTACTTCATATTACTGATTGACCTGCCAGAATTGACCTGTTAACTCATTGAGAGTTCTTGGAGCTACATGTTAGGAATATGAGGTCTGATACAGCATGCATGCAGCTAGCTAAGAGTCTGCCTGGAGAAACAAAGATTATCACAATTTTGAATATAATAACATTTGTGCTGTAATATAAGGCATAAGATATTAAAGTGCAGTTACACCCCAAAAAGTAACTCTAAAAAGTGTCATTTCTACACACTGATCCTATATTACATATTTTCAGTTTACTGAGGATAGAGTTTGGTAACAGCCAGCACTGAAAACCTAGTTTGGGGAGAGAAGAAAACTGAGGTTTAAAGTAGGAGTGGAAGGAATCCATTAGAGATCCCATAAAAGATTAAGAGCCCATCTTATTTTGAGGGACATATTTAATCTCCAAGAACTTGAAAATGAAAGAAAATCAAACATTTTCTTCCAGACCAAAAAGCCACTGGTGGTAGTTTATGAAGACTCTGAAGAAGATGCTGGGGTTGAGCAGCCATTCTCCCCCTCAGTGAACACCAAAGGTATTTTCCCTATTATCTTGTTTCTTATTATTTCATCTCTTAGTTTAGGCCAGAGAAAAAAATAATGTCTCTCCTTTTATTTCACCTACAGTAATGGTATCATCATTACCATCTTCCTCATCCTCTTCACCACTTCTGCCGTCAGACCAAGTGCTGTCATCATCTCTTTCACCTTCCTCTGTGGTGCCAGGTTACATATATCTGACTTTCCATTTTGATTCCTTAAATAGAAAGTTACCTTTAATAAAGATCATAAATCAGAGACAGTCTTTTGGGATTAGTCAGCTTCCTAGGTTTTAGCAATCCTGTGGTGTGAAGGGACCACAGAATTTTATAATGGATTCAGTCCTATTGCTTCCCCAACATATTCATCTAACATGCCCTGCCTTGCACAACTGGCAAGTCCTGCTGCCTCCTCTATGATGGGAACAGGAAGAGTAGGGGCTGTGATCAGAAATAAGATAAAATGGAGCTCACAGTGGCTCCATATGGAGTTGCATGCTGGCAGCTCAGGTAGAAGGCATGCCAGCTAGAAGCAAGCCAACTAGAAGAGAGGCTGCCTTTGTTCATAGAAAGGTCAGAGGGAGTTAGACATTGGAGGCAAGAGGCCTCACTAAATAGAGAGGGGAAAGGGAAGGGACTTGAAACAAGACAAATATGGCTTCTCTTGGGAGAACAAAAAAGGATTGCTTTTATGCTCATTTGAAGAAATAATAAAGTCAGTTACTGATTGCTGCAGGTTAAGTAATTCATATTCAATCTTTGAATTTAGTTTTTAATTGCTTAAGGCAGGGGTGGCCAATCGGTGGCACACATGTGGCATGGACAGCTCCTGTGTGGTATGCAGCAGATCGGGGCTGGGACAGGGAACACAAAGGTAGAAAGTGCAGAAAGCAGAAAACAGAGCAACAGATTGGGCAGAGAAAAGGGACCACAGAGGCACTCGGGGGGGTGTGGGGCCAATTTGTGGCACGCGTGCCAAAAAGGCTGGATCCCACTGGCCTAAGGAATTTCCATCTGTATAGCATCCAAAAACTGTCAGGTGCCACACAAAAAAAGAACACTACTCCTAGGAATGTAAATGTGTCCCTGATAGAAGATATGTTTTCTGCCATATTCTGGCAGAGGCTAGTACCTTGAGGCTTCAGGTGCAAGAAATACACAGCTTGCAACTATGATAGATAATATATCAATTTAATGTTACAGTACTTGAAAGGGCATCTTTATATGACTGACTAGATTAGGGTCCTACATCCTAGAGTGCATGCTCATAGGAGATCTAATTCTTATTCAGCCCTCCTTGGTATGTGATTAACAAATATCAGTTAAATATGCAGTGTACACATCTTACAAAAACAAGTATGTTTTTTTGTTCTTAAATCTAGTGGGCTCCCAAGGGAGGTGGTGCTCTTCCCTACCTTGGGGGGTCTTCAGGAGGAGGTTGGATAGATATTTGGCTGGGGTATTATGATCCCAGCACTTGTTCTTGCCCAGGGCAGGGGGTCGGACTTGATGATCTGTTCAGGTCCCTTCCGACCCTAGAAACTATGAAACTATGAATTCTTGGGTTTCCAATGCCACAGTGATTGATTCAGTATCAGAACATAGGTCATCTGTGGATATAAACTAAGGGTATTAGAAGCTCTTGCATACTTTGAATATGTAAGAATACTGCGTATAATTTCTTTAGCTACCAATCTTTTTTCTCTCTTGGTTGCTGATAACAGTGCTTACAATTCACTCCCATTATCAGACTGTCTCCATGCTCTGTAGTACATAACCAGCATGAATAAACACTAACTTAATTCGGTATAATTTTCTGATATGTGAAGCTACTTGAATTATTCAGTTCAAAGAATTATTTATTAAATGAGGTATTAGGTCCTATTTTTAAGTAATTTTTCAAATTTGAGGAAAAATCTTTAGACAGTACAACTAAACCTTAAACTTCTCTGTCAGGCTGGCAGCAATGGATTTTAGAGGATGAAAACACTGAGCTGTTTTATTTATTTATTTTTAGAAAATACTCTGGATCCACGATGTAAATTAAGATTAGATCAAGGGTCATGTCGTATCTATATAATAAAATGGTACTATGATAAGCAAGCCAATGCCTGTGCTCAGTTTTGGTATGGTGGCTGTGATGGAAATGCCAATCGCTTCGATAGTGAAGATGACTGTAAAGAGGCCTGTGTATTTTTTGCAGGAGGTAAGATTTCATAAGTCTTTCTACATGAAAATTTAATGGTTTACATGATTCCCTAATAGACTTAGTTATCAGGTGTCTTGTATTTCATTAAAAAATACAGAAGTTACAGAACATTTTTAACATTTTAAAGTTACATATTCAAAAGTTTCCAAAATTATTGGTAAAAATGCCAAAATTAAGACTGTCTGTACAACAGTACTTTTTATTCTTATCCATATGCAGTATGATATAATTTTTGATTATATGACAACAAAACTTTTTCTGTAGAATCAATTCAGAGGTACGTAGACTGAAAATTTTTTAGGAGGGGTATTATATTTTCATTACAGTAAGTGTATAGATCTATTCAACACTTTGGATAATATGAGCTGATTTTTGATTGGGGTCCCTAAGCATTAATGTTAAATAATAATACTGGTAGGTAATTTCAAGTTGTATTTAAGTAATATTTTATTTTTGGAGATAAGTCTTTGACCACAAGTAACATACACTTTCTTCTATGTTACAGAAGTCTAACATTTTGTATGGATTCTACAATGAAGATGACTTCATTTGGGTTTTTTAGCAAAAAGTTTTACATAAATGCTATTTTTACATTTTAAATATGATATTGACATTATGGCCAATTACTACTCAGGGGTTATCAGATGCATATTACCCACATCTGTCAACTTCCTACATGAGAAACTGAAAGGAGAACAGTTATTTGAGAGGATGTGGAACATGTGATGCTTGGATGGTTTCCCAGTTTTACCATCAACTTGTTCTGTGACCTTGGGCAAGTCACATAGCTCCTATGGGAACCATTCTAACCACCTGTAAAATGGAACAACAGTATATTCCTTCCTTGCAGATGTTGAGGGCATAAATGCTGTATGGTTGTATACATGACATTACTTGCAAAGATTCATAAAAAGCATGCAAAACATAATATGTAAAGACCTCCACCATCGCTTAAGATACAAGATGAATCTAGGTAAGAATGTCTGCAGATGCATATGTAAATTATTTTAACAGAAACTGGCAGTACTAAATGAGATCAAGTCAGTCCTAATGTAGCTTTAGAAATTTTAAAATATGGTTGTTCTGAAAGCAAAATATATTTTCTGAATCGTTTAATATTGTCACTTGAATACTATGAAAACAACCGAGGAGTGGGCCCAAAGTTAACAATTATTTTGTATTCCTGTTATAAGTCGCTGCCATTGTGCTTTGCTTCATTTATCATCTTCTATATACCTGTATGTGGTGTGTTGTTAGTACTCAATTTTACACACAAAATCTTGTTTGTAATAAAATACTTTTGTTTTTACTGCCAAACATTAGATAGTGTTGGCTTCAGATAACCGATGTGTTTTCTTGCAATGATATTTAATGTTTGGGTTAACACTTCAGCTGAAAATTATCCCAGTGAAATCACTGGGAATTCTGCCATGGACTTCATCACCACTGAACTTTCTAAATTAGACCTGCCTCTAGTAATATTCAGGTGATCACTCTGTCTGGGGGTTTTTTTAAATACATGTGACAGTAAAATCAGAATATCATTAAAATTCACTGTGTATATGAGATCAGAATTCAGCCTTATGGCTTATATTGCATTTCCTATATATGAAATAATTTATGGAGAACTTCTATTATACACAGTGACTTAGATCCCAAAGCAGCTACACAGCTGTTTAAATATAGCTTTTGTTTCTAAGCATGCTGCTTTTCCAGTCAGCTCAAGTACCTCAGACGTTCCATTCTGTTTAATGGGACTATATATGTTCTCACTCTCAGTTGCTTCCCAAGCTCTCATCTTCCCAAGGGCTAAGGCAGGGTTTGAATTACACCTTGACTCTTATGGGGGTGTGCAGAAAAAATTAAACCAGTTCATTGATTAACAAGCCCACCTAAGTAAAGGAGCAATCTGATCAGAGCCCCAGGTTATGGTTTTCAAATCTTACAGGGGGGGCTCTTCTCTCTTATGAGGGGACTCAGCCCCCCCAAGCTCCCCCTTAATTTACACCTTGGGCTAAGGAACCTAACCCTCTGAATTATTCTGTTTCTGGTGTATTCTTTGAAAGGCATTATGCAACACTACTTTGATCTGCAAAATGGCAACTTGCTTTTTTTTTTAATATTTTGTTTGAACTAGAAAAACAGAAAACATCCTTTTAGGGTACGAAACATACCCATCTTCTTTCAAAATTCAAATAAGGCAGGCACATAGAACGTATTTACACCATGTGATGCATTTTTTGGATCCGTGTCCAATCGCAATGCCAGACAGGAGTGAGAGAAGAGATCCTTTATGACACCAAGGTTTATGCTGAAATATTTGCTCAACCCTACATTAACTGCGTGTATTTCACCTTGATACGAAGCTGTGATATTGCTAATTCTATCTCGTGACATGCCATAACACTTCAAGGCGTTCCAGAGCAAATTTTGATGGAGGCTATCCAAAGCTTTTTAAATCTGTCAGACAAAATTCTTTGGGTAAATCTGATATCTTTTATTAGACCAACTCAAATAGTTAGAAAAAAATCTTCTTTGCCAGCTTTCAGATATAAATACCCTTTGTCAGACTGAGAAAGCATCTGCAGTTGGTGATGTTTCAGACATTGCCATTTAATGCTCCGTTCTATCATTAGTTTTAGGATGCAAATCTGCTTGTGATAGTCTGGGGATGCAGCTAGATGAAGCAATTTTATCAAGTTAAGGTGATGCAAGATGTTCACGCCCTGGACCTTTCAAGTTCATTTCTTTCAAGAAGCTCATTCACGTGTAAATCCACTCAGAAGGGGGGTGGGAGGTGTCGAAATACTGTTCCTTCTCGTGCAATGCCTAGGGCAGGCACCCACACGGGCTTCCGCGTGCGCTCGATCGGTTTTCTTTTTGAACAGACGCCGCCCCGGAGGCGTTCGGACCGCTCCGGTCCCTCCGCCTCTCTGACCGGCCCCAGGACTAGGAGGAGGTGGCGGCGGAAGCCGCGGGAAGGAGCCGCACTCGCGCATGCAGAAGAGCTGTAAGACAATCTGGGGGCTGCAGGGAGCGGCCCCACTGCGCAGGCGCCGCTGCGGGCTCCAATCACGGCCCGGACTGACGGGGCGGGGGCGGGGCTCCGGGCGCGTCTAGGCCCCGCCCCAATCGCGACGGCTGCGACGCTGCCGGGTTTCCCGGGCTGCGGCGGGCTATGGCGGCGGTGCTGGACGCGCTGTGGGAGGACCGGGACGTGCGCTTCGACATCTCCGCGCAGTGAGTAGCGCCCTGTGGGCCCGGTCCGACCCGGCCGCCTCCAAGCCCGCGGGGCCCTGCGGAGCCAGGCGGCGCTTGTTGCCGGGCGCGGGGCCGCTGGATGTGACCCGGCTCAGCCCGCTGGGCTTGAAGGGAGCTAGGCTTGTGCCTGCGCAGGCTCTGGGGCAGCCTTGCCGGGTCTTCGACGTGAAGTGATCATCTGGGAAGATCAGAATGATCTATTAGCTGAAAAACGATCGTACTCTGATACATTATGCAAATGAGCATGCAAATAAGTTCTCACTGTAAGTTGCCAGTCAGTGAATGAGATCATCAAAGACAAAGTTGAAGCATTTCTTTCTGTCGAGGCAAGCTGTCGTGAGAAAGTCCTGGCAGCAAACCCCAAACTCAGTTAAAACTCCCTGAGAGTGACGCAGCGGTTGCATTTGCCGTGTCAAGTAGCTGCTGCAAAAGTTATTGTACGTTTTAAGCACATTTATTATTACTGATCATACATTGTACACTGTTTGAAAGTATTGTACAAATATGATCATTATTGTACACCTGGCAACACTGGGCTCGTGGCTGCACTGGGTTTGGTGTGGGTTGCTCTCCCGTGGGATGCCTAGTACCGTGGGACAGAACTGGGAGGAGACTGTTTCAAGAGCCTGCAGGGAGGATCTCGAGGTAGAGCAGAGGCACCGCCGAGTGTCGACCTGGCTGCCCGCTGTAGACATCTGAGCACTAACAGCTGGGAGAGCTGGTTACTCTGAGACCCTGGATGACATTGACTCGCAGCCTACAACATTGTGGGCACGTGACCCCTTCCTCCTCTGCGGTTACTTTCCGCACGATCATATTCCACCCATTTTTCTAGGAGTCACTTTAACTCGGGGGTGGGCAAAATACGGCCCGTGGGCCAGATGCAGCCCACCAGCCCATTCTATCTGGCCTGCGGAGCCTCTGATAATTTTAGAAAATTAATTTTTATCTGTCCCTCACTGACTGTCAAAGATGACAGGCAGCCAGCGGCAGCAGGAGCCTGTGGCTGAGCAGCAAGGCGAGCCCGGCTCTAGCCCCCCCCGGACCCCCTCAGCCCCAAACCAGAAGCCTCTGCAGCTTCTGGTCTCGCAACCGTGGAGTGGCTCACGCTACCCGCCCCGCCCCCCCCCCCCCGCGTCCCAGGTTCTGAGTGGAAAGTTAGGCAAGATTGGATGGAGTGGGGCAGGAGGGAACTGCTGAAACAGCCCAGTGGCCGGAAACTTAGTGCCTCCTGGGACAGGCTGGAAGCAAGGGGCAAGGCAGAAGGAAGCTGCTGCAGGGGGGCAGGAAGCAGCACAGGGAGGGGAGGGGAGGGGTGCCACAGGAAGCCATGGGGAGTGGTGGGAGCACGTGCCACTCAGCTGCTTTTCCTTGTCGGTGCCGACCCGGCTGGGCCCATCTCATCCCGAGCGAGCGGCACATGGCAAAGCAGCAGCTTGGCCAGCTTTGTTGTGTGCTGCTCAGGATGCGACGGGTCAGGCCTGGCTGAGTCGGCACCGGTGACGAGAAGTAACGGCTGACCCATGTGCCGCTTGGGACCAGCTCAGCCACAGCTTCCCCTCCCCGGTGCTGGCCTGGCCAGGCCTGAGAGGCGCATGGCAAAGCCACAGCTTCTGTGGCTGAGCCGCATGCTGCTTCCCTGCACCGTTCGGGATGGGTTGGCACCAGAGAGGCAAAGCCGTGGCTGAGCCTGTGCTGAGCAGCATACGAGGAAGCAGCACACGGCTCAGCTGGTTCAGCTGCTTGCTGCTTCTCCTTGCCGGTGCCAGTCTGGCCAGGCCTGTCCCATTCTGAGCAGCATGCAGCAAAGCCAGCCCAGCCACTACTTTGCTGCATGCTGCTCAGAATGCAAGAGTTTTGGCTGAGTCGGCACCAGTGAGGAGAAGCAGCAGCTGAGCCATGTGCTGCTTGGGACCAGATGGGCCAGGCCAGCAGAGGTAAGTGCACAGCTTTGTGCAACTGTTCCCAGAGCTCCAGGGGCCCCTATGTGGCCCGGGGACTCCACCCCACTCATGCTGTGCCCAGTGTTCACAGAGGCTGACTGAGAACTTCCCAAGCCCAGTGTCCTGCCCCTGCCAGGCAGCATCCTCTCATGAGCAAGGCAGTTGCGTCCCATCTCACGGAGCTGTGTGAGCCAGGCTGGGGTCCAATTCGGATGCTGCTGGGGGCCCAGCTGTGGCCTGAGTTTGCAGAACTCTGAAGCAGCCCCCACTTCCCTCCTGGCCCCCCCTCTCCTCCAGCTGCCACTTCCCAAGGGCCTGGCCAGGCCAACCTACCTGTGGTGCCTCCCCCTGTGCCTGCTTCTCCCCGCACCTCTCTCCGTCTTTCCCTGTCTCTCCTTCCTTCCCTCTCTCTTCCTTCCCTCCGTCCCTCCCTCTTCTCTCTTCCCTCTATGAAGTTTTATTTATTGTCACCAGGTTTAGAATTTTTAGAAAACTTGGTATTTACCATAACAAAGAAACGTTTATGATTATTAACTATATTAATATGCAGTGCATCCTGCCATATACCCCCTGCCCTAGTTTTGTTTTGTTTTTTGGCATGCCGGCACTCCAGTGCCTTACAAGGTAGACGTGGTTTTTTCGGCACTAAATTCGCAGATGACACCAAGATTCGGGGTGAGGTGGGCACGCTAGAAGGGAAGGACAGATTACAGCGGGACCTGGACAGGTTACAGGGGTGGGCAAATGAAAATAGGATGGGATTCAATACTGACAAGTGCAGGGTGTTGGACTTAGGCAGTAGGAACCAGCAGCATACCTATAGGCTGGGGAACTCTCTTCT
This sequence comes from Alligator mississippiensis, assembly GCF_030867095.1. Classification (NCBI taxonomy): domain Eukaryota; kingdom Metazoa; phylum Chordata; order Crocodylia; family Alligatoridae; genus Alligator; species Alligator mississippiensis. Next base: position 214,034,330 of record NC_081827.1, on the reverse strand, counting down.
TGAAAGCACTGTGGCAGAAAAAGATCTTGGAGTCGTCATTGACTCCAAGATAAACATGGGCCGACAATGCGAGGACACGGTCAGTAGGGATAACGGTACCTTGTCATGCAATAACAGATGCATCACAAGCAGGGCCAAGGAGGTGATCCTCCCCCTGTATGCGACACTGGTCAGGCGACAGCTGGAGTACTGTGTTCAGTTCTGAGTGCCGCACTTCAGGAGGGATGTGGACAGCATTGAGAGGGTCCAGAGGAGGGCCACTCGCATGATCCAGGGACAGCAGGGCAGACCCTATGAGGAGAGGCTACGGGACCTTAACCTGTTCAGCCTTCTCAAGAGAAGGCTGAGGGGAGACCTCAGCCATAAATTGTTAGAGAGTAGGTTCAGACTAGACATTAGAAGGCACTACTTCACAGTCATGGTGGCTAGGATCTGGAACCAACTTCCAAGGGAAGTGGTGCTGGCTCCTACCTTTTGGGTCTTTATGAGGAGGCTTGACGTTTACGTAGCTGGGGTCATTTGAGCCCAGTTTTCTCTCCTGCCCAGGGCGGGGGGTCGGACTAGAAGGTCTACAAGGTCCCTTCTGACCCTACATCTATGAATCTACCCCTGACAGGCCATGTGACAGAGTGTAACTTTCAGTTCCAAGGCTGTACTACCCCCTCCCAAAAGAAGTACTTCCAGGGGCAAAGGGAGGGACTTCTGGTGGCAAAGGGTAGGGGTTAGGGGGTGGGACTTCTGGCCACAAGATGGCGACCAGGGGATGGGGCAACTGTCAAGGGGTAGGGCTACCCATGTGGCCCTTGACATCTTACCAGAATTCATAAACTAGCCCTTCAGCCAAAATAATTGCCCGCTTGTGCTTTAACTGGATGTGGAATGATATGCCCTGTAGCAGGGCTGTGTGCTACCTGGCTAATACTTTCATGGTGCAGTAAAATCAATGTACTACCTGATGTTTATCCACTTCCCCAGATAGGTAAGTGTTAAGGAGTGAGAGAGAGTAAACAAAAGCCCCGAGGTGCCTTAGGTGCAGGGCAGGGGAGGTCAGAAGAAGAAAAGCAGCTGGCAGCAACAGACAGGGAAAGTGAAAGCAAGCAACACTTACAGCATGGAGGGCCAGTGGGGCTGCAGCTGGAGACGGGAAGGGAAGAGAAGCAATCACTACACTTCCAGAGCAGCATCTCACTCCAGATTGGAGGAGGGAGGCTGCTCAGAGGTATTTCCAGCCCCAGAGAGTTCCCCCAAGTTCCCTGCAAGCTGCAGAGAGAGGAGCTGTTGAGCATCCTAGCAGGCAAGTGTTGCCAGCCCTACCAGAGAAACCCTGCAGGGTGTGACCAAGAGGAGGAGGCAGGCAGAGGTCTGCCCACACAAGGCTTCTGATAATCTGTGGCTTGGAGTGACAGCTAAGGATCTGGGGGAGGCCAGAAGAATTGCTGTTTCAGGTTAGAGCCTCGCTGCATGTGGCAGAAATCCTACTGGGGCTGTGAATGTTCACGAGTAAGCCAGGGCAGGCCTGTGCAGAACAGTGACTGGATTAACTGATTTTGTTGTTACTGTAATTTGTACATGAGAGCCTGACCCCAGGTGAAGAGGACATGGACTGAGTCTGACAAAGAGACAGAGAACAGTCAGGTTTTGCTTTCTTTTTTTTTTTTGGATATTTGAGTGCAGGCCAAAGCCAGCCCTTGGAAGGGTGTGCGCCTAACTAAAGCCTACGGTCACCCTGCTGGCTGAGGGCGGAACAGCAGACCAACAGGCAGCCTTGAGATCTGGCTGCAGAGAACTATGAGTGCCATCTAGAGAGGCTAGGGTGGGGTAAAGGGGAGGTTTGGAGCCCCACAGAAGAAAACAGGGATTGAGACCTGGTAGGATCAACTTGGGCATTCCCTCCTAGCAATATAGATTCATAGATGTTAGGGTCGGAAGGGACCTCAATAGATCATCGAGTCCGACCCCCTGCATAGGCAGGAAAGAGTGCTGGGTTTAGATGACCCCAGCTAGATGCTATCTAACCTCCTCTTGAAGACCCCCAGGGTAGGGGAGAGCACTACCTCCCTTGGGAGCCCATTCCAGACTTTGGCCACTCTAACTGTGAAGAAGTTCTTCCTAATGTCTAGTCTAAATCTGATCTCTGCTAGCTTGTGGCCATTATTTCTTGTAACCCCCAGGGGTGCTTTGGTGAGTAAAGCCTCCCCAATTCCCTTCTGTGCCCCCATGATGAACTTATAGGCAGCCACAAGGTCGCCTCTCAACCTTCTCTTGTGGAGGCTGAAGAGGTCCAGGTGCCCTAGTCTCTCCTCATAGGGCTTGGCCTGCAAGCCCTTAACCATACAAGTGGCCCTTCTCTGGACCCTCTCCAGGTTCTCCACATCCCTCTTGAAGTGCGGCGCCCAAAATTGCACGCAGTATTCCAACTGTGGTCTGACCAGCACCTGATAGAGGGGAATTATCACCTCATTGGATCTGTTCGTCATGAGTCTGCCGCTGCATGATGAAGTGCCATTAGCTTTTCTGATGACTTCATCACACTGCCGACTCATGTTCATCTTGGAGTCCACTAGGACTCCAAGATCCCTTTCCACTTCCGTGCCACCAAGCAGGTCATTTCCTAGGCAGTAGGTATGCTGAACATTTTTCCTCCCTAGGTGCAGCACTTTGCATTTCTCCTTGTTGAATTGCATTCTGTTTTTTTCTGCCCATATGTCCAACCTGTCCAGGTCTGCTTGTAGTTGTTCCCTGCCTTTCGGCGTGTCCACTTCTCCCCACAGTTTTGTGTCATCCGCAAACTTGGACAGAGTACACTTCACTCCCTCGTCCAAGTCGCTGATGAAGACATTGAAGAGTATCGGTCCAAGGACCGAGCCCTGCGGGACCCCACTGCCCACACCCTTCCAGGTCGATACTGACCCATCCACTACGACTCTCTGGGTACGACCCTCTAGCCAATTCGCCACCCACTGCACCGTGTAGTCATCCAAGTCACAGCCTCTTAACTTAGTATGGTGTGGGATACTGTATCGAAGGCCTTCCTGAAGTCTAAGTAAATGATGTCAACCCCTACTCCTGCGTCCAGGTGTTTTGTAACCTGGTCATAAAAAGAGACTAGATTAGTCAGGCATGATCTACCTGCTACGAACCTGTGCTGGTTTCCCCTCAGCATAATTTTTCCTGCCGGGCTCTTGCAAATGTGAGCCTTGATAATTTTTTCAAAGTCTTTGCCAAGGATGGAGGTGAGACTGACTGGCCTATAGTTGCCCGGGTCCTCCTTCCTCCCCTTCTTGAAAATGGGGACCACATTGGCCCTTTTCCAGTCCTCTGGGACCTGGCCCGTGCACCATGAGTGTTCAAATATTCCCGCCAGTGGCTGTGCAGTGACATCAGCCGGTGCCTTCAGTACCCTCGGATGGAGCTCATCCGGGCCTGCTGACTTAAACGCATCCAGTTCCTCCAAGTGACTCTGCACCATCTCAGGGTCTACGCTTGGTAGTCTGGCGCCCTGCTGCTGCCTCTCTACAATCCCAGTGAGAGACTTGTCTTGCCCCTCGCTTAGGAACACTGAGGCAAAGAACTCGTTGAGGAGTTCAGCCTTGTCCCCCTTGTCCGTCACCAATTGCTTATGCCCATTTAGTAGAGGTCCTATTCCACCCTGGGCTTTCCTTTTACTCCCTATATATCTAAAAAACAATTTTTTGCTATCCTTAACTTGGGATGCCATCCTCAGCTCCATGGTAGCTTTGGCCTGTCTAACTGCCTCCCTAAAAGCACGAGCAGAGGAGGTATACTCCTCTTTAGTAATCTCTCCCCGTTTCCACTTTTTATATGCCCCCCTTTTTGCCCATAGGCTGCTCTGGATTTCTCTGGTCAGCCAAGGAAGCCTCTTGGCCCCTTTTCCCCTTTTTCCCCACATCGGGATCGTCTCCTTCTGTGCCCGAAGGATCATTTCCTTAAGGCATAGCCACCCTTCCTGGGCTCCCATCTCTTCAAAACTGTTACTCTGCAGATCTGTAGGTCCCCTACCATGTCATCCCCCGTTGCCAATACCAGATCCAGTAAGGCATTCCCCCTAGTGGGACCATGTACCTCCTGCGTCAGATGGAGGTCCTGTACACAAGATAGGAACCTGCGTGAACAGTGGGACTTTGCTGTCTGCATCTCCCAGCAGATGTCTGGGTAGTTTAGGTCCCCCATGACTGCCGCCTCCCTAGTATTTATGGTCTCCGAGAGCTGCCTCAGGAGCCCCAAATCTAGTTCTTCCCCTTGGTGTGGGGGTCTGTAGCAGACCCCTACCACCAAATCCCTTTCTCCTTGACCTCCATGTAACCTAACCCACAATCCTTCTACTTTCTCCTCCGATTCCGTTTTGATAAGTGTCGATGTATATTACTCATTGACATAGAGCACCACCCCGCCCCCTCTCTTCCCCACTCTATCTTTTCTGTACAGCTTATAACCCTCAATGTGTACTGCCCAGTCGTGGGAAGAATCCCACCAGGTTTCTGTTAGCCCTACTAAGTCGTAGGTGTTTTCTGCAAGCAGGAGTGCTAGTTCATCCTGCTTGCTCCCCATGCTCCTAGCATTAGTGTATAGGCACTTGAGCCCTGTGACTGGCACCTTTGTTGCCCCCTGGCTCTGATGCCCAAGGGGCCCCTTATTGCTTACCTGCCTATTGCTTACCTGTGGTGTACTACTGGCCGCCCCATGGATTGTGGGTTCCCAATGTTCTCCTTCTTCAGGCTGGACTGTCCTTGTGGGTGCCAAGTGGTTTGGTTTGGTGGTCCACAGCTTCCCCCGCCCTTGTCTTCCCCTCCCCCTGATAAGCCTAGTTTAAAGCCCGCCGGAGGAGATCCGCCAACCTAGAAGAGAACACATGCTTACCTTTGGGGGACAGGTGAAGCCCATCCCAACTGATATTTGATAATATCATGAAAGTCGTGGCAGGAAAGAAACATAAGACCAGCTTCCTGGTAGACCAGGTGATCCAAAACCGAGGTCCACCCTGTCACCACTTGTAGGAAAACAAGCTCAGGGTGGTGGCAGCAAGTTCTACAACACCTACAGCTGTCACAGTAAGGAGGTCAGTGTCCCCATTTTGCAGATGGAAAAGCCAAGGCAAAGATGAAGTCAATTAGAATCTGCCTGTTTGCATTTCTGTTATTTGCATATAAAGTTACTTAACACTTTCCCATAGGACAAGAAAAATCATTTTCACTCTATACCCTGCCATTTCACCCAGTGATTTACATGTTTTACTTCGTTGCATAAGTCAAAACTTTGGGGGAAGAGTGTGGAGAAAGAGATAGACAAGGGTCGGTTAATAAAATTTTACAAAAATTCAGCTGTGTCAAGTTGATGTCTATATTCAATCACTTGTTTGCCTACTTAGCACATCTAAGAGAAGGAGAGGGAGGGCTGATTTCATCCCTTTGAGAAAAGCATGAGGTTTTGAAGTTTAAAAAATGATCTTGGACAGAAATGGCTGTGAAGCTGAGATGCACTTATTCATACAGGTCAAGACTAGACATGACAGGCTGAAATGTCAGTTACTATGCATTTGCAAACTCTGCCTCAAAATGTCAAGGAACAAGCAAGACCACAAATGTTATGAGAGCTTTGTCACAGAGGTTTACAAATGCAAGACCTAGAGAAATTCCCTTATATGGACCAGTTTTAGAAGAGAAAGGAAAACCTGTAAGGCATCCCTTGCTCAAGGAATACTATTCTCCAGTGAAAGGATGGTTGTCTCAATGGAAAAACCACAATGGTATCACCTTTAAAAGGTCACATGGAGAAAAGAAAGATACTAACTTATCGTCTAATGTTGGACTGGTAATGTTCTACCTGACGTCCTCAAAGCGCAGGAGTCTGAAGACAAATTCAGTGCAAATGGAACAGGTATTTACCATAGATTAGGGCTGCACCACTAAAGATTTTCTTGGCCAATACCGATAGCCAGTGATTAACCAACCATATTGGGGCTGATGCCAATCTGATTTCCAATATTTAGTAACAGTGCAAGGCATTTTAAACTATTGACATAAATAACCTTTTTTGGTTTGTTTTGCATTTATAACACACTGTCACAGGGCACTGAGGTGCCCTGTTCCTAAAGAGGAGAAACTGCTGGGGAAAGAGCCCTAGCAAGGAATAAGGAGCCCAGCTGGGGGTTGCCAGGGCAACCAAAGAAGGTCAACTGACCAGAAGGGGCAGGGCCTGGCCCTTATAAAGCCCAGGAGCTGAGGCCAGTGGCAGTTCCCTGCCAGCAGCCAGAGAGGCAGGAGCTCCCTAAGGCAGGATGTGAGGCGAAGCCGAACTGCAGGTATAGCTTAACCTGAGTTGAGCAATGTTGTTGTAGCCAGGCGGCTTATGTTTGAGTTATAGCCAGGAGGCTCAAGTTTGTGTTGCTGTTTGGTAAACCGGTGGTTTGGGTGAGGCTATTAGGGGTTGGAGGAGGCCTCATAGGGGACTCACAGCGGAGTGTGAGGATCCCAGCTCCAGTGGGTGCAGCATACGGGGTGCATAGACCCCAGCCCCAGAGAGGGGCGTTTGAGAAGCCCTAGTGCGGGCGTGGCAAGCCCCAGAGAAGGGAGCACTATTGAGAAGCCCCATGCGGGCGTGGCGAGCCCCAGAGAAGGGAGCACTATTGAGAAGCCTCAGTGCGGGCGTGGCGAGCCCCAGAGAAGGGAGCACTATTGAGAAGCCTCAGTGCGGGCGTGGCGAGCCCCAGAGAAGGGAGCACTATTGAGAAGCCCCAGTGTGGGCGTGGCGAGCCCCAGAGAAGGGAGCACTATTAAGAAGCCCCAGTGCAGGCGTGGCGAGCCCCAGAGAAGGGAGCACTATTGAGAAGCCCCAGTGCGGGCGTGGCGAGCCCCAGAGAAGGGAGCACTATTGAGAAGCCCCAGTGCGAGTGTGGCGAGCCCTGGAGAGGGGAGCACAACTGAGAAGCCCAAGTGTGGGCATGGTGAGCCCCAGATAGGGGGTAGCACGACTGAGAAGTCCAAGTGTGGGCACGGCGAGCCCCAGATAGGGGGGCAGCATTTTTAAGAGGCACAAGTGTGGGCATGGAGAGCCCCAGATAGGGGTCAACATTATTAGGAAGCCCAAGTTGGGCATGGTGAGCCCTAGGAGAGGGCGTGAGCATCACGGAGAAGGCCCAGAGAGAACAGGAAGGGACCAAGATAGGGATAGACTGAGTTAACATCGGCGAGGGGTGGACTGTGGTGTAGGGGAGGAAATGGAGCCGCAGACAGCACCCCCCAGTGGCGGGGCAGTATAAGGGCAGCCTCCCGCTAATTAATACTAATTAATTAATTAAGATCAAGGCATGGCAGGCAAGTAAGCAGGCGGTTGCCCCAGAGACAGGTGTGTGGGCCCCATTAAGGGCGGCCCAGAGCAGATACCTGTCACACACACACATGCCTCCTGCCTTCTCTGCCTTATTCCCAGGTATGTTGCCCCCTTGCCTGTGGCTCCTTCCCACAGCCCTGGTCCCCACAAAGCCCTTGCTGCTGTCCCAGGTGGGCAAGGAAGAACCTCGTGCAGACAGTGATGCTGGGCACATTTGGAGCCCTAGAGAATGCCAGTGCCTCAGCGCCAGCAGGCCCTGCACAGCTGCACTTCTGTGACTGCCGGGGAGAAGCCCCTTTTGCCCAGCAGAATGGAACATCCCTTGCACAGTGCCTTACCTCGTCTGTGCTTGACCCAGTGTCCCCATGGTAGCCCCAGGGCTCAGCACCTGTTGCACATGCAGCATTGCCATGGCAGCAGCAGCAGTAGTCAGTAAGTCCCTTTGATGCTGAGCACAGTGCCCAGTAACCTCTCCCCAGAGCCCCCTCCCACTGCTCACTGGGACGTGTAGTCGGCCACAGGCTGGGAGGGATGGTGGGGGGTGGGGACCAGACTACGCTCGCCAAGGTGGTCCAGTCACGTGACCATAATTCGCAGCTACAACAACCAAAAAAAGCCAATAGTTGATAATGTCATTTCTCCTTTTATTGGTGCCGATCTGATAGACAACCAGTATACTGGTGCATTCCTACTGTAGGTAGGGATCTACTCAACTCAAGGAGGCAGCAAGATGACTTCATGGGGAGATCACAGGGCTGGCTGGAAGCAGCACTTTATTTACAGGAACTTTTATATAAATAGCTACTATGCAAGGGTCTGAGGCCTAGCCTGATGTGACATAGAGTAAGTCCTCCTAGGAACACCATGTCCAGGAAGCGTGGCATTGGAGGAGACAGTCTTCCACACCAAGAAATTCCTGATGCCACATTTCCTGGACACACTGTTCTTGGGAGGGCTTAACATATGTCATACAGTCAGCCATGACTCTGGAAAAATCTTTTTCTTGCACTCCGCCTTCTGAAAACATGGTGAGTATTCTATTTTGGGGCATGTGATATGTAAGAAAATATAGTATTGCATATGGCAGGAAGAAGAAGCTACTCAGAAAAGAAGAGTGCTAACTGCATGTTAGGATTTATCTGTGAAATTGCCTTTCCTCAGCAGAAGTTCATAGATCCTGAGAGCAGCTGTGCTTTTGAAGAAAACTGATTTTGGAGAAGTGAAGTCAGTGCACAGTATACAACCATGGTACTTTGACCTGAAAGCCAAAGAAAGGGTCACATTTTACCTGCCCCTCAATTATAAAATATTGGTTTATTTGATGTTATAATTTAATAGCTATGTTAATGTTGTTCTACATTTACAAATGATAACTTTGTAAGTTTACAGCTTTTTATTTTGATGTGTGTATGGAAAATATTGAAGATCTTAATTAATAATAAAATTGAGAGAGAGAGTGGAGTTTGTAGGAGTAGAAATGGTCATCATTTTGGATGGCTGTGGAGGGGCACCCAAATCTTTCTCTTATTAGGTTATAGCAGGAGTGTCAAAAGATACAGTCTGTGAGCCAGATATGGCTCATGGAGCCCTGTCATCCAGCCCTCGGTGCTGCCTGTGGGTCTCAGATTGGACCCACGCCCTGCTTTGGGAAGGTCCTGGGCATGCTATTAGGTGCTCTTTGAGCCAGTCTTGGGTGAATGCTGCCAGCTGCGCTCTGGGCCTCTCCTGATCTGGCCTGAGGACCAGTCCAGTGCCACTCATCTAGTCCATGGGAGCTGTTGATTTTGACACTCCTGGGTTAAAGGAAGCTTAGCTATACCTTATTTTATTAATTCTCAATCAGAGTATTTCACATTTAAGTAGAAATAAACATTTGAGATTTCTTTTATTGGAATATTGCAAATGTTCCTGTCTTAGGCAAATGAAAATGAGACCAGGAGAGGTCCTTATTGACTGTTTGGATTCTATTGAAGATACCAAAGGAAACAATGGAGATAGAGGTAAATATATACCCAATTAAATGTTATCATACTTAATGTTAAGTATGATTAGTGAACAAGATTTTATCCCACTCCCATTTAAGTTGATGTCAGCACTAATACTGAAACCTGCGAACATGAATGGATCTTGATTGCATGCTTATTAGTACAGGTGAGAATCATATCATCAGAAAAGTGATTGCGTTTGAATTTCTATGATAGTTCTGTGCTTTTTGTTCAAAGAGAAGATGCAGTATCCTACAGTTATTCTGTGAACTTGTTATAGTGATTCACATCTGATGTTGTTACTGATCATAGGAAAGCAAGACATTAAAACCTGATATTGACAAGCAATTGTAGTGTGTGCAGCCCCTTACTTAAGCCATATTGTTGCCCATAGGCCAGTGAAGGCTGGGACCCCTTGTGAGTGTCATCAGTCTATGAGAAGCTGTTTCTTTCCCACCTCTGTAATTGTCCTGCAGAGTATCAAGGCTCAAAGGTTCTGTTCTCCAGCAGACAGCTCTGTTCCAGATCACTTCTATATTGGACCCATTTAAAAGTCACAGTCATGACTGCATCATATCAGTCCTTCTATGGGATATTGAGGTAGATCAGGACTGTCCAACTGGCAGGCTGTGGGTGTAGGAGCCTGTTTGGTTTGTGGCCCCCAGGCTCCAACTTGGCTGCTGCTCCCCCCTTCACTCCAACTGCTTTAGCAACAGCAGCCTCTATCCTCTTTAAGGATGAGGAGCTCCCTCCTCCTTTCCATCCCCATCCCAGGTTCCCTCCCTGTCCCTATTCCTCTGCATTCCTTCCCTGCCCCAGCATGATGCAGCCTGTGGTGCTAGGGAAGCCTATGGTGTGGAGTGCTGGTGCAGAGCAGTGGAGGAGTCCACCCAGGAAGCTGAAGTTGGGGTTGGGGCATCTGCACCCATGTGCCTGGTTCAGCGGGATTGGGGAGGTAACCACATGCCTGGTGTGACTGGGATGGGGGTGGGGGAGGTTGAGTCTGGAGCATGGCTGTGTACCTGGTACAGCAGGGTATGCTGATTGCAGCAGGGACTAGAGAGTGTCCTTATTCTTGGCACAGCAGGAAGTTCCTGGGGGGTCCATGGTTTGTGCTACTGCAGCCCACATGGCATGTGGTCCAGGCTGCTAAGAAATTTGACAGCCCTGAGGCAGATGATGAATATGAGACAATGTCAAGCTAGAGGGGATGAAGTCATGGACTCTACCTGAAAGCAGAGAGTATCTTTTTTTAACACTGGATTCTTATTTGAAATCATTGGATTTATCTTGTGAATCATATTTGCACACTTAACAGAGCTAACATTGCATGGCACTCTGTGACATCCCTGAAAAGATCTCAGGGCACACTGCAGGTTGCCATAGTACCCTGGTTGAGAATCACTGATCTAAACTATAAAAGCAAATTGTATTTTGGCATTCGTTTGTAAGGGTCTTTTTGCTTTCTTTTCCAAAAGGGGGCAGAAAGGGAGGGGGGCATTATTGTATATAAATGTTACATTTAGTAGAGCAGCTTCTAAATCTAGTATTGAATTTGAAAACACTTCTTCAGATTATGAAGAATGTATGCATTTTATTTCCAGGCAGACTTCTAGTGACAAATTTACGAATTATTTGGCATTCATTGGCTTTACCTAGAGTCAACCTCTGTAAGTATTCCCTTTAGATAAATTTTGTGTTTTGCTATGTGGTAGACACCTTAACATCAATTATAATAACAGAGATAAGAATTAACAAGTACTACTTCACCGTCTGTAATTAGCTATTGCTAACCTATGGAAAATCTATTTGTATTCACTATTGCTTTCCTTAGTATAAGAACTAACATATTAATTCCTAAATATGCTGTCAATTTTTAATGAAGACATCTTAAAAAAAGGAAATCTGAAGGTAACAGCAGACTCTCCCATTCTTCTTGTGAAGTGTGTGTGGATTTTGGAGTTTTGCCTAGAAAGAACTGTTTTGTTTTACTGTACTACACTTCGAATTACTGCTTTGAATTACTAAAAAACCTTTTTATTCCCACTTTTTCTGATTTTTTTTTTTTTCTTTTGGTCTTGTTTCACAGTTCCGTTCATCATAAATAGGTCACTTGCTATCATGAACTCTGATTCAACAAGCGAGTTATTTGAGTTTTATTTTATTAACACGAGTTGTCTGTTGTAACATATTTAAACTTAAGTACACAGCTTAAGTAGTCTGCTGAAGGAGGGCCAGTGTGCACTTCTTCAGCAAACATTTGGTTTCCTGTCATCAGTGGAGATCCTAATGCTTACAAGCTATATGTTCCCCCCACCTCCCCACCCTTACTCCTTGGAGTGGCGGGGGCAGCACAAGGGGGAACAGGGGTGGGACGCTGTGGAGGGGGGCCGAGGCCAGCGCTACTAGCCAAGCTCCCTCTCTCTCCCGCACTGCCCCCTCCTGATGCGGTGGGGGGGGGGAGAGCAGCAGGCCCAGGCTGATGCGGCAGCAGGAGGAAGGGGAGGAGCAGGCCCGAGGTGGGGAAAAGCCGGCCTGCAGCAGGGGGTGGGGAGCAGCAGACCTGGGTCAATGAGGTGGGGAGGTGAGGGATGGGAGGAGCGGGCCCGGCCCCAAAGTGGCAACAGGGAGGGTGAGGGGGCGTGCTGGGCCCACCTGGCTCAGAAACGGAGAGTGGGGAGAGTTGTCTGGCCCAGCCCAGCCTGGCCCTGAAACAGCAGTGGGGAAGGTGGGCAGGGCAGGCCCAGTGCCGGCCCCACAATGGTGGGAGGGAGGGGGCACGCCGGGCCCAACGTGGCCCCAAAGAAGAGGGTATGAGGGGGGGTGTGCCAGGCTCAGCCCAGCCCAGAAACATCAGTGTGGAGGTTGTGGGGGCCAGGCCTGGCCCCACAGCAGAGTGGGGGAAAGGGTGAGTAGGCCTGGCCCCAAAGGTGGGGGGGAGGGATGCAGGCCTCTGTCCCTGCCCACACCCCCTGCTCATCATTCTTGATGGGCAATTGGCTAGTTTGTTATAACTTTCCAGGTATAGAATCTACTTATTGGAGGTCTTGAATTTGTCCCTCTCCCATTGTTGCAGCAGGGAAAATAAATCTGCTGGGTTAATGTAGCTCCTGCAGCCCCTTCTGTCAGGCCCTGCTCTCCCTGAAGGGGCAAATTTGAAAACACTCACCTTGAAATAAACAAAAATTGCCATAATTTGCATATGGGTAAATTACTGTAGGTACCTATAGACTTAGTTCATCCAGAATTGATGCATTTTGCCTCTTTTGAAACTGCTGCAAGTTTTAGCACAGGTTCTCCATAAAAACACTTTTAAGCAGCACTTTCTTACCTACTTATATACAATACAAACCATGCATGATATTAGTCCAAAGCCAATAGGCACATGATTCATTGGGCTGGGCCCCAGCAGAGTCCACAGCATTTTAAGCCATAGTGACCCCATAGGTCAGCACTGTGTGGATGGACTCCAGATACCCCCCTCACCTAACAAAGGAACCAGATGCTAATTAGCCCCCACTCATGCTTGGAACTGGGTGTTCTTGTCATGAGTCCGGGGATCCTCCAAAAAGTTTTATGCAGAAGAGGCAGAGGACAACCTGGTCTGGCTGTACCTCATGGAGGGTGGGGTCACACTAATCATATGCACTAGCCTGAGAGAGGGGCCAACAGAGGGATTCGGGGTGAACTGTCTTGGGCCCTGTTTGGTGATGTTTGCCAGGCATTTAAGACTGGTGAAGAAACAGGAACTTTTGTAACTGGGAAAGAAAGGCACAGCTCAGCCGTGGGAGTAAAGAGGAAGATGAAATGTATTCAGTGTAGTGGCTCGCCCTGTCATATGACTAAGAGTTGGTTCTGAGGGGGACTCCACACAGTGGGCTCTATTATATCTCTTGCTCAGATGGGTTCTACTAACCTATTCTTGTTGTAGGTTACTCTCAGTATGTTTGCTTAGTATGCGCCATATGTTTTATAGTCATGTTCAGTGTTGGATAAATTTAATCAGCTTCATAGCTGGTTTTCTTTACTGAGCACCTGCTGCTTTTGGTGGCAGTTCAACAATAGACAGTGTATTTAATGAAGTTTTCCTGTATGCAAATGTAGGACAAGGAGCTTTCTTCCCCCCACCCCATGTTGATTATAGGGAAAAAAAACCTTGTCTTGTATTTGAAAAATTATAGCATCTATATAAAATGTGGTTGGTTATGGTCTTGTTTGTGGTCAGATTTGCCCTTGCTAGAAGAGTTGAGTCTATTCTATAATTTTTTAGATATTTAAAAAGTCCCTTGCCTTATCTATTATACTAGAGTAATTTGACAAAAGTTTTTAATCGGTTCCTATTTCTGTGCGAGTTAGCTAATAGCTAATTTATTTCATCCAGACTTTGTACAGGTTTTATACAGTTGCACTGAATTTGTTCTTTAGGAGTGCTATTAATATGTGCAATAATGCCAAGAAAGACTACGTCATATAAAGATCACCTGCCATTATATTACCAATTACCTGCTATCATAGCCTAACTTCTGGGAGTGCAAAATCCTTTCCCAAATATGTTTCCCACTTATTTCGGTGGGGACCAAACTATTTTGGCAGATGTACCACTCCAATCCCTTTCCCTTACCCAATCTAATGCTGTACTTTTTGATCCCCATCCTGTTTGCCACTGTGCTGTTTGTCCCCTTGCCAGTCTGCCATGTGCCCATGCCTCTTGTAGCACCCATGCTGCAGGTTGGCCACCCCTGGCTTATTTCATTTTTACAGCCCAGTATTGATATTTAAAATTGTTTCAGATAACAGGGTAAATATAATTTTTAAAGTTTTTGGTTATCAAAATAAAAATGTATAGCAATAAACCTACTTTACACAATCTTGAGTTGCATTACATATCATATACTATGGTACATCTTGTCTTTCTTGGATAGTTTAAGTCAGGGGTGTCACATATGCATCCTGCAGGCTGAATCTAGCCCAAGGAGCCACTCTCTGTAGCCTGCGGGACTACTCACGTGACTGGGGTGTTGAGTGGCCTGCTACAGAATGGCAGTCAGTGGCAATATAGCGAGTGAGGGCTGACAGCCCTGTTCTGCTGATTACCACTGTCATAGCCCTACCTCCCCAGCCACTGGTCTCCCACTGCACGCCCCCTGCTGGAGGGAGAGCTGGAGCTGTTGCTGCGGCAGAGAGCGCACATTAGCAGCAGTTCTGGCTCTGGTGCACAGCAGTGGCAACTCCACCTGTCCGGGGCACACAGGTGCTGGAGCCAGCACTGGGGGCTTTAGTCTGTAACCAAAGCTGCCACTGTCACCACAGGCTCTGCTCTGCAGCCAGAGCTGCCACCACTGTGACAGCTTCCTTGTGTCCCGGTCTGAATCAGCTGCTGCCACAGCTGCTTCTCCATGCCCTGGTCTGGATTTAGCCTTCAAGGAGGCCCAGAGCACAAGGTAACTTTGACATCCTGGGCCAGGGCACAAGATGAGTTTGACTTAATAACTTAAACCACAGATGTCATGATCTTGCTCCCTTTGAAGTTAATGGGAAATTTTTTCCTAACTTTAATGACTTTATTGAGACCCAGTATACCACAGAGCCTGATGCTGTCTTCTTCTGTTAAAATGTGATTCATTCTGAATTCCCTCAAAGTGGCATTAAAACTTTCTGGGAAAAATTGTTTTGAAAAGATAACTTATAAACCGTTTCTTTTTTTTTCCACCTTTTTTGTCTTCTCTCTTCACTCACATTCCCTGTTCCCCTACTCTGCTTTGCACCTCTGCTATCTTTCCTATCCATACAACAAAATTAATATAATGGGTGTCGAATTTTTTTTAATTTAATGGTGAGGTTCTAAGTAGAGGTGCACCGATACATCAGTTGTATATTAGATAGACATCGATAACAGGAAAATTAACATTATCAACCATTGACTTTTTTTGGCCGACAGTGTCATTGATAAATGCCACATGCATGCACGTAGCCAGGAATGCAGCCCGGCAGCTTGGAGAGCATCATCTGGCCAGTAAGTCTGTGGGGAGGAAGGGGCAGGGGGGCAAATTGAGGCCCCCCACAGTGATGGAGGGAATGGGGCTGGGGCAAGTGCTGCCCAGCCAGGGCAGTGAATGTGACCCTGGGAGCAGGATGGACCTGCGGGAGGCTTGTTCGGGGGTGCAGATCCCTGCCACTGCGCACACCCCCTGGCGAGGCATGGGGGGGCATGTGCCGGCCTCCCCCCCCCCAATTTGTGTACAGTGTGAGGGCAGACTGCCCACTGTGGCTTGGGGCCAGACTCTGCACCAGACTCTTCCCAGTGAAGGGGCTAGGCTGGGGCTGTGCTCAGAATGGGCAGCAGTGATGCTGGGAGGGAGGGAGGGCTATGGAGTGAGCTACAGCAACCCCAAAATTCCCTGTAGCCACCCCTCCCAGTGCCACCACTGCCCAGCCCCCTGCTAGGAAGAGGCTGGTGCAGCCCCTGACCGCAAGCTGCAGCAGGCAGCCTGCCCTTACTCTGCACACACATAGGGGCACATGCCCCCTATGCCTGCCCTGGGGGTGCACACAGTGGCAGAGAACTGCACCCCCTTCCCACCCACCCTGCACCCCTCAGAGAAGCCACCTGTGGGTCCGTCCCACTCCCAAGGTCACATTCACTGCCCTGGCTCGGCAGCCCTGACTGGGCAGCCCCTGCCCTAGCCCCACTCCCTCCCTCACTGTGGGGGCCTCAATTTGCAACCCCATGCTTTTTCCCTCTCCCCCACCCCTCGCCCCCCACAGACTTACCACCCGGATGCTGCTCTCCAAGCTGCCAGGCTGCATGCCTGTAAATTGGGTATCGGATCAGTATCAGCCGATATTGCTGATTAATAATCAATCATTGGCATCGGCCAAGAAAATCTTTATTGATGCACTCGTAGTTCTGAGGCCTGGTGTGACCCTCATGAAAAGTGTTCAACTAGCCCATAGGAATTTGTTTCTCTCAATCAGCATCCAGAGCTCTGTTCTAAGAAACCATATTGTTTTGTGTTACTTTTTTATCAGAAAAAAACAATGTTCAAATTGTGCTTTTTCCCTTTTAATTTTTAGCTGTTGGTTACAACTGCATAATAAATATAACTACAAGAACTGCTAACTCAGTAAGTTTCAAATATATTTTTAAAACTATTACAAGAAGCTGTAAAAATACCATATGCACTTGCTGCATTAAATTTCAAAGTTAACTTTTACTCATAGATATAGAATAGAATTGACACTTTATTTTTTAAAACTGTTACAATGTATTTCATTTTGTAAGAAGTGGTTATTTAATGTCAGAACACTGGAAAATTAAGAGTGAAATCTTGGCCAGTAGAAATCAGTGCTAAATCTCTTGTTGATTACAATGGGATCAGAATTTAACTTTAAATTATTAGATTTATAATATTTTGGTTTAAATTCCATTTTGATTATTGCTTCTATTTGGATTATTGATTCCATGTGTAGTTTATAGTCAAGATAGTGTAATGTAATGTCAAAACGTTAAATACCAAAAACTTTTTCTTGCAGAAATTACGAGGCCAGACTGAAGCTCTTTATATATTAACTAAATGTAACAATACACGATTTGAGTTCATATTCACCAATGTGGTTCCTGGGAGTCCCAGACTCTTCACTTCAGTCATTGCCGTACACAGGTAACATACTTAAATTTGTTTTTGATGATTTTAAAACTATGGTAGATTAAGTACATAAGCAGAATTTGAGATTACTATCACTGAAGCTCCCTGACCATACTCATCCACACTTAAATCGACAGAAATATTCTAAATAGGCAAAGAATCCTTGGAGAAAATGAGGAAAAATTATTTGAGCTTCATTACATGAATAAACATCATAAAATGTGTATCATTCATATATGTAATGCCTGGCCAGGGATTTCATTATCCCTTCTAATTTGTTCAGAACTTGAACCCAAATGTGAATATTGGCCGGGTAAAGAGCATAAGATATAGCCTCTCCACCCCCTTCTCCCCCCATACAAATCTAAGGAATATATGCTCTTGTAACTGAATACTATCAACTCTTAAATGCTTCTTATAATTCAACTTCTTTTTTTGATGAGTCATCAAATAATTTGCTTAATTATATGTTTGGTTTAAATAAAATTAGCTAGTTGATTTAGGTCACAGAACATTGAGATTTTGGAATTTGTTTGAATTCAAAAGCTTAATTTCTATTAAGATTTTAAGCCTTTTGAATTCCAAATATGTAACTTCTCTCGGGGTAAAATCTGATATTAAACAATACTTTTAGTTGGAATAATTTATAGTAGGAGTGAACCACCTTGTGTAAACCAGTGATGGAATCCTGGCCTTACTGACAAAGGGGCAAAATTCCATTAACATCAGGAGGGCCAGGATTTCACACCTAAACAATAAATCATCTTAATATGAACGTGTCTAACAACATTAACCTTAATCTGTATCATGTACCTATTTACAGTTGTGGAATAGTGACTTGCATATATACACCTTACACACACAGAATGTTTGTGCCTTGATCTGAGTGAAATTGAATGTTGCTCAGTGTCAGCATTGTATACTGTATTTTCTGATGCATAAGACGCATCTGTACCTAAAATCTCTGCTCCCTCAACATAAAATTATAGGAAAAGATTATTATATATTTTATTCATAGATTCTTAGATGTAGGGGATGGAAGGGACCTCACAAGATCATCAGGTCCAGCCCCCCTGCACTTGGACAGAAAAGACTGCTGGGGTCAGATGACTCCAGCAAGGTTCACGTCCAGTTGTTTTTTGATCTCCAGTGTAGGTGATTGTACTACCTCCTGGGAGGAGTCTGTTCCAGACCCTGGACACTCAAACCGTAAAGAAATTTTTCCTTATGTTCAATCTGAAGTGATCTTCTGGTAGTTTGTGTCCATTGTTCTTCGTTGTTTGTGTCCATTGTTCTTCGTCTTCCCCTGGGGTGCCTTGAACAGATGCATCAGGGCATGGGACAGCATGTCCCTTATATATTTATAGGCTGCCTCCAAGTCCTCTCTTCTCCAAGCTGAACAGCCCCAAGTCTTTCAGCCTCTCCTCATATGACCTGGTCTCTAGGCCTCTAATCATGTGTGTGACCCTCCTTTGGACTCTTTCAAGCTTCTCCACATCCTTCTTGAAGTGGGGCGCCCAGAACTGGACACAGTACTCCAGCTGTGGCCTCACCAAAGCCAAGTAGAGCGAGAGGATGACATCCTTAGTTTTGCTTCAGATGCAATGGTAGATGCATACCAGTGTCTTATTTGCTTTGCCAGCTATGGCATCGCGCTAGTAGTTCATGTTCATTCTGTGGTCTATCACCCCCAGGTCTCTTTCAGTTGTGGTGCAGGCAAGTGTAACACCTCCGAGCCTGTAAATGTGTTGTGGATTATTTCTCCCCAGATGGAGCGCTTTATATTTTTGTGTGTTAAACGTCATTTAAATTTTGATCAACTTTTATTGCAGTGATTTCACTTAATTTTCATTATGTAGCTTTGTTGTATGACAGTGGTCACCAACCATTGGATCTCGATCCACCGGTAGATCTTGGAGCCTCTTGGAGTTGATCCAAGGCTGGGGTGGGGAGGCTGAGTGCCCACATGCATGCCCCAGTCCAGCAAGTCAATCCATGGGAGGGGAGGGGGCAGGGGCTAGATCAAGGCCTCCATGGTGAAGGACAGTGCCGCAGAGGCAGGAGCAGGGGTAAGTTGAGTGGGGCCCAACCCGGGTGGGACTTACCTGCTGGGGAGGCGCATCCCAAAATTATTTTTTCTCCCTCTGCCTTGATCTACCCCCTTCCCTCCCCTCAGATTTACCTACTGGGCAGTGGTACATGGTAGATCTCAGGTTGCTTTTAAATGCCAAAGGTATTCACCTACTTAAAAAGCTTGGAGACCACTGTTGTATGAGATGCACCTTCATTTTAGGGGGAGAAAGCATCTCATAACTGAAAAATATGGTATATGTGAACATAGGTTGTACTTTTAAGCCTGAGAGGACAGAACTGTAAGGTGAAGAAAAATATAGGATGCATGGTTAAGGTGCAAAGACCAAAAACAGTCTAGCTAAAATATAATTTAAACAACTAGCTTTGTGTTTTTAAAGAAAAATGAAATACAATTATTATATTCAATGAAGTATTATGAATATTGCTCTTTTTGTATAATATGGATAAGTGACATGGTAAATGTGGACCTTTTTACTGTTTACTGCTAACGTGAACTATGACAAACATTGAAATGGTCAGCTTTATGCCCGCACGTTTCTTATTTGTAGAGCTTATGAAACTTCTAAAATGTACCGTGATCTTAAGCTAAGAAGTGCATTGATTCAAAACAAGCAGCTGAGATTATTACCTCAAGAACAAGTATATGACAAAATCAATGGAGTCTGGAATTTATCTAGTGATCAGGTATAGTTAAAACAGGAGTATATACAATTTTACTAAAATTATGGTTTGTTTTTTTATCTTTCCTAGCAACTGTACTATTATAGTTCTCTAACCTCACAGGAATTATCTTTTGGTTCAGTTCATCAAATGGTTACATGAGAAGTTGATCCTGTATCTATGCCATTCAGTACAACAGAGTACTTTTCCTAGCAACCTGTAGTGGACATGACACATGCTGGGAGATATTTTCAGCTCACGTACAAGGAATTAGATACACAGCTTGTCTTAACAAGAAGTATTTGTGTGCCCAATTCTCTATGTATCATCCTGCTTGTTTCTTTTAAAATGCAGGGCTGCCTGTTCGTACAACCTACTTATAATATTGCCTGCATGTTGTGTTTTAATTGCCAACAACTGAAAGCATTATAATGTAAGAATAGTTTTTGAAAGGTGAGAAAAGTAGTTGCAAGTGCCCTAAAGAAGAACATGTCCCCCAGGGCACTTTTTATTTGTATTTGTTTGGGCCAGTAACAAAAATGAATGAACTGTGTTCCTTCCTATTCAATTTTTAGTCCAAAATGGATGAGAGATCCATGCTGACAAGTAAAAGATTTTTTTTTTTGTTTATGTACCTTTGCCATATATCTCCACAATTGCCTAAGCTTAACTTGCATGCCATTGTACTTGTACAATTTACCAATTTGGAACTGCGCAGTGAAGAACACTTGGAATCTTCATGTACTGCCTGTAGGTTTGCTTTGCTGTAGTTTGATCTGGCTATGCTGCAGTAATAAGAACTCCCCAGGGAGCTCACCACTTAAGGATGTGTCATTTAGAATTGTTGAAGTCAGTGTTAGTATTATTGAATTAAATGGGGACTTGGATTCCATTACAATCTAAGTAGTCATGGATATGAATTGTGTTTGGTGATAGTTCCGGCTCTTCAAATGAATTTTACATATCTATTCTATTACAGGGAAATCTGGGGACATTTTTTATTACTAACGTGAGAATAGTTTGGCATGCAAATATGAATGACAGCTTTAATGTCAGTATACCATATCTGCAAATTGTAAGTATCTTCATGTCTCAATCCTGTTGAACCTTACATATTTTATATAGCCCAAATTCTAACCTTCAGTTGACACACAAGTTGCATTAATGTGAACAGGAGTTGCATTCCCTTATTTGAGGAAAGAATTCAATCTCTATTAATAGCAGCTATAGAATATATTTACCTGTCCAGATTCTTGGCAAAAACCCCAGGCTTTCTGGAGCAGGGGGCAGAGCATGGCCAGTGATCTGCATTCCTGATTTCAACAATGCTTAATGTGCTGCACTGATCTGAGACATGTATGCTGTGCGGGATGGTTATTGCCAGGCATTAAAGACAAATAAACACAATTGGTATTATTTAGAAGTATTTCTTAATTTTTTTACTTTTTCTTTTTTCATTTACAATCAGCGTTCAATAAAAATTAGAGATTCAAAGTTTGGCTTGGCACTGGTCTTGGAAAGCTCTCAGCAGGTAAGAAAATTTAACAGCATTCTTTAGCTCCTGACATTTTTATCTATGTATGTAATTGTATAATGTAGCGTGCTACTTTTTGAACTATTAAAATATCATTTTGTTTTACCTTGAATCAAGTACTCTAGTGGCTACGTAAGTTGTCAGTATCATGGTAAAGATGGAGAGAGTCCAGCAGAAGGGCAACAAAAATTATTAGGGGGCCTCGGGCACATGATTTCTGAGGAGAGGCTGAGGGAACTGGGCTTATTTAGTCTGCAGGGCTTATTTAGTCTGCAGAAGAGAAGACTGAGTGGGGACTTGATAGCAGCCTTCAGCTACCTGAAGGGTGGTTCCAAAGAGGATGGAGCTAGACTGTTCTCAGTGGTAACAGATGACAGAACAAGAAGAAATGGTCTCAAGTTGCAGCAAGGAAGGTTTAGGCTGGATATTAGGAAAAACTCTCACTAGAGTTCAATCTAGTAGTGAAGCACTGGAATGGGTTACCTATAGAGGTGATAAAGTCTTCATCCTTAGAGGTTTTTAAGGCCTGACTTAGTTTCATAGATGTTAGGGGCTGGAAGGGACCTAACAGGTCATTGGGTCTAGCCCCCCTCACTTGGGCAGGAAAGACCGCTGGGATCAGACGACCCCAGCAAGATGGGTGTCAAGACACCTCTTGAAGATCGCCAGGGTAAGTGACTGTACCACCTCTGGGGGAAGCCTGTTCCAAACCCTCAGCACTTGACTTGTAAAGAAGTTTTTCATTATGTCGAGCCTGAAGCGATCTTCAGTTAGCTTGTGTCCATTATTTCTTGTCCTTCCTCGGGGGCCTTGGTGAAATGATGCTCCCCCAAGCCCTGATGTATGCCTCTGATATACTTGTAGGCTCCCACCAAGTCCCCTCTGAGTCTTCTCTTCTCCAGGCTGAACAGCCCCAAGTCTTTCAGCCTTTTCTCATATGACCTGGTCTCTAGGCCTCTAATCATACGCATGGCCCTCCTTTGGACTTTCTCAAGTTTCTCCATATCCTTCTTGAAGAGCAGTGCCCAGAACTGGATGCAGTACTCCAGTTGCAGTGTCACCAAGTCTGAGTAGAGCGGGAAGATAACATCCTTGACAAAGCCCTGGGTGGAATGATCTAATTGGGGCTGGTCCTGCTTTGAGCAGGGGGTTGGACTAGGTGAGCTCCTGAGAACCTTTCCAACCTAATTTCCTATGATTCTAAGATACAGCTGTTACTGAGGTCTCTCTCAAAATACAAATAAGCTATCATGTTAGCATGGCCTTTTTTTTACAGTGTTTTGTTACAGAAGACCTCTAGCTTGAGTCGTAATTGATTACTGTTTCTAAAGAGCAGTTGAAACAAGACCATATTCTTAAAAAGAAAAACTTTTTTGTCTGTTTAACTACCCTCTTAAAAGATTAGTAATTTTCTGCTCTTTGCTATTTCTGCTATTTGACCATGTTCAGAAAAATACTTTTACATCTACTCTATTGATTTATTAGGGCCAAAATTATATGTAGTAATTAATGGATTTATGTAGCCATTTGAAATGATGAAATGTTCTATAAAAATCCAAATTATAAGTATTAACACAATGTTGTCTAGAGGAAAGTATTTGTGTATTGTAAATAAGTATCTTTTATATGGTAAAAAAGCAATTCATCTGAGTATTTTTCTGTTCTTCTAGAGTGGAGGTTACGTACTTGGTTTTAAAATAGACCCCGTGGAGAAACTACAGGAAGCAGTAAAAGAAATAAATACACTGCACAGAGTTTACTCAGCTAACCCTATATTTGGAGTGGATTATGAAATGGAAGAAAAGGTAGTCTGTCCATTCAGCTTAAGAGGCTACATGCAGCATTATACTAACTGTACAAAAATTCATTAAACACATAATATTTAAAAACATTTACTTCACAGCCCCAGCCTCTTGAAGACCTGACAGTGGAACAGGTTCAGGATGATGTGGAAATAGAATCTGATGAACAGACAGATGCTTTTGTGGTAAGCTTCTCCAGAAAAAAAATGTTGTTTGATTCTTTAAATATAAATTTCTTACAGAATTTGTTTTCCTATTAAAGGTAATAGCACACATAGAAGGACAGAGTCTAAGATTATGTTGCATTCTTTCCTAGGCACACTACAACTTTCTTTAGGAAGAGCTATCTTGAAGGAAGTAGTTAAAGTAGCAGTCACATGAAAGTTGCAGTACCACTTAAGGTCTACCAGGGTCTGAATGTTTGTAGTACAATCAAATTATACAGTATATTAAAATATTTCTTCTTTGGGGCAGTCTAATATGACAGTAGAATGTTTAGAAAGCATTTGCCCCAGTAAGATTTTAGAAAAAGGTGGTAAATGCTGTGCATGAGTTTCAATTCAAATAAATGAATAGCATCAACTTTTTTTCATATTTATAAGAACTGTGTGAACTCAAGATCAGTGTCTATACACCAAAAATATGAGAAAATATTCCAGAGGACATATGGGTGGCCTGGAGACCCCTGCAAAATGTATGGGTTAATTATAAATATAACTCATAGGGACTGTTCACTATCATGAGTGACAGGTGCTGGTCAACAAACCTGTCTCCCTTTGGGAAGCCCCAATGACTTTGGGTAGAGGAGTGCCTAAGGGTGGGGTAGTGGAACCCCCTGGGTGAAGGAAATGTCCCCAGAAAATTGGATGAGCCAGAATCCTTTTGGTCAGTGGCACCCACACTACTAGGACTCCTCCCATCCAGAAAAGGCACAGTCCTGGACACAAGCCAGGTGCTTCCTTCAACTTGGAGTAGTGTTCCAGCTAGACACTGCAGCAGGCATGTACCAATCATCTTGACTTTCGTCTTGCCATTGGAGTCCTATGGCCCCTGCTGAGAGAGAAGGTGGAGGGCCAATGGCTACTCCTTCCTTCTTTGTTCTGCCTAGGTGTAAGCATCGAAGGTCTGTGCTCACCAGTCACTTGTCCTGGTGGGCAAGGACTGAGGCATTTGATAGCTCAGATGTCCAAGTAGCCCTATTTAGGGGTGGCCTATTTGCCCCAATCTGGGGAAGGCCCTAGAAAAGATGGGCTAAAAAAAGTTTCCTTCCAACTTCTTTTTCCCTGGCTCTAAACTAATTATTGTTTGTTGGAATGTTCACGCTATGATAACCGGACTTGAACAGAAAGACCACAAACTTCGGAAAACAGCCATAATTGATAGAGAACTACATCAATTGGGTGTCAACATTGCAGCCCTCATTGGGACAAGAAACTGGATCATTAGATGAAGTAAACTACCACTTTTCCTGGTCTGGGAAACCTGACAATGAGCCAAGGCAAACTTAACTCATGTCTGGAACAACAAGCTGATAGATGGACACATTTGTGTTTAGGGTTATTAGCTTGTGTCCTCAGTTACCCTCCTTTATGACTGTGAAAGCTGGGTCACATACTCCAAGCAGGAGCAGAGATTGAACAGCTTCCACCTTTGCTGTCTCGGAATAATCCTTAGAGTCACTTGGGATCAACGGATCACCAACAACAAGATCTTTGAGAGGACTGGTCCAATCTATGCAAACTACGCCGAACCCTCACAGGCTTTGCTAGCTGGGACACATGGAGCTCATGCCTCAAGATCATCTGCCAAAGACTGTTCTCTACGGCCAATTCGAGAACCACCTGCAACGCAGAGGAAGGCCCAAACTCCAGTACAATTACAAGGTAAAGCAAGGTCTCAAGAAATTCAGCATTCCCACTGACAACTGGGAGAACCCTGCCCACAGCCCACTCGGTCTGGAGAAATCAGGTCAAAGCTGGCACAGTCACCGTGGAGAGCCATCAGAGAGCCCAGACTGAGGCCCATAGGCGAGCCAGGAAATAGAATGTGCTTTAACCTCCAGCTGAGAAGTGGACCTGTAGCCACTGTAGGAAGGCTTGCTGCTCACGCATTGGGCTGTTCTCCCACACCACTGCCAAACACCACTGACTGACTGACTGACTTTGTCTCATCTCCTTTCATCTGTCAAGGTGTTGGATAGCCACAGGGACTGCTTACAGGCATGAAAAAAAACCTCAGCATTTTATTTTCAGCTCAGCATGTCCCCACACTGAGCGTAGCACATGCCCAGAGGAGACATCGTGTTAGCTTAACCCAGCCTGCCCAACGTCTGTATAGATCAGGTGCTTCAGCAGGTCTTTTTGGCACTTTTATCTAATAGCTGATTGAATCAGTTTTAAGTAAAAACAATAAAAAGCCCCATTGAAGCTCCCAAACAGATGCTGGGGAGCCAGGTCAAACTAACACACTTCCTCTTCTGGTAAAACACTGTTTGTTTGTTTGTTTGTTTGTTTGTTTGTTTGTTTGTTTGTTTGTTTTTCACATCTGTCAATACCCTCAAACAAACTTTTTAAAAATAGTAAAATGGAAATGTAGTGGGAAAAGTGTGGGGCGGGGGTTGGAGAGGTTTGGGGTTTGTTTGTTTTTGTGGGGGGGGGGGGGGTTCAGGATGGGGGCTTGCTAAATGTTTCTTACAAAAGCTGCCAAAATATAAATCATCACAATTGACCTTTGGTGAAACTGCAGTGTTGCCAATAAAGCTATTATCTTTTACCCTTTTTCATATGTAACTACCCTGCACATATAGTAGGAAGGAACTGTATGTTATCAGCACTGTCTCCACTTTAACATTGTCTATTCATAAAATAATATTTCTTTCAAATTTTGTGACAAACTTCATTAGGACATATAAATAAAAAGAAAGTTTTGTTACAAATAATATAGTGGAAAAATTATGGATATAGATTATTTCCTGTTAATATTAGTCAACTATTCCCTGGTTCAAGCTTTGCATCATTGATTTCAATAGAGAGTGAATATCTGGTCACATTAATAAAATGAAACTAAAAGATTTTTCTAAATGCACTGGTATATCCAAAAGAAATACTGTTTTCTACAGAAGGTATTTTGTTTAAAATAAAGTGTGTTTTAAATTGGAGGGTTTTTAATAGAACTGAGAAACCTGCATTTTCTGATTATAGCTAAATGGCTAAGGTGTTGTTTAAAAGCAATTATAAATCCTTTTTGGAGTTTTGTTACACTCTTCCTCTCTTTCTATAGGCTTACTTTGCTGATGGTAACAAGGTAAGAACAGTTTCCTAGTACTATAAATTGAACATTGTTTCAGTATTGTTGTATTTCAGTATTATATGTATTTTTAGACATTAAATGTACTTAACTTTTTTGTTGGTCTTCCTCTTGCTCTTTTCTGTCTGTCTCACTTCAAAAAAAACCCAGCAACAAGATCGGGAACCTGTATTTTCAGAAGAATTGGGACTTGCAATAGAAAAATTGAAGGATGGTTTCACTCTGCAAGGACTCTGGGAAGTAATGGGTTGATTTCAATAAAGCATTGAAAACATGTATTAGTCATTATGTTCCCAGCAGATGTTTATCTTATCATATTGAAACTATTTTAGTAACATCAAATGTATCAAAGAGAGGGAACAGTAAATATACTATGTAGTCAGGTTTGTTTTTTTAAAGGAATAGTAGAAACAGATTATATGTTTGTAATATAATTTTATTTATTGTTTTGTTTTCATTTGTGCAGTTTTTGTTTCATTTAAATTATTCACTTGTTTATACAAAATAAATGTACTCATCCATAATATGTGCATCCAAATAATATTTCCGTAGGCTCTTTCATCATACGTTCTTAATGTTAGTTAAGAGAATAACAAGTGAGAGGTTTTATTACTGAGTGTAAAATACTGTATTGAGATGGAATAGTTGCATCATTTTCATAGTATACTGATAACATTTTGACAAAATACTAATATTATTGCACGTATCTGTTAGCTTTCATATCATAGAACTTAATAGAGTATGTACCAGACATCATGCCTGGTACATGTTCTTATCTAAATATTCCAAGACAGGGTTTGTTCGTTCGTTTTTTGTCAAAATACTGATATGTTTATTGGCTTTTGTTTTTAAGCAGGATAATCTGGAAAGAATCATGTACTACATTGCTTTTGCATCTGACACATCAGACATTTAAACTGTTATGTATTCCATGCAGAGAAATGAGTCATTTATTGTTTAAAAGGGAGATGCAGCTGTTATGTTTTCTAGTGAGATAAGACCTTATGTACTATTTTCTAAAAATGGAAAAAGTCAAATGAGCTATCCTTTCAGCTGTTGTTTTAGCAGCTGACTGCACCAGTGACTTAACTGTGGTACGGAAAGGAAGAAAAGCCTGTTAAATATTGTAAAAATGTTCCTAAGTAATATTGAATTCATTTATTTTTAAAGATTTTAATAAGCTTTAAAAACATTCTGTCAAGCAGCAAACACTGAATTGTAAAGTAGTATGCAAACTTGTACTATACCATTGGTGTTAATTAGTGTTTTGCCATTGATTTCTATGACAAGGTCACAATCCCTTTGACATATAAATTGTTCAACTTCTATGTAACTAGGTTTAATAAAGACCTAAGCAGTCCTTGTTTTAATTTTGAATTTGTTTTACTTAGGTGTATAATCATGATGCGATTACTCATTTGTGTGCAATTTCATTTGGTTAATACGGACAAATACCTCTTTCTCAATTTTTAGTTTGGTAATAATTGTTATTTATTAGGGAACTTCTGTGTAGTGGAAATTTCTTTAATTTTTTTTTGTACCTACTATGTTCATTTTAGTTTAACAATATATATACCTTTACTAATACCAATTTCCAAATTTTCCTAAAATGAAACTTAAATAATATGGGGGAGAGTTTAGTGTATTCATTATTATTTATGCAATTTAACTTGGTGAGTTTGCATTTAATATAATAACAGTGAATTTTTAGTTTGCAAACAAATGACATACAATTAAAATCCAGTGTGAAACTAGAATATTTTATTACAGATCTAGAGATTTTTTTCCCTCTGATGCTGGGGCATATTAAACCTAACAAAAAGGTAACTGATACAAAGTTTGTATTTATTTATTTATTTTTGGGTCGGGGGTCAGGGTCATGTCTCTGATTCATGCTTCAGTAAAATTCAGTTTTATGAGCAATGTGTCCAATGAGCAATGTGTCCTGACTGTTTCTGGAAGTCTCTCTAAAATGTCTTGCTATGAATCCACTATGAATAGTTATCCAGCTGCCAACTTTAGCTGTTGCTCATAATACTTCTATTTCAAAGGATATATTTGACTCCTGGTTCATATCTGTTTCATTAAGGGCTGGATTCTGCCACCCTTATTCATGTTGAGTAATCCCTTACTTTGCAGGTAGTCTGAATGAGTCTATGTAATGATGGCAAAATGAAGCCCCGGTGACTAAAAGCAACAGTTGTTTCTTTCAGTCTGACAGCTGCAAGCACAACTTCTCTCTTCACACCGACCATTCTAAATTCCATCTTGTAAGTGTATGTACCTATATTTAACTGGCAGGATTAAATTGCAGAGGCTTCAGGCTGGGGAAAGCACATTGATCTGCCTTTTTTACAGACAGACCTTGGTGCCGACAACAGCTAACATTTTCAGTGCCTCCCCCCAACCCAAGTTACTCACAAAATGGATTCCCAAAGGGAACTCACTGAAGAACTTAGACTTTATCAATCCACCCTTCTTCAGGATGGCCTCAAGGAACTCTTTGAAGAGAAAAAGTTTGTAGATTGCTCCCTAAAAGCTGGTAACAAAAGTCTACCTTGCCACAGATTGATTCTATCAGCTTGTAGTCCTTATTTCCGTGAGTATTTCTTATCTGAGCAAAGTGAAGATAAGAAGAAGGAGGTCGTTCTAGATGATGTTGATCCCAACATCTTGGACATGATCATCAAGTATCTTTATTCTGCAAGTATTGACCTCAATGATTCTAATGTGCAAGATATTTTTGCTTTGGCCAGCCGTTTTCAAATCCCTTCTGTATTCACTGTGTGTGTCTCTTATCTTCAGAAGAGACTAGCTGTTGGTAACTGTCTTGCCATCCTTCGATTAGGTCTCCTCCTTGACTGCCCAAGACTTGCTTTCTCTGCTCGTGATTATGTCTCAGACCACTTTGTGCAGATTTGCAAAGAAGAAGACTTCATGCAGCTTGCCCCCCATGAACTTATATCAGTTATTTCACCTGACAGCTTAAATGTTGAAAAAGAGGAAGTAGTGTTTGAAGCAGTAATGGAGTGGGTCCGAACAGACAAGGAGAACAGAGTAAAGAACCTGGGAGAAGTTTTTGACTGCATTCGTTTTCGTCTTATGTCAGAAAAATACTTTAAAGAGCATGTTGAGAAGGATGATATTATCAAAAGCAACTCAGATCTTCACAAAAAACTCAAGGTTATTAAGGATGCCTTTGCTGGAAAATTGCCTGAACCTGCCAAAAGCTCAGAAAAATCGGGGAAAGGGGAAGTAAATGGTGATGTAGGGGATGAAGACTTACTCCCTGGATACCTAAATGACATTCCTAGGCATGGCATGTTTGTGAAAGACCTAATTCTTCTAGTCAATGATACAGCTGCGGTGGCTTATGATCCCCTGGAGAATGAGTGTTACCTGGCAGCCCTGGCAGAACAGATTCCCAGAAATCATTCCAGCATAGTCACCAAACAGAATCAGGTCTGTGTTGTTGGAGGCCTTTATGTGGATGACGAGAACAAGGATCAGCCTTTCCAGTCATACTTCTTCCAGGTATGAATCTCATCATTGGGCTGAGGGCACTACATAGAAATTACTGAAGGATATTTTGATATAGGATAGTTGGGCTTTTTTTTTAATCTGGTCTCATGATTTTTCTTATAAAAGTTTTTATGAGCCATTTTAAGTATTGTCTGTCAGACTTGTTCACGATAGCATTGTCTGCTGATGACGAAATTACAACCTTACTTTCAACTGGTTTGGCTGCTAATATCAGCCTTAATCGCCTGGTTTTTGTCTGTTGAAACCAGAGCTTTTGTGAAAACGTAAAAATGGCTATGTAGGGTATACTCCTAAAAGATACTACTGACTGCCAGCTATTCCTACAGAAGCTTGCGGGAATTGCATGTTCTTTGTACCTTTCAGTATCCTTTGATGAGAACTCAGAAAAAATAGTTAATGTGTTTTTATCTACTAAATATTTGGTTGTTCAGGGCCAGGTGTTTAGTGTCATTTGGGTGGCTAAAAATACAGATAGGCACCTAGTAGAATGTCCAAAGGTGCCTGTGCACCCAGCTACCATAGATGTCAACCACAGTTGGGCATATAAGGGCTTTTGCAAATGCCTGTATGTGCCCATGTGCACCCAGGCACCTAAATAGGTTTAAAAATCTGCCTCTTAGTGGCCTAACAAATTAAATGTTTTCTTTTGTTTAAGATTCATACCATATATTAGGGTAGCTGATTTGTAAAGTTTTAAAATTTGAAGTAGTTTTGATATCTGCCATGTTATACCAAATACTGTTGTTTGTGTATGGTGAATGCCTATGTACTTAAATCCATATACATATAGTTAACACTGGCTTACTCTAAACTGCAGTGATACCACTATGATCAGATTAGCAAAAACAATCCTTCTTTAGGAATACTTACCTTCTGCCATGGTGTTTTTGGATGTGTAATTTCACATTTTTTCTGTTGGCATTACAACTATTTCATGATAGGTATAATATGCTATGGGGTAAATCCTAAGAAATACAAGACTAGATTTCTTTTCTGTACTCCACACAGACAGGTAATAATCAATGATAGAATTTTAATGTTCTTGGCAGGTTTTTAAAATAGTGACTTATTGTAGATATTTCATAAATGGATAAACTATAAATTGGCCTGGTATTTAGATATATTTAGTAAAATAAACATGGTATAAATATGGAAGACTGCTATCAGTTTGCTAGAGAGTGATTATATTAGCACGGTTTTAATTTTCTTATGTAGTTATAAAGTAATAATAAATAAAGTTCAAAACTTGCTACAAAAATCTAGTTGTGATTTGGTTCCAGGAATTAATTTCTTATAGAATTAAGTAACTACATTATCAGGCTAGAATTCCATTGGGGTAGTCTTTTGATGTACTTAGACTGAGATTGATCAATGTAATACATCTCTCCCTGATCCATGCCCTAAATCATTTCCTGCTCCCCACTAACCTATCAGCTGCTAAAACATTTCTCCTTTTCTACCCTACCAGCTAGATAGCTGTTTCTTTCTTACTGTTAATGGGGTAGCTGCACTCCCACTCTCTTCCTAAGTTCTTTTTCACACTTCCATCTGACTGTCCTTAACACTTCATTTAGTGCTTGACAACTTGGGACAAATTGACTATCTATCAAAAAAAATGTGCTTACTCATGTATTGCTCCAGAAAAGTGAGAGAGTAGATATTCCCCACATCTGCCTCAGAGCTGATTCCCTGAGTATGCTCTAATCTATGATATGTAGGATCCAAGGACATTTCTGTCTTCAATTCAAGATCACCCTGGGCTGGCCATAGCTATGGTGGTAGTCTGTGTCCATGAACTCACAAGTCCTACTGCAGCAGTAACATTTTTTGACCAGCAAGGGTGAATTAGTAAATTCTAGAGACGAAGTTTTATGTGAGCTGAAACTGGATGTGGATTATAGAACTCCCTAGAGATGACAGTGCATTAGTCAGATCTAAATGCATAACTTTCTCTAGTTCTATTTTGATGCTTCTCAAGAGTCTTCACACAAAGACAGTACATGTGTCCATACAAACAACCTATAAACTAGTCGAGCAATCCCTGTATTGATTAAAAGAGGAGGGATTTGGGTCCAGGAAAAGGTCTCTAATCTCAGGTCCATCCTGTGTCTAGTGGAAATGTACTCGTGGAGCTTTATTAAATCTTGAAAGCTGCACACCTTCCTCCTTTTATTTGTATTACTCCTAATGCAGCCAAGCTGTGCAAGTGGGTCATATGCATAAATCCATATGTCTTAGACAGTAGCCAATCTCTTTCCTTTGTCCTACATATTTCAGTTCAGCTGAGGAAAAATATCATTTAGCCCCTCAAAGCTACCAGTTGTTCATCCATCCAAAAATTGTCTTCTGGTGCATGGTGGGATTCACCAATAGAGGGGGAACTTTAAAGAAAACAAAATGAAGATTAAGGGCTGAAAACCAAGCACAAAAAAGCAATAAAGGAAAAAAAGATGAGGGAATGAAGGGAGGGGACAAGATGGTGGCAATTGTATAGAGTCCTTAGTTCTTGAAGGATTCAAAGGAGATGTAGCCACACATCAGATGAACTAATGGGAAGACATTTATAACAAATATGTTGGGGAGGTTGATAAATCTGAAGCATCTAAATTTGAGGTTTTAAAGCTGCTTTTAGTGCGTGGGTTCTTGCTCATCTTTCCTAACACTTCCTACTCTGTCTGATCTTGCAGCTGGATAGCGTTGCTGGTGAATGGGTCGGACTTCCTCCACTGCCTTCAGCCAGGTGTCTCTTTGGACTGGGAGAGGCAGATGGCAAAATCTATGTAATTGCAGGCAAGGACCTTCAAACAGAGGAATCTCTAGATTCAGTATTGTGCTATGACCCTGTGTATGTTGACATTTGTTCACTAAGGAAGTCTAAATGCTTTTGTTAATTGGAATTGTCTTAATGCTATGATCTTCTAAATCCAGGGCAATAAAATGGAATGAAGTCAAAAAACTTCCAATCAAAGTATATGGCCATGCTACAGTCTCAAACCATGGGATGATATATTGTCTTGGAGGAAAGACTGAGGACAAGTGAGTTTCAAATGTTAATTTGTAGTATTAATTGGTTGGTTTTTTCATAGACTTCATGTTTTCATACTCGGAAAACAGAACATTATTTGTATCTTTGTAGATTAAGGTTACAAAGATCTGGTGTGTAGAGTCACATAATTGTATAAAACAAAAACCCCATGATTTTAAGCCTCTTTTTAAACTGTTATTCCAGCCAATTGGGTTAATCAGCTGGCTTTCATGTTTCTATGTCAGACTCTTACTTGGGTCATACACACACCTCAATGTTTGTCATTGGGTTCCTCATAAAATACTTTAGTCTTAGATTCTTGGTCATGCTTCAGAGACTATATGTTTATAGCAGGGGTAGACAACGTTTTTTGGCCGGAGTGCTGAAAAAACCCACAGTGCCTACCTTGGAAGGTGCTCGAGTGCTGGCCTGCCAGAAAAACAAAACAAGGGCATGGGTTACATGGCAGGATGCCCTGTTTGTGCCCCTTGCCCCCCAGCCCAGGCTCCATGGCTATCAGCAGCTACCCAGAACCTGGACCAGCTGCAGCCAGAAGACTGCAAACAGCTGCTGCCTCCCTGCCCTGGCCCCAGCTGTCTCCTGGCCCTGGGCTCTAGGGAGACAGGAGGTGCCGGCACTGTGCCTGTTGGGGCCGAGGCTGTGGGCAGCATGGGGCTGAGGCCATGGGCAGAGTGGGGCTGGGGCCAGGGCCCACAGGCAAAAGGGGGCTGGGGCTGGAGCCTAGCTGTGGGCAGCGCAGGGCTGGGGCTGGGGCTGGGGCCAGGGCCCACCGGCAGCATGGGGCTGGGCCCCACTGCAGCCGGGCTGTTACCAGCGCCGGGATGAGGCCAGTGGCAGCACTAGGCTGAGGCCA
This sequence comes from Alligator mississippiensis, assembly GCF_030867095.1. NCBI lineage: Eukaryota > Metazoa > Chordata > Crocodylia > Alligatoridae > Alligator > Alligator mississippiensis. The sequence goes on along the minus strand of NC_081827.1, from coordinate 214,000,514 downwards.
GGGCCACGCAGGGCTGGGGCGGGCACCAGCGGCGGTGGTGCCAGCTGGGGCTGGGCCTGCACAGGGCTGGGGCCTGCCGGCAGCACGTGGCTAGAGCCATTGGCAGTGCTGAGAAGGGGCGAGGGCCCATATGGGCCCTGGCCCCATCCCCACACTGCCGACGGCCCCGGCCCAGCAGCAGCACTGTGCTGGGGCTGGCAGCGGCAGTGGTGAGGACTGGGGCCAGGCCCGCTGGCAGCTGATACCATGGCTGGGGCCTGGGCCCGGCCTGGCGCAGTCCTAGTTGGTCTGAGCCTGCTCAGGCCCTGGTCCCATCCCGGCGCTGCCAACCACCCCAGCAGCCAGCTGGGGCCACACTGGGCCAGGCCCCAGCCGTGGCTGTGGTACCAGCTGCTGGCAGGCCCAGCCCTCACCACTGCCGCCAGCCCCAGCACAGTGCTGCTGCCGGGCCAGGGCAGTAGGCAGCGCTGTGATGGGGCCGGGGCCTGCGCAGGCCCCAGCCCAGCCTGGCAGTGTCACTGGGCTGGGGCTGGCGGCTGCGGTGGTACCAGCTGGGGCCAGGCTCAGGCAGGGCTGGGGCCTGCCGGCAGTGGTGGGGGTTAGGGCTGGGGCCGGGGCCATCAGGGTGCTGATAGCTCCCGGCCTGGGGGCAGCACTGGGCCAGAGCTGGGGCCAGTGGTGGTGCCAGGCTGGGTCTGGGGCCCAAGGGGCTCTTGCCTGGCTGGGATCCTGGGCAGCCGCATGCTGCTCCATCTGGGCACGGCTCTTCCTGCCCCATGGGAAGCAGTCTGCGTGTCAAGCAAAAGCATTGCAGCATGCCACAGGTTGCTAACCCCTGCCTTAGATCAACATGGCTACACCCAAAAACCCAGCAACACTGAAAGTCAAACACCTACTATAGGTGGGGGTGGCACTGGCCACACATGGAGCAGCAGCAGTACAGGGTGGTGAGTGGTGGCGCATGTGAGCTTTCCCCCTACTTGTGCCCATCCAGCCGGCCTGAGATTCCAGTTAATAGAAAAGCCATTTAGTAAAATGCTGGATAAACAGGGCTTTTTCTTTACCTTGCTCCTGTCCCAAGTCTAACAGGTTAAAAATGAGACAGTGTCGAGTGAGGGATAATAATTAGCATTATTCAGAACAAGGCAGACACTCATCAAGCCATGTGCATAGTTTAATGAATTTTTGTTGTAGATATTGAAAGAAATAGACAGAAGTCCTTAAACTGCCCTATATAACACACACACAAACACACAGCAGGAAAATTCAATCAGGAATATCTAGTTAATATTATCCATATTAGGAAAAAAATCTGAGACCATCTTTCTTTCTCTTGGTGCATGCCCATTTGCCAGTACTGCAAAGAAACTGCAGTGAACCACACTGTTATTGAGTACACATTACACACAAAATCCACTTAAACAAGGTACCACTTTAAGAAGATTATGCAGAGTGTTTGCCAGAAATGCTCACCCTTTTTTCTTTCTCCCCACAGAAAGTGTACTAACAGAACATTTATATACAACTCCAAGAAGGGAGATTGGAGAGATCTGGCCCCCATGAAAATGGCTCGCTCAATGTTTGGTGTGGCTATCCATAAAGGGAAAATTGTGATTGCAGGAGGTGTTACTGAAGAAGGCCTTACAGCCTCTGTTGAAGCTTTTGACCTTGCCACTAATAAGTGAGTATATCATCAAAGACACTAAAAAGCAAATTATTTTTTTTTTAATTATGATTTGGTACTGGAGAAAGCAGTGTAGCAGCCAACAGGTCAAAATGCAGATGAGTTACACTTCTCTCTTACCTTATTCATTTAATGTTGCTTCAACAGAATGTGGATGAAAAATGCACTCTCATTTTCGGAGCCTATTAGAAAAACGTAATGAGAAAAGATGAGGCACAACTACATTTAAATTGCATGACACAGGGGATCTTTGGGATGGAGTGTGTAGCCTGGTCTTAATAGACAGGCATTTTGTGCATGTACACTAGTCATAGTGGGCACTTGTACACGTGATGGGTTTCGTTTTCATGGTATTATTCTGTGCCCCCTAAATTGAAATAGTGTATTTTTAATTGAAACCCACCATTTCAATTTAGGGGCTTCTGTCACTGTTACGGCAAGACAACCAGAGGGCAAGCTGCTGGCGGGCCAAGCAGCTGTAAAGCTGCAGGGGCACCCGGTCCTTCCCTCCATTGTGGTGGTACCTGGGCAGGCTGCTAGCAGGCCAGGTGCTGTCCCAGTTTGGAGGCAGCACCCGGCCAGATCCAACTCTTCCCTGAGCCCACCGAGGCTTCCAGCACCCCATGCACTGTCCCTGCTGCCTTTCTGCTACCTGGGAACATCCAGAAATGGTTTGGCTTGCCTCTGGGGCAGCATGGAGAAGCAGCAGGAGGGTGGCAGGGTGTGCTGGCAGCCTGAGAAGATGACGAGAATTGTGTACAGGGTGATGAAAGCCCCGGTGGGCACGGAGAAGAGTTGGATCCTGCTGGGTGCTGCCTCTGAGCTGAGACAGCACCAGCCCACTAGCAGCCCACCGGGCAGCCCTGGGAGACACTGCTGCAGTAGAGAGAGGGACCAGGGCAGCCCCCCACAGGAGTGGTGGGCAGGCTCTGCAAAAAAAAAAAAAAAAAAAAAAAGAGGATCGGGTCTGTTACCGCTTGTGCCTTCAGTAGGTGCCCACAGCTGCCAGGCACCTGCTGAAGGGAGAAACAGCAACAGGCCTGATCCTTTTTTTGGCGGAGCCTACCTGTCTCTCCTGTGGCCAGGGGGCCAGCTGTCAGATTAAATGCTGCAACATTACAAATAACAATTTTGCAGACTAAATTACATGGGAATGTGGTTTAGTTTGTAATGTTGCAAACTCATTTGAAACCCCCAAATCTCACACACATGCAGTGTGTGGTGCTATTAAGCCACACAACGGAAATTTTTATCATGTGTACATGGTAATGATCGTCATATGTACAAGCATCCCCTGACATTAGTTTTGATAGATGGAGAAGCAAAATGTTAGTGCCTTGGACTTTGAATTATTTTTCTCCTTCTTTCTAATCAGGAGTACTGTTCCTTTGTCCTGGGGGTGAAAACTTTGAACAGCCTCAGTGCCCATTTGTTTACTGTAGCTGTCAGCTTCTATAGCTCATCTTCTATAATAATTTAATTCAGAATATCCCCTACCTGTTGTCTGACTGGTTATGTTTCTACTACTGTTTAGGTGGGAACTTATGCCTGAGTTTCCCCAGGAGAGAAGCTCTATCAGTTTAGTCACCTTGAGTGGATCCCTTTATGCTATTGGTGGTTTTGCTATGGTTCAACTTGAATCTAATGAATTTGCACCCAGTGAAGTCACTGACATATGGAAGTAAGTTCTGTTTTGATCTCACTTTCTATTTGGAAAGCACTACCTTGCCTTGCACTAGAAAGTAAATCACATTGATATTACCATTACTTTCAGAAATTAATTATTGTACAGGTTTTATTCTTTGTTTTTATATTGAGTTTGCATAGAATCTGGTGAACAACATCAATCATTTACTTCATTACATCACAGATAAATGTGAGACTTAGCTCAGGTGAATACTTCTACCTACTAATGAATAAGTCTCAGGAATCAGTAAGGGTACATAGAGAAGTAGGATATAATATTTCTTGGCAGATTCAGCCTGATTTAAAGTTAAATACAAACTAACAATTTCCATTGCATCATGTTCTCATGCAGGATGCTCTGAAAGAGTCAGATAAATTAATGTTATCCCTATTATTGCTTTCATCCACGTTAATAGGCAGATGAATAGCAATCCAGGATGTTGGTTGTGTCCACACTTTAAGAGAGTGTCACAGCCCCTTTAAGAGAGTGTCAGGTATATACTTATATCTACACTGAAAGAGTCCACTTTATCTGTGACTCCCCTCATGTTAAAGTAAATTTAGGTGTTGGAATTAGTCAGTGGGAAAGCCAAAAAGATTCCTGAAAGCATGTGTAAAGAAGGATTTGAAAAAAAGGGAGTGGGAAAGAGAGGATGAGGAGCAAGGTGATGTTCTGATATTCTGTTCTGGAGGACAGCAGTCTCCTTATGTGGCACAGTTTAGCATAAAAGCTACACAAGAGCCTTTTGAAACTGGTGGGTTATAGGTGTGCACAAATAAGGATTTTTTGAGCCAATACTGATTTATTAACGAGCCGTATCAGTCTGTACCAATCCAATTGCTGATATACAGTCCAGCAGCTTGGAGAGCAGCATCCAGCTAGTAGGTCTGCTGGGGGGGGGGGAAGGAGCAGGGGGAGGGAAGGAAAGGGGCATGGGGGGGCAGATCAAGGCCCCCATAGTGAGGGAGGCAGTGGGGAAGGAGCACGGGTATGCAGGGCAGGCTGCAGGATGCCTGGGAAGTGTGGGTGGGGACTGGCTTCCACTGCTGTGCACAACCCCAGGGGAGCCATGGGGGGCGTGTGCCCCCTAGATCTGTGTGTGGGGTAAGGTTGGGCTGCTGCTGCGGGCCGGGGCCAGGAGTGGTACCAGGCTCTTCCCAGCGCAGGGGTTGAGCCGGGGCTGTGCTCAGGGTGGGCAATGGCGGCGCTAGGAGGGGGTGCTATGGGAGGGCTACGGCAAGTTCTGGGGTGGTTGCGGCCCCCCCCCCCCTCCCCCCCGTAGCTCCTTCTCTCAGCACCACCACCATCCACCCTGAGCGCAGCCCTGGCCCAACTCCCCCACTGGGAAGAGCCCAGTGCCACACCCAGCCCTCAGCAGCAGCCTGCCCTCACCCTGCACACAGATCCAGAAAGGCACATGCTCCTCATGCTTCCTCTAGGGGATGCAGTGATGGGAGCTGCTCCCCCCACACCACCCAGACGAACCACTCTTGGCTCCGTCCCGCCCCCCACCCCGGCTGGGCAGTGTTTACCTCTGCCCCAGCCCCACTCCCTCCCTCACTGCAGGGGCCTCAGTCCGCCCCCATCGTGCCCCTTCCCTCCACTCATTCCCTTCCCCTCAACTGAATTACCAGCTGGATGCTGCTCTCCAAGCTGCCAGGTTGGCCGTGTGCATGCTGTGACCATGTTCATGCATGCAGCATTTAGCTGCAACATTATCAGCCATGTCAGCCAAAAAAGAGCCAATTGCCAGTAATGTCAATTTTCCTTTTATCAGCACCGATACACTGTGGACTTATCAGTGCACCTCTAGTGGGTTATATTCCTTTCCTTGTGGGTACTGGAGGAGAAGCTCAAGTCCAGAAATCTGAAGTTAAAAACATACATGTGTGTATTGACTGCGTTTTATTAACTGCAGATATGATGATGAGAAGAAAGAATGGAGCGGCATATTGAAAGAGATTCGTTATGCCTCTGGAGCCTCCTGTCTTTCAACACGGTTAAATCTATTCAAGCTATCAAAGCTATAAACAAAAAGGCTGAAAAACTAACTGTGGTGAGAAAAAGTCTCTTTTCCCTATTTATTATTTTTGTAAAAACCCAAATTGTACAGGAATTCGTAGCTAAGTCATTATAAATTAAAACGTTACCTTAAAGATTCTACAAGCTTTGTTGGTTAATAACCAAAGCTAAAATATCATTACATTTTTAAATCCAGTTTCTGAGCAACATGGAATGGAATCTTTTGAATAACTGAGCTACTGAAGGAAAGTTCATTCCTTCAACATGTGGAATTCCTGTTGAAGTTAAACAGCGTCTTCATATAGGGCTTATACATTTGGGTACTTAGTCTCAAAATAACTTTTAAGAATTTCTTCCTAAAAATTAATTACTTTCTAGATCAGTTAAACTGCACTTGATATTGGCAAGTGGCTTGTAGAATCTTATTTTCTACTTCAATGGTATCTATAACATATAGTCACCCTTCAGCCAGATCTATAAAAGATTTTTCTAGTGGACACTGGCATGGAACAGGCCTGTAGATGAAAAATGGCAAGATGCCTATCAGCTAATGCTATACTAATGGTTCTGCCAACAATGGAGAAAAAAAGAAAATGTACAAGGTTAATAGCCCTACAAACTTGCCCTTGTAAAACCCTGGTATGCCTCCTCCATCCCCCCAATTTTTTATTTTTTTTTGTAAAGCAAATACTTAATGCTTTATTTTAAAGATTTGAGACCAGTAACCCATACCTCATTAGGTGTTATGAAATACTTCTGACACTGGGAACTCTCTTCAGTAAGGAAATTGATTTTACTTAAAGGCTATTAAATAGTAACATTTTTAAACTATAAAAAATAATTTTGTGCGGGGGGTTTTTTTGTTTATTATTATGACTTGGTAATCAGCCAAGTCAATAGTACTCAAATGTCAAAGGAAAGAGGAGTACAACAAAATGAAGGGCATTTCTTGGGAGTCGTGCTATAGAACTTAAGACCCTAAACTATTAATAGATGTCTTCTATTGTGAATGGAGGTCTGAGTAGAAGAGCGGGGATTTTGGTGGGCAGTCTTAAACTTTTTTTTTTTCCTTTCTACACCTAGCTACTCTGTATAATACAAATGATCCCATACACACATGTGAGCTGTACCATATTGATTGAGGGTGTTAAAGCAGTATATTCCTGAAACTATTTTCTGCCTTCACTGCTTCTTACTTTACATATCATAACTGTGCTTCCAACCCAGAAGAATAGGTTGAGAAGGTGGATGACTTCTCTAATGATAAAAAGTCAAATGCCTTCCACACCTCTGCAGAAAGGCCCGGGCTTAGCCACTGCATATGCCTTTGTCAGCACCGCTCTTAAGAGTTCCCTTTTATTTCTTTCAGAGACCTGTGGAAAGCAGCAAGAGTTGTGAGCACCAGCAAGAGTCTGCTGTTCAACAGTTCCCACAGGCTGTGTGTGAAAAGCAAGGCTATTTAGAGCTAGACAGAGCTAATTTTGTATGCATTATTGAAACCACTAGGAGCCAGAAATGAAAATGTATCAAAGGCCTTGATTATTGTATATTCTATTTCTATAATAATTATATAATACAGGTTTCATAATAAAGTCTTTGGCCAAAATGTAATCTAGCATTCATATATTCTTAAAGCACTGACAGCACTTTTTAAGAATACCACTTGAAAGGATTTCCCATTGAATGAATTAGAGGAGTCCACAATTGTAATAAAATCATATTTACAGCCAACACATCAGGAAGTTCAGAAAGAAACTCAGTGGGCATGTCTACACATGACAGTATGTCACCAATGCACTACAGCACCGTAGCGTTCATGGGCAAAACGTGCAACTCCGCAGCTACGTCACTGTAGCAACATGCTCTCTGGTTATAGCGTGTCGCTATGGCAACAGTGCCTAAAAATAACCATGCGCCCCACACAGCGCAGTTATTGGCTGTTACTGCACTGTCTTTTAGTACAGGCAGTCCTCGACTTACAACATTTCACAGTTGCAACGTTTAAATTGACACCCTGTTTTAACTATGATGTCGATTTCGACTTTACAATGCCTGATCCGATGCAACGCCATGCCAGTGAACAAGTTCGCTGCATTGCTCATCTCCCTGGAGAACATCTGTCCAAAATTCCTTGGACACTTTCTTTAAGAAAGCAGACAAGACTCCAGAAAAACCTTCAGCCAAGACTCCTGAGAAGACTCCAGCCAAGAACCTTTCATAAAGTCCAACCAAGAGCCCTTCAAGAAGTCCAGCAAAGTCCCCTCAAAGTCCTACCAAATCAATATGATCACTGTTTACAATATAAATACATTAATGTAGCTATATTACTCACCTATAATTGATCGAGTACAAAATTCTGGGGTATTTTTAGTGAAAATAGGGTATCGGGCCTTGGTTCAGGAACCAATCCCCCATTTATAACATTGTTTCTTATGAGAAAATTGGTTCTGAGTTACAACGTTTCGACTTCAGACATGGTTTTCAGGAACCAATTGTGTCTCAAGCCTGAGGACTGCCTGTACTTCCAAAAGGAAGTTTGGCACAGTAACAACACCATAGCAGCATGTGTAGATGCGCCCCGTATGATTGTACAACAATGATGAACAGTTATCTACAGCTTTACCTACCTATGGGAAGGAAGCTGACGTCTTAAAGTCATAAGCATTAAGGCTACTTACAGATATTAAAAAAGAAAAACAAAAAACCTAATCAAACTTTAGTTTAAATGGCACACTCCCATGCCAAGTCCAACACATGCCCAGAAGAGTCATTGAGTTAGTTGGACCCAGCTCACCCAACATCTGTATAGATTGGGGGCTTTAACGAGGCTTTTATGGTGCTTTCATCTCACAGCTAATTAAATCAGCTATTAGATAAGCGCCAAAAACCCCACTGGAGCACCCAATCTATACAGACACTGTGGAGCCAGGTCAAACTAATGCATCACTTCTTTGAGTAAAATGTGTGTGGGGGCGGGCGGGGGTTGCTTTTTTTTCCTTAATGTCTGTAAGCAGCCTATAATGCAGGGGCAGGCAAAATACGGCCCATGGGCAAGATCCAGCCCACCAGCTGATTTCATCCAGCCCATGGATGGGTGCCTACCAATTCTCTGTATGCAGCCTGACCCTGGGCTGCCCTTGCTGTGCTTGCATGGGGCTGAGCCCTGCTCACTCCCACAGGGGCAGCATTCCCACCTTTGCATGCAGGACAGCCCTGACCCCAGCTCCACAGGTAGGGAAGCGGCAGCGGGTGGTGGAAGTAGTGGCAGGGGTGGGGAGTGGAGGCAGCAGTGGGCAGGCAGGCAAAGGGAGGGAGTAAAAAGGGAGGGAAGCAGCAAGGAAAGGACAGCAGTGGTGGGGGTAGGGGCAGGGGTGGGGGAAATGGTGGCAGTGGCGAACAAGTGGGTGAGGGGAGGAAAGAGGAGTTGTGTACAGGTGGAAAGTAGGGAAGTGGCAGGGGAAGGATGGCAGTTGTGGTGCCAGCAGAGGGGTGAGGGGAAGAGTGGTGGTTGCAGAGGTGGGTGGGTAGGTGGGGTGAGGAGTGGTGGCAGTGGGTGGGAGCGAAGTGGCAACTGGGCAGGAGCATGGAGCCTGTGCTGGTGTCCCGGGGCTGGGGTCAGCAGGGACCCAAGGCAGGGTGGCAGGAGCACAGATCCTGGGCTGGCAGGGGTGCTGGGGTCTGCCTGGCTTTATTGCATCAGTCTTGCATGCAGTTCCCAGGTTCTTCACCTGAGCTGTGCACCTCTGGGGAAGCCCCACATGATGGAGCCATCGGCTCAGCCCTGCTCACTGCTCTATGCAGGTCATAGGAAGCAGCAGGGAGCTCCACACTATTGAGCCAGGCTGGCTTTGCTCCTCTCCCTGCTGCCGTGGCTGAGCCCCATGATCTGCATTGATGGCTTCATTGTGTGGGGCTCTTGCCAGTAGCACAGGGCTCAGGCATGTGAGCCCTGTGCGATGGAGCTGGTGAACCAGCTATGTGCACTTCTGGGGCTCACTGGGACCATGCACCACTGGGGGGCTCCGCTTCCTGCTGCCACACAATCCATCGATGCTTCTCTAGCAAATCCCAGGATGTTATTCTCCCGTTGTATTCGGCCTTGCTGAAGCCGCAGCTGGAGTACTGCATCCAATTCTGGGCTCCACAATTTAAAAAGGATGTGGAGAAGCTTGAGAGAGTCCAGAGGAGAGCCATGCGCATGATCAGAGGACAGAAAAGCAGGCCTTATGAAGAGAGGCTGAGAGCCCTGGGACTCTTCAGCCTAGAAAAGCACGGGGTCAGAGGGGACCTGGTGGCTGCCTATAAGTACATAAGGAGTGTACATCAGGATCTAGGGGAACGCCTGTTCACCAGAGCAACCCATGGGATGACAGGGTCAAATGTTCACAAACTCCTCCAAGACCGTTTCAGGCTGGACATAAGGAAGAACTTCTTTACTGTCCAAGCCCCCAAGGCCTGGAACAGACTGCTGCCGGAGGTGGTTCAAGCACCTACTTTGAACACCTTCAAGAGACATTTGGACGTTTATCTTGCTGGGATCCTCTGACCCAGCTGACTTTCTGCCCCTGGGGCAGGGGCTGGACTCTATGATCTTCTGAGGTCCCTTCCAGCCCTAATATCTATGAAATCTATGAATAAAGAAACTCCAGAGCAATTCTGAAAAGAAACAAAATATTTACTTTCAAATACTCTTGTATGTATTATTACTTGGTGTTTTAATCAAAATGTGAATGTTTGTCACCAGGTTACCATTAGACCAGGGGTGGGCAAAGTCCAGCCCACAGGCCAGATCAGGCCCATGTCAGATTCTATTTCCCAGCAGTCCCTGCCCACACTGCTATTGCCAGTTTCCATGGAGACCCCAGGAGTGGCAGCCCCGTGACAGCTCAGGGCTAGGGTTCTCATGGAGACTAGTCCCTGCAGTGCTGACAGGGCGCACATCCGGGTAGGAAGCTGCTCCAGGGCTGGGATTCTGCGGCAGTTACAGTGTGATCCAGAGCCATGGCAGAGCTGCAATCCACTGCCTGCACACCTCAGGCAGGGGGCTGCAGGCATCGGATTGTGATTCTGCCCTGGCTCTAGACCACACTGTCACCACTGCAAGATCCCAGCCCCAGGCCCCAAAGCAGCTCCCCACCCAGCTGCATGCCCTGCCAGTGCTGCTGGGGCCAGTCTCCATGGCAACCCTGGCCTCGTGCTGTCATGGTGCTGCCGCTACTGGGGTCTCCATGGAAAGTGGCTACAGTGACGTGGACAGAGGCTGCTGGGAAATGGAGCCCAACTGCTGGCTGGATCTGCCATTTTGCCCACCCCTGCATTAAACTAACTTAACTACCATATTTCCGAGAGTATAAAATGACCCTGATTATAAGACAACCCCACAATAATTATTCTATATATGGAAAATGTATAAATTTGACAAATTCAAGACAAACTTTCAATAATCACATTATATACCTGGAAAATTATATCAATCTCCCACTGCTACAGCAAGGAAAATAAATCTGGGAGTTTAGGTAGCCTCTTTGCCTTCTGCCTCCTCCCAATTCTTCACCCTGTAGCCCCTTCTCCCCCTCCTTACTGTCAGACCCTGCTCTCCTTGAGCCATGGAAATGAAGAACAAATTTTAAAAAACTGACCTTGAAATATATATAGCTATAGCAATTTGCATATAGTATTCAGAGACTTAATTCACCCAGAAATTATGCATTTTACCTTTTTTGAAACTGCTGCAAGTTTTAGTATTGGTATACCATAAACACACTTGTAAGTAGCACTTTAGCACCTACTCAGAGAGAGTACAAACTATACATGATATTAGTCCGAAGCCAAAAGACTCATGATTTAACATTTTGGGCTAAGTCCCAGCAGAGTCGGAGTTGACAGCATTTCAAGCTACAGTGACCTCACAACCATGAATGATATGTGCCTCCTGAGGCCAGGGGAGGCACGGCAACCACCCGCAGGCAGCAGCAGTCATGGCAGCAGCAAGCAGGGACTGCCTGTAGGTGGCTGCAATTATGTCAGCAGTGGGGGAGTGGGGTGGTGAGTGGTGGGCGGTGAGCGGGGGCTGCCCGCAGCTACTGGCAGCCATGTTGGCGGTGAGCAGAGGTGGTGACTACCCGTTGAAGCTGACAGCAACTTTGGCAGCAGCCTATCTCAGGAGGGGCATGGGCCCCTCTGTACTCCCCCATGCACTGCCTATGCCCACAGCTCAGCACTACTCAGTATGTGTGTGTACTCTAAATATCCCCAGAAAGGATCCATGCGCTACTTAGCCCTCACTCGTGACTGGAACTGGATGTTGTTATCAGACCAGAACCAGATGAGGTTTAGCACTTCCAAGTATAAGGTGCTCCATCTGGGGGCAAACAACCCTCAACATACATACAGGCTTGGTGGAAACAGCTTGACTTGCACCATGGCCAAAAGGGACCTAGGAATAATGATTGACCATCACATGAATATGAGCCATCAGTGCGAGATGGTGGTCAGCAGGGCACATAACACACTGGCATGCATCAACTGATGCATCTCATGTAAAACTAAGGAAGTGATACTCCTGCTGTACTCAAAACTGGTGAGACCACAGTTGGAGGACTGCACCCAGTTCTGGGCACCGCACCTTCAATAAGGACGTGGAAAAACTTGAGAGGGTCCAAAAAAGAGCCACCCATATGATCAAGAATTTGCAAGGCAAGCCATATGAGGAAAGGCTGAGGGACCTGGGCCTCTTTAGCCTAAAGAAGAGAAGGTTGAGAGGGGACTTGGATAGCGGCTTACCACTAGATCAGAGGGGTGCATCAGGAGCTCGGTGGACAACTGTTCACTAGGGTACCCCGGGAAAGATCAGGACCAATGGATACAAACTCCTGGAAGGCTGCTTCAGGCTTAATACCAGGAAGAACTCCTTCACAGTCAGGGTGTTCAGACTGTGGAATAAACTCCCTCCAGAGGTGGTGCAGTCACCTACCCTGGAGGCTTAAGAGGAGATTGGACACTTACCTCACTGGGGTTACTTGACCCCAGTTGTCTTCCTGCCTAGAGCAGGGAGGCTGGACCCGATGATCTGCAAGGTCCCTTCCAGCCTCTAATGATCTATGAATCTATGAGTCCTGGGATCCTCCAAAAATTGATATGCAGATAAGGCAAAGGACAACGTGGCCCAGCTCCACCTCATGGAGGTCAGGGCCACATTTATCATATGCAACAAGCTGAGAGAGGGGCCAACAGAGGGATTCTGGGTGAACTGTTTGGGACCCCATTTGGTGTTGTTTGACATTTAAAGCTGGTGAAGAAACAGAAGTCATTACAAATGGGAAAGCAAGGCACAGCTCAGCTGTGGGAGGAAGTTGAAATGTATTCAGTGTAGTGGCTCACCATGACTTGAAATAGAGTCGGTGCTAAGAGAGACTGCACTCATGGATGCTATCATAGTTTTTATTCAGATGGATTACATTAATCCATCCTTGTGGTAGTTTTGGTTTTGGACTGCTATGGGTTTCCCTAAAGGCTCTAGCATGGATACTTACCTGGCAGAGGAAACACCATGTATCTGGGTCCATGAAGGCAGTTGTCCTTAAGTGTTCCCGGGGATAACTGTTCTTCTGGTGTAGTTTAGTACCTGCTGTGGTGTTGGGACTTAAACCCACTTTATGGAAATGGAAGGCTCCTCCCTAGCTTGCTTCTGTGGCCACATGGATGAAGGCAGGTGAAACTTGGGGGCATCTGAGCACCAAGCCTCGGGGCTTGGGCCTGCATGCAGGATGCCTGCCAAAAGACATTGGAAATATCTGAAGCCCCTGGTAGGGGTGGAGGATGTTTTCCAGTTGTAGGGCCATTTATGGCTCTGGACTGACTCATGGATTTGGACTTGATTTGGCTGATTTGGCTTGGAACATGAAACATTTTTTTTTAAAAAAGGTTTTCATTAAAAACATGATGGTAGTGATTGATGCCCAATGCCCAGCTAGTAATGATCACAGGAGATCTAAACTGCATCATTGAGGTGGGAGACAGAATAAGTGGAAGCCAAACCAAGGAACTGGACAGCTCATCTGCAAACAGCCTGATGGATGCAGGCAAAGATGCCAAAGGACCAGGGGAAGTTCACCTGGGTAGACCCCTAGAAGTAGTATAAATCATGCATAGACTCCATCCTCCTCCCAAAAGGGTGGATGGTAGCTAAGGCTAAATCCACGCAGGTGTGCTTCTTGGCCCACTGCCTCCTGACAGTGAAAGCAGACATAGGAGGGCAACCCAAGAGAGGCAAGGGCATGTGGAAACTGAACGTGACCCTTCTGGATGATGAGAAGATACAGCGGGAGATCGGACAACACTACACAGAATAGAAAACTCTCCAACCCAGATACTGGAACCACACAGAGTGGTGGGTCAGTGAGAAAGAGAGAATGAGCGACTTCTTCCAAAAGGCTGGAAGGAGGCAAGTTTGGATCCAGAGACAGCAACACAAATGCCTAAACCACAAGTGGCAGAACCTGCACAAGCAGACAGCTTTGGATTGGGACATGAGGGAGGCCATGTAGGAGATGAAGACCCAGATTGGGGCCTGGTACAGGGAGCAGGCCAGGAATAAGATCTTCCTGGCCCAGGCCTCTTGGGTGGAGAAGGGAGAGGAGTGGTCTGCTTATTTTAGCAAGATAAAGGAAACCAAGAAGGAAGTGATGACCAGCTTGGTAGATGGAGCAAGGGTGGAGCACCAGTCAAACAAGGAGGTGCTGGAGACAGCAGTGGCATTCTATTGGGATCTCTACAGTACATAACCAGAGGAGCTAGAGGCCATGAAGGACTGCCTGCAGAAGCTCACAGGGGTCTTTGAGGAGGATGAGGGACAGAGGCAGAGGAGTGGAGGCTGGACACAATCAACATGATGCTCCACAGCTTCCAGAACGATAAGATTTCTAGGGCAGGCAGCTTTCCCAAAGCATTCTATGTTGCTTTCTGGGACCAGGTGGGTCTGGAGCTGCTGGAAGTATAAAGAACACCTGCAGTAGGGCCACCTGGGAGCAGGGATGGAGGAGGGTCTTATAACTCTTCTTTACAAGAAGGGGGAGAGGTGGAACCTGAGAAACTGGCTCCCTATAATGCTACTGAACCTTGACTACAAACTAATGACCAAAAAGTCTTGGTCACATGCTTTTAGTCTGTTATAGGTGCAGCAATCCATGAGGACCAGGCGTAATCAGTGCTGCGGCAACAGATCCCTGAAGCCCTGATGCAACTGCAAGATGTACTACAGTACCAATGGGAAAGGGGACAGAATGCCACCATGCTGAACCTTGGTTTAGAGAAGGCATACAACCAGGTATCCAATTAGTTCTTACTGGAGACACGAAACAAGTTGGGAGTCCCTGCAGCCTTTGTCACCTGGATAAAGACATTGTACACCAAAGAGAGACTCAGAGTACTGGTAAATGGGTCCCTGACAGCCCCAACTGTGGTGGAGTCGGACATCAAGCAGGGCTGCCCCCTCTCCCCGAATCGTGTTTATCTGTATAATGGAAACACTAGCATAGCAGCTCAGGCAGAACCCTGAGATCAGAGGCATGAAGGTCCCTGGGAGTGTAACAGGGAAGAGACATGCTGGCCTATGTGGATGACCTCAATATCATATGCAGGGACAAGGGTTTGATTGAAAGAGCATTACAACACACTCAAGTATACAGAGCAGCAGCAGGGGTCAAGCTCAACATGAGCAAAAGCATCTGCCTAATTCTGGGCGAGCTCAGGGACCTGTCAGCCCTGGGGTTTTCCACCCCCCACAAGGGGGTAAAGATCCTCGGGGTGGTGTTTGACCCAGAGCTGATGGTACAGATGGCATGGGAAAAAACAGAGGCCAAGACCAAACAGAAACCAGGACTATGGCAATTACACTGCCTGCCAATGGGGCGAGCGGAGGGAAGGGGGGAAGGCGGTGGCACTTATGAAGGCTGTGCTACTACCAATGCTTCTATACACCACCCTAGTCTTCCCTTCCTCAGAGCAAGTCATCCACAGAATCCCAAGATCCATGTGCATTTTCTTTTGGAACTCCACATGGAGGAAAGTGGTGAGGACCACACTGTACAAAGTGAAATGGTCCAGCAGCAGAGGAATGCCAGATATACTGTTCCCCTGGGCCAAGTATATGAGCCAGATTTGCAAACTGGCAACAAGGACAGAATCCAAAACAGCCAGCTTTGTAAAGTATTTTGCAGGGCAACATAGGTGAAGCATAGAGGGGGCACGTGTTCCCCCTGAGATTGGCCACCGCCAAAGCTGCCGCCGGCTTCTACAGGTGGTTACCACTCCCGCCTCACCACCAACATGGCTGCCAGCATCTGCAGGCAGTCCCCACTTGCCGCCTGCCACTCACCACTCCTCCACCCTGACACCACTGCCAGCTGCTGCGGGTGGTCCCCGCTCACAGCTGCCAACACTGCCACCACTGGCTGCAGGCAGTCCCTGCTCACCGCTGCTGACACCACTGCTGGCTGCCACTCATGGTCCCCGCTCACTGTTCATGGTCCCCACTTTTATCTCCTGCTTCAGGTATGCCCTATGAAAAGACCGGGAACTTGCTCATAAACAGGAACACAGAACTTGCAGTCAAGGACTGTATTAAAATGGGACTGAGTGAAATGTACTGGTACTACAGGAAGACAGAAGAAGATGATGGAAAAGAGATGGCTGACCTCATATGGAAGAGAGAGGACTGGCACAGACTTTTCAGAGGCGAGCCCTCCAAAGAGAATAAGGATGACAATGGTGAGGTTGGCAACAATGACAATAACAAATATGACAAAGAGTGAAAAGACTGGACAAACAGGAGAAGGATTTGTGACGGGGTGGAGGGAGGGGACTGAGGCAGTCTTTTACACAACTATGATGTTTTTCAGGAGACAGTGATGGGTGCGCAGGCACAAGGTAAAAACTTTGTAATGAAACTAAAATAGTGTGTTTTTGTAAAAGTGTGTTTTTCCTCTGTCAGATGAACCACAGTGGTCACAAGACAGATTGTTAGAGGTACAGTTCATATATATACCAGAGGGTGCTCCTTCCTCTCTTTTTGGCGTTGATGAGGCCACAACTGGAGTCCTGCGTCCAGTTCTGTGCACTGCACTTCAAGAAGAATGTGGATAAGCTTGGGAGGGTAAAAAGAAGGGCCACCTGTATGATTAGGAACCTGGAGGATAGGCCCTATAAAGGAGACACTCCAGGAACTGGACCTGTTCAGTCTGAGTAAGAGAAAACTGAGAGGTGACTTGATACCTGCCTACGAGTACATCAAGGGTAAGCATCAAGATCTAGCAGAGCAACTCTTCAGAAAGGCACCTCAAGGGAGGATGAGGACCAATGGGCATAAGCTAATAGATGATAAATTCAAGGTGGACAGTAGAAAGAACTTTTTTTCTGTAAGGGTCACCAGAATCTGGAACACACTCACAGCAGAGGTGGTGCAGTCGCCATCTTTGGAGGTGTTCAAGATAAGGCTGGACAAGCACGTTATTGGGCTCAGATGAGCTCAACAACTTCCTGCCCATGGTAGGGGACCAGACTTGATGATTTGGCATGTCCCTTCCGGTCCTTCAATTGTATAATTCTTTTCTTTTTTTTTTGAAAAAAAAAAAAGTGGTAGACTTCCATCACCATGTTTGACCCACGTGGGCCATCATTGGCGATGTGTAGGTGGTGCACACGAATCCCCTGAGATTGGCCATGCACTCCTTGGAAGTGCCATCCATGAAACCGGAAGTGCACTTCCAGTTTCGGTGCTGGCTTGGCAATTGGTAGCTGCCCCCCCCTCCCCCCCTGTCAGCAATCTGGTGCCCCCCCCAGAATTTGGAGGCACCAGTCACCCATGTGGGCCATGTACTTTATAGTCATGCTCAGTGTTGGCTGCATTTAACCAACTTCATAGTTAGTTTCCATTACTAGGCACCTGCTGCTTTTGGCAGCTGTTCAAAGATAGATTATTTAATGCAGTTTCCTTGTTTTCAAATGTAAAATGATCCCCCCCATGTTGACTGAGATTAAAAACACTGTCTTACATTTGAGTAAATTCAGTAATATATATCAACTTAGAATGTTGTTTAATTTTACTTAAGTCACAGCTCTCTGTTTCCTTTTACATTTATTTGATGGCCTCAACAAGTGCAAATTTTGGGAAAGCAATATCTAATTAGAATGGTTGCTATTAAAATGCCAGAGTTATTTAACACCTGCAGCTGAAAAAGAAAGTAATGGTTTGGCTTTGAAACTTTATACTGTTTTAAATCCTCTTCATCCAATGACCTGAAAGTACTCTGTAAAGCATGAAAACTTCAACACCTTGGTTATTTACTCTGAACAAATTTTACCAGCATTTTACAGACAAAGAAGTTTAGGCACACAAGTTAAGAACATCATCTTTACAGGGTCTCTGCGTGCACAGTTTCCAAAAGATTCAATAGTGGTTGTAGAAGCTTAGCACCTCTCAGGATCACATCAACATATACAAGCAGTAGCCTTTGAGAACCTGGGACTGTGCTAAAATCCTGCATTAAAGAAATCAAAAATTCTGCCCAAGCTAAATGGCTGTTTCAGGTTAGTATGGTTAAAACACACCATCCAACAACATGCAAGGGAGGGCCTAGCAGGTTCCCATCTCCTGGTTGGTTGACAGGGAGCAGCCTTCAGCAAGACTCAAGCACAGCTCAAACTCATGCCTCTGGAACTGCATCACGACACCTTAAATAATTAAGTAATTCAGTGGACCTAAGAAAACACAAACCAGTTTTGATTCTTCTGCTTTATAAATGGGAGAAGGATTTTAAAACCAAGAAAAAAATAGGTCCATACTGTTATTGACTATTTATGAGAAATAACTCTCTTCTGCCATGCATTCACTACCATTCCTAGTCAGAAGAGATGGGATGCATACATTAAAAGGGAAGCCACAGCCAACATGAAGGGTAAGAAAAACTTTCTTTAATATACAGCTTGACTTATCTCACAATTTTCTGTTGCATACAGAAAATTCTGTACTGAGCCCCTGGTGGTACCCCCTTTCCCCTCAGAGTGTGGATGTCTTGTCACCAGCACACTTTATCTGAGTCAGACCAAACAACGTTATGACCCACATAAGGAAGAGGCTTTTTGTTTTTAATCCAGAATAAATTCAGTATCTTCAAGAAAAATCCAGCAATCCACTACATTACAATGATCATAAACTTTATCCAACACCAACTGAATTATCTAGATTTGTTGAGGTATTCTGCAGGCAGCTACCAAAATGGTGATTTGCTGTTTGATGGTTTATGATGATGATGATTATGAAAGCTTATTATATTATGGCCTATTATGTTTTTTATATAATGTTTTATCATATTTAGATATTTGGGACGCATCTCTCACATGCTTCGTAGCTTTCACATCAATAGAAATGCTGAAAAGACTTAGGTGCATAACAACTCTTATTGGAATTAACTGTTGACTTCTGGATCAAAGGCAATGTGCACTAAGATAGTTAACCACCAGCCTATTTCATAGTAGTAAGTCAGGTGCAAATGCAGAAACTTTTGCATAATAGTTTCCACCCAAGATCTCTCCCAGCATTCTATGAATCTGCTGTTGCATTTCACTTTTGCTATCACTGCCTACAAAAACAGAACAAACAAATCAATGCACTGACTTACAACAGGGCTGCAGTCTTGAAAGTAGAAATAGAGTCTGTGAGATAAAAGTTTTTTCTACAGATATTATTCTGCATTCCTAGATTAACCTTTAGTCCGAAAGGATTGTGCATACTACAAGCAGCTCTGTCACCTCTCAGGTGGAAAGTAGCAGCCACGTGCTTAAATGGCACAAACAACTAGGGCAGATTTGTTTGCCATAACACCAGAGGAAACTCTTACCTTTTACCACGAATGAGGCAGGATGTTTCCATATCCATCAGGAGAGTCACAATTTCATGTATTTAAGGGCTCATATGATTTTTATTTCATCACAGTTTATTTTGCTAAATATCATAATCAATGTATCTTTTTGTCTTTTATTGTTTGTTAATAGAAATAGCCTCTTAACATTTTAGAAGAAATACAGTACCTAACATCCTGCTGTAACTATGCTACCAGTAATTGTTATTAGTAGAAGAGGTGAGAGTAGTGATGGTATATCCTTTTCTAAAATACTGACCTTTATGCGGCATCTGCTGACAAAAGTTCTCATGCAACCGAATGATCTGAATTCTAGACAGACTGCTGTGTTCAAGTCCATCAGCAGTAAGCAGAACCTGTGTTTAAGCTTATGGGGAAGTGCGGAATTAAAGAAAAAAAGTGAGCATTAAAACATGGCAAGTCTAAAGGGGATTAATGGCTACTTTTACTACACTAATGACATCTAAAACTTCACGGATGGAACAAAAGCCTGTATCTAGCTCTGTAATAGTGCATTTCAAACTGTAGACACTTAAAAAGAATTTGAAAATCCCTTCCAAGGAAACGAGGAAAAAAATGCAGTTTTAGTCAACAATAAAGAGCTACTGGAAAATTAAATTTAAACCTCTCTTCTATCCATTATTCTTTAATCAAATGGCTGAAGGCATGCTCAGCAGCCTACTGATAATGAACTATGTATTGGTTGAGGGAACTAATCTTCAGTCCTTGTGAGGAAAAAAATAGGTAGATTTTTTTCTTTTTATTGGTAAACAAAAGCCCTACGCTACTTTCTGAATTACATATCTATAACTGACTATTTTCTGGGAGTTTTATTTTTAACCACTTTTGAAGAGATACAAAATATTTGGTGTGAAAAATGAATAACTACTGTCATATGTTAACAAGCTAATTATAAGGTGATAAGACTCCTAATATGTATTTTCAAAACAAAATAATCATTTTCTATTTCTTTTCACCCACCATTTCAATTTATTCCTTGAACTCTATTTATGAAGGTGTCTTTCAGGGAGATTATTTTAAAGCAAATCTATTTCTGTACTAGCATGTTCATCTACACCATTTTGCCACATCCTATGTAATTAAATTAATTTTATCACAGAAATGCAACATATATAAAATATTTAAGTTTGCAAAAATTATAGTTAGCTACAAATCTAGACATCAGTCTTAAAGACGTTTTTCACCTTTTCTGACTAAATTTTATTCCGTGAATTCTAAGTTTCTCTATATAAAACAGGGAGACAATACTGACTTGCTTTTCACAGGATCAGAGCCTAACTTTAGACAAGATGCTACAAGTGGATAGGACCACCCAAAAGAGAGCAGAACCTCAAACCTTTTTGGACTTGAGGCACTCGTTGATTGACTCAAGGCACCCCACAAGACACCCATAAGGCAAACTCTTAGTTTTCACTTGTTTTTTACTATAGAAAATAATAGAGCAATTCTTCTGTTGCAAAGAACCCAGAAAGACCACAACAGGTCAGAATGCTTTTTAACACCGTGGACTCTTATTTGAAATCTCTGGGTTTATCCTGTAAATTGTGTTTGAGTACCTGTAACAGGGATCCCTAATCCCTGCTACTTGAGATGTAAGGAGCCACCATCAAAGGACTGCAGTTAGGTAGGCAGCTAGGCAAAGGCCTACTGCACCACAACACACAGCCGGGAAAAGCCATGGGGTTAAAGAGAAGCAGGGGAGGAGGCAATGGCTGCAACTCAGGGTTTAAGGTGCAACACCTGAGAGCAGGCTGAGCCATGTGACCAGAGAGGGCAGAACCCAACCCATGAAAAGCCTGGCTCCTGCAACAGAGAAATCGGTCTGGCTTTGGCTTCCATGGAGAACAGAATGCCCAGTGGCCTGGGAGGTAGTAGAAGGAAACCTTAACTGACCTGATTCCTGAAGAGCTAGAAGAAGGGAACGCGGGCCCCCACACCTGTCCTGCAGGTGCCCATCTTAGGGCCTTGGAGGCACAGGTGAGGGAGCTCCAGGAGGAGGTTAGTAGGCTGAGGGGGGATCAGAGAAGCGGAGGATGAAATTGATGGGTATTTCCTTTCCCTGCAGGGCCGAGCACCTCAGGAGATGCCCTACACAGCAGAATGGCAGAAGATTCCCTCCAGAGCCAGGGCTGCTAGCAGCGGTGCACTAGCAGTTCCCCCAGTCCTGCTGGAGGACAGGTATGAGGCCCTGGAGACACTGGAGGAGGAGGAGGAAGGAGAGGAGGAAACCTCTGGAGAGGAGGTCACTCCACGCACTGAATAGACTGAAGGAGGCAAGTTGACCCGGAAGAAGAGACGCTGAGTGCATATCATAGGCGACTCCATCCTGAGAAGTACAGAAGGTCCCATTTGTCACCAGGATCCCTTGACACACGAGGTCTCCTGTCTGCCCAGAGCGAGGATTCAGGATGTGATGGAGATGATCCCAGCCATTATCCAGCCCACTGATTACTACCCCATGGTACTAATTCATGTGGGCACTCATGATGCGGCCAGGAGAAACCCAGATCATCTGATGAAGGACTACCATGCTCTGGGGGACAAGCTGAAGGAGACAGGAGCACAGGTGGTCTTCTCATCTGTCCTTCCAGTGAGCGGATGTGGACGACGCCATAAGACCTGCATCAGAGAGGTCAACTTGTGCCTTCGGGAATGGTGTCTCGAGGCGGGATTCAGCTTCTTAGACCATGACCCATACTTCAAGACACGAGACATGCTCAGGTGGGATGGGCTTCACCTCTCCCCCAAAGGTGTGTTCTCTTTCAGGTTGGCCAATCTCCTCCGGTGGGCTTTAAACTAGGCTAATTGGGGAAAGGGGAGGATGAGGTCGGAGAGAGCCTTGGAACACCAAACCAAGTGTCGCCCACAAAAACAGCCCAGCCAAGACTGACAATGAGCACAAGAAATATCCAGGTAAGAGACAGGGACCCAGATAGTCCTGGGATTAGGGGGGTGTGCATATACCTTCAGGAGGCCTTAAATGCCTATACACTAATGCTCGTAGTATGGGGAACAAGCAGGTGGAACTTGCCCTCCTGCTAGCTAGCAGAAACCCAGACATAGTGGGACTCACCAAAACGTGGTGGGATCCAACGCACAACTGGGCAGTGAACATTAAGGGCTATAGGCTGCACAGGAGGGATAGAACAGGGAGAAAAGGCAGGGGTGTGGCGCTCTATGTCAAAGAACAATTCACATCCTCAATGAGCAGCATTGGGTCAGAGGAGGGGCAGATTGAAGTGCTCTGGGTCAGAATACAAGGGGGTCGGGGGAAAAGGGACTTAATGGTGGGGATCTACTACAGTCCACCCAACCAGGGAGAAGAGCTAGACCGGGAATTCTCAGGTCAGCTTGTGGAGGCAGTTAAGTCAAAGGATGTGGTCATCATGGGTGACCTAGTCTATCCGGACATCTGCTGGGAAGAGCAGTCAGCCAGGTCTGACCACTCACGTAGGTTCCTAGCTGTGTTACAGGACCTCCATTGAAGCTAGGAGGTGCACAGTCTCACCAGGGGAAATGCCTTGTTAGACCTGGTCCTGGTCACAAGCGACAACCTAGTGAGGGGACTGTGGGTGCTTGATCAACTAGGTGATAGCGATCATCACCTATTGGAATTCACCATCCAATGCAGGGTGGCAAAGGCCTGCAGCAAGATAGCACCCCTGGATTCAGGAGGGCAGATTTTATTGAGCTAAGGAGACTAGTCAGGGAGGCACTGAGGTCCTGGAGGGGTGGGGAGTTGGGAATCCAAGAAGACTGGTCATTCCTGAAGGAGATGATCCTCCAAGCTCAAAGGGCGGCAATCCCAACATGGATCAAAGGGAGCAAGAGTGCTCAAAAGCCCCCATGGCTAACCAAAAGCATCCTGGAACATCTCAAAGCTAAAAAGGAGGCATACACACAATAGAAGGGAGGGGCCATCACCAGGGAGGACTATACCTCTGTTGCTCGAGATTGTAGGGGGCCTGTTAGGAAGGCCAAGGCAGAGATGGAACTGGGACTAGCAACCTGGACCAAGGATAACAAGAAATTCTTTTTTAAATATATAGGGGGTAAGAAGAAGGTTCCGGGTAAAGTTGGGCCTCTGCAGGACATGCTAGGAAATCTGGAGGTCTCATCAGATGACAAAGCTAACCTATTTAACAATTTCTTTGCCTCCATTTTTCTGAGCAGGGACCAGGTCTTCCCTCTCACCGGGATCCCCGATGGTCCCAGGGGAGGCACAGCCAGGCGCAGGGTCAGAGAAGACCTAGTCAGGGAACTTCTGATGGGACTGGACATGTTCAAATCAGCAGGTCCTGATGATCTCCACCCCAGAGTGCTGAGGGAATTAGCAGAGGTCATTGTGGGACCCCTGGCATAGCTTTATAAGCACTCATGGTGCTCTGGCGAGGTGCCAGAGGACTGGAAAAGGGCCAATGTGGTCCCCATTTTCAAAAAAGGGAGGAAGGAGGACCCAGGCAATTATAGGCCTGTTAGTCTTACCTTGGGCCTGGGGAAGCTCTTTGAGAAAATTACCCAGATGTACATCTGCGAGGGGCAAGCAGGGAAATGTATGCGTAGGGGCAACCAACATGAGTTCATTAGAGGCAGGTCCTGTCAGACCAACCTGGTGGCCTTCTATGACAAGGTCACAAAATCCTTGGATGCAGGTGTTGCGGTGGACATAGTCTTTCTGGACTTTAGGAAGGCCTTCAACACTGTTGCTCACCCCATTCTTGTTAAAAAATTAGGAGACTGTGGTGTCGATGCCTACACAGTCAGATGAGTCGCCAGTTGCCTAGAGGGCCACACCCAGAAAGTGGTGGTGGACGGATCATTTTCGACTTGGAGGGATGTGGGTAGTGGGGTCCCCCAGGGCTCAGTCCTCGGGCCTGCACTGTTCAACATCATCAGCGACTTGGATGAGGGGGTGAAAAGCACCTTGTTCAAATTTGTGGATGACAGTAGGATGAGGGGAGAAGTGGGCACACTAGAAGGGAGGGACAGGCTGTAACTGGATCTGGACAGGTTACAGAGGTGGGTGGATGAGAATAGGATGGGATTCAATACTGACAAGTACAGGGTACTGCACCTAGGGAAGAAGAACGAGCAGCATACCTACAGGCTGTGGAGCTCCCTTCTTGTCAGCACAGAGGCAGAAAAGGATCTTGGAGTCATTATAGACTTCAAGATGAACATGGGCCGCCAATGTGACACAGTCAGGAAGGCTAACCACACCTTGTCATACATCCACAAATGCATCATGAGCAGGTCCAAGGAGGTGATCCTCCCCCTCTATATGACATTGGTCAGGCTGCAGTTGGAGTACTGCATCCAGTTCTGGGCTCTGCACTTCAGGAGGAATGTGGACAACATTGAGAGGGTCCAGAGGAGGGCCACTTGCATGATCAGGGGGGCAGCGGGGTAGGCCCTACAAGGAGAGGCTACAAGACCTGAACCTGTTCAGCCTCCACAAGAGAAGGCTGAGAGGGGATCTGGTGGCTGTCTATAAACTGGCCAAGGGAGACCAGGAGGCAATGGGAGAGTCTCTGTTCCCCCGAGCACTACTGGGAATAATAAGGAATAACGGCCATAAGTTGATGGAGAGTAGATTCAGGCTAGACATCAGGAGGCACTACTTCACAGTCAGGGCGGCTAGGATCTGGAACCAACTTCCAAGGGAAGTGGTGCTCGCTACTACCCTGGGGGTCTTTAAAAGTAGGGGTGCATACACAGCGGTGAGGGAGTGGGACTGGGGCTGAGGCTGCACAGCCAGGAAGGGGTCTGGGATGCAGCATGCAGGTCTGGGGGGTGCAGCTCCTGCTGCTATGTGCAGTCCTGGACAGCATGGGGGACATGTACCCCTGGGTCTGCATGTGGGGTGGGGCAGGCTGCCACTGCAGCCTGGATCTGGTATGGTGCCAGGCTCTTTCAAGTCGGGGGCTGGGCTGGGGCTGCGCTCAGGGTGGGTGGCGGTGATGCTGGGAGGGGGGCTATGGGAGGGGGCTGCAGCCACCCCAAAATTTGCTGTAGCCCCCGCAATGCTGTGCCTGCTCACCAACACAGCTTGGCCCAGCCCCCTGCTGGGAAGAGCCTGGCACAGCCCCGCAGCTGCAGTGGCAGCCCGCCCTACCCCATGCAGATCCAGGGGCACATGCTTCTAACCCCGCCATGCTCTCCTTGATGTGTGTGCAGCGGCAGGAGCTGCTATCCCTTCCCCTTGCCAGGTGCCCCCTGGATAAGCCGCTTGCATCTCCATTCTGTGCCCCATCCCAGTTGTGCAGCACCTGCCCCAGCTTCACTCCCTCCCTCACTGCCATGGTGAGATTGGGAGGGGGGGGGTCAGATTGAGGCTCCAGCGGTGAGGGAGTGAGCAGGGCACAGGTAGGATCAGGGCCTGGAGTGGGTGGGGCCCTGGCCAGGCTGGGTGGTGGGACAAGTGGTGGCCCAGGGAGCATGTGTCCCCCTCACCCCCCAATATGTGCATGGGGTGAGGCAGCTGCTTTTGCGTGCTGGGTTTTGAGGCCTGGGAGCCGTGTGATGCCACTTCCTGCCCACCCAATGGTGGGACACGAGTGTGGTGCAGCCCGACAGCAGCAAGCATGTGGCATCAGCCGCTCCCAGGACAGTGGGGCTCAAAGCCCAGAGTTCAGCAGCAGCTGCCTCCACCCCACACATAGATTGGGGGGAAAGGGGGGTGAGGGACACAAGGCCCCCTGGCCCTCTGCTTGTCCCACCACCTGGCCTGGCCAAGGCCCTGCTCTGGCCTGTGCCCCGCTCCCTCCCTTACTGCTGGGGCCTCGATCTGCCCACCACCCCTTCTCCCACAGACTTACCTGCTGGGGGGGCATGCATGCATATGCTCAGCCCTCTCAAAATAACTTTTTCTTCCTCTGCGTATGCTGAGGCCTACATAAGAACACAATACTGTTGACAGAATAATATCTGTGAAGCCTGGGCATGGCATGGCTACATGCGGGGGATGGAGACTAAGGATTTGGCCCTTAAGGCAATTGGCGCCAGAGGGATCCAAGCCATGAAGAGAGACTGCACAGTGGGATTGGAGCCCCAAATCAAGCAGGCCAAGTCAAGTCCAAGATGGAGCAGAAAATCAGAAAGGTACCCAGAGTTCACCAGCCTCTAAAGGCAGCCTCCCTTCTTTTTTACTAAATCAAGGTGGCACTGCACCACTGCAGCTGGGGGGCTGTGGCAGATGAGTGAGTGAGACCCTGAGAGGCTGGAGTAAGAGCAAGGCAAGCCAAAGTCAGTCACTACGGGGTGTCGTGGCCACCCTGCCATAGTACCCTTGAAACAATCTCAAGATACCCCAGAGGTGCTGCATCACCTTGATTGAGAAGCATTGGGGTAGAAGAGCCGCAAAGGTGACAGTGGAAATACAAACATGCATAGACTATGGATACCATTTAGTGAAGTAGGTGAGTAGGCCTCCCAAAAACCCCAAACTACTGTATTTTTGGTTCTATTAAAAAAAATAAAATTTGAAGCCTATCGTGTGACAGTCAGTTTGCTACTTGGCAGATTTGCCAGCAGGTTAAGCAGATGGGATATAAATTTGGATTTCAAACACTTTCATTTTAAAGCTAAACAGCGCAAAAAAGTTCTTCCTTTACTTACTCACCAAGAGGTGAGTTCAGAATTCCATGTTTCCCTTACAATAACTTTTATGCTCTTTTAAATGATGATATTATAACATCATTTCCTGTCTGTTTCTAGGTAGTCATGCAATTAGCTTTCCTGGAAGAGGGCAAACTAAAATTTAGTATATAACAGCCCAATCCTACATACCCTTAGGCCTAGTTTTGAGACTGTAGCAGGGCACTAAGGTGCCTGCTACTCGTAGAGCAGAGATAGTTACCCAGGTGCAGGTTGCTAGGGGCAACCAGAGTGAGCTAGTGACCCACACCTGCCAACGGTCAGCTGACTGGAAGGGGCAGGGTCTGGCTCACATTTAAACCCCAGGGCTGAGGCCAGAAAGGGGGTTCCCTGCCAGCAGCCAAGGGGGAAGGAGCTCTCCCAGAGCAAGTGAAGGGGGAGAGGCCTGACTGCAGGTACAGTCTTTGATGCTGTTGTGGGTGGAGTATTCCCTGGTAGGGCTTGAATGTTGTTATAGCCAAGTGGCTTGAGCTTATGTTATAGCCCAGGGACTTGTGTTTTGTTTGCTGTTTATTTACCGGTGGTTTGGGTGAGGCTATTAGGGGAAGGAGGTGGCCTCATTTTGGGGACCCACTGTAGAATGGGGACTCTGGCACCAGCAAGGACACGGCTTTTTGGGGGGCACAGACCCTGGCGCCAGCGAGATGCTATCTTAGAAAGGCCAGGGAGGTCTGGTGCACCTGTGCTGCAGCTTTATTTTGGTGGTTTTTTTCTTTGGACTGAGGGGCTGCGGGCTCAGGATCGTCCCCTGGTTTTGGGCTTGTGGCCCTTCGGCTGTGGGGCTGGTGCCCAGGCCTCTGGGCCAGGATCCAGATTGGAGCAGAACAAGGGGCCATGGGCCTCAAGACAGTGCAAAAGGCTAGAGCCTCAGAGTCAAACCCCATTTAGTGGGTTTAGACAGGGAGGCCTAGCTAGAGAAAAACAGGGGTCAGTCCCACATAGGGGAAAGGCCCCAACATACACAATACAGTAGGCAGCCTCCTGCTCACAAGAACATCGTCATAATAATTTCCATCAAGACGTGGCAGACGAGTATAGGGTGGGACATAAGAACCCCAAGGAAGGATCCAAGGGCACCCCATGCAAGGTACGGAGTGCTGGGAAGGAAAAATGTAATGGAAATTGAGCTGCTGAGCTGTATTATGTCTTTCATGAACTTACCAAATATCTTTAACTACTAATAGGAGATAAAGAACCACCCTGGAAACAAGTGAGGAATCCAGCTCTGGGAAAAGAAGAGTCTCTATGCAGAGAGCATATAGGACTTATTGTTTTGCATTTCAAACTCTTTATGCTGAATAAATTGGTTTAATAAAGAATTATAGTAGGTCACTGGGCTTGTGCTGGTGGGATATGTTGGGCACCCCTGTCTTATAGGAAGCTTGTTGATGCTCATTCCTGCCCTCTGACTACTACCCTATTTAACTCCCATTTTTCTCAAGTATACTTACACTTTTATTCTGCAAAATATTAAATGACATGACTCAATGTCATCATATTGCATATAACATACTTACCCAATGGAGAACTAAAATGTTGAATGCAAGTCTCAAAGAACTCTTCACATGGAGGAGGATCATAGTTCAGAACAGTGAAGGGGCGAAGAATCATGTGTTGCAGAAGGAAAGATCTCAAAAAGAAGAGATTTTAAAATAAACGTTTTTGTCGGGGCCGAGGGGCTGTGGCCAGCAGCCCGGGCACGTGGGCCGGGGAAAAGGTCGGCACGGCGAACTAGATTTAGGCACGGATGCATAGAGGTTGATTAAAAATTATTTTACTTACACCGAAGGTGGTCGCGGTGCAGGCAGGAAAACTTTCTTGAGTTGCAGTTACAAAAAAAAACACACACGTGGAGTTTGCAAGGCTCCACCAAAGACACACGAGCAGAGTTTGCTAGGCTCCGCTAAACAAACACGAACAGAGCTCTGGATACCACTCACGGAGTTTGCTAGGCTCCGTGGACTGTCTGAAATGAGAGTCCGAAAGGTGACTCTCCACGAGCGCGCAGGGTGGGGTACATCGAGGGATCATGCGGCGACGGGGAGAGGCTAGAGGTTGATCAGGCCCCTGTATCCTCCTTTAAGGCACACGCGGAGTTTGTTAGGCTCCACTGCGCACAAATTTACATACGGGTGGTGGGAACTCCTTTGCACTGGGGTTTTCTCTATGCAGCTGAGAATTGCACCGTGCAAAGAAAGCTCCATGTGGCGGGAAATAATTCTGCAGTGCCGAAGCACATACACAATCATACCCTTTGGGTCATGACAGTTTTGAGGCAGAGAGAAAGTAGCAGCTACAAGACACTGTAAGCCCTCCCTACACATTATATTTATGCCACAATAAACATGTTAATTGCAACTGAAATGGCAACGGTTCTACACATGTGCCTAATTTAAGGCACTATAAAATAGCAAACTGGCCATAAAAATACCCTGCATGTAACAAAGTAAATTTTTATGAGTGGTTTATAGGGTGCCTTAAACTAAACATGCAGCAGGTCCAGAGCAAGAGCTGACATTCAGCTGATTGTTGACCCTGACCCCAGTACCACACCGGGATCTTTAACCAGACCTAGTATGATTCTGGGGCTGAGGCTGACAGTTGATTGTTGGCCCTGGACCCAAACCTGTAGACACTGTTTTCAACTTGCTGGTGCAGGGAAACCAAGAGATCATGATCCCCAACTCCCTCTTCACTGGGAAATAGGGTGCAATTGGGATTGCATCTCTGGCGATGCATGTGGGGCACAGCAGGAGACATAGAATCATAGAAAATGAAGGTGGGGAGGGACCTCAGGAGGTCATCTAATCCAACCCCCTCCTCAAAGCAGGACAAGCCCCAACTAGAACATCCCAGCCAAAGCTTTGTCAAGCTGGATTTTGAAAACTTCCAATGATGGAGTTTCCACCATCTCTCTGGGTAACCTGTTCCAGTGTTTTACTACCCTCCAAGTGAGAAAAAAAATCTTTCTAATATCCAACCTAAACTTTCCTTGCTGCAAGTTGAGACTATTGCTCCTTGTTCTGTCATCTGCCATCACTGAGAACAGTCTAGCTCCATCCTCTTTCGAACCCCCCATCAGGTAGTTGACAGCTGCTATTAAATCCCCCCTCAGTCTCCTCTTCTCTAGACTAAATACACCCAGTCCCCTCAGTCTTTCCTCATAAGTCATGTGCCCCAGCCCCCTCACCATTTTTGTCACTCTCTGCTGGACTCTCTCCAATTTGTCTACATCCTTTCTGTAGTGAGGGGCCCAAAACTGAACACAGTACTCCAGAAGTGGCGTCCCCAATGCTGAATAGAGGGGAATAATCACTTCCCTTGACCTACTGGCAACACATCTACCAATGCAGCCCAGTGTGCCATTACCCTTCTTGGCAACAAGGGCACACTGCTGGCTTATATTCAGCTTATTGTTCACTGTAACCCCCAGGTGCTTTTCTGCAGAGCTGCTGCCCAGCCAGTCAGCACCCAACCTGTACTGGTGCATGGGATTGTTCCATCTTAAGTGCAGGACTTTGCACTTGTCCTTGTCAAACCTCATGAGATTCCTTTTGGGCCAGTCCTCCAATTTGTCTAGGTCTGAATCCTAGCCCTATCCTCCAGTGTATCTACTACTCCCCCAGCTTGGTGTCATCGGCAAACTTGCTGAGGGTGTACTCCTATGCCATCTTCCAGGTCGTTGATGAAGGCATTGAACAAAACCGGCCCCAGTACCAACCTCTGGGGCACTCCACCTGACACCCACTGCCAACTAGACATTGAGTCATTGATTACTACTCTGTGACCCCAATGCTCCAGCCAGTTTTCTATCCACCTTACAGTCCATTCATCTAGCCTATACTTCCTTAGCTTGCCTGCGAGAAAGTTGTGGGAGACCGTATCAAAAACCTTGCTAAAATCAAGGTATGCCACATCCACCCATCTCCCCCCATTCACAGGGCCACTCATCTTGTCATACAAGGCAATTAGGTTGGTTAGGCATGATTGGCCCCTGGTGAATCCATGCTGACTGTTCCTAAACACCTTCCTCTCCTCTTCCATGTGCTTAGAAATGGATTCCTTGAGCATTTGCTCCATGATTTTTCCAGAGACTGAGGTGAGGCTGACTGGTCTGTAGCTCCCTGGATCCTCATTTTTCCTTTTCTTAAATATGGGCACTATGTTTGCCCTTTTCCAGTCATTCAGGACCTCTCCTGATTGCCTAGAGTTTTCAAAGATAATGGCTAATGGCTCTGTAATCACATCAGCCAACTCCCCCAGCACCCTCAGGCCTCTCATCTGGCCCCATGGACTTGTACACGTCTAGATTTTCAAAGTAGTCCCTAACCTGTTCTTTCACCACTGAGGGCTGTTCACCTCCTCCTCAAACTGTGCTGCCCAGTGCAGTAGTCTGGGAGCTGACCTTGCCTGTGAAATCTAAAGCAATTATGTCTGCAAGAAGGCTACTTATCTAGCCAGCAATCTTCTTAATTTTGCATAGAGCTCTGGAGCATGGCAATGCAGCAGCACCAGCATTTGTGTTATCTTTGCCAACTTTACTAGTTTATACTTTTCCAGGTGTTTGTGTAGAAAAGAAACAATTCTGAAACCCATCAGAGAGACTGGGATAAATTCCTTTTGCCAACATAACAAACACCATCTGAAGGGTACCTTATCACTTGTTTTGTGCAGGTGGACAGCTGCACCCACATAAACCCTCAGTGGTTTCACTGGGGCTCTGTTTAGGCACTGCAACCCATCTGTACACAATAAACTACAAGATCAAAACCTTAATTATTGCAAAACACTCACCCTGCTAGAATAACTTCTCAAACTTTTTATCTGGTTTACATTCAGTTAATTTTGGAACATCACAGTGAAATAAGCTCCATCCATTTTGGCAACAACTATACCAGTTTTTGTGACATGGGGATCTGGCCTATTAATGAGCTACTGGAGCTGATACTTTGTAATAGGGATATGTTCAAAAGAAAACCAAGATCAGCAAGCCAGAAAATCATTTGCAGGACCAGGGCAATTATTACAGAAGAGTTAACAAAGCATAAGTAAATAAAGAGTTCCCCACTGTCCTGGGTTGTGTTTAGAGCAGCTTCTTCTAGAAGCTTAACAAGCAGTTTTGTGCCCTTGGCAGCAGCTGAGCCAACAGCAGCAGTGACTGCCAGTCTTGTGCCCACTCTAAGTCAGTGCTTGGGGATGGTGCTCTGCTTGCCCACCCTTACAGTCAGGCTACTGGCTTTTTTTCTCTCATCCTTGGCTCCATGCTGTTTCTGTGCACTAGCACCTACAGAAGCTCAAGTTCTGATCAACTCTTTGTTTGCCAGGATGAGGCCTGGCTCCTGCAGCCAGACAATCAACACCAGGTATTCTGAGAGTTTATTTACAAGTATGGCTGTATGAGTAAACTAGAATGATAGTACCATGTTTCTGTGATAAAACCTGAACTCAAAATACTTTGGGGTTAGGTTGTGGAAGCAGTACGAGCTGATTAATGAACATAATGTATATATCCTGTGTTATTGTCTTGCACTTTCAGCCCCGTCTCAAATTTGATCATATTCTGTTTCAGCCTATTGATTCTGCATGCATCCCCATCTATCTGTAGTAAGTGACAATTGCTTAAAGAAAGGATTGAATACGATTTTCTGTTGATACGAAGAACATTGCTTTTGAATCAGATGTGAATTTCTACACTCATTTTTTGCATTGCTTCCAGCATTGCTAAGACTTGGTGATGGTTGAATTCTTCTTCTATTTGCAGTGCAGTTGCTGTCAGCCTACAAAAGGAAGAGAAAGATGTATTTTTCAGTTTTTCACTATTTGCCTTTGTAACAGAGTAATCACTGGTGTCTGAGAAAGAAAGGGAAGACCTGGGAATGATTATGGAAATAGGCTCCTTTATGGTTCTATATTTCTTCCTTTATTACAGTTGGGTTGAAAACTATAGTTAAATAGGGACATAAATACCAGGCTCATGATTCAAATACTTGAAGTTAGCAAGCCAAATACATTTAGAAATAACAGAAAAAAAATTTAAACTCTTAAGCTACTAGGACAGATACTAAGTAACTAGAAACCAGTTCCCTGTTCTCTTTATCATGGGATCTAGCACAGAGTTAACACTCTGGGATGTGGACACAAGGGGCACTTTTACACATTTGACGAGCTTTAGTTCAAGCAACCCTGCCACCATTTTTAAGCACAGGGACACTGATACATGAGATGCAGGAGTCTTCTGAAGCGTGGTAATTGCCACGTCCAGCAGACTTGATTAATTGAGTCTGCTCTGGCACACCGAAATTCCAGCATGTCGGAGCAGCCTCTGCACTTGTGTATAGGAGCCCAAGAATGCTTGGAGTGGTTTCAAAAGAGGTAAATTTAAAGAGAGCAGCAACTAGTACATTGTAGATCTGAGAATGATTCAAGTGCAGCAAACCCCAACGTTAGCCCTGGATGAAGGAGTGTTAAAGTGCATTGGAACTGTTTTGTGCCATTTGAATCATTCTGTTTGTTTATACATAACAATTAGAAAGGATCAGCTGCTACTTTTGTGAAAGTTCTCTTACCGCAGTGATTCTCAACCAGGGTCCCACAGCACAATTCAGTGCCTTGAGATACTTTCAAGTGTTGGTGCTGTTAGATTTACAAACTTGATTCACAAGGAAAAACCTACAATTTCAAATAGAAATCCATAGCTGTGGTCTTTGCATCAGAAAAATTGTTCTATTGTTTTTCTGTAGTAAAAAACGGAGTGAAAATTAAGAGCTAGCATTTTCTGATGGGTGCCTTGAGTCTATCTAGGGGTGCCTCAGGTCTATTCAGGGGTGCCTGAAGTCTAAAAAGATTAAGAACAGCTGCCCTATTGAAAATGATCCAAGTATTCTGGCGAAAGATGGGAAGGTGATGGGTAACTTGGGAGGAAGTGATCACAATGTGGTACAATTCCAGATCCTGACACAGGGAGAGTATGAGGTCGGCAAAATTAGGATTATAGATTTAAAAAAGGTGGATTTCTCAAGGATATAGCTGGCATGGTGTCATGGGAGGATAGATAGAAGGATAAAGGTGCAGGAGGGCTGGGAACTTCTAAGGGACACAGTATTGGAAACCCACCAAGTAACTATCCCAACATGATGGAAGCACGAGAAGGGCAAAAGACCAATGTGGCTACACAAGGAGCTTCTAAAATGCTTTGAATGCAAAAGAAAAGTACACAGACAATGGAAGAATGGGCAGATCATCAAGAAAGTGTAGCAGGAAACAGCAAGAACCTACAGGGACAAAATCAGGAAGGGAAAGATAAAGATCGAGCTGCACGTGGCAAAGGAGATTAAGGACAAGAAGAAGAGGTTCTATAAGTATGCTGGCCAGAAAAGGACCAAGGAAGTTGTGGGTCCTCTGCTAACAAGCCAGGGAGAACACCTAGCCAAAGATGCAAAGATGGCAGATCTACTCAAAAGCTAGTTTGCCTCAGTTGCACAAAAAAAATTAAGCTGCAGCCAGACACTTAATAGGGATTATCTGGATAAGGAAGAGGGCAAGCTGAGGGAGGAGATAACAAGAGTTGATCAGAGAGCTTTTGTTGGGTCTGCAGTATTGCCAACTTCACCGTACCAGAAATCATGAGCCGAATAAAAAAAAAAAAAATCAAGAGACTGGCATATAAATCATGAGATGCTATTTTTTATGTGTGTGTGGGAGAGAATGGGAGTTATTTGTGAGGGTGTTGTCACAACCCAAAGTTGTGATTTTGTGTTTTGTGTGTGCTTTGGCACTGCTAAATTATTTTCCCACTAAATTGAAGCTTCTTTGCACGGTGGAGTTTTCTGCTGCAGAAGAGAACCCCGGTGCAACGGAGAATTCCCGCCAACTTGTAGCTTTCTTTGCATGGTGCATTTCTTTTTGCATCTAAGAAATGCTCGGTGCAAAGAGTTCCCGCCATTTGTATTAAAATTCGAGCCACATTATTGGTTCACATTAAATTATGCATACGTGGCGGCTAGCGATTGGCTTGCTAGCCATATAAAGAGCTTGGGTGGTTTCTGCCCAAGTCGGAGTTCGGAATTAGAGAGAGAGAGAGAGAGAAAAACCTTCGCCTTGTGTGAAGATCTCTAAGCGCTGCGGATCCTTACGGACCCAACACATTTCTTAAAAGGCAACAGGGGCTTGATCAGCCTCTGGCCTCTCCCCGTCGCCGATAAATTCCTAGACGTATCCCTCCCTGCGCGCAAAAAGAGACAGACCCACGGAGCTTCAACAACTCCGTGGGAGAGAGCGAACTTGTTGTAGTCCTCAAACTAGGATTTAAGCGGAGCTGTGCCTGGAAAACTGTCCAGCCTACACCACGACCATCTTTGGTGTAAGTAAACAATCTTGAATCAACCATTACGCGTCCGTGACTAATTCTAGCTCGCCCCCGGTTTTCTCCGACCCCGTGTGCCCGGGCTGCTGGCCACAGCCCGCGTGCTCAAGACGGGCCACGGATCGCTCCCGGCCCACACATGGCGACAAGGATGGGATCAGGATAGAACACGCTAGAGCTGGAATTAGTTAAGAATTGCCCTTGGCGTGATAACCAAGAAGAACTGGAGGCGCATATCACTTACCACCAGGAGGGCAGAACGGGTGAGAGATTTGTCAGCGGACACCTGTCGCTGAAGGGAGAAGAGGGAGTCTCCGAAGACGGAGCCCCGAGAGAGAGGGAAGTATATTTGCTCCCCACTGCGTTCGGGTGTATAATGAGGGATGAGCAGGTCCTGTTCAGGCCCCTTGATACTGTGTCCCTCACCAGAGTCAACCTGGCGGGCGCAGCGAACCCAACCCTCACCCGGGAGTGTGCTCGATGCCTATGATATGCTTGGGAGAGTGAAGAGCTGGTGCCGATCGGCCGGTTCCCTCCCCTCATGGCGTCTAGATTACGAGGTCGCGAGCTTCCATCAGAGCTCCGCAAAGATCTGGAGATGGAGGAACACGCCACAGATGAGAGGGTGGCCCCGCGGTACGACAAGGGGGGAGAGTTAAGTGCAACTTTTCGTACGATCACTAATTTAATGCACCAGAATTTAAGTTTAAAAACCCAGCTGCAGATGGCTATTCAAGCAGTCAAAGAAGCGGCTGAGAGAAGGGAGCCTGAAACGCCAGCCCAAGATGGCGCCAAGCAAGAGGGAGACCGCGTGGAAGAACTGGAAAAGAAGGGTGGAGCTTCGGAGGAACCCGCGAGAGTTCGGTCAGCGACTCCGCCCATCGACGCAGCGTCGTCTCCGGCAACCTCGTCTAGCGACGCAGCGACGTCTCTACCAACCACGCCTTCCTGCCGACGAAGGAGAGAGTCAAGCAGAGGAGTGCATCCGCCCCTCCTGCCTGAAGCAGCAACAGCAGCAGTAACTCCCGCGGCAGCAGTTCAGCCTCTGACAACATCAACTCCCGAAACAGCAGCTTTCCCTACAACAACGACTAATCGAGTTGCTACTGCTTACTATACTGCTTACTATGCTCGTACACGAACTGAGTTACAAGATTTATGTAGAGCATCAAGAATCCAGCCTGAAGAGACTCTGGTTGTATGGTTAGGATGTTTGGTCATGGAACTTGGATCCGACCTGCTGAACCAGGAAGAAGCAAGCTTCCTAGTCAGACAAGCTTCATGGAGTAGAGGACATGTCACTGACATCGACATGATAGCGGTCAACGTTCACTGGCCTATTCCATTGCCAGCGCTTGTTGCATGACTGATTAGTCAAAAAGCCCACGTATGGCATGAAGGACGGCCAGAACATACCGGTGCAGAGCATCTCATGCTAGCAATCATCGGAGTCTCGTACTGTGCCTGGAACCCCAGAGCATGTGCGCTGGGACTGAGATCACTCCAGCAAATAAGACCATGGCCTCACCGTCATCTACGAGATCCTGGAACTGTTCCAGTAACTGTTCACAGCTTAGACAGTTGCCTCGAGATTTATGGGCGAAAAAACATCGTCGTCCTCTGGATTCTGCTCAACCCAATGGTGAACCGACCTGTAAGTAATCTCCTTTGTCAGTTGTCACGATTGCGTATCCTGATGGAGCCAAGATTATCTTTTGATCGGGACCGTCGACACCCGTCCGAACTTCAAGGCACCAAATATCGTGAATCCGATCTTCCATCACTGCCACTGAGAACCCCAGAAGAGCGATACATGTTTGGATTTCTCCTACAGCGTTCTGGACTCAATAAGCGGCAGCTTCGGATTCCGTTATTTAGAGGAACCAGTTGATGGCTCCTCAACGATTTCATCTAGTTGAGTGTCCATATAGAAATAATAGTAAAGTTTCATGAAAATTTTGTGAATATATTGGGATACGTTAACCTATTTTTTTTTGAGAGTCTTTTGTTTACAGATCCGGAATTCAAAGTGCATGGTGAAGAGAAGCCCTGAGAAGGATAACATCATCGGAAGAAGTGAGGGCCTGACGTACGACTTCGCCATAACGCCCACTGAAGCCCTGATCGTGTAGCTTTGTTATGAATCTGATTATGTGTTTGTGTTGATTATTGTTTGTTGATTATTATGTAACCCAATCCCAGGACAGCGAATTTTATGTTTGTTTATTTGTTTGTTTGCTTATCTGTTCGTTTGACGACTCACGACAAAGCTCTAGATCAATAGAATGATAAGTGTATAGCATAATTTAGCTATGCCTTCAGCAAGGGGGGATGTCACAACCCAAAGTTGTGATCTTGTGTTTTGTGAGTGCTTCGGCACTGCTAAATTATTTTCCCACTAAATTGCACCTTCTTTGCATGGTGGAGTTTTCTACTGCAGAAGAGAACCCCGGTGCAACGGAGAATTCCCGCCAACATGTAGCTTTCTTTGCATGGTGCATTTCTTTTTGCATCTAAGAAATGCTCGGTGCAAAGAGTTCCCACCATTTGTATTAAAATTCGAGCCACATTATTGGTTCACATTAAATTATGCATACGTGGCGGCTAGCGATTGGCTTGCTAGCCGTATAAAGAGCTTGGGTGGTTTCCGCCCACGTCGGAGTTCGGAATTAGAGAGAGAGAGAGAGAGAAAAACCTTCGCCTTGTGTGAAGATCTCTAAGCGCTGCGGATCCTTACGGACCCAACGCATTTCTTAAAAGGCAACAGGGGCTTGATCAGCCTCTGGCCTCTCCCTGTCGCCGATAAATTCCTAGACATATCCCTCCCTGCGCGCAAAAAGAGACGGACCCACAGAGCTTCAACAACTCCGTGGGAGAGAGCGAACTTGTTGTAGTCCTCAAACGAGGATTTAAGCAGAGCTGTGCCTGGAAAACTGTCCAGCCTACACCACAACCATCTTTGGTGTAAGTAAACAATCTTGAATCAACCATTACGCGTCCGTGACTAATTCTAGCTCGCCCCCGGTTTTCTCCGACCCCGCGTGCCTCGGCTGCTGGCCACAGCCCGCGTGCACAAGATGGGCTGCAGATTGCTCCCGGCCTGCACAGGTGTCAAGGGTTGCGGGTGTGTGTATGTGGGGTTTGGAGCCCACGGACACAGGGTCCCCACACACCCTAGGAGGCAGGGCCGGATTATGACATGCTGGGGCCCTAAACTAGGGGTTCCCAAACTTTCTATGCCGCGACCCAGCAAACTGCAGACCAGAAGTGACTGCGGCCCGGCAAACTGCGGACCACCACATGAAACTCCGCAGCCGGAATTTCCAGCCAGAACACAGGTAAAGATACCTGCAACCCTGGGAATGAGGGGTGGAAATGGGCCCAAACCTCAACCGCAACTGCCATGGGCCTTGTGGGAGGAGTTGCGGCCACTTCACCCGACTCTGCAGGGCTGCGGTTTGCTAGTCCATGATCACTTCTGGTCCGCCAGCCGACCCTTTGCGGCTTGGGGTTTGGCTTAGAGGTGTAGCCCAGGTGCACATGGGTTTGTACTCCCCTCTCCAATTGAGGGCATTATTGGCAGGGCAGTGTGCTATGGAGGGACACAACAGCCCAGCAGCCGCCTCCATCCCCTATAGAGTCAGGCTCAGACAATCAATTACTTAACTATATACAAATCTATTATTACAACAAAATCATTAAAGGGTAAGGACATAGATTTTTATTAATATATATATATATATATATATATATATATATATATATATACATATACACACATACAATACACAGACGCAATTATTATTAAAAAATACAGATGAACAATAGAACAACTCAGAACAAAGGATATTGATTGGGCAACATTAATATACAAACTATTACTTCAACTTATTCACATAAACTATAAGGCACACTCTACAAATATAACAAGCAATCCTTAGATTACCTGGGTGCCCTCCAGGACAGGGGCCCCACTCCCAAGGTACCACTACAGGAAAGGAGGTGAGGGGATAGAAAAGGAGAGAGAGACCCCAAAGACTCCTACGTTTCCCCTGCTATCACCCACAAGTGACCCACATGGTGCCCCTTCACAACCCTGGGGGTCCATCCCCTGTGGGGACCCTCTCTCCAGGGTAACTTACTGCTCCACAGTCCTGGAGGGCTGTCTCCCATTCTCCAGGTTGAGCTCTGTTACCTGCCGGGCTTTCCTGCCATCCCACTCTGCTGCCACTGGCCTGGCTTAGGGCCACATGCACCGGTGTGTGTAGTGGGCCCTTCGCCTTGTGTTAGGGGTTGGAGACCCAGACAGCCTTGTGCAGCACTGGGGCTCTGTCTGCTCCCAGACCTTCTGGGCAGTTGTTGTCTGCACTGAGCTGCTGCCCCGTGCCAGCAGTTGTAGACCTGAGCCACCTCAAGTGGCTCCCAGGGTCTCTCACCCTCCATGCAGGCTTCCTGCACCGAGCTCCCGGCCTCATGAGGAGGTTTGGGACCTGAGCCACCCAAGTGGCTCCAAAGATCCTGCTCCATGCAGCGGCCTGTGCACCGTGTCTCTGGCTGCACACCAAAGGTTGCAGACCTGAGCCACCTCACGCAGCTCCCGGGTTCCAGATGCTATGCGCCATGTTGTACACCGAGAACCTGACCACTGGAGCCATCTGCAGCTCCCCACTGATAGAATTCTTCAGGGGCTCTTCCGGGTTACTGCTTCACCCTGCTGAGCAGCTCTCCTCAGCTCTTCTAAGCCCTGCTCTTCTCTCTTATCCGTCCCTGATGCATCTCCATGCTGGGCACACAGCTTCTTTTATATGCTCCAGGGCTCTGCCCCTTATGTCTTCCAGACCTGACAGTGTTGCAGTCGTCAATCAGGTCCAGGACAACTCTTCTCCCCCTTCCCTCAGGAAAGGGGCGCAACTTTATTTCTCTTGCTGCCTCCTGATTGGTGGAGGGGCTCCACCAATCAAAACAGCAGAATCTC
This sequence comes from Alligator mississippiensis, assembly GCF_030867095.1. Taxonomy (NCBI): domain Eukaryota; kingdom Metazoa; phylum Chordata; order Crocodylia; family Alligatoridae; genus Alligator; species Alligator mississippiensis. The sequence continues at coordinate 213,960,191 of NC_081827.1, read as the reverse complement.
AAGCCTGGGTCTCAACCTGAGCTCTGAAAGGTAAGTCTGCTACAGAGACCTCTCATAATGTGAGGTCCTAAGCTGAAGCTTTTGTAGCTTATGCCTAAATCTGGCACCGCTGGCAGGATGCAGGGTACTGTGGGTCAGGAGTGGAAAGCAACAGCAAGGGCTGGACTGGCTGTGGCTTGGGAGTGAGGATCAGACAGACAGAGACACTGACAGACACACAGACAGCACCCAGCTGGTAAGTGGAGGGAAAGGGGCGGGAGAGCTGAGGGAGGGAGTGGAGCAGGGGCAGGGGTGAATGGGGCTCCAGGGCTGGGGCAGGTCATCCAGAAGCACAGGTTAGGGGTGTGGTTACCCGCAGCAGCGCACACCCCTTGGGGAGCTATGGGGCATGTGTCCCTCGCAGGGCAGAGGCAGGCTGCTTGCTGTGAGCTCGGGGCTCTGTGCCCTGCTGCCTTTACCCCAGGAGCTCAGGTGCGCAACCCCAGTGTGCCTCCTGCTGCTGGGCAGACAGGGGATGTGGCACATGGCCAATGCACCCCATGTCCCCTGCCCGCCTGATGGGCAGAAATGGCATTGCATGGCTGAGGTCTTGGGGCAAGGCAGCAGGACCTAGAGCCCCAGCCTGCTTCTGTCCCTCAGGGAACACATGCCCCCATGCCTCCTCTGGGGGTGCGCGCTGCTGTTGGGAGCTGTGCCCCTCCCCCACATCTCTGGATGACCCGTCCCAGCCCTGGGGCCCCATTCACCCCTGCACCTGCCTCACTCCCTCCCTCACTATGGGGGCCTTTATCTCCCCCTGCCCCTTCCCTCTCCCCTGCCCCCTTCCCTCCACTTACTAGCTGGGAAAATCCAGAGATCTGAGGGTTGGATCAGGAGATCATAAGTCGGAGTTATTTTGACTTTGAAATCCCAAGTCTTACAATGGTTTTGTGACAGTTGGCATTACTGCGTCTGAATGAATTCAAGTCAGCAGAGCCAGATGAGCTTCATCCCAGGGTCCCGAAGGACTTGGAAGGGAGATCTCAGAGCCCTTGGCAATGATCTTCATGAAGTTGTGGGAGACAGGCCAGGTACCAGAGGACTAGAAAAGGGCCAGTATAGTGCTCCTCTTTAAAAAAGGCAAGGAGGAAGACCCAGGGAACTAGAGACTGGTTAGCCTCACCTCAATACTTGGGAAACTATTGAAGCATATCCTAAGGAAGGCCATTTGCAACCATCTGGAGGAGGAAAGGCTGATCACAAGCACCCAGTCTGGATTTATGAAAAACAAATTGTGTCCAACCTGATTTCCTTCTTTGATAAAAGTAACTACTTGTATGGATGAAGAGAATGCTGTAGATAACGCATATCTGGACTTCAGCAAGACCTTTTGATAAGGTCCCACTCAACCTTTTCATAAACAAATTGGCAAAATATGGGCTGGATAAAACTACTATAAGGTGGATAGATAATTGGCTCAATAGCCACAAGGAAAGGGTGATTATTAACAGGTCTGTGTCAGAACAGTGGGAGGTTTTGAGTGGAGTCCCACAGAGGTCTGTCCTGGACCCTGTGCTGTTCAACATGTTTATTAACAATTTGGATGCTGGCGTAGAAAGGTTCTTGAGCGAGTTTGTGGACAACACAAAACTAGGAAGGATTGCAAACACATTGAAGGACATTTGTGAGCACAATTCAGAAGGATCTTAACAGATTGGAAAGTTGGGCTAAAGCTAACAGGGTGGAGTTCAATGCAGACACCTCAGGAGGAATAATCAAAAACACAAACATAAAATGGGTGACACCTGGCTGGATGGCAACACTGTGGAAAAGGACTTGGGAGTCTTGGTAGATCACAGACTCAACATACGTCTGCAGTATGATGCACTTGCACACAAGGCAAATGCGGCTCTGAGATACATCAGTATAAGCACTGGGTGCAAGACATGGCAAGTGATAGTGCCTCTTTATTCAGCACTGTTAGGCCTTATCTGGAGTAGTGCATGCAGTTCTGGCCTCCAGTTTTTTTAAAGGATGTGGAGTGTCCCAGCCGCCTGCGGAGGGTTTGGGATTGAGAGTGTGGTCGGGGGGTAGAAAGGTAAGAAAGGTTTATTGACTTAACAAAAACACGACTATGCATAGTATACTAAGACAGATAATGACAGACGATAATAATTTGCGTCAGCAACTTATCAGCAGTCCCCTCTGATGCCTAATGTATGACAAGTTTCTCTTTCCACAAAGCTCAGCGAAGTCAGGTGTCCCTGATCAGCGCTGTCCAAGAGGCACTGGGAAGGACCCTGGTATTCAGTCCTTGGACTCCTCGAGATCCATGGGCCCACTAAATACAGGCCAGCAGCTAATCTGTAGTTCCTTTTACAGAGCTGTATCTTCCTTCTAAATGATTTCTGGATGTGCCAGCCAATTTATAACTTTTGAGCTATGCTGATAACTTACAGCCATCCAGATTCTCCCTACTTCAAGTATTTTCAGGACTGACCAATAGCAGTACAAGCCTTGCATTCTTTGGTTAAGGTTAATTTTTACTATGCCACAGGGCTTACTACTTCTACAAGGCCTTGCTAAATTTGCTAGGCCTCATTACATACAAGGCCTCACTATATCTTTGACTTTAATTAAGCTCTTAACAACAACATATAGCTTAATATCTGAACAAATGACAGAAAAACACTTGGTCTAATTTTCATAGAGCCTTCAGCAAGGACCTTTATCACACAGACATAATTTTCAGCTGTCTAAGTGGAGATGTTAGAGAGTGTCCACAGGCAGGCAACAAAGATGATCAAGGCTTGGGAAGCAAATCGCACGAGGAGAAGCTGAAAGAGCTAGCCATGTTCAGCTTGCAGAAAAGGCACTTAAGAGGGGACATGATAGCAGTCTTCAAGTACTTGAAGGGATGACATAAGGGAGAGGGAGGACACAGACCATTTTTTTCTCTTGCTGAAGAGAGAAGGACACAGTCCAATGACTGGAAGTTGCAGCAAAGTAAGTTTAGACTGGATATCCACAAATTCTTCATTGTTAGAACAGTGAAGCAGTTGAATGGACTGCCTAGGGAAGTTGTGCACTCTCCATCACTGGTGGTGCTCAAGAAGAGGTTGGACGGTCACTGGTCAGGAATGATCTAGGTCAGGGATTCTCAATCCCTGGGCCACAGCCCAGTGCTGGGCCAAAGCAGGTCAGCTGCCGGTCCTCAGCATGGTCAGCTGACAGACCGGAAATGGCCGTGGACCAGCAAACCGCAACCCTCCAGAGAGACCGCAGCTCCTTCTGCAGGTCCTGCGGCAGCGCAAGGCTTGGCCCACTCCTCTGCCCAGGTCGTGGGGGTAATCTAACCTGATTTTCAGCTGGAAATTCTGCCTGCAGTAGGCTGTGACTGCTGGGCCACGGTTTGCTGGGCTGTGGCATAAAAACTTTGGGAACCCGTGATCTAGGTGTACCTCTGTCTATGTTCTACCATGGGTATTTCCCATGCTTCTAGGCTTTGCTGGTTCCCCTCTCCCCCTCTTTTCAACTATGTGTCAGGGTATTTTTAAGCCTCCCTCAGAGGCATTGGGTGTTAGCTACAGCCAAAGTTGGGGATTTTGAGTAGGGTGTATCAATGCTTCTGCTAGAACCAAAGCTAGAGGGTCTTGTTCCTCTGCTCAGGGTCAGGCTGATCACCATATTTGGGGGCAGGAAGGAATTTTACACCTGGTCAGATTAGCGCAGACTCTGGGAGCTTTTGCCTTTCTGTGTAGCGGGGTGTGGCTCTCTACCTGGAACCTTTTAAGCATATATTTAAATAAACTTTTTGTAGAAGCAGCACATTGGCTGCCATGGTTCCCCTTCTTTACCTGTAGCAGGTTAGGGTGTTATCTCTGTTGTGTGAGGTTTGACAGTAGTCTTATGTAGAGTTTAGATTATGGTTTGTATGGGATGGTTTGGATAGGAATGATTCTGTCTCAGGCAGGGGGCTGGACTACATGACTTCTGGAGGTCCCTTCCAGCCTTATTTCTGTATAAGACTATGATTCTGTCCACACACTGTTTCTCCAGTACCACTTTAAGTCATTCAAATCAATCTGTCAATGATTTTCCAAACTATAACAGATATACCCTGGATATTTAATTCAGTTCCATCAAGCATTAGTTTGGTTTAGAAACTCTTTAAAGTTAAAGGCAGATTTTGGGTTTACCCCAGGTGTGATTATCCGGGACTTTGACTCCCATCAAAACACGCTGTGAGACAGTCATTTACACATGAAGTCTGAATGGCTATTAACTCAAATTACCCCCAGCTATCCCAGGAAAATGTGTTATCTTGGTACTTCACAGGTACTTGAAGTGGAAAGTGGGACACTGGGTTTGTAGGTCTGTAGGATTCCAGGATAAAAGGCTTTGTTCCAGGAGTTAGACTACTATTTTTAGCTAAGGCTCACAGGCTAAAAATAGATGCCAAATTTCTCTTGGGACAAAACCTTTTATCCTGAAATCCTATAGGTCAGGGACAGGCAATTATTTTGGGCAGAGGGCCACTTATTGAGTTTTGGCAAGCCATCGAGGGCCACATGACAGGCAGCCCAGGGCAGATAAATGTTAATTTTCTAAAATTTTTAGGGGCCCTATGGACAGGATAGAATGGCCTGGCAGGCCACATACAGCCTCCGGGCCGCATTTTGCCCACCCATGCTATAGGCCTACAAGCCCATTGTCCCACTTCAAGTACCTATGAAGTACAGGGAAAACCCTTTCCTTGGGACAGTCTGGGCTAATCCTAACCAGTGCCTATTGTGATAATCAGACCCAGGATAAACTGGGCTTCTGTTTTAGGAGTTGCAAGCATCTCTGACTGCTGTTACACAAGTAAAAAAGAACATTTGGCTGTAATTGGGTAAATCAATCGGATATATCAAAAAACCCTCTAGGAAAGCTTGTAGAACTAAGGTTGTTTATGGCAAAAATCACAGAGGCTGGAGCTACATGTTCTAGAACTATGTCCACAATTCAGTCTTCTGTTTAAGAAAACCTAACTTATGATTGCAAAGAACTTGAAAACATCATCCAGCGTGACCAATCCGTCAGGGTCTGTCCAACTCTGCAAAAAGCCCACAAATAGTTCTGAGACATGGACTTACCAACCCCACACCTGTAAGAAGCTGATGGGTGGGCTCTGAGCTGGGGCTTGGCAGGCTGTGCTGCAGTCCCGGGGCTGGCTCCCTAGGGAAGCACAGGGGCTGTGGTAAGCCCAGGGCATCATCAGGTCATTCTTTGTCCTGTGGCCCAGCAGCTGGCCACATGCATGTGTGTGTGCATGCGCGTGTGTGTCTGGTTCTGTGTGTGTGTGTGTGTGTGTGTGTGCATATGTGTGTCTGTATATCTGGTTCGTGTGTGTCTGCACACGTGCACACATATGTCTGGTTCTGGGCATGTGCATGTGCATGCGTCTGTTCTATGTGTGTCTTTATTTGTGTCTGCTTCTTTGTGTTTGTGTGCATGTGGTTCTGCATGTGTGTATGTATGTCTGCAGAGCACATCTACATGTGCTCCCAACACAGCAACCTGCTACAGGGCTGCTCCAACGCTGCTGTGGCCCCCTGCAACAGTCAGGGGGAGCTCCAGGCTCCCCCTGGGTGCTGGCTGGAGCACGGAGCTGGTCCCCATGTGTCCGGGATGAAGAGAGCTCTGCCGGCTGCAGTGGCAGCTATTGACTGGTCCCGTGCTTAATTGGGAGGTGTCCTGATGTGCAGGGAGCCAGGAGACTGCTGCTGCTGCTGCACAGCTCTCCTGGCCCCCTGCACATGGGGGCAAGCCGGGGGCTGGCCCAGAGCTGTCCCACTTCTGGGGCAGCCCCCAGCCACCTCCAAACTGCACAAGGATTTTCCCGAGCAGCCTGGGGCTGGCCGGGAATTGCCTTAGAAGCAGGACAGTTCCTGGCCCCCCTCAGCTGGGCGATGAAGCAGGGAGCTCCCAAGTCATGGAGCTGCTCAGCTCCCAGCTCTTGTGCGGGGCCAGGATTCAGGCAGAGTTACAAGGGCAGATGCCAGGGGCCCTGAGGGCAGGGTGCCCCTGCCACGCAGCTCTCAGCTTGCAGCAGGGCTTACCAAGGCCTAGGGCAGGCGGGGGCTTCCTGCTCAGCACCTCCTGCCCTGCCCCTGCACTTGCCCCCGGCTCCACAGGACAGTCCCCAAGAATGCCGCCAGGCTCCTTGCAGCATCCCTAGTACTGAACGGCCTGGGAAGAGGCTGAGCCTCTGCCAATCCCGGCCCTGCCTCCCTGAGCCGGGCCTGCAACTGCCTGGCACACTGGGAGAGGTAGTTCCCTTGGCTGCCCTTCTCCCCCGGTGGCAAGGCAGCCTCAGCAGGCCTTCCTGCTCCAGACTTCAGAACTGGAACTTCCCTTGCTTTTCTGTTTGCTTTCTCTTCCCTGGAGCTTTTCTTCAGGGACTTCCCCAATGTTCATGCAGACTATGCAAGTTGCAGGTGAATGGAGGTGCAGTTGTTACCCATACAAACTAAAGGAGCACTCCAGGCTCCCAAGTCAAGCACCTAAAAGACTCAAAAAGCCGGAACTGAGTTTTTCTGTGTAACCTTCATTCAGTTGTTTGGTACATACCTATTTTGAGAGCCATTTTCATGTACCAGCAAATATTCAAGTTTTTCCACAGGGCCTAAGCCTCAATGTTTTGCTTTACCTTCATTGCTTAGCCTACGGCTCCGTACTTTATTTACCCAATGCAAATCAAACCCTGTTCCAAAGACAGGTTATTGATGTACTCATTCACTTTTGTCTGGCACTCACCACAAAATCAGATGTGGTAAACGTAATCTGTGCAGGCTTCTGTAAAGTATAGTATAGGGTCAGCCTGCAGCCCAGGTGCTGCAAGTGGCATGGGCACCCTGTGTGTGTGGCACAAGATAGCTTCGGGAGGGGACAGGCAACAGATAGGGCAGGAAGTATAGGAAAGGAAGCAGAAAGCAAAGTAGGAGATTGAGCAGGGGGAGGAGGTCAGGCGGCACTTGGAGCAGGTCGTGGGCAGATTTGTAGCATTCCTGGCAAAAAGTTTGGCTCCCGCTGTTATATGGTTCCATTAAACTGGGGAAGATGGGGATTAGTAAAAAAAATTGTCAAGTGGATTTTTAGAAAGGAGAATTTAATGGACTGGAGGGGGGTTTACACTAGGTTTGGTCTTGTGCCTGAATTTATTCTTTTCAATATTTATTTTGGCATGTGAGGTATGAATGTTCAGTAAATTTGCTGATGGCACAATGTTGAAAATGTATCGATAAAGAAAAGGTGTAAAGTATCATACAGGAAGAACTGAATTACCATGAGCACTGCCCCCCAAGTGTGTGGGGCAGGGGGTGGGTATGTGGAGCATGGGGTGCCCCTTGTAGGTTGGAACTCTGTCGGCCTGCAAGGGAAAAGCCACGGTTTGCCATGTTTTTCTCCTTTAAAGGAAAATCCATTTTTAAAATTTGCTGACCCATTTTTAAAGTTTGTTCACATCCCATTCATATATTCTTGCGACCCACTTTTGGGTCATTACCCACGGTTGAGAAATGCTGCTCTATGCAACAGTGTACTATCTCCACCATTCATAATAGCCTAGCTTGCTAGAATGATGGCCTCTTCCTGCCGCTAGTCCTAAAAAATTAGCTGAAATTTAATACTAAAAATGCAGGTCCATGCATCTGAGGAACAATAAAAGGTTGCAGTGCATTAGCAGATGACAAGGTGACTGACTGTGAGCCATCAATGCCTTGTGGCTGTGAAAAAAGCAAAAAGGACCTCAAGATGTTAACATCTGAGTTATTTCCAGTAAAGAAAAGCAAGTATTCATGCTCCTGTAAAAGTAAGGCCTCATATGGATTATATTTCAGTTCTGGTCACTCACTTCCAAGGTGGCACCTTAGAGACTAACTGGTTCAGAGGCATGAGCTTTTGCAAGCAGCAGCTTTTGTCAGATGCTATAAATGAACTGGCAGAAATAAAAGTTTATATGCAGAAGAGAAAGGGACAAGGGGAGAGGATGCTGCTAAGAGAGATACTAAGCAGGTTGATTAGATCAATTGAGATGAACAAGGTAGTTAACACTTGGTAGTTAACACTTCAGACTAACATGGGCAATCATTTATGTGCCCATGTTCAAGAAAGAGTCATTCAAACTGGAATGAGATATTGAGAAAGGCTACTAGGAAGAAAAAGTTTGGCTTGCTCTGCAACACGTACTAAAAGAAAATGTCTTTGTTCTCTATAAAAATATCACAGGGGTAAACGCCAAACAAGTAAAAAGAAAAACTAAAATATGTTTGGTATAATTTGGTATCAAATGTCCATTAATAAAATTAGCAAAGAAATTAAGTACACCAGAAGAGTGGTATTCTCCCAATAGTAGTGGAAGGAAACAAGCTAAAAAGTTTTAATCTATACCTTTGTAAATTTATGGATGGGATTTTGTAACAGGTTGTCTGTGACAGCAGAAGACTGGGCTTGACTAGTCCTGTGTCCTGTATTCATCCCCAAAGATCCCATGCACTGAGTGGGGAAGAAGTCTTGTGGAAAAAAACAATGTGTAGTCTTATAGCTGATTCTTATACTATGCCCTTTGCATAACATGATCCCTTTCTCCAGTAGATGTTAGGAAGCCTAGGGCTCCTTAGAATACACACACACACACACACACACACGCTCAAGACTACACACACATACTTATGAGTCAAATATGCTAAACTTTTAACTGACAAAAGATCAAATACAAGACAGGTATTAAAAAGACCCACACAGGAAACTGAAGGGGTTGAGTTAAATGTACTGGAATTAATATTATTTTAAACATCTGCAGTCAAAATCCATTTTTTTTTAAATGATCAGTGTAAGCATGTAATGAGCCTGCTTAGCTGAACTGGCAGGAAATTATCTGTAGGCTTTCCTCTTTCTTAACTTTTTCCTTCAGGGCCTTAATTAGGGCCCCCGCGACTCTTTTCCCAGTTGTCTCAATCTATCGCATATTTGTAGACAGTTTTCTTGTTTCCCTTTTTATAAATACCCCCACCCCCTCCCCCTGGTCCATGTGCATTTTCCTTATTCTTCATAGAACACTTTGTGGGTGTATTTGTGGTACAAAGGTGCCTTGAACCGGGCTCCAAATTTGGCTGAACAAGAGCCATATAGACAACATCCCTGTTGTGTGGTAGACACAAGGGTTTTTTAAAAAAAGGTTATGTATTAATGAATCCAACTTGTCAAATACAGGTTTAACATTTAAAGACATAACCAATCCCCTAAAATATAGTTAAAGACGGGTATTTATCTTCTATCAACAGTGTTGCCATAACCCAAATCAAAGTCCACATTAGTCTTGTTTCCGTCTTTCTTTCAGTCTCTGACAGCTCCTTTACATTTCCATCAGTGATGATCTTTTGTGCTTCTCTATATAATAATTCACCTCCTCCTTTTCCCTAGAACCCTGCATAATACAAATCCCATTATCTTTTACTCATCTCTGCTTTTACATTTTAAATGTATTCTTAAGCGTTAGCTCATAGAACTTGCACTGAATTCAAGATGTTTTTCAAATTTTCCAGTTTAGAGGCATAAGGACGTTTTTAGCAGATTCCAAAAATTTCCACCGGATTCCCAAGTCCGCATCTTTTTGCCTTTTCTCCTGTAGACCCCTGACTTGATAGGACATCTTTGCCGTTACTAAAACGTCCCAAACTTTTTAAAAACCAGTCAGCAGCTGCACCCGTGCCACTTTTCTTCCAGCCTTTGGCAAAGGTCATTCTTGCGGCTGCTAAAAGAGGAGAGATGATCAACTCCCTCTGACCCTGGCGGCTGGCAGGAAGGACCCGTCAGACTAAGGTGTTAGCGGGGAGTTTGTCCTCCCCACGTCTCCCACCTTCACATTTTGGGTCACATCCGCCATTCCCAGGAGAGGGGTGGGTTGTGTGTGTACGTGGTGCGGATGACATTTTTAATTCGAGGAACTTCCCCGTGGCATGGCTCCTGGCTCACGGGGCTACTCCAGCGGTGTGTAGCGGGGGGTGGTTGTTCAAGGACAGACTCGCAGGCTTCAGGGGTGCCCGTGCTGCCTGGCAGGGCAGGGCAGTCGTTTCTGCCCCAAGCCAGCGCCACGCCTCCAGAGGTGCCGCCACGGCGGCACGGGCAGTGAGAGGAGCGGTGCGGGCGCCTCCTGCCTGCCCAGCGCCGCCTCCAGCACCAGAAGGCCCGAGTGCGGCCACCTTCCCCTCGCCCGCTTGCGCCTCGGAGCTGCGGCTAGGCCCGCTCGGTCAGGCCCGGCCCGGCTCGACTCGACTCGCCCCTTCGCCCGCCCTCTCCTCCCACTGACGCAGTCTGCGCCGCACCAGCTCCCAACATGGCGGCGGCGAGGCGCTGAGCGGCGGAGCGGGCCGGCCCCGCGCGGGTGAGCGCGGGGCGCGGGGTTGCACCGGCCGGGACCCGCCCCGCCCGGAGGGGGGCAGCGGGGTCGCTGGAGGAAGGGCTTGGGGCGGCTCGGCTCAGCCTTTGCTGCGGAGGGCCGGGCCGGGCCGGGCCGGACGGGATCCGCGCGGGAGCGAGGGGAGGGCGCCGGCCCGCCCCACGCCGCGGCCCCGATGCCCGCGGGGCCCTGGGCCCGTGTTTCCCGTGGCGCGGGCCGCTGTCCCCGTGCTGCGGCGGGGCCGGGTCCCCGCGCCGGAGTTTGAATGAGCGCCCTCCTGAGCGGCGGGCGCCACATGGCCTCCGTGCCCGCGGGGGGCGGGAGGGCCCGCGCCAGGCCCAGGCCCAGGCTGAGGCTCCCGCGGACATGTTCTACGCGGCGGGAGCCCCGGCGCTGAGGGAAACTTCAGGGCCGCAACAGCCGGAGCGAGCACATGCGTGTCCTGCCTCCCGGGACGGGACGTGTCCGGCTCAGGCACGTTCAGCGCTCGTGCGCTGCCTCTGCTGCCGGCTTTGTAACGGCTTCAGGCCACTGAGTGACCAGCCCCTTCACAGAAGCCTTTTGAAGTTGTAGCATCTACGGATGTTTGGACGAGGGGGACCGAGCCAGGCCTCCCCGCTTCCACCCCTTTAGCATGACAGTCCCTTGCCCCTGCCTCATTCCTGGACCAGCCTGGCACCAACATCACTCTACTGCTACCCTTTTATTTCACGTTCCCTCTGTGCTCTGCTTTTAGGAACTCATATTGGTATTTTCTGGTGTTGGGCTTTCTGCAGAAGAGGCCTTCCTACATAAGCTTGTTTGAGCCAGGTAGTTTTGCTTCATTTCAGGTACATTTTTCTAAGGGACGTGATACAGTGGCGTCCACAACTGAAGGTTGCAGCTTCTCGAACTGTTACTATGTGAAGGGGCAAGCCTGTGATTGAAAACTGAGAAATCAACTTGTTCATGATTGGGAAATTTCCTTGAGTAAACGCCTGTGTGCATTTACTTGCAAGCCTCTGCTCATCAAGCTCATCAAAAGTGGCTTTACTGAATCGATACAAAGTGTAAGTTTGTCAGTATAGTGGCATCTATTCCAGTAGTGCTTTGCTGGTATAGATATTAGATATAGCTAGACTAAAAGTATTTGGAGTGTAGACTTTGCGTGACACCCCGACACTATAAAACGGTTCTGACGGATGGAGTCCCTGAACCCTTTGGTTGGAATACTAATATCTTCCCCTTTCTTGGAAGAGGAGGGTTAGGAAGACGTGGGTTGTCTTAGCATTTTTTCTGCCCATTGTGGGTGTGTATGCGTTGGAGAATCTTTCATACCGAACTTCAGATAGTTGATTAATGCTGTGGCCATTTGGTGTCTGATAATTTTTTTAAGCCTCGTGTTTTGGAATTAATGAGAAGTTGGTATTGAAGGTATGTGGGAGGAGACAGGAAGTGGGGGAATAAATTTAAGATATTAGGTTCATAGAGAGATTTTGGGTGAAAAAGTGGTTAAAAAAGACAAAAGGAAGGAGGAGGAGGAATGGTGAGAGAGATAATATTTTAAAATATTACTGTATATAAAAATATTTTGCGACATGGAGTGATAGTACACAATCAACAGTATGTAACTTATTAATTTTAATTGTTGGAAGCATACATTTTCTGGAGGTGTAATATAAGTGAAAGTAATATTTTTGTATGAACAGCGTTTCGACTTTCATTATACTTCCTTCTGTTAACAAACTCTGGAAAAAACCTTTATAACTAGCAATTTCTATCTTTATGCTCAGATTAAAAAGGAGTATTTGGAAAGTTTGAGCAGATTTTTCTTCATCTGTGTTCTGGAATAATCTTACAGAAAACACCTCCACTTGCTGAACTTCATAGCTTGACATTTCCCTGGCTTCAGTGAGAACTAGTTTCCAGGTCAGTCTGCAAAAGGGAAGTTAAATTACTGAAAAATATTATTTTTATGTGAAGATACAAATTTCCATCAAATATAGAATTAAATTAAGAAGTAGTAATATGGGTGAAATGTGGTTTTGCGCAGCCTTTTAACTTGTCAGTTTCCAACTAGATGTTTGTTTCCTAAATTTTGGCTTCCATTGTGTCTGTCCATTTGGCTATACATTTTTGGAAATATACCATGAGCTCTGGTTTGTATTTTTTTGGGGTTTTTTTAGATTTGAAAAAGTTTTTAAAGCAAAAACAAGCATCGCCATCCCATACACATGGTGATATTGAGCTTGGAACTATTTTATTTATTTTTGGATAGTCTGCATATAATAAATACAGTAAATTCACTGAGCTGCTTTTTGCTTTGGGAGTTAAACAATATATACATAGTTGAGTTTGTTTCAACTTGTTGAGCAGTGGTTTTCCTTCCATGATTTTAGAAGACAAGTTTCAGAAGTTGTTCCAGGTATCAAATGTACAAGGAAACCTAAGTGGGGAAGTTTATTGCTCCCTGTTCTGTTCCCTGCAGCCACTGAGAGTAGTCTGCCACCATCCTCTGTATATAACTTCTGCGTCAGGTATTTGAAGACTATTTTCAGCACTTCTGCTAGTCTTTTCTTCCTCAGACTAAATAACCTGTTTTCCCAATCTTTACTAAATCATGTTTCCCAGGCTTGTAATCATTTTGTTGATCTTCACTGGACTAGTTTACTTCACTGGACACAGTTTACTAGTTTGTCTGCCTCTGTCTTGAAGTTCGGGTCTCAGAACCAGATACCAGGTGACACCTCACCAGTACCATATAGAAAGGAAGAATAATCCCTCCCCTTGATTTATAAGTGATAGTCCACCCAGTATGCAATTGTCTTTATTCAGTTTATGATCCACTGTAACTCTCAGGTCTTTTTCTCCAGTATTGCAATGTAGCTAGTCATTCCCCAGTCTGTAGTTTTACATGCAGTTGTTCCATATTAAGTGCAGAAACTTTTCCGCACTGGATTTTGTTTGATTAATTGTGGATCATTTCTCCAGTTTATCAAGGTTGTTTGAATCCTAATCCCAGTCCAATCCTGTCGTAATCCTAACTTCCAGGATGTCTGCAGCTCTACTGATCTTGGTGTCATCTGTAAATTTGCTAAATGTGCATTCAATCCCATCCTTCAAATAGTTAATGGAGATACTAAATGATGGCAGACCCAGGACAGACCCCTCTTAATTCCTTCTCCTTATTAGACATTAAGCAGTTGATGATTACTTTTAAGCACAATGATCCAACCAGTTATGGATCTACCTTATACTAGTTTAATTTACACCAGTGGTTCTCAACCTTTTTAGACTTGAGGCATCCCTCTTAACCTCATCCCTAATAATATATTATGTCCAAGTTCCACTTCTTGTAGAATTCCATTTTAAGTTTCAATTTATTGAAGAGTTTGCTGTTTAATGAGGCTGGTCTCCTGATGCACTTCTCATCCTTTCTTTGAATAAGGCTAGCCTGCACTTGCACGCTTAATAAGGCATTTTTGAAGGATAGCCAGCTCTCCCGGATGCCTTTTCCCCTCAGACTTGCCTCCTATAGGCTCCTACACACCAGTTCTTTCAGTTTGTTAAAATCTGTTTTTATAAAGTCCAGTGTCTTTATTTTGTTTCACGCCTTCCTTTCCTTAGGATCTTGGACTCTTATCATTTCATGCTCACTGTCAGCCAACTTGCCTTCTACCTTCACATTCTTGACCAATTCCTCCCTGTTTATGGGAAGAAAATTGAGAACAGCTTTCTCCCTACTTGGCTTCTCTACCACCTGTACCAAAAAGTTATTCCCAACACACTATAGGAACTTTCTTGGGCTGCCTGCATTCTCTCGTGCTATCCTCCTAGCAGATGTTTTTTAATTAAAGTCTCCCATGAGCACCAAGCCCTGCAACTTGGATATTTTGGTTAGTTGCTTGGAAAAGTGCAATCACCCCGTCCCCCTAGTTTGGTCTGTAGCAGGCACCCACCATGACATCATTCTTGTTCTCCCCCACTTGACTTGACCAGAGGCTTTCAACAGGTTTGCTTGCTTCATGCTTTGCAGTGTACACTGGAACAAGTGTACATCTCTTCTATATAAAAGGCAACATTATTTCCTCTTTTTCCCACTTCCTGAACAAATAATACCTAAGGAAGAAGTATTCCTAGCTTGCATGCTATGTCAAAATCCACCAGATGTCTTCCGGTTCAGCTTAGATAGCCCCACACAGGAGTTCTTGGTAATAAAACCATGACAATGTTGAAACCAATGCAGTTATATATAGGTGCACAGTTTTGCCTGAACAGTTTTCAGTGCACAGATGTGGCCTAATTTTAGAAGTAACATAAACCAAGGCAGCTCCTGAATGAGAAAGGATGAAAGTTAGAATAACATGATGATGGGTCTTTTAGTTATAGATAGGTTTAAAAAATGTTATTTGTAGGCAACCTGACCCAGGTAAGGTTTAAGGAAGTAAATAGTAAAAAATGGTCATTTAGCAAATGAGGATAGTAATATTTCCTTGTGTAGAAGTAAGCATAGCAAAGAACAGAGCTGGAAGTAGTAGAAGGGAGGGAAGAATTAATTTAGAGTAGTAACCTATGAGAAAAAAAATCAACTTTTCTGGTACCAGAAGAAGTTGAAATTAATTGTATATTCCATTATATTATCAATTACAACAACTTTGTGCCAAACTCTAAAGGTGTTCACTCATTCAGTGGGAACAACAGCACTATTTTCATGGCAAGAAATTGCCCCTTTTTTCTGTCTTGAGAAATAGAAATGGCTAGTCACAAATACTTTACTGGCATCATTCTCTCTTATGCTTCTGCTTAGGGGTGCACCAATAGACATTTTGGGGGCCGATACTGGTAGCTGATTTTCAAGGAAACATATTGCCTGATACCGATCCAATTTCCAATACAGCTGAGTCCAGCTGGTAAGTCAGTTGTGGTGAAAGGGGAGGGGGAGGGAAGGGGTGTGGGAAAGGCAGATCAATGTCCCCCACAGTGAGGGAAGGAGTGGAGCTGGGGTAGGTGCTGGCGGGGTGGGTGTGGGACAGAGCCACGGCTCGTTTGGGGGAGGGAGGGGGTGGCGGCTCCCGGTGCTACATGCCACTCATCTGGTGGCTCCCACTGCTGCTTCTGCCGCTTGTCTGGGAGGGCACAGGGCGGGGGTGCATACCACTGGATCTACATGGGGTCGGTCAGACAGGCTGGGTCCACACTGCATTGCACTCAGGGTGGGTGGTGGGGGTGCTGGGAGGGGGCTATGGTGAAATTTGGAGTGGCTGCAGCCCCTCCTCCCCATAGGGCCCTCCCAGCACTGCCACCACCCGCCCCAAGCGCAGCGCAGCCCCTGGCCCCAGCTTGCAGCTGCAGCCCACCCGACCCATCCTTTGCAGATCCAGGGGCACATGCCCTCCCCCACCTCCCCCCATGGCCTCCTGGACAAGCAGCAGGGGCGGTGGCAGGAGCCGCCAGACAAGCGGCAGCTCCATCCCGTGCCTGCTTTACCCCTGCTGGGCACCACCTACATCAGCTCCAGTCCCACTCCTCCCTCACTGTGGGGGGCATTGATCTGACCCCCCACACCCCTTCCTTTCCCCTCCCCTTTCACCACAACAGACTTACCAGCTGCACGCAGCTCTCTATGTTGCCAGGCTGTGTTCCTCGCTGTCTGTGTGAGGTGCTGTGGCTGCACGCATGCATGAGCATTTATTGGCCAAATTATCAGAAAAAAGCAAAAAAGAAAAAGCAAAACAAAAGCCCCACACTCACCAGCTCTGGCAGCGGGGATCAGGGCCTCTGAAAGCTTGTGGCAGAGCCCCCCTGTCCCCCGCCCTGTGCAGCGTGGGACAGTTGGGGGCAATGGGGATCACGCCCGCCTGGCATCCATGCAGCAGCTGCCCCATGGCGTGGGTGCAGCGTGGCTTGGTAGGGCACTGCACATTGTCTGGGAGCTGGGGCTGAGCGGTGCTGGGCTCTGGGTGACTGCTGGAGCTGCTCCAGCTGCCAGATAGCACGGTTCGGCAGGGCTCCGTGCACTGCACCTGCGCCATGGGCAGCTGCCGGGGGAGGGGTGCAATCCCCACTGCTCCATGCTGCATGGGGGGACTCTGCCATGAGCCCCCAGAGACCCTGATTGCGCTGCTGTAGCTGATAAGTGTGGGGCTTTTCTTTTTTTTTTAAGTTCAGGGAGGCTGGGGCTGGGCAGGGCACCCATGGGGGCTTCTCCTGTGGCTCCGCCCAGTGAGGCAGAGGCAGGAGCAACTGGACGTATCACAGAAGAAGTGCCTATGGCTGTCCTGCCTAGCCCCTTCCCTCACCTGGCCCAGGCTCCTCGCGCTTAAAAAAAAAAAAAAAAAAAAAAAAGCCTCACACTCACTGGCTCTGGCAGCGGCGATCGGAGCCTCTGGGGGCTCGGGGCAGAGCCCCCCCCCTGCGCAGTATGGGGTAGTGGGGGGCAGGGGGATGCATCTGTATGGCAGCTGTCACATGGCGCAGGTGCAGTGTGGCTTCTTAGGGTGCTGTGCACTGTCTGGGAGCTGGGGTGGCTCCATGTGTCAGCTGGAGCCTGGCACTGCTCAGCCCCAGTGACCCCAGCTCCCAGGCAGTGTGCAACACCCTGCTGAGCCATGCTCTACCTGTACCATGGGGTAGCTTCGTTGAGGGGGGGGAAGGGCGGTGATCTGCAGTGCCGTGCGCTGCACAGGGGGGCTCTATTACGAGCCCCCAGAGGCCCCAATTGCGCTGCTGCAGCTGGTGAGCTTTTTTTTTTTAATGTGGGGAGGCTGGGGCTGGTGGGGGATGGGGCTGGGAACAGCCACGGGGGCTTTTCCTGTGGCTCCCTCTGCCTGGGGAGAGGCAGGCACAGTCAGAGGAGCTGCAGGAGAACCTGCAACCAACTGTCTGTGCCTCCCTGTCCCTGGCTGATCCGAACCTTTTCCGAATTGATTCGTAGGCTTCGGATTCATTTTGGAGTTTTTAATGGGTCTCCTGATTCAGTTTGGAGATCCAGGTGTTGAATCGGCCAAGTCTCCTCCGAATCGAATTGGCAACTGAAGCAAAGCCCTACTACCTACTCCAAGGTGTGCTCTGTTACAGTTTTAATACAGTATAGCCTCATAAATCTGGTATGCTTGGGACCAAGCGCTTGCTGGAAATTTGAAAATGCCATTTTTTTTACACCGGTGTGGCGGCTGGTCACGATGTGTGGCAGGGGGTGAAGAGGGGAGAGTAGTGGTGGCAGGTCCCAAAGCAGCAGCTGCACGAGGAGCGGCGCTGTGGGGTGGTGAATGACAGTTGCAGCTGCCGCGTGCAAGCTTCCCCCTTCCCATCTAGGAGGGCGGGACAAGTGGTGGTGGGGGAAGTACTGGATTGTTGATAATTCCGGATTTTTGGTATCCATATTTATGAGGTTATACTGTAAATGCTGGTGGTCAGTGATAATCAAACTGTACTGTCACAGTACTTAATGGGTGTACAACCTATTCAACCTGTTATAGCAGAAATCTGCTATTTCAGTTCACTGTTTAGCATGCCTAAACAATAGCAAAGCAATATTGCTTTGGAGAGGGGAAATTACTTGTCTGTCTTCTCCCTCTTTCTGGGACAGTACATCATTTTTGCAGAAGTCTGCACAACTAGGTTTGGTTTATGTTATTGTAAGAAAATAGGAAATACCCAAATTAAAGTTAAAAGCAATAAAGTTGATTGTAAAAATGTCAATTGCGTTCTGCAGTCAGTAAAACTACCCTTAGTGACTTGTTGTTATCTTCTGAGTTTGTGTGAGGTGTCTATTAGGCAAGAAATTGTCCAATGGCATTTGGAAGAAAGCATTGTAATAGCTGAATTGACTGCTTTGTATGCCACTGTAAATACGCATTGTTTTGATCTCTTTAAGAGGTCAGCCAGTCAATGCAGATTGAATTGCAAGACAAGCATTTCCTAAATAAAGATCTTAAAATTTTTCTTTTGTTCAGTCATAAGAGGATACCTGTTTTATTCCTTTAGTTGTTCTGATAGTAATTTTTGTTTAATTTTAAAAGGCAAATGGTTTTTCCTTTTTCTCATGCATGGCCATCTGCTGATCTAGATGTTGTTCCTGCATTAGAGCTTGCCAGTTCACCATAATGGAGGCAGTTCAAGCTTTGTTATTTTAAATACAGACTCTGTGCTTGACTGCTGCAGTATTGCAGACTTACTCTAGTTTGTTCTGTCTCTATCCAGGAAAGCAACTTTAGGGTCATCGCTTTTCACAACAGGGGAAAAGTATGTGCAGGGGAAAAGTACATGGGATAATTGCCTTTTTGGTAAGGGTGTGTGGACACTGGTGACAACATGCCCTGGCTGGGACATTTCCTAGCAATGCTCTGTCAACCTGCATCCTCTTGCATGTTACAAACCTGAGCAGCGTGGCCGCTCCCAGGTATCTTTCTGTAGTTGCTGGGGCCCTTGGTCTTTGGTGTGCTTGAAAAAAACCTCTGGGGATAACCCCAGATCAGCCTGTCCATGTATTTATGGGTTTGGGGAGTTAGAGTTGTTGAACAAGATATTTTTCAGGAATGTCCTGATCAGGGCATGTTGCTGCTTTGGTAAAGATATACCCTAACTGAATTACTTGGTATGGCAATCTGAGAACCCTTTGTGCTAATTTTTTGTTCTGGATGGCTCCTTCTTCTTAGTGTGACCTGGTCAAGTACTCACCCTTTTTGCATGTGTTTAAGAAGTTACCCTAGAATAAATGACCAAATTATAAGAGAGGACTTAACTTTTTCCCTCCATGTCACTATAATAACATTATTTGGAATGCCTGAGGTGTTGGACTAGCCTTGAATAAACTTAAACGTAATGGACTTGGAATCATTGAAGGCTGAAAGGGATTTAGACTAATAGTAAATGTCTTAAAAAGAGCGAAGTTCTCTGATGTATAAAAAATGTTCAAGTTGGAAACCAACCAACCAGAAATTATTAGAAAAATGACTTTGAAAAATGTTAATAGCTTTAAGGTAAAGAACTGAGATTAAGTTCCCACAAAAAACCCTCTAATTTTTAACCTGTACTCCTGTTTACTGTCCTCCTAATAGGAGTAAGAGTCCAGAGTACTTAACATAACAATTTTACACTTTTTCAGTTGTCTAAAAATAGTAGACAATTATCCATGCACTTGCTGCAGAATTGCTATTGATTTAATGGATGCTATGTAGAAGTCTAGGAAAGACGCAGAGATGGGAGAGTCTTGGGGGGTCCAGGAGGAAAGATGATTGCAAAAGAGGAAGCACTGAGTAATTGGAGAGGACAGGGGTTAAGAAGGGAAAAAGATGATGTTTTTTAGATGAAGCTGAGAGAGACACAAGGATCTGGGACATTTTAGACACACAAAAAAGTTGACTAGCTTTAAAAAATCCTGTGTATGATAAATCTAGTTAATTGAGAAGAAAAACTATCCACACAACTCAATTATCACTGTTTATGCACCAAGTTTGCATATACTGCACAGGTTTTAACAGTTTACTAGGTCTCTGGTTCCTGTTTTATAATACATGCAGATGGCTCATGCTAGTTAATAAGGATCTTTCAGATTGTGATTTTGCATGGATTTAATATTACCTTACATAGACTCATGCAATTTGACTTTATTCTTACTCCATAATCCTACAAAAAGTATTCAGATTTTGTCAATAAGAATTTGCTTTTTCATTCTGAGAAATGAATTGTCTTTCATAGTGAATACTACAAAATGCCAAGATTCTCAGTGATATCTTTTACTGAACTAACTGTATATTTAAAAGCTTGTTCAACAGCTTTCAGCTATTTATGTGATACTTTTTATTGAACCAGCTGTAATCCCTGCCTCGTGCATACTTCCTGGACAATCATGGATCCACCAAAACTCCAACCCTACTACTAAATAAATAGTACAAAGGCAGTCTTAATCAGTTGCTCAAATACATAAACTTCTGGCCCCAAAGTGAACTCTTTTTCTATCCCCAACTTTATTCTGCCTTGGGTATAAAGATCCAAGAGATTTGGGAGCAAATTGTCAAAGTTCTTTACAGGGCTTACCTTTTTGTTCCATGTAGAGGAGAACTGAACAACCCAGGCCACTGTCTCTGGTGTTTTTCCCCTAAATCCTCTAATTTGTTTCAGTGTATTTTTTTAAAACCGCTAAGGAAGCTGAATGTCATTCTCATCAACTGACATGGTGTTCTTCGTACTTTGCAGTCTCCGTTAATATTTCTTCTGTTGAAATTCAGTCTTGAATCTGAAGTTGAAACTGTTAAATGTGAAAGAAGTCCATGTTGCTAACTCCAAACATTCACAGTTTGAGAGTCTGGCTCTATAAAAACCAT
Organism: Alligator mississippiensis; assembly: GCF_030867095.1. Lineage (NCBI taxonomy): Eukaryota > Metazoa > Chordata > Crocodylia > Alligatoridae > Alligator > Alligator mississippiensis. The sequence continues at coordinate 213,939,467 of NC_081827.1, read as the reverse complement.
GATAATTTTTTTTAATTATGATTTTTAAGAAGTATAGGTGGTACTTTTTATTTGCTTTCTGGTTTTTGAGTCTTTAGAATTCACATGCCTATATTGTCATTTTTTTCTTATAATTATGACAGAACTTTTAAAATGAAAGCTGAGATCTCATGTCTGGGATTGTAAATTCTTTGAAACAAGGGCTTCCTGTTCATTCCCTGTACAGTAGCTACCACACTGGGGGCGATAGGGTCTTCTGTAGGCTATCACAGTAGGAGTAATCAACTTCACTATAGTATCTGGAGCTTTGAAAAAAAATCACATATTGTAAAACTTGTGATAAAATACAACAGATGGGAATATTTTGAAGTTAAGCTTCATGTGCATAGAAAACTTTCACAAGTTATTTTCCTTTTGTTCCAAGGAACACAAATCTAATTTGCATAATTTCATATTTAAAACAGCTTAAAGGCAGAAATATCATTTTTTTTCTCTATGTTCAGTTTTGCACACTTGTATTTCCAGATAACTATTTTTTCCCTTTTAGAAAAAAACTTCCAGAATGAGATAAGTAAATATAGTTATATCAAACAGGAAAAACTCAGTTTTACATTTTATTATTTGCAGTATTTAGAATTTTGAAGCCATGGGAGTAAAGGTCCAGCGACCTCGTTGCTTTTTTGACATAGCCATCAACAATGTACCTGGTAAGAAAACTTTAAATTAAATTTCTAGATTAAATAGTGACATTAATATTTATGCTTGATAAGTAATATATATATAAAAGTAAACCGTATTAATGTGTGGGGTTCTTTTTTCAGCTGGAAGAGTGGTCTTTGAGCTGTTTTCCGATGTGTGCCCAAAGACATGTGAGAATTTTCGCTGCCTTTGCACAGGTTGGTAGAAAGTTGGTTTTTTTTAACTTTTAACAACATTCACTGTTTATATTATGACTTGTTAAGTTACAGAATCCCATGTGTATAGTCAGTGACTTCCTCTTTGCATTTCAGAAAGTGAAGACCGACTTTACTGGTTTTTTGGTATCTGTAAAAATTGAACATTGTTGCCTTGTAGACATTTCATGCCGAAATTAGAAGTAACTATAGATGTGACTTGTTATTGAAAGGAGCAGATACTAATCAAATTTGGATATTGATCTATTTAATTTTTTGCTCTTGCCATAAATATTTCTCATTAAACCATAATGGGTAATAGCCAGTACTGAAACTGGGTGCATCAAATGAAGGTTCAGGAATTTAGAGATGACTGGACTTTCATAGATTTCATAGAGATTAGGGCTGGAAGGCACCTCGAAAAATCATAGAGTCCAGTCCCCTACCCAAAGGGCAGGAAGTCAGCTGGGGTCATAAGATCCCAGCAAGATAAGCATCCAATTTATTCTTGAAGGTGTTCAATGTAGGTGCTTGAACCACCTCCGATGGCAGGCTATTCCAGACCTTGGGGGCTCGGACAGTAAAGAAATTCTTCTTTATGTCCAGCCTGAAACGGTCTTGAAGTAGTTTATAACTGTTCAACCTCGTCATACCTTGGGGCGCTCTGGTGAACAAACGTTGATGGTCACCCCTGATAAACTTACAGGTGGCCATCAGATCACCCCTGAGCCATGCTTTTCTAGGCTAAAGAGCCCCATAGCTCAGCCTGTCGCCGTAAGGTCTGTTTTCCTAACCTCTGATCGTGCGCATGGCTCTTCTCTGGACTCTCTCAAGCTTCTCCACATCCTTTTTGAATTGTGGAGTCCAAAACCGGACGCAGTACTCCAGCTGCGGCCTCACCAAGGTCAAGTACAAGGGGAGAATGATGTCCTGGGATTTGCTTGAGAAGCATCTATGGATGCAAGCCAGTGTTTTGGTCGCTTTACTAGCTGCAGCATCACATTGAAGGCTCATGTTCATCTTGTGGTCGATGATGACCCCCAAGTCTCTTTCTTCTGTAGTACTAGCCAGCGTAGCACTGCCAAGCCTATAAGGATGCTGCAGGTTTTTCCTCCCAAGAAGGAGAACCTTGCGTTTTTCAGTGTTAAACACCATCAGGTTCTCGTCCACCCATTTGTTGAGCCTGTCCAGGTCAGCCTGGATCACCCTCCTGTCTTCAGGTGTGGATGCTTTGTCCCAAAGTTTGGTGTCGTCGGTGAACTTGGCCAGTCCGCTTCTGACTCCAGTGTCCACATCATTGATGAAGATGTTGAACAATATGGGTCCAAGGATAGAGCCTTGGGGGACCCCACTGGTCACAGGGCACCGTGACGATTGACTTCCATCAATTACCACCCTTTGAGTCCGACCACGGAGTCAATTTCCCAGCCAGCGGATCGTGGTGGACCCAAGGCCACAATTGGCCAGTTTTCCTAAGAGGTGATCTTGGGATACCAGATCAAAGGCTTTTTTGAAGTCAAGATACATGACATCAATCTCTTCTCCCTTGTCCAGGTGATAGGTCACCTGGTCATAAAAGGAAATGAGATTGGTCAAGCAAGGCCTACCCGCAGCAAACCCGTGCTGGCTGTCACTCAGGATGTTGGCGTCGGCCAGTCCATTATGGATGGTCTCTTTAATAAACTTTTCTAAGATCTTCCCCAGGATAGAAGTGAGGCTGATGGGCCTATAGTTTGCTTGCTCCACTTTCCTCCCATTCTTGAAGATAGGCACCACATTGGCCTTCTTCCAGTCTTCGGGCACTACACCAGAGCGCCAGGAGTTCTCAAAGATCTGTGCCAGAGGCAGCTCCTTGAGTACCCTGGGGTGTAGATTGTCAGGGCCAGCTGACTTGAAGGTATCCAGCCTCTCAAGATGTTCCCTTATGAGGTCAGCATTGATGGAGGGCAAGGGATCTCCGTCACCCGGTCCTCCCTGTCCTGTAGCAGGCATTGGCATCCCATGGGATTGATGAAAGACCAATGCAAAGTACCCATTTAATAGGTTGGCTTTTTCCTGGGCGTCATTTGTCCCATCTGGTTCAGCAGGGGTCCAGGGGCCAGCAGGGGCCCTTGCTTTTCCTCTTTTTAGCCTCAGGAGGTCTGCTAGGTCCCTGGAGAGCCAGGGGGGCTGCTGTGCCCTCTTGCTGCCTTTCCTCCGAGATGGAATAGAATTAGTTTGTGCATTGAGGATCGCTCCCTTGAGGAGCAGCCACTCTTCCTGGACTCCCCTCCCCCTGGGGTCGTGGTCCCTTAGGGCCTCACTGACAAGCCTCCTGAGCTTGTCAAAGTCAGCTTTCCTGAAGTCAAGGACTTCAGTGTTGCTGACTGACTTGCCAGCTTTACGGCAGATGGTAAAGGTGATCAGCTCGTGGTCGCTGTCACCCAGCTTCCCATCAATCACTAAGTCTCTGATTAGGTCCTCCCCAGTAGCCAGCACCAGGTCGAGCAGCGCTTTACCTCTTGTTGGCCTGTAGACTTCTTGAGTTAGGTAGAGGTCATCCATGCACGATAGGAAGCTTTGCGACTGCTCGGATTTTGCTGAGTGATCCCTTCCACGAGATGTCTGGGTAATTGAAGTCACCCATGACAACCATGGTCCTGGAGCATGCGGCCTCAGCCAGTTCGTGGGGGAACTCCTGGTCAAGCTGTTGACTGGGTGGGAGGTCTGTAGTAGACTCCCACCGTTGTGTCCGCTGTGCCATGTTCCCCACAGATTTTAACCCAGAGGGTCTCCATTTGTCCACCCTGGTCGCCAACATCACCTTGCAGGGACGCGTAGCTTTCCTTAACGTAGAGAGCTACACCCCCGCCCCTTTTATATACTCGATCTCTCCTGTGCAAGGTATAGCTGTCTATACCCATGGTCTAGTCATGGGTGGAGTCCCACCAGGTCTCCGTTATCCCTATGAAGTCGTAATTATTTGCGTTAAGCAGGAGGACAAGTTCCTCCTGCTTATTCCCTAAGCTCCTGGCATTTGTGTACAGGCAGGCAAGTGTCTCCTTGAGGGCTCTTGCCTTGCCCACAAATTGTACCAGGGCTGGGGCAGGGGTGGGCTGCCTTAAGTGCCTGGGCCTGCTGACTTTGCAAGGGTTGCTCAGCGGGCCAGCAGTGGCAGTAGTCCCCCCCATCCCCCGGCAGGCTTAGTTTAAAGCCCGGTGGAGCAGGTCAGCCGGTCTGGCTGAGAATCGCCTCCTCCCCAGGGGAGAGAGGGTGGAGGCCATCTCTTCCCAGCAGCTCGCTGCCTCTCTTGCCAAAGAGTGGGCTGTGGTCATGGAAGCCAAAGCCTTCCCGATGACACCAGCGCAGTAGTCTTTGGTTAACTACCTGGATCCTCTTCTCCCTTCTCAGCCCATACCCCGAGACTGGGGGGATTGAAGAGAACACCACCTGTTCCCCCAGACCCTTTAGCCCTGCTCCCAAATCCCTGTATTGCCTCATGACCCGGCTGGGAGTGCTCCGAGCCGTGTCATTGGTGACTTACATATGACTCTCAATACTCAACGACCACTAGTATTTGTGTTTGAATTTCTTTCTGAGACTGGTCATTTCCTAACTTTTTTCTTTTCTTTGTATCTGGTGTGTTGAAATCTTTATTCCCAAGTGAAATTTAAATTCCTTCTTAGTCAAATTGCCAGTCTTTTAAAAGCCCTGTTCTGGAAATAGTTTCAGAATGGCATTCTTTTCTTGCTGAACAGTTACTTTCACTGGAGAATACTGATTGTCGAAGCCTAAAAATCAAAATCAAATGTTTAAAACAGTGGCTACAAACCTGACTCAGATTTCTTCTCCACCTACTTCCAGTTTGTTTTTAAAATAATTTAAGCCAAGCTCTGCTCTGAAACCTTCATTCACAACAAAGATTGAACTATAGAGAAACTTGTGGGGGTTTTTTTTGTCTGGCTTCAACATTTTCCATTTCCTATCTATTCACATTTTATTACAAGTCAGTCTCAGCTACAGTTTTTGATTTACTACTTTGTGTGCATTTGGCTACCACTTGCAAATCAGGAATGATTTTAGCTATATATGTACAAAAGAAGTTGGACATCAAAATTTGTGTTTCATCTTATTACTGTAACATCTTTGGGAATCTTCTAGATAAAGAAAGTGGTCAAAGTCTTGAGAGATACAAATTCTCGGATCTCCATGCATGTGCATTTATCCTTTCCAGCAGGTATTTCTGAAAAAGGTCTGCAAAAGTCCCTGAAACTGAGGCAAAGTCTATACTTCAGAGTTTTCACTGACAGAGCTATGTCTGTTGGGCCCCCTCTGCACATTACAGGTATGAGAGTACAGGGACTCTCAACCCCAGCAGCTGTGGACTCTGGGTCCTGGCAACAAGTTTTCTGGTAAACTCCCAGGATAGGAGGATGCATGAATCACAGCAATGATCCTCCTGCCCCAGGGGTTTCACACATCCCTGGAGCAGGGGGGTGGATCATGATCCTCATGTGTGAGGTGCCCCATGACTGGAACCCTCTCAGCTGGGGTGTGTGGGGCTCCTAGCTGTGGGAGCTTTCTTCGTGCTGGTGCAGGGAGAGACTGGGATCAGCAATAAGGTGTAGTGAGATCTCATGTGTGGTCCCAGAATCATGCCTCCTGCCGTGTGTGTGGTGTGGCATGGCAAGAGGCGCAATTGTGTGAATTGTGCATTAGATTCCATCATGTCTTTACCTGCATGTGCAGAGGGGACCTTTGGAGTCTCAAGAAACCTTACATTTGTAACTCACATAGCTAGTTGGGCAAAATGCATAATGTAGATGCAGCTGTGTGCAAAAGAACGCTTATGATTGCTTAGATTAATTTGGGGTGCAGGGGAGTATTGATTACAGCATAAATATGCTGCTTATTAGCATGTGTTGCATATCCCCTAGGGAAATCTGCTGGCATAACTGTATTGGCAGAGGCTTATATAGTGTAGATGAACCCTGATGCAGTCTTTACAGTGTTTTCCCAAATGAATTAATTTTTTTTTAGATTATTAGTAACTCTAATTCCATATAGTGCTTTTGCATTTAGTCTTCAGCCAGTTACCTGATCTTCAGATTTTGTACCAACCATGATCTGCAATGTGATTATTCTTTAGGGCTTGTCAATGCAGGGCTTCTCTCCAGTGCCCAGCAAGTGCAGGAGCTGTAGATGAATGGCAGGGAATGCTGGCGATACAGATGGCCCAGTGGAGGCTACTCCCCTTGCTGTGATGTTCAGCACTGGCTGGAGCTGTGCCCCACCAGGCACCTGCACCCTGAGTGCCCTGCCTGCTGCTTCTGTGCCATGGGAGAGAGTGTGGGGGTCCCCACACACCCCCCCAACATACCCTGTACCCCTCGTACATGCACACACCCCCCACCATACACACACGTCTGTGTGCATGTGTACATACCCACCCACACCCCACCATATACCCACCCACCCACACCTCACCATAGACCCACCCCCACCATACAGTCCCCAGAATATATAAGACTAGAATTTATTTTTGAGTTATTATGCAATCACCTCTGTATATACTATACAAATACAAATCAGGACAAATAAAATTTTTGTAATAAAATTAAAATATGGTATAGGAGGTGTTTGACTTTTAGTGTATTATTTGGTTTTTTTTCCTGGTTCTAAAATGGGACCCCCCCCTCTGCTCCCCCAAAAGGAGTATTTCCAGGGAGCAAAGGGAGGGGATTCGGTGGCAAAGGCCAGGGGTTGGGGGTGGGACTTCCAGTCCCAAGATGGCAACAAGGGGGCAGGGCTACTCATGAGGCTCTCAACAGCTCACCAAAACTCATTAAGCGGCCCTCCACCTGAAATAATAGCTGCTGCTATATACTTATCTTAGTAAATTTTCTCTTGTAGGCCATTCATGTTTGTTACTTAGAAGAAAAATGGTCTTGTGATTATAGCACAAGTCTTGGAGTCAGGAGACATCTTTGATCTCCCAGGTTTCATCACAGGCTAACTTTGGGAGCTTGGGTGAATTACCTGGAGCAAAATTTTCAAGAATGAATGCTGAGAATATACCTCACATTTTGAGTGTCCAACCTGAGTCACTTTGGTCCTACTTTCAGGGTTGTTAAGCAGGTCTTTATATGAAGTTATGAAATAACCCTTCTGAATAAAGGGTATTTAATAAGGAAATCAAAATTTGTTGTAATTTCTGAAAATTTTAGATTTAACTTACTGTCCCTTTTACAAAAACTAATTTGCTACTTCACAAGCTGAATGCAATGTTAATTAGTTATTTGTCAAGCTTTTGTAGTTATACAAATGTAAAATATCTTTCTTCTTTAGGTGAAAAGGGCACAGGAAAGTCGACACAGAAGCCATTGCATTACAAAAGCTGTCTATTTCATAGGGTTGTGAAAGACTTTATGATTCAAGGAGGTGACTTCAGTGAAGGTAGGAGGCCAGTCTTTAAATCAACTACAGTGGTTAACAGTGACATATTTTATGGATCTTGTTCAGTACTCTTTATTTGGTTGAAATATTCTCTTGTTGCAGTGTATATATTTTTTTGAAGTTAAGGGCTTTAAGTAAGGGCATTTTAATAAGTAGCTTTCTGTATCTCTCTATCCAGTTGTGATTTGCCAGTGAAAATGTGGCTCTCCATTCTAGTGTAGCATCAGATCACTGTATTTCTCAGTAAAGCACAGATGTCATACTCTTAGTACAGCCCTGTGGGCCAGATCTAGAGCACTGGATAGGTTTGTGGGCTGGATCCGGATCCAGCTCCAGTGTGTGGAGCCATGTCATCTGGCCCACAGGATTTTCTGCATGGCTGGAAATTTGGTGGTGCCAACGTTAATTGCTACATCATATTCTGCTGCTCCTACTGTCAACTTTCCAGACTTGCAGGTCAGATGACACAGTTCCCAATGTGGCCCATAGGGCCAGGAATTTGGCTGACACTACTAATCCTACTGCCAAATTTGTGGTCTTGTGAGGAGCCCTGCAGGCCAGGTGACACTGCTGCACACTCCAGATCCAACCTGTGGGCTGTATCTACCTCTGAGATGGAGGAATGGGAGAGAATGCAGAATGCATAGCAAAACAACTCCCCTTGGTTTTCTGACTCCTATTCTACTTAATCAGGCCATCAGCTAGTGCTTTGATTGTACCCAAGCCATGCACTACCTTTTTTCAAAGTGTCTTCCAGAATAATAATTGAAATATTGAAATATGTTGACCTCAACCTAACTTATACTATCACTGCTTTATGTTAACTTGTCCTTTTTTGTTGTTGTTAGGAAATGGCAGGGGAGGAGAATCAATTTATGGTGGATTTTTTGAAGGTAAGGATGTTCTTTATCAGTCAAGTCTATGTACTTTTTCAGGTGTCTTTTATTATAGAAATTAAACTAGCATTCCACAATCCTAGCTTTGCAAATTTGGATTCCATTGTCTTTATTTGTGCTGTGCAGGAAATGGGCATCTTCTTAGCTACAGTAATTGTAGGATTAAGGCAAAATGATTTTTTTTTTGAACTTTTTCATTAAGATTTATAAGAATCAAAATCTTCCAATTTAATTCTGCATAGAGAAAAAAATGTTAAATTTGTTTACCAGATTTACAGGGGTTTAGGTTGTAGCTGTGTTGGTCTAAGGACATAGGCAGAAAAGGTTCCTTGGGTGAATTTGATATCTTTTATTAGATCAACCCAAATAGTTGGAGAAAAGTTATTAAGCAAGCTTTCGGGTTCAAAAACCCTTCGTCAGGCTAAGGAAGTTTCAGCAGTTGGTGTGTGCTCTTCCTGTAGATCTCATTTGAATATCGTATTGTTACCCCTTTTTGGCCTGGTCATCTAGACAGAAAATTAGAGTCTTTGGGTATTGTTTCATTTAGGAGAAATTAATGGTGGAGAATAGGTATCCCTTTATAGTCTTGTAAATAAAGAAAATTGCTTAGTTATGCTTCTCTGGAAGCAACAGGAGGGATCAAACAATTATGTACAATTTCCCTACTCACAATGCTAAACTTTCAGTTGGTATCACCCCAAATGATCGGTCTCTCTAATCTGTTTCTTGAGTATCCAAACCTGTTTGTTCAGGCTGTGTTGGAGCTTTCTTTTCTCTTTGTTTCTTGAACTATGTGGATGTGTGGCATAAGCCAAAGTGGGCTGATGTATAGACATGCTGGCAGTCTAGTATATTAGTATACTATGCTATAGTAGTATGCTACTATAGTGTAGTAGCAGTTGCACTATGCCAATAGAATTGAGCTAAGTACAGATAGTCAAAAAGCCCAAGATTGAATCGATTCAGTCTTCTCAGGTTAGTCTAAGCTGCATAGATTGAACCGACAAGCAAGTGAACAGACATTTGTTTTTAATTCAGGAAATGCAGCCATATGCCAGCATGGCCAGGCCAGAACCTGGGGGGGTGCTAGAAAATGCCTTACTGCTTGGCTGGAGCAGACAGCTTGGGCCAAGGCTAGTCTGCCCACCTGGCAAGAGGGGCTTGCAGGAGAGATGCAAAGCATCCTGAGATGCTTGAAGCTTGTGAGTTAACTTGAATCTGGAGGGGATCTGAGACAGAATTTCAGTAAACCAATTTAATCTAAATCAGTTATGTCTGATAGGTACATCCACTGAGGTTTATCTTAAACCAGTTTTGGGCATTTAGAAAGCGGTTTATGTGCACTGAATTTCTGTTGTGCTATAGATTTGAACCAGTTTCCAATCTTTTATACTGGTTTGTGTAACTTTTGTCCTTAGCCCTGGTGGCAGAATTGTCTAGTGTAGACAGTGTGTTAAACTTGCTTAAGTTTTACTTATTTTGTGAATAGCCAGTTATGCAAAGTCACCCTGGTATCTGAAAGTAAAGCTGTTTTTTGACTTTCCCACAAAATTGGATCACTGCAATTAATAAAAATTCTGTATCGAAATAGTGTGTGATTGAATATGCATGAGTGGTTATAAAAAACCCAGAAACAAAAAAAATCCATTTGCTATTCAAAGATGTTGTTCTGTATGTGTGTTTAATTGTAAAAGCTTACTTTTTTTCAATTGTCAGATCTTGCCAGAACTAAGTGTAGGCAGGAAGCAGATCTGTTGTATAAGAAGATTACTTTTTCATAGTCATTCTTCAGACCATAGCGATTCTTTTAATGGAAAAGTGAAAATGCTGGCTTATCAATCTTCTTTGTATTCTAACGGATGGAATTAGAAAGGCACATCATCTTTGATATCTGATACGATGTGTTATTTTAAATCTAATTTTTAATACACTTTTTATTACAGTTACAAATTTGTCTGGATAAGCTCTTTTAGTAGATTTTATTAAATGCCTAATAGTGCAGAGAAAATATTTGAAGTTTTAAATTAATTGGAAACACTTTTTTGTTAGATGAAAGCTTTGCTGTAAAGCACAACAAAGAATTTCTTCTCTCCATGGCCAACAGAGGGAAGGACACAAATGGTTCACAGTTCTTTATGTAAGTATTGTACTGTTCTGATACAAATATTGCTTACAATATTAAGATTATAGTAACCCTCATAATTTAAAAGATGAAATCCTTTTTCAATTTTCAAATGTGAATAAGTTTTCTAGACCTGAATTTCTATGGAAAACAGCTGCTTTCTAGAATCTAGTTTAGTAATAAAAATCATAAGTTTCTTACATTTATTACTGAGTTTTAGATTAGTACATCTTGTATACTCAATTATAAAAAAAATCTTGCTATTTTTAAGTAACTCTTTTCTAACTGGGCATATAATGTAAATCTGTGAGGTTCCCTCTCAGGAAAATGAATGAAAAAAAAACCTGAAAAGGTCTTGTCCAGGTGCTTAGAATGAGATCTGGGGCTCTGGTAGCCCAGAGTAGAAAAATCTTAATGTTTCCAAATGCAGTCCTATTTTAAATGGGAACAGGACCACTGCTAAAGCTTAATATATCACAGTGTTTATACAACCTTGATTTTTTTTAAGGAAAATCCTTTCCCTTGAAATTGAGCATTTTAATTTACAGTTGCCAATGCCCTTTCCCTCAATGTAGTGAGTGGTATGTCACCAACAATTTGGCCCTTATTTTTGGGTTGTTGTTGGACCATTAGCCTCTTACAGACTATTTTTTAACTTGTACTATTTTTTTTAACTTGTATTGTGGCTGACACTTGTCTTGTAATGTCCAGTCCTAGTCTCAGAGTAGTAGAAGCTTGTGGAATTATTTAAATTGTCTGTTAGTATAAAGGACTAAGTCAGTTATAGGGCTGCTTCTAATGTCAGGTAGCTGGTTCTCAGCAGTTTTTACCTTTTTCTCCTCCCCCCGGTACGTATAAGACTATTTGCAAAACTTTTTTAATCTGCCCTTTAAAAAGGTTCACATGATAAAGTCAACATGTGGTATCACAAAATACTGCACATGGTGTTATCTAAAATGTTGATAATGAAACAAGAGAAGGCTGAGAGGGGATCTGGTGGCCGTCTATAAACTGGCCAAGGGAGACCTCCAAGCAATAGGAGAGTCCCTGTTCCCCCGAGCACTACCGGGAGTAACAAGGAATAACAGCCATAAGTTGACTGAGAGTAGATTCAGGCTAGATATCAGGAGGCACTAATTCACAGTCAGGGCGGCTAGGAGCTGAAACCAACTTCCAAGGGAAGTGGTGCTCGCTCCTACCCTGGGAGTCTTCAAAAGCAGGCTAGATAATCACCTAACTGGGGTCATTTTGATCCCAGCATTCTTTCCCGCCCATGGCAGGGGGTCAGACTTGATGATCTGCTCAGGTCCCTTCTGACCCTACCAACTATGAAACAATATCTTTATTTGACTCTCTTAAAATGTTTATATCAAATAAAGTAAAGATTTGAGAAGCAGACATTCTTGAATAATACTTGGTACTTAAAGTGTCTATACATCATTCATGCCTGTTGAAATCAAGTAAAACAGTATCATTAATTTATATCCATTTATTTATGGTAACTTGCAATTTCATATGCACCCAACTTTGTTTCAAATGCAAATTTTTTCTTTATAGCAGTGTTAACTTTTTTTTTTCTGATTCTGTTTTTAATTATTCTTCTGGATGGCATCTAAAGAACAACCAAGCCTACACCTCACTTAGATGGGTAAATAAATATCTTAACTCCTTTATTTGTGTTTATGAAAATCAAAATGTTGATAATGCTATGAAAAATGTAAATACTTTTAAAATATATTATTGCAATAGAAAGCCTATATTTTAATTTTGTATTTGTTTAAACTCTTTAGACATCATGTAGTTTTTGGACAAGTCATCTCAGGTCAAGAAGTTGTGAGAGAGATAGAAAACCAGAAAACAGATGCATCTAGTAAACCTTATGCTGAAGTACGAATATTGAGTTGTGGAGAGTTAATTCCAAAATCCAAAGGTGAGGTTGAACTACCCATTTCTAATTGACTTAAGTATCGTTTTTTTCTGTGCTCTTATAATGTTAAATAAAAGCATGCTTTTAATGGATGAAAGGAGAAATTAGTCATTGCCTGCATTAAACTGTGCCTTCTTATGATTAAGTTTAGTGCCACAGAAGGTATTTTTAAGGAAATAGGTTTTTGTTGGACACACTTTAGCATGCATTTTTTCCCCATTTTAAAAATCTGGGATGTCATGATATCATCTAAGAACCAATAGGCTGTTGGAGACTGATACTTCTTTTACATATATGAGTTGGGTCCAACAGTTCATGTTCAGTCTATTTTTCTTTGTCTTGGTTGCTGGAGCGCACAGTTTGGCACCCTAGTCTTTTTAGTTTGTTGCATCTCTTTCTAGAAATAATGAAGAATAAAAGCTCCTATGTCCTGGACCATAAGGGACTAAATTAGTTTTCCTCAACATTTCTCTTAGTTTATGTTCTCTGGTATGTCTGCAGTCTTCTTGTGCAACATTCCTGATAGGTGTTGCTCCCATAGAGAATAGCCTGTTGTATGAATGTAGTGATAGAATGTTGGCAGACAAGGTTCCTTGGGTGAATTTGATATCTTTTATTAGACCAACCCAAATAGTTGGAGAATAGTTACGTTGACATTCTTACATATACTACTTCCGTTGTATTTGCGGCCTGTGTATAGCATTCATATCCAGAGTGTTTCAGGTGGGTAATTAAGATACGAATTTTCACTTTTTATAATACCTCTTTAAATTGCTCTGAAATGTGTTCTGAAGGGGTATGACAGAACCTTTTTCCCTCCCTCTGGAAAAGATGCCATCTTCTACTCTAAACATAGTATTGAATATTGGATCATACTGTTTTCACTCCCTAAGCTCTGTTCTGCTCTCATTGTGGTAGAGAACCTCAGTATAGAACCAGGTTGCAGATTTTGTACGTACTTTGATAGGGACCATTTTGCTTTTTCTTACTTAGCACCTCCCAGGTGGTACCCATTAAGAAGGATACAACAAAGATGTTGGAACAAGGCAAGGACTGCATTGTTTTTTGACCCTAATGGAAGCAAATAGTTGAATGACATAACTTTTTGCTTTTTTTGGTTGCTGCTCTTCTAATGTGGTGGTTAGAGTAATGATTTTTGCTTTGAATTATGAAATAGACTTCTCCATCCTCAAAAATTCAGAGGTAGATTGCATTGTAGCTAGGGGATATCACAGAAGACAGGTGACTTTTTGTGCTAATTCATAAATTATCCAAGATTGTTAAATATCAAATATTTATTTTCTAACAGACAGTACTTTTTTCTTGACAGGTATTAATCTATTAGTGAGCTGGCATAGTGCATGTGTGCGCGTGTGCATGCCTGTGTGTGTGTAACCAGGTTATAAATCTATCCTGGTCAATGAAGTTGGAAGTTGATTGATCAAAATTCTTTAGTTGAAGCTGAACTGCCTAGTGCTTTAAGGTCCTGCCTGAGGGCTTTAAAGTGGCATTCATCATCAAAGGGATAATAAATATAAAATGTCTTTTCCTTTAACTTTTCCTGAAAGAAAACAGATTTCTGGGGAGATCTGACTGTCTGGTCCTATCATTATGTCTGAATCCTGAGCCCTCTTTTCATTCTTCTTCACCTGAGTACTGCTAAGAGCCTGGAAACGCTGCTTCATGTAGCTGGTCTGGTGTGCTTCAGAGGGAGATTGCTGCCAGGGCTGTGGGGAAAGCCACTCAACAGACCATAAGAGACAGTGCTAGATACTGATGGGCAGCAGGAGAACATGGAGGACAAGAGGCCTTTGAGGAGCCAGGAGCGGGCAGGCAAAGGTCAGACATGAATGTGGGGAGGAGTGATAATGATGATCCTGTGTCATGAAGGTGCTGCATGACAAACTATGATGGAATTTGGTGAGAGGAGGATCCTTTTCTTACCAGGGAAAGTCCCTGTGTAGTCTGTTGAAAAGGAAATCTGTTCCTCTTGTGAGAGATGGAGTTGGCTGAGTTGGTTCCTTGGGGGCATGACATGGATCTGGTGGTGAGCAGTGATGACCTTGAAGAGCTGGAGATGGGAGGGGCAGTCTGTCCTCACCTATGTAGAAGGAGATTGAAGGAGCTGCAGGGGGCAGATAGGCCCTTGAAGTTACCATGGCCAGGAAGAGGCCAGGGAATCCAGAAGTGAGGAGCAGTACCTGGGAGGTGAGCTGATTTCCATGGAAGAACAGCTGTAGAGAGGCATCAAACAATGGAGCTGTATAAAACTTCAGGAGGCAAGAGTGGACATGTGCTGTGAATGTGCGGCAGGTAATGGAGAAGGTTGCTTCAGAAACATTTGCTGTTAAGGCAGAGGTGGGTGGGGGATCCTGGTGAGGAAGATCAAGTAGAAAATTTTTTTAGAGACACCATTTCATAGCAAAAAAGGGCCAAACTAAAATGTTTCTGAATATGGGCATGGCAATATGGCAGTATCAAGGGATGCAAAGGACAAATCTGTAAGAAATAGAAATAAAAGGGACAGTGACGTTTGGAGATCAGATGAAATGGATAATGGAGTTAGAATAGAAGCAAGGTGTTTGTTTTGGAAGGTGTAATGCATGTCCTCTTGGTAAGAATAACATTTTGGAAGTAAAGGGAATGGATTCTAGGTTCTAGCGATAATTGTGCAGAGTATTACATGGAGGTGTGGGATTTGTGCCTATGCAGAGAAGAAACAAACATACTTGGGGTAGGCTTCTAGTTTGTTGAACTACCTTACAGGACTTTGAGTAAAATTGAGAGTAGTTGTTCTGCAGGGTGGAAAAAGCAAAGAATACAAGTATAATACTTCAGAACATAATTTCTTACTTGGACTTTTTCATAATTTTCTGCCCATCTGCTCCCTGCCCCCTCAGAAACACTGGAAATAATAATAAATAAGCAATATATACCAAACAGAGAAAAGGCACAATAGTTAGCAAATGGATAGCAAATGAAAGTATTAAAGGATTGAAAATTGATAAGAAAAGCTGGCGTCTTCAGGGCAAGATCCAGGATTGGCATAGCTGAAGCCCATAAGGGCATGTCTATGCTATCAGTACCATACCAGAGAGTGCTGCAGTGAGGGATGTTCCACCTGCACTACCTCTTGAAATGGAAGAATTGTAGTTGCCTTAGTGTGGCTTCAGGTATTATACCCATAAGTGCTCTGTCTTGGGCAAGCTTATTGGCATGTGCCCAACACTGCTAAGGTGGTTATGTTACTTCCAGTTCGGGAGGTTATGAACATGGAACTTGTATATGCCTTATGGGGTGCTCTCTGGCATAGTACATGGGTGCCATAGACATGCCCTAGGCTTGTTTAGGAATGTTGTTAACAGAAAACCTACCAATGGTGAATACAGGATAAAGAAAATTAAAATATTAATGACCCACAAAAGACAGAGAATTCCATAAATATTTTGGTCTGTGTTTGGTTATAATCTTCTATTATATGAGCATAATGAAATATTTTCAAGTCTGTTAGCTACTAGTGAGTAGGTCAAAAAGTATCTATTAAGGACAGGGGTTTAGGGTTGTAGCTGTGTTGGTCTAAGGACATAGGCAGACAAGATTCCTTGGATGAATTTGATATCTTTTATTAGACGAACCCAAATAGTTGGAGAAAAGTTATTAAGCAAGCTTTCGGGTTCAAAAACCCTTCGTCAGGCTAAGGAAGTTTCAGCAGTTGGTGTGTGCTCTTCCTGGATGGAATGAAAAGTAAACAAGCCAGGGGCTGGGCTGGGGAGGCAGTTGCCAGGCAGATTATAATGTATCAAAAATCCAATGTCTATGTTTAGTCCATGATCTCTAGTATCCAGGAGGTTGATGAAATGATTTCATAGATTTCATAGACATTAGGGCTGGAAGGGAAAGATCGAGTCCAGCCCCCTGCCCAAAGGAAATGGAGCTCATAGGCTCGACTCTGGGAAGTGTTGTGTAAGTTTCCCTTGAGGATCCGGACTGAGAGATTGGAGAGAGAGTGGCCCTCCTGTGAGAAATGTGCCCCCACCGGTAATTGGGTATTTCTGTCTTAGATAGATTTCCGGTGTGCGTTCATTCTAGTGCACAGTTGTTGTTTGGTCTCCTACATATTTTCCATCAGGGCATTTGGTGCATTGGATGAGGTATATTACAGTTCTGGAGGTGCAGCTGTAAGATCCTGGGATGCTGATAGCTCTGTTGTGGGGTGTAGTAATTGTGGGGGTGGTGGAGATGTGTTGGCAGGTTTTGCATTTCTTGTCTATTAAGGACAAACATTTTAAATTATTGAAGAGTCCTAAAAGAGTTGTTTGGAAATATTCTGGCCCACTGATATTAATTAATAAATGTTGAAATACCAGAGACATTCCAGAAGTGTTAATGCTATGTACCGTTTTAAAAAAGGACAAGGACTAAAAGCCAAAAAATTTGCCATCAGTGCTGGACAAAATAATGGAAAAGTTTCTATGTTCATAAAAAAAAAAAGATAGGAATAAAATTGACTACTTTTGGCAGTGTCATGGAAAGCAGGGGTGTTACTAGGTTGCTGATCATCAAAGGTGGATGCACGCTTACACATTCCAGGATACAACTAGTGCAGTAATAACAACAACCAGAATTCATAAATTGTGTGTAGACATATTCCCTAAATCAGGGGTTTCAAACATATAGCCTGTAGAAGTGGGTCATCCATGAGCCTGATGAAGAGACCAGAATCACTATTTAATCTGCTGGCTATGCCAGCACTGTTCCTTGAAGCAGTGCAGGGGAATGCAAATCTATGTTGACCCCCTAGCTGCTGGCCATGCCAAACACCTTCCTTCTGTCCTCTCTGACTTCCTCAGCACTAGCAGTAGTAGCAGCAGCTGTGGTCATGGTGGCAGGGCTTCTGGCAGCCCTCAGGGCACCTCAGCCAGAGCAGATGTGGCCCACAGGCAACTGAAAAGCAGGGAATATTCCCTGCGGATGATTTTGAGTTTGACACCCCTACCTCAAATCATTATAGTAAGGACTTGATTAGTGTAGCACAGGGGTGGGCAGCTTCCGGTATGGGTGCCAGAGCATGGCACGCAAAGAAATTTTGCTTGGTACACGCACCTCAGGGTGCATGGCAAGGAAGCAGCTGGGGCTGCTCTGCCACAACAAGGCTAATGGCATACTGGTCAGTGTGTTGCCAGGTCAAGGGAAGTGATTATTACCCTCTATTCAGCACTGGTGATCTGGAGTAGTGTCTTCAGTTTTGAGCCCCCCACTAGAGAAAGGTTGTGGATATAAGAGTCCAGCAGAGGGCAGTGAAAATGGTGAGGGAGCTGGGGGACATGACATGAGGAGAGGCTGAGGGACCTGGGCTTATTTAGTCTAGAGAAGAGGAGACTGAGGGGACTCAATAGCAGCCTTCAACTACCTGAAGCGGGGTTTGAAAGAGGCTGGAGCTAGACTGTTCTCAGTGGTGGCAGATGATAGAACAAGGAGCAATGCTCTCAAATTGCAGCAAGGGAAGTTTAGGTTAGATATAAGGAAGAATTTTCTCACTAGGAGGGTAGTTAAACACTGGAACAGGTTACCCAGAGAAGTTGTAGAATCTCAATCCTTGGAGGTTTTTAAGACCCGGCTAGACAAAGCCTTGGCTGGGTTGATCTAGTTGGGGCTGGTCCAGCTTTGAGCAGGGGGTTGGACTAGATGAGCTCCTGAGGTCCCTTCCCACCCTCATTTTCTCTGATTCTATAAACAAGGCCCCTCACGGCTCCCTTGTCATCCGCCCCTGGTATGCCGACATCTTACAAGTCAAGGGTTTGGGTGTTTTTACCACTGCTCAAAAATATTGCGAACCCCTGGTGTAGCACTTTGTCTGGAAGAAGTAGCCGGTCCCATTGGGCTCTATAATCTGGCAGAAAAAGGCATGACAAAAAATTAATAGTAGATAGCTGAAGTCAGGCATGCTCGAATTAGAGTAAAGGCACACGTTTTTAACTGTTTTAGTCGTTTGAACAAGCTGCTGAGGCAAATAGCTGATTCTCCATCTTATGTTGTAGTCAAACTAAGACTTGGATGCCTTTCTGGAAGATACATTTTAGACAGGCATAAGTTATTGGGGCTCTGAACTAAGGAGCAAAATGTCCCAGTCTGTATATGTTTAAAAGTCAGATTAAAGGAGCTGATGATTTCTTCTGGCCTTGTTCTCTCAGAGTTTGATGTCACAGAGCAAAATAACAGGAGCTGCTACATTCCATAGCAGGTTGAAATGTAGAGAGACCTTAATTATGTGATGGTGAGCGATTCTCACTTATGAGGGTTGGTGTGTGATAGATGGAGCAGGGAGGGAAGTCTGTTTTAGACATGTTTATAAACTGAAACTTTGAAAGGAAAAGGATGGAGTTAGATAGCATTTGTCTGTAAATGTGAGTCCATTTCTGATGAACCTGGGTAATAAGTTCTCTTTTAGGGTTTCTAATTAACTTGAGGCTAAGCTTGTTGTGGTATTCAAGAAGTAATATATGATAATCAGAAGCTGGCAGGGATCTTAAACATTAAATATTTGAAAATATATTCCCTTCCCCTGATCTATTAGTAGCAGATATATCTGAAGTAAGCTTGCAACCATTGCCTGCATTCTGCTTTAAGCCCTGTTCAGATATAGCTTTGAGATTTCTTTGCCTTCAATTTTTATTTAGTATGTAGTCAGTTTGAAGCAGTGAGTTTAGGTATGCAGCTTCAATATTACCTAAACTTGCCATAAAGCTGAGGAGGAAACTGTGTCCCTAATAGCCTTCAGGAAAAAAATAATGCAGGATGAAGTGAGCTGCACTGACTGACTTTGCCTGTTAATTCTTGAGACATTTTTGAATTGCTGCTGGAAGCCACCTTATTTTGACTGAAAATAAATAGGAGGAAATACAATTGTTTGCCAAATTGATCTCTCCTGGAATGGTATGAAAATAAAGTTTTTAAAGTTAGGAAGGGTTTGAAAATAGAGTATTTTGGCCCCTACTCCAGATTCCAGTGGCAGTGCTAACTAAATGGGTTGTTCAGTAGAGTATGTGTGACGCCTCTTTTTGTTTGTTGGACTATAGTAGAGGAAGAATATACCACTCGTACACCAGATTCCTTTATATGGATTCACTTTACAAGTTCTGTTTGTTTGTTTTTTTTCTTTTTAAAAATGTTACCATCACATTCTGTGGACCAGTACAAAACAGTGTAAAACTAATGTAACAAATATTAACTGAGAAATAGTTTTTTTGTACAATACACTGTTAATAAAGTCCAGTAGGCAAAAGCTTTAGAAAATAAAAGGACTGCATAGCCTGTACTGGGCCAAAGGTATGCTAGAATAGGGTGTCTCTCTCTCTCTCTCTCTCTCTATTGAAAACATTGTCAGTAGGCCTAGGGACATAAGCACATTAGCTGATTGTTATAGCGACATGTAACAAAAGAACTGACCTTGAGTGCTTCAGAGCCAAACCATGGACAATTTCAGAAAGAACTCTTCACTTGCTGTGCACCTGGAAGTGAATGGAAAGTTAGTATGGTCTTTGGCTTACTGATGTACAGTCTCTGTGGCTAGTTCCACTTGCCATTGTGCGCATTGCAGTCCATACCAGCTGAAGCTTCCAAGTGAGAATTATTGTAAGCTGCTTTTAGAGGCCATACAGGTATATGATGAATTGTGTCATGGTATGAAGCTGAGATATGTGGTTGCAGTTTTTTACTACAGTTGGGAAAAGTCAGTGTGGCCATAGGGTGTTTCAGGAGCAAGAGAAGGAAAAAGAGTATAAATTTCAGATTTCCATAACTAGATTAAACAAGATTGAGGAACTAGCCCCGCTAGAGGCTTCTCTGTGCTATCTGTCTTATTGCTCTCTAGGTCAGGGCTGTCCCTCTTCAGATCAGCCAGGGGCTGCATGCTGCACACTGTGTGGGCTTTATGCTGTGGGGCCACATAGGTTCTCCAGAATCCCTGCTGGTGTGCAGCCTTCCTGCTACCTGAGCAGCCCGAGCCCCTCTCTACTGCTACCACCACATGGGAAATCCCCACATTGCTGCTGCCACGTGAGCAATGTGAGCTGCACCCCCCTCCCCCCCCCCCCCAGGTCCTCTGCCACTACCACTATGTGGGCAATTTCCACTCCCCCTAATGTTGAGGCTCTTGCTGTATGAGCCCTCTTGCAGCCTCTACGATGTGGCTGTTCTCCCTTTTTCCTCCCCCACTGCAGTGTGAGCCTTTTTGCTGGTGCTGTTGTACAGGTAGTGAGCTCACTGAGCCAGCTGTGCTGGTGTGCCCCAGAGGCCTTGGCTGTTGCTACTGGAACAGCTGGAGCAACAGAGGCAGAGCAGCCAAGTGGGGGCTGCACATTATCCCCTCACAGGCTGCATCAGTCTGTAGGCCACCAGTTGTACAGCCTTGCTCTAGCCTGAGCATCAGCAAAACAAAAAGCACAGACAATCTGTTTCAGTGAGAAAGTTCATGTTCACCATTGTACATATGGCAGTTCACTTTCCACCAGAAGCGTCCCAGATTTTGAAAACAACAAGGATAGAATAGAACCCTGTAGAATCCCATAACAAGAGGTTGCCTTAGGGAAAACTACCAACCACCACCACCACCTGGAACAACTGCAATCCTGCTTGTTCAGGCTACCTTTCTTTCAAGACATCAGCATGTTGGGATCAGTATTATCAAAGGCTGCTGTTGGATCCAAAAGAATCAAGCATGGACACATCAGTACCCATCATTAGAAAGCAGTCAAAGAATGAAGTCTGTTCTGTATCCAGATCAGAAACCAGGATTTATAATTTGCATTAAAATAATTTTGCAATTTAAGATATATGAGTTTTTTGTGTATTTAAAGATTTCATCATTTATTTATATAAGAGAGATATTTTGCAACTCTTTAGAGTATATCTTGATTTTTATCACAGTGATTCTGATTACAAAGTAAAGCTTCATTGTGACATTTTGAGCAACTTATAAGATATATTCCAGCTGACTTTTCTAAACTTTTAGTGGAACTGCTTGTCATCTAAGTGTATGTATTTCTTACTTTGATTTAAAGTCAAGAAAGAAGAGAGGAAAAGACACAAGTCTTCCTCCTCATCCAGTGATTCTGACAGTTCAAGTGATTCAGACTCTTCCTCTGATTCATCATCTGACTCTGAAACAGCTTCTGAAGAGAAACCTAAGAAAAGAAAAAAGAAACACAAGAAAAATTCTAGAAAGCATAAGAAGGAAAAGAAAAAGAGAAAGAAAAGCAAGAAAAGGTCATTTTTTTTAAAGATTCATGCTATTCTGAAAAGCTTTTTTGGTCAAAAATGTAATGTAATGCTGGGTTAGCAGATGAGTCATAGAAAAAAATGAAGCAGAGGGTTTGGGGGAGGGGGTCTGACAATATCTTTTATTAGGCCCAGTGTAAATGACATTTTCTGTGACCCACTTTCTTGTCTTGGTTTATGTCATAGGAAGAACTGCTTGGTCAATAAGATTTTATTAATTCTTGCGTGTGTAGAATATTATTCTCTTATTCTATATTTAGCTGAACTAGTGTCAGTTAAGTGTGGGTAGCAGTTTGCAGAACCTCCTGTTTGTGTCTCTCTCTCTTGTCTTTTTTAAACGGACTTAAATTTTCCAGTTTTGCAATGATGTCTGACACCAGTATGCATACTAGGAACCATGTGTACAGATGTTTCTTGAGATTTTCATATTGCATGCTTGTAAAGTTGCAGGAAGTTATTTAATACCCTGCAACATAATCACGTACAGGTGTTATGTTTCTATCAGAAGAACCACCACTTTACTGTTAGAAACTGTGAGTGTACAAGTGTTTGCTCAGTTTCTTCAAGGGGAAACATGCCCTCTCTGGATAAAGATCTTCTAGGTATCAATCTGGAAGATGCTTCCTGTGAGAGAGAGAATCCATACCTGCCTACAGGCAGTCCTTAACTTATGACGTTTCAAGTTCTGACGAACGGCACTTACAACCTTTACAAATTTACACCCTGTTTCGAGGTTCCGACACGGGTTTTGACTTCACAACACTCAACGTAGCTGCCTCCAGCTGGTAAATCTCTTGTAGTGGCAGGGACGGGGGAGGGAAGAGGCATGGGGGGGGCAGATCAGTGCCCCTGCAGTGAGGGAGGAATTGGGGCTGGGGTTGGGACAGAGGCTGGGGCAAAAGCTGCCCAACTGGGGTGGGGGGATGCAGAGAGGGGGTGGGGCAGCTCCCGCCACTTCACACCACTGACCCAGGAGCAGCTCATCCAGCAGCTCTCGTTGCTGCTCCTGCTGCCAGTACAGGAGGGCATGGGGGGGGGTGCCCCTGGATATGTACCGGGCAGGCAGGGCTGGGGCTGTGCCAGGCAGACGGCAGAAAGCGTTGGGAGTGAGGTCTATGCCCTCCTGCCGCTCGCCCAGCTGGGGTGGAGTGGAGCCGCTGCACTGCCTCTGGACAAGAGGTGCGCAGCAATGGGAGCCACCCTGGACGAGCAGCGGCTTCGTTTGGTGCCCCACTGCCCCGCCCTGGCTGGGCCAGCGGTGGCAGGGCATGGGGGAGTGTGTTCCTGGATTGGGGTGGGTGGTTAAGTGGGGGCTGCAGCCACCCTAAAATTTGCCATAGCCCCTGCCGCCTGCCTGGAGTGTAGCCCGGCGCAGCCCCAGCCCCACCTGCCCTGATCTGGGGGTACATGCCCCCCCATGCCCTGTCGCCACTTGCCCAGCCTGGGATGGGGAGTGTGGGGCAAAGCTGCTGCTCATCCAGGAGGCGTGGAGAGGCCGGGGCAGCTCCTGCTGCAGTATGCCTCTTGTCTGGAGGCAGCGCAGTGGCTCCGCCCCACCCTGGCTGGGCGAGCGGCAGTAGGGCATAGCCTCTGCTCCCACGGCATCCACTGCTGCCTGGAGCACAGCCCTGGCCCCACCCACTCCTCGCAGATCTGAGGGCACATGACCCCATGCCCTCCTGGACAGGCTGCGGGAGCAGCGGCGAGAGGTGATGGACGACCTGCTCCCAGACTGGCAGTGCACAGTGGTAGGAGCTGCCTCACCCCTTCCCCGCACCCCCCCACCCCCTCCTAGCTGGGCAGCTTTTGCCTCAGCCCCTGTCCCAGTTCTAGCACCAATCCATTCCTCGCTGTTGGGAGGTTGATCTGCCCCCCATACCTCTTCCCCCCACCACAAGGGAGGTACCAGCTGGAGGCAGCTGTGTTAAGTGTTGTAATGGAACCAATCACCCCTTTATAACATTGTTCCTATGGGAAAATTGGTTCCAAGTTACAACGTTTCAACTTACAATGCAGTTTTCAGGAACCAATTATGTTGTAAGTCTGAGGACTGCCTGTATATGCTTTCCTCCTGGTCTACTCCCTGTGCTTCCCTAGATTGGGGATTGTCCAGTTGGGGGAATGGGCCAGGGGGATTGCCTTGCTGCTCCAGTCCTCTTCCGGACTAGTCTGGAAGAAGACTGAATCAGTGGGGCAAAGCTGTCCGCCCGCTTCCCAGACCAGGACCTGATTAGGGTAGTAGGCAGGTGTCTTGCTTCACTGCTTCCTCTACTCTGCTCCAAGCGACCAGAATCAGCAGAGGAGCAGCCAGTCTTTGCTTCTAGACTAGGGACTGCCCCCTAGGCTGCAATAGGAAGCCAGGGGTTTAGGGAAGCAGGCTCAGGTAAGTGTTTCCCCAGGCCTAGTGTGTCCCCCCGTTTTCTCCACCTGCTTTGAAATCACTATCTGCATTGGACATTTGGGTTTCAAAGTCAGAGGAGCTGGGAAAGCTCTCCACTCCCTGGTTTCTAACTCTCCCCACCCACTTCGCCACCTCCAGCTTTTTGAAATCACCGCACATGCTGCCAAGCTTGGTTTCAAAGCTAGGGGTTGGAAAAGCTCAACCTCTTCTCATGGGATTTAAATGCTTCCTGTACCACCCAGCTGAGCAGCACATGCAGTGATTTCAAAGCCTGTGGGGACCTGGGGTTGGGAAAGCACTCCCTGTCACAGTTCCTGGCCCTGAAACCTTTAAATGCCACCCACATCACCCAGCTAGGGAACATAGGAAGTAGTTTTGAAGCCCACAGGGTCACAAACATCCTTGCCATGGTTGCCAGCCCTACGAGGTTTAAATGCCTCCCATGCTGTGCCACTCAGCTGGACAAGTGCCTGTGCAGCCCATCTGAACTGCACATGCAGCAAATTACAGGCTGTGGGGGCTGCCTGTTTGACAGCATGGGAGAGGACAAGCTATCAAGTAATAGGCTCCCCTAAGAGCAGGGGTGGCCCAGGGAGCAGCCCTCTAGTGCACTGTTTCTCAACCTGTGGATTGCGACCCAAAAGTGGGTTGCAAGAATATATTAAAAGGTTGCGAACAAACTTTAAAAATGGGTTCTCCTTTAAAGGAGAAAAATGGAAATCATGGCTTCTCCCTTGCAGGCTAGCAGAGTTCCAGCCTGCACAGGGCTGCTTGGGGTCCCCCTTGCCCCACACAAAGGGGGGGGGGGGCGGCACAGTGGGTCAGGAGTGAGGGACACTGAGTTGGGACTGACCATTGATATTTATAAATGGGTACAAAAAAGGTCCTGGTACAAAAAAGGTTGGGAACCACTGCTCTAGTGGCCCCTGACTGGAGAGCTCACCTATGTAGCGCTCCAGCTAGGGGCTGAAATCCAGGCATGCGCTTGCTCTCTGCCTGTCTATTCACTGTCTGTGGCCTCTTAAGTCTAAAAAGGAACAGAATTAGAATTCAAAGAAACACATTACTGCGTTACTGTACTAGCTCTTAGCTTTTAGCATTCTCAGAATGCTAAATGCCAATATTAACCCTGTTTGGTGTACTGAGTAATGTTTTCAAAAAGCATCATTGAATTCAGGATTTTAAGTCACATTGTTGCTTTTGAATATGTTACCTTTTAATGTGCTATAGTTCTGCCATGAAAATTTGGATTGGAGTTGTTAAAATCATATTTTCTTTCAACACAAGTACTAAAATGTAATAAAATCATCAGTTAAGGTAGGACTGTCTGATTCATCCATCTTACTATTCAAACGCTCAGAATTTTGTTCCAAAACAAGTTTCCCTTTGAGTTTAATGAATAATAAAATGCAGAGAACTCCTACAGTTCCTCATGTTTACCATCAAATGGGCAAGCTGAACATCACCATTTTGATATTAAGTTTCTGAACAGTATCTAACAAAACACCACACACATATTCAACATGTCACTACGTAAATTATTCAATTAAGGAGTTTTGTGGGTGATATCTTTTTATTGGACAAACTGCATGGTTAGGATAAAGTGAGGCAAACTTTTGAATACAAGGCATTTTTAATCAGATCTGATGATGAATGACCCGATGAAGAATGCCTTGTATTTGAAAGTTTGTCTCACTTTATTCCAACCCTGCAGTTCGTCCAATAAAAAGATACACCCACAAAAATCCTTCTCTCTCATACGATTCCTGGACCATCATAGCTACATCAGTCCAACACTACCCCTGCATAAACTAAGAATTCAGTGATTAAAAAGCAATATGTAATGACAGTTAAATATGCATTATACCCATACATCCCTGAGTGAAGGCCTCATGATAACAAGATAGCTGGGGGGTTTTTTAAACTTCACCATTTTGTTTTCTGCACCAGAGTGAAAAAGAAATCTATTTAATACAACCTGCAATAATTAGTCTTCTAAATTTATTTCTCTGTTGCTAGTGTAAATACTTTCCAAAATAAAGTGTGGACAGATTAAGAGGCCTTCCCTGGAAACCCTTAACTTAAAATGCATGACTATTTTAAACCTAAATATTTATAAGCATATTTTTATCCATAAATAAAGCTCCTCTAGTGAAAGTGAAGTTGAAAACCCTGAAGCACAGCCGTTGTCTACTGTTCGTCCTGAGGAGATCCCTCCTGTACCAGAAAACAGATTTCTGATGAGAAAAAGTCCTCCTAAAGTAGATGAAAAAGACAAAGAGAGGAAGAGCAGGGAAAAAGAAAGAGAGAGGTAATATTTTTAAGTCAAACTGCTTATTTATAGTCATATGATCATGTTAATGCTTTTAGATGCTTGGGAACTTCAGGTTTCTTCCCATATCTCAGTGTGCTGCACTGCCAACTTAACTACTGGCATGGTATCTAATATATGTTGTCATCTTTAAAACTTGGTAAACACTTGGGCTTGAGTTGACCTGGATAAAAATAGTATATTCAGTTCATTGGCAGGTTCAGGGAAAACTATACATTTTGCTTTAGGGTGAATTCACAATTTTTTGGTAAATTAAAAAAAAATGTTTGGCATTAATCAGACAGTTTGCTTCAACAAAATCTAAATTTCACTTTGAACTTGAGTTCTCCGAAATAAATAAATAAATGATTATTTTTAGGAAGTCGAAGTTGTTTAAAAAAAAAACACTTGGAACTTTGCTTTGAATTTTCAGTTGATTTTAGAATGTCTCTAGATTTTGTTCAAAATGAGAAATATGTAAAACATTTTTATCTTACAGAATCCACAGCTTTCACTGGAAAACATGTGAAAAAATTGTTGAACACTAATTATGAACAATAGCATTTCCTTTTTTATAAATTGAATTTTAAACATCTGAGTAATGTGGATATTACAGTGGTGCATGTTAAGGAAACTTTCAGGGTAAATAATGGTAAGAAGGTAAATAAATTGGGGAACTTTAATCAATATTCTACTACATATGGAAAGTTAGCATCAACTAACTATTGGTGCTAATGATGATTGTTGGTGGTCAAATATGAAATATTGTTTAATTTAATTTCTAATGACATTCCTTAATTTGGACACTGTGTCCATCTACTCCAGGTTCCCATTCCTGGCCATTGCTAGCATAAGAAATACCATTACCTGGTCATATAGAGAATTATTTTCTGACTCCAGGTGGTTAGTTAATGGTTGGCTAATGTTTTGGAGTATTAGGGTTGTAGTTTGTATATTTGATGAGATAAAGAGCAATTAGATAATTATCTAAGACCTCTTTAAAGTTTACTAAACTCTTGGTTTTGAGATTCTGTAATGCAGCAGTTCTCAACCTTTTTAAACTCAGGGCACCCTTTATCAGACTCAGGTCTTCCCTCCATAACTTTGGTGAATCGAGCAGCATCCTGTTCCAAGAACGAACTTATTACAGTGCTCACCTCCTTGCAGAGGGCCCAGGCAGGGAAAGCCTTTATCTACTTATCTCCTCACACCTGGAGCCTGAGCCTTCCGTTATCTGCATATCTCCTCACACCTTATCTATCTCCTCACATTTGCTGCAGCATCCTTCAGAGGATTCTGTTAGGGGTGCACCAATAGAGGTTTTTGGAGCCAATACCGATAGCCGATTTTTAAGGAGGCATATCAGCCAATACCAATCCAATTTCCGATACCAGTGTCCAGCTGGTAAGTCTGTTGTGGTGGAAGGGGAGGCAGGAGTGAAGGGGCATGGGGGTGCAGATCAAGGTCCCCCATGGTGAGGGAGGGGGGCTGGGGCTAGGACAGGGGCTGGGGTTGGGGCAAGTGCTGCCCAGCCAGGGCAGGGCAGGCATGAGACTGAGTCGTGGCTCGTCCGGGGGGAGGGCAGCTCCTACCACTGTATGCCGCTTGTCTGGGAGCCGCTTGCCTGCTTGTCTGGCAGCTCCCTTCACTGCTCTCACTGCTTGTCTGGGAGGGCATGGGGGAGCGTGTACCCCCGAATCTGTGAGGTGGGGCAGGTGCTATGTCAGACTGTGTTTGGGGTGGGTGGCGGTGGCACTGGGAGCAGGGCTACAGGGGAGCTGCAGCAACCCCAAAATTTGCTGTAGCCCCCACATAGCCCCTGCTCTCGGTGCTGCTGCTGCCCGCCCCAAGCGCAGCCTGATGCGGCCCCTGCCCTGTGCAGATCTGGGGGCACAGGCCCCCTGCCCCGTGCCTTCCCAGTCATAGATTCATAGATTCATAGATGTTAGGGTCGGAAGGGACCTCAATAGATCATCGAGTCCGACCCCCTGCATAAGCAGGAAAGAGTGCTGGGTCTAGATGACCCCAGCTAGATACTCATCTAACCTCTTCTTGAAGACCCCCAGGGTAGGGGAGAGCACCACCTCCCTTGGGAGCCCGTTCCAGAGCTTGGCCACTCTAACTGTGAAGAAGTTCTTCCTGATGTCCAATCTAAATCTGCTCTCTGCTAGCTTGTGGCCATTGTTTCTTGTAACCCCCAGGGGTGCCTTGGTGAATAAATACTCACCAATTCCCTTCTGTGCCCCCGTGATGAACTTATAGGCAGCTACAAGGTCGCCTCTCAACCTTCTCTTGTGGAGGCTGAAAAGGTCCAGTTTCTCTAGTCTCTCCTCGTAGGGCTTGGACTGCAGGCCCTTAACCATACAAGTGGCCCTTCTCTGGACCCTCTCCAGGTTATCCGCATCCCTCTTGAATTGCGGCACCCAGAATTGCACGCAGTACTCCAACTGCGGTCTGACCAGTGCCCGATACAGGGGAAGTATCACCTCCTTGGACCTATTCGTCATGCATCTGGTGATGCATGATAAAGTGCCATTGGCTTTTCTGATGGCTTTGTCACACTGCCGACTCATGTTCATCTTGGAGTCCACTAGGACTCCAAGATCCCTTTCCATCTCTGTGCCACCCAGCAGGTCATTTCCTAGGCTGTAGGTGTGCTGGACATTTTTCCTCCCTAGGTGCAGCACTTTGCATTTCTCCTTGTTGAACTGCATTCTGTTGTTTTCTGCCCACTTGTCCAACCTGTCCAGGTCTGCCTGCAGCTGTTCCCTGCCCTCTGGCATGTCCACATCTCCCCATAGCTTTGTGTCATCTGCAAACTTGGACAGAGTACATTTCACTCCCTCGTCCAAGTCACTGATGAAGACATTAAAGAGTATCGGTCCAAGGACCGAGCCCTGCGGGACCCCACTGCCCACACCCTTCCAGGTCAAAACCGATCCATCTACCACGACTCTCTGGGTGTGACCCTCCAGCCAATTCGCCACCCACCGGACTGTGTAGTCATCCAAGTCGCAGCCTCTTAACTTGTTCACCAGTATGGGGTGGGATACCGTATCGAAGGCCTTCCTGAAGTCTAAGTATATGACATCCACCCCTCCTCCTGTGTCCTGGCGTTTCGTAACCTGGTCATAAAAAGAGACTAGAATGGTCAGGCACGATCTGCCTGCCACGAACCCGTGCTGGTTCCCCCTCAGCATAATTTGTCCTGCCGGGCTCTCGCAAATGTGAGCCTTGATAATTTTTTCAAAGACTTTGCCAAGGATGGCGATGAGACTGACTGGCCTATAGTTGCCTGGGTCCTCCTTCCTCCCCTTCTTGAAAATGGGGACCACATTGGCCCTTTTCCAGTCCTCCGGGACTTGGCCTGTGCGCCACGAGCGTTCGAATATTCCCGCCAGTGGCTCTGCAATGATGTCGGCCAGTGCCTTCAGCACCCTCGGATGGAGCTCATCCGGGCCTGCCGACTTAAAGGCATCCAGTTCCTCCAAGTGACTGCACCATCTCAAGGTCTACGCATGGAAGTCTGGCGCCTTGCTGCTGCCTCTCTACAACCCCAGTGAGAGACTTGTCGTGTCCCTCGCTTAGGAACACTGAGGCAAAGAACTCGTTGAGGAGTTCAGCCTTGTCCCCCCTGTCCGTCACCAGTTGTTTCTGCCCATTTAGCAGGGGTCCTATTCCTCCCTGGGTCTTCCTTTTACTCCCTAATCCCTAGTCGAGCAGTGGGAGCCATTGGATGATGGGCTGCCAGATGAGTGGGTCCTGGATGAATGCTGCACAATGGTGGGAGCTGCCGTTCCATCTCATGCCCACCTCACCGTGGCTGGGCAGCGCTTGCCCCAGTCCCTGTCCCAGCCCCACCCTCTCCCTCACTGTGGGGGGGCCTCGATCTGCTCCCTCACACCCCTTCCCTCCCCCCTCTCCTTCCACCACAACAGACTTACCAGCTGGACACTGCTCTTCAAGCTGCGGGGTTGTGCTCCTTGCCACCTATTTGCTGCGCTGTGGCTGAGCATGCACAGGCCATTTATCAGCCAAATTATTGGCCATATCAGGCTAACTTCCAATGCAGACAGTTGTCTTTATATTGGTGCCGATCCGATATCGGACTGATGTATCGGTTCACCTCTAGATTCTGTGGCACCCTTGTTGAAAATCACATCACATAGGAAGAAGTTCTGTTAATTGTGGCAGATACACCTTAAATCAGAGCTGATCCTTTCCGATGAAGGTTGGAACAATACTGGTAGATCAGTATGGTAGAGCTTGTACCAGCGTGGCTGTTACTGTCTAGTACTTAACCAGTGGCTAAATGGACTTGCTCGTTCTTTACAGCTTCTATAAGCAGTAATTCAAATGCAAGTTATTAATTATTTCTGCAGGACCCAGAGGAGTGTTCCTATGCTTTAAAATGCAGGGTTCCTCTCATGAAGAATTTATCATGATACAGAGAATGAGGAATGACAGAGGTGAAGAAAAGAGAGGTTTTTATAATATTATGATACGATAACTTTGTAGTACCTGCAATCATATTGAGGTTTCAGAATGTTTTAATACCGAGTCCCCTCCAAAAATGTGTGAGGGATTGCTTCTTTCTCTCTGCCTCCAAATAATTTTCTTAAATGTTATGCTTTCTGAATAGACATTGACCAGGATTGTAAAACTATTGTATTGTTCATGATGACCATTAGTTACTGACTGGACTGGTAAATGAGAATGACAATTGAATCTCTGTTTTCATGAAGTTTTAGCTTGTTTAATTTGCAAAAAATAATTCAAACAGTCTTTACTCTTTTATCCTTCTAAAAAGAGTGTAATGGTATCAGTTTTCTCTTCATTTTTAGTAATCCAGCAAACTCCCAGTCAACATACCAGAGAAGGCTTTTAGTAACCAGATCTGGAAGAAAAATAAAAGGACGAGGCCCTAGGGTAAGTATATAAAAAATGTTTGTGGCAGAAATGTGTACACTTGTAAAATCCAAGGATGTTAAAACAATTGTACAGATTTCTTGGAAAGAAGAAAGGTGGTTATTAACCCCCATTTTACAATGTATTAAGGAGGAAGAGAAATTAAGCCATTGTAGTTAATGATTTGGTAAGAGAGTAATGGAGCTGTGATTAGAATCCAGCAGGTCTGACTCCCAGGATTTCTGGTCTGTTCACCAATGGGCAATGCTAAGAGCACTAGTTCAGCTAAACCAATGTGTTTAGCTGAACTGGTATGAGATCTATTGTATATTTTGGCTTTATCAGCAGAATTCATTTTTACTACTATATCAACTTAGACTTTATTGAAATGGTGGGGAAAAGCAGTCCACCAGAACCATATGCATTCTGGCTTAAGACAGACAGAAGCTTCAGGCTGGCTAGAGCCAACACAAGTTCAAATCAACCAGTGTTACAAGCTTAGTTATTTTCTTTTGAACATCCATGTTGTAAACAAGGTTAATCATTTCAGCAAAATAATGTTATCCGCAACAGGCTTAAAAAACACACTGATAAGCAAAGCCTGTTCAAATATATTGTGCAGTATTCAATGATCTAGAAATGTTGGGATATAAGCTATAATATAGAATCACTAGTGTAACTTTTCCTTCATGTCTGAGTCAGAGTTTCCATAGAGTACTGTCTTCCTCATCCTTAAACTTGATTAGATCAAAACGCGTCAGGCTTTAAGAGTCAGCTGTTTGATTATTATATTCATTAAACGTGAATTCCATCACTATTTTATCCCATGATAGAAGCTTTCAGTGTCACTTGAATTCTTGCCCTTAACTAAATGTTTTGAAAGATGTTTGTCTGGCGGTGCTTATTAAAGCAAAAGGCAGTTTTGTTGCAGGAAGGGAGTGGGCAGTTTTAATATCTAAAAGATTTTCAGATACAGTCCAGCAGCTGTTTTCCAAATGAAGATTCATTTGCCATCATTGAGAATTCAGTGGAAGTTTTTTGATGCATCATTTTGGGTATCCCATTTTAGCACAGCATAGTTTATTTTGTGTCAGTGAGGTAATATTATCTTATACTTCAGAGTTACTCAGAATGTAAAAGCAGCTTTATTTTCTGATATGAATTTGAGTTATTTAGATTGGGATCGGCAGAAAAACACTTTTGTTTTAGTTTTAAGCAAGACAGTGGTCAAAACTGGTTTAAGTCCGTTGAAACTGGCTTTCATTAGGCAAGCATTCCAGAAACTACTATAGTGTTCTAGATTTGGTAATGTGAAGAAATTTGTCAGTGATAAACCAAAATGGCAAAAAAAAAAAAATATATGAAGAGTTCCGCAAGAACCAAGAAAAAACAACCATTTTTCATAAGCTGCAGTTGTACCTTTCATTTTATGAACATTCTGGGAAAAGACTTACCTAATTCTGTGAAACCTATTGTTAGGCAAGGGCTAGAGCAGGGGTGGGCAGTTGTTTCACCTGGCGGTCCATCTAACAATTGTGGTGAGCCATCAAGGGCCACACACACAAAATCTTTTAGAAGATCTCATTTTAACAAATTCTAGATAAAAATCATGTATTAAAAATCAAATATCTTCTATAACATATTTAATTTTATTTAAAAATCATTTTTGTCCTGATTTATGTGTTTTTGAGTAGGGTATATAAAGGCAATTGCATAGCAGTTGAAAATAGTCTTACTCTTGTATATTGTGGTTGGGGGGAAGTGTGCGCACGTGTATGAGCCCATATGCTAGGTCCCGGGAGCTGGTGAGGGGCTGGGATGGGGTACACGCAGCAGAGCTCACCTGGGCAGTGCGATGCATGTGTGGTCTGCTTAGGACTGAGTTCTGTCTGGGGTGCTGCCCATGCTGCGCTGCCACCCACATCCACCCTGTGCCTGACAGCCCCAGTCAGCGCACGCAGCTTTCTGGTGGAGCTGCTCCTGCTGCTTTTGCAGCCACCTGGGTACTGCTTAGCTCCTCCTGCCTCCAGTGGCTCCTCCTCCTCTTCTCCTGCCCCAGCTGTACCACTCCAGGCAGCAGGTATTGTGGAGAAGCAGTGGTGGCCATAGGGATGCATGCCAGGTACCACATGCTCAGCCATGCATGGCACGAAGCTACAGCTGGGCAGCTCCTACCCCAGTGTGTGGGGCTCCAGCTCCTGGCTGCCTTTCACTCACTCAGCTGTCTGCAGGTGGCTGTTCATCGTGCAGCTTCCTCCTTACCTGGCTGGGCACACAGCTGCTGCTGCTTTCCCCGTGCTACCTGCTGCCCAGAGCAGTGCAGCATGGGCAGGGGGCAGAGAAATAGGTGGGGGGGAGGGGAGCCTAGCAGTACCTGGGTGGCGGCAGCAGCATCCCTGCCAGGTGCTGCACTTTGGCTGCGGGCGGTGCTTGGCCCCATGCGTAGCACCACAGGGGCAGCCGTGGGCTAGATGCAATTGGTGGGTTGGATCCAGCTTGCGGGCTCTATTTTGTCCACCCCTGTCCTAGAGATTAGAAATACTGCTAAGCCCTCCATGCTGCTGAAGTCCATCTTAATAATTAAGCAGTCTGCTATGCCCCAACTGCCTGCAGAAACTAGGTGGAACATCCAAGTGGCATACTTTGAAACTTTTCTGAAAAATTGTAGTGACACTCAATAAAACAGTTAAAATAATCAACAGGATACAGTTGCACAAAGAGGTAGAGCATCTATGTCAACAACTAAAACCAATAGCAGTTAGTCTTGACCAATTCCAGAATGAACATGCCACAATTGCAGATGTAACAAAAAAGACTACTTCTCACACACAATGAAGGTGAGAATCAAAGCAAAGCTGATCAAGGCTGGGGCATGGGACAGATGTAATGTTGAAGTGCTCCAAACAATGAGCATGCAGAAGTGCACAGCTGAAGAAGCACTTAAAAAATAGCTCAAGTCCTTAAAAAATGACCCTTCAATAAATGAGAAAGATCTTCTGAAGTGCTTCCTTTTGAATTGTCTCCTGAAATATTTGGGCAGTCCACAGATCATAACAAAGGTTTGTTTGGTTCTCTGGTTTCTCACAGTGCTCTGTATCCCCCTGCTTAGGGCCTCCGTCGAGTGGTGTGAATACTTAGTTTCAGGAGTGTTGGTTGTAGCTGTGTTGGTCTAAGGACATAGGCAGACAAGGTTATTTGGGTAAATCTGATATATTTTATTGGTAAGCACTCTCCTATGTGTTTAGCTGTCCTTGGAAGCAGAGAAAGCAGGGGACAGGGCAACCCATTAGTGGAGGCTGTAGTTAGGAGCTTTGGTGGGAGGATGTGGTTAGGGGCTATACATGTGTACAACACTGAAGTGTGGGACTTGAAGATCTTCAAAGGCATGTATACCCACAGCCTAGACTTAATGATTATGTGACCCCAGCTCACTTGTTATAACCTATAAATTTGGTCCACAACGCACATTTTTTAATTTAAGTGGAGAAGTTACTCAACAGGAGATTTTGTAAATTGATTCGTACTGTTTGCTTCTGATGGTTAATTTCCAGGTACAGGAAAGTCCCTACCCTAAAGTGTTCTTTTTGGAGGCTATGTGGATGAATGTAAAATGATCAGCATGGTAATCTTCAATGAAAAAAATACCATATATACGCAAATACTCCCCCACCCCCACCCACCCAATAATTGGATTCTGTGTATGGAAAGTTTATAAATTTGAGATAATTTTCAGGTATAGAATCTAATTATTGGAGGTTTGCCTTAAATTTGTCCCCCTCCCAGTGCTACAGCAGGGAAAATAAATGGGAGGGGGGGTCAGGTAGCTTTCTTGCCCTCTGCCTTCTCTCTGCAGTCCTTTTTATTCCCCACACCCCTTACTGTCAGACCCTGCTCTCCCTGAGCACAAAGATGTGATGGGTAAATTTGAAACAGGCTTTAAAATAAACATGCCTGTAGTTAGTTCAGTTTATCCAGTCTTGATGCATTTTAACTTTTCTGAAACTGCTGCAAGTTTTAGCACAGGTGCTCCATAAATACACTTTTAAGCAGCATTTTTATACCTACTTCTGTATTGTAAAAACTACCTACTTCTATATAGTAAACTACTAGGGCTGTGCAAAACTTTGGTTGCTCATTCAATTCAGAGGAGATTTGGCCTGATTTGGTGGCTGAATCTCCGAATCCGAATTGAATCAGGAGACCCATTAATCGCTCCGAATCAAATCAGAAGCCTCCAATTCAATTTGAAGAGATTCGATAATTCAGCCACAGACACAGCTTTGCATGTTTTTTCTACATGCCTTGAGGTACCAGGCATGGCTTGTGAATGCTGAGATGGTGGGGCGGATGAAGTGTCCTATGGGAGCACAGAGGGGTCTTCTGCGCGCTTGGCAGCAGACATGAAAGTGAACCAGAAGCACTTCTGGTGTGGGGAACGCCCCTGGCTTGGTAGCTGGTGCCTCCTGGGTCTGGGGTGGGGGGTACCTGGGGTCCCTCAGTGACCAATCACTAAGCCGGGGGAGCGTGGGGGGAGGGTTCCCCACATGCTCGGCAGTGGACCCGGAAGTGGACTGGAAGTATTTCCGGTCTGCTTCTGGGTCCTCTGCCAAGGAAGGGGACACTATCTGCCCCACCATCTCAGCGTTCACAAGCCATGCTTGGTAACTTGAGGTATGTAGAAAAAATGTGTAAAGCTGTGTCTCTGATTCTCCAAATCAGAATTGAATCTTCAGATTCAGCTGGTCCGAATCAGCGAATCGAATAACTGTCCCTGAATCGGGCCAAATCCAAATCAAATACTGCCTGCTTCACTCACCCGTATAAACTATATACTTCTATATAGTACAAACTATGCATGATATTAGTCCGAAGCCAAAAAGGCTCATGATTTACCATATGGATCATTGAGCTGGGCCTCAGCAGAGTCAACAGCATTTCAAGCTATGGTGACCCTGCAGCTCAGCATTGCTTAGTGTATGTGTGTACTCCAGATACCACCCAAAAAGCGTCCATGTGCTAATCAGTCCTTACTCATGACTGGCACTAGGTGTTCTTGTCATGAGACCTGGGATCCTCCCAAAATGTATATGCAGAAGAGGCACGGGGTGACCTGGCCCAGCTCCACCTCATGGGGCATATCCACACGTGCAGACACGTGTGCTTGCAGCAGCTCAAATAGAAGCGGTGCAAATTGGAGCCAGGGCTTTTTGCCTTGGTGCACATGCCCAGACATGCATTTTAGTATGGGGCAGATTGTGCCACTTGGGGCAAAATAACCCTGTCTGTTTCCTCCCAGATCTGCAGCCCCAGGGGAACTAGAGGCAGTATAAAAAGTTGCCAGGGGCAGCATGAAAAGCTGCCCTGTGCTGGCCCCAGCAATATAAAAACCTGCCCTAGCAAGCAGCTCAGGGCTACTCCCTTCTCAGGAGCTTTGGGGCCCGGCCAATTGGTATCTGGGGATACTAGCTCCTTGTGTCAGCTGGACTGCTGCAGCAGCATGCCAAATCCATTTTTTTAAATACCCCAAAATTCATGTTCTTCCACACACACACACACAGAGAGAGAGAGAGAGATCTGTTGGGCAATGCTTTACTGATATATTTACAACGTTAAAGGAGTTTGGAAGCCTACCAGTGTATCATAATAATAAAATAAATTCTAAATATCTGTATGTGTTGATGTATGCTTTTGGTTTTCTTCTCACGTGATGGGGGGATGTGGGGTTTGCAGGAGTGGGGTAGGAAGGAATGTGGGGAAAGGTAGGTGGGTGTGGAGGGATGTGAGTCGGTGTGGGATGATTGTGGGGGGACTGTGAGTGTGGGGGGACCTTGTAGGGGGACTGCTCAGGAGGGGTGTGTCCCCTGGCTCCCACAGGGTGCAGCCCCCCCACAGCACATGGATTGCCTCCCCTGCAGGGCCCCAGCTCCACCCTGGAGGGCCACAGACCCCCCACCATAGGATCCCAGGCACTCTGCAGGGCCACAGCCCCCCCCCCACCCCCCCAGCAGGATCCCAGCCATCCTGCAGGGCCACAGCCCCCTTGTGCAGGGCCTACAACTTACCCCCTGCAGCAGCAGGAGGGGGACGCTCACAGCCCGCTGCTTCCAGCCCCTCCACAGTGTGGCACGGCCCCGAGCAGCTCAGAGCTGGTGCTGCCTGTGTTGCTCATCGGGGACCAGCGTTACCTGCAGGTGTCACCCGGGGGCCGGTGCCACTTGTGGGGACCGTGTGTCACACTGCGCTGGGTCCTGCTGCCATGGAACCAGCCCAGCCTGGCAGCACGAGCTGTCACAGTGCTAGCAGGACCCAGCTTGGCTCAGTGTGCTGTCCCTATGTACTGTGCCGGGTCCTGCCTCTGGTGGCAGTGCTGCTTGCCCTGTGGTGTGTGTGGACAGGAGGCACGCAATGGGACCTAGCCCAGCACAGCTCACTAGTCCAGCTTTGCACTGGAGTGGGATGCACAGCTCCAGGAGGCTCAGCTCCTTTGCAAACGCACGCTAGCTGCGTGGCCCAGGCCAGATTGGATTGGATCAGGTCGGGCTGGTGGGGCACATTTTCCATTAGCTCAGGCGTGCCTGAGCCTCATGGAAAAATGCACCCCACCAGCCCAGGTCACACAGCTAGCATGCATTTGCACAGGAGCTGTGCGTCCTGCTCCTGTGCAAAGCTGGGCTAGCGAGCTGCGCTGGGCTGGGTTGGGTTGAGTCCCCCTGGCCCCACACACCCCTGGGGATGGCTCTGGGGCTGCCACATATCTGCCTCCTTCCCCCCCCCCCCCCGGCAGCTGCATTGCCAGCAGCAGCAGGCAAGTGGGGCTGTGTAGGGCTGTGGCTCTGCTGCAGGCACAGCGGGCAGCAACACAGTGCTGTGACCTAGGCTCTATACATACTAAATGGACCTGGCCTGGCCTGACCCAGGTCGTGCACTAGCAAGCCGGACCAGGTCTGTTCAGCATGTACAGAGCCCGGGTCTTACAGTGCCACATCACTGCCTACTGTGACTGCAGCAGTCACAGCCTCGCTGCCTGCTGTCCCTGGCACCCCAGGGGCCAGGTGGTGGGGCAGGAGTGTGGCAGGCCCCTCTTCAGCCCTTCCACAAACCCACCCACTGGGACATGCCCCACACCCCCTGTCATCCCCCTCTACTCCCCATAGTCCCCATTAACTCCCTCCACTCCTGGCACCCCCCACCAATAGCCCCTGCCACTCCCCATAGCCCCTGACAGCCCCTGACATTCCCTCGCTGCTTCTGACAACACCCTCCACTCCCAACATCCCCTGCCACTCCTTATAGCCCCTGACATCCCCCAACAGTCCCAACACCCCCTGACATTCTCCTGCCACTCCTCACACCCACCCACACCCATAACCCCCCCCCCTCACATCCTTAACTTACCTTTGACAGTGCTGGGGGACAGCAGGAGCACCACAGAGACACTGGCCAGAAACCAAAGCATCTCGTTTGGAGGACCAACTCCTGGGTTGCCTCCAGGCATGGTTTGGGACTCTGTGGCATGGTTTGGTTTTTGGGGGGGTTTTTTGACCCCTGGATATCCAGGGGTCTAATTTTGCCCCTGTGCTGCAAATATGCAGCGCAGGGAACGTTTTTTTGTTCCTACACATACATGTGGACGTGTCCATGGAGAACAAGGTCACGCTAATCATATGTGACAGGCTGAGAGAGGGGGTGACAGAGGGATTCTGGGTGAGCTGTTTAGGGCCCAATTTTGTGATGTTTGCCAGATAGTTAAGGCTGGTGAAGAAACAGGAATCACTGGAAATGGGAAGGAGACAGCTCAGCTGTGGGAATGATGAGGAAACTGAAATGTATTCAGTGTAGTAGCTCACCATAATATGAAAAAGATTTGACATTGAGGGGAACTGAGCGCAGTGGGCACTACAGTATATCTTGCTCAGGTCAGATAGATTGCACTAACCTAACTTTGTGGTAAGTTCCCATCAGGATGTTTGCCCAATATGGGCCATGTGTTCTATAATCCTCAGTGTTGGTTGTGTTTAATCAGCTTCATAGCTGGTTTCCATTATTGAGCACCTGCTGTTTTTGGCAGCAGTTTAATGATAGGCAGTGTATTCAATTAAGTGTTCTTGTATGCAGATGTAAGATGAGGGGCTTCTTTCCCCGTGCTGATTGGGGGGAAAAAAACCCTTGCCATATATTCGAGTAAATATAATACTTAGATATGAAATTTGATACATTTGTGACTTGTTTCCAAGCAAGTGTAGCACCATCCACTTCAGTAGAAAGAATTTTCTCTATTTTCACTTTTCAGTAAAAATTATATTTCACTTTCAAAGTTTTGATTTGAATGTGTGAGAAGTATGGTACTAATTAGTAGTGATTAAGTCTGTGTGTTTTAATTCAAATAAATTCCAGTAATCAAATCTTGGTTAAAACCAGTGGTTGAAATTCTCTAACCATAGTTTAAATGGTGGAAACCAGGTTAAATCTTTAAGCAGTACCCCCTCTACCTTTCCCACTCCCCTCATTCATTTTCCTTATATGTATGTTGCCTGTACCTGCAGAAAAATTTATTCCTTGGCCCAAAGGTTAAGCATGGGAAACTTGGGGATAGGAGAAATAAGTATTTTGTGAGAGAGCTGTTGGTATACAAAAAGGGGCTTTAGAATATAACAATGAAGGACCATTTCATTAAAGGGGACCTTTGATAAAAGTACTGAAACACTGAATTAATTTTTAAGGACAAAATATTTTAGTCTGA
This sequence comes from Alligator mississippiensis, assembly GCF_030867095.1. Classification (NCBI taxonomy): domain Eukaryota; kingdom Metazoa; phylum Chordata; order Crocodylia; family Alligatoridae; genus Alligator; species Alligator mississippiensis. The sequence goes on along the minus strand of NC_081827.1, from coordinate 213,899,579 downwards.
AATAATTTATACAGTAAGATATTTTGCACATCAGCAAGACAGAGCAATAACAACTATCCTGATCCATGCTTAATGACTATTTTGCAAGTTTTTATGCTTCCTTACAACAAGATCAGTGCACAAGTTAAAGCTTTATTTTCCACATCTTTTATTATGAAGTTTGCCTGCTTTATTGAGATGAAGTTCTCCCTCATACTGGGCATAAGAGGAAGCATGACAAACATGAAAACAAGGTCTTTATGGTGTATGTTAGCTACAGGGATTCTGAATTGAAATAAGTTGTAGAGCAGTCCATTGGGAGCCTGTAGGGAGTACTGTAAATTAGTGCAACTCTGAGAAGTGTCTGATTTATTCTAGGGTTCTCTTTGACCCTGAGAAGCCCATAATCCAGACAGTAAAAAGATAACAAAAGCCATTTAGACTGTGAACACACATTCAAATAACCTGAGAGATTTCTCCCAGGTTTGCTCTCCAGGTAGAAAATGTTATCCAGAGCCGTGTATACTGACATTTGCGTGCCAAGGCCCTGAAGAGTGGAGAGCTTACAGTGCTGACACTGTGCAGCCAGGCTGTGCATACATCTCAGAGTGCTCTGCAGGCTCCCTTAGTTTTCCTGGCAACAGATCACAGCAGTGTATTAAGGCAGCCCTGATTGGCTGACCCAGAGTGCTCTTGGTCAGCCTGCATTTCCCTACAGCACACTGTGGGGATTGCGAAGAGGGAGTATTCTGGAGCAGCTGAATCCAGCAAATGACAGTCTCCTTCATGTGGGGGGGACAGGGGACAAGGGACTTTGTTCTCTTTTGAGAGAAACGATGGCATGTACAGACATTTGCTGTCCCTGGGGAAACTGTCCTGGGAGTGATTTAACCCTGACTGTTCGTTCCCAGGTTATTTTTCTTCTGGGCTGCCTGTTTTTACCCTGGGAGAAAAAGTCTGAACATTTGTACACTTGTGGTTTCTACTGGGAGAGCAGTGACTCTCTCATGAAAAACTGAATGCCTGTATGAGGCCTTAGTCTCTTCTTCTCTGGACTGTAAATTCTATCCTGCACCTCTCTTAGATGAAGCATGGAATCTAGCCTCTGCAGTATATTCTGAGTTGGATACTGGAAAATATGAAACTCAAACTTATATTTAACTTTTTTTCTTTTTTTCTAAAGCGCTATCGAACACCTTCCAGATCCAGGTCAAGGGATCGCTTCAGACGCAGTGAGACTCCTCCACATTGGAGGCAGGAAATGCAAAGAGCTCAAAGAATGAGAGTATCCAGTGGAGAAAGATGGATTAAGGGAGACAAGTAAGACACCATTAAAGTTATTTCTTTTTCTTTTCAATTTATATTTTTCATTGGCATTGATGCCAAGATTACAGTAGTACCTGTCTTTTTCTCAGTTTCTGTTGTATGGTAATGACATTTTTATTTTAAGACTAGAGTGAAATTTTGGGTTAGTTAACCCATTTCAACTTAAATCATGCTATACCTATTTTAAAGCACACTCATTTTGTTTATGATAAGTATATATAGTCATCAGTGTAGAAGTCATAAAGCAGATGACATTTTATTTAATTCAGAAGTTTTAAAAATAAAAAAATTTCTTTCTTCAAGGAGTGAAATTAATGAAAACAAGAAAGATAATCAAAAAAGCCCTGGTCGAGGAAAGGAAAGAAAAATATCAGACCACAGACAAGCCTCTGAGAGTCCAAATAGAAGAGGGGAAAAAGAAAAGAAAATAAAAGATCATAAATCTAGCAGCAAAGACAGGGAAACAAGGAGGAATTCAGAAAAAGACGACAAATATAACAAAAGCAAGGCTAAGAAAAGAGCTAAATCTAGAAGCCATAGCAAAAGCAGAGAGAAATCAAAAAGTAAAGAGAGAGACTCTAAGCACAACAGACATGAAGAAAAGAGATTAAGATCTAGAAGCAAAGAGAGAGAGTATGAGAAAGGTAAAGAAAAAGATAAGCACCATGATTCTAGAGGGAGAGAGAAAGAAAGGAGTAGAAGTAAGGAACGGTGTAAAAGAGCAGGCTCAAAAAGTAATGAACAAGATCATAGTAAAAGCAAAGACAGGGAAAAATATGCAAAATCGAGGAGCAGAGACCGTGACCAGGCTAAAGGAAAATATAGTTCCAATAGTAGGACAAGAGAACGAAGCAGAAGCAGAGACAGGGGGAGGAGAGCCAGATCTAGAAGTAGGGAAAGAGATCGCAGTAGAAGTAAAGAGTATTCAAGAAACAGGGATTCAAGAAGAAGAGGAAGATCAAGAAGTAGAGAGAGAAGAGGCACACCAGAAAAATATAGAGGAAGAGACAATAGAAGGAGAAGGGAATCAAGGAGCTCTGAGAGAGAAGAAAGTCAAAGCAGACACAGAGAAAGGTATTCAAATAGAGAAAGTAGAAGTTCATATAGAAAGAATGATGCTGAAAACCAAAGAAAGAAACGTTCAAGAAGTTATGAAAGTAGTAGCCCTGAGACCAGTAAAGAAAAAAAGGGTAGTAAAGATCAGGATAGTAAAGATCAGGATAGAAGCCCAGACTCAAAGAAAAGGCAAAGTAGCAAGGACCGAGAAATGAAAACATCATTTTCACGGAGAAGTAAAGAAAAGGAGAAGAGCAGATCTTCACTAGAAAAAGAAATCAACCAAAAATCCAAGAGTCAGGAGAGAGACCATGCTCACAGTAAGGATAAAAAGTCTGATCATGAATCAAGTCCTGGAACAGATGAAGACAGACATGGATGAATTTGTGGACTTGGCGTTTCCATTCTGCCTCAACATTTTAGAGGCATTTTGGGGAGCACTTTTTTTTTTTTTTTTTTTTTTTTTTTTAATGTGGACTTCAGTTTGGTCTTTTGATAATCTAAAACCTGGATCATTTGTACTGCTAAAGTTTTAATAAACTTGAAATGAAAACAAATTTTGTGTGTAACACAGTGTGCTGTGTTTTCACTATTTTATTGTTTTATGTATCCTTTTGTGTGTTGACGGCCAGGAGGGTACTTTTCTGTTGCATTTACTTTTTAATTTATAAATTTAGTTATCTCATTGCGAACAAATGACTGTTTATATAAAGAGGCATATGTGGTTTTCAAGGGGGAAAAACCTGCAAATATATTAAATGTCTTCTGAAGCTAGTAGAACTCTGCCAGTTGTATTTGTTATTACAGTGTAATTATGTTCATACTATAGTACGAAGAAAACCTGAGGAAATGGTTTTGCGTGGAATAAAGAGGGATTTTGTAATCACAAAGTGAAGTACTTTGCAATGAATCTTCATTTTACCTGCACTGCTGTCACATACTTTTGATCAGTGTTAACAGTAGAATTCATGTGTTCTCTGAGGCAGCCATCCATACTTGGGGGTCATTTTTTTGGAATAAACACTGTCACAAAATGTTTTATTTTATTTTTACAAAAATGCTAATCATTCAAAGTGAGAGTCTCTATAAACTTTTTTTTCTGTTTTGTGTTTCTGTGTTTGTCTACCGTGGAAAATTCAACTTTGGGTTTTCACCCAGTTTTGTTGCTTGTTTACAGTGGATACACAGAGATTGAGTGATTTAACTAGGATTCAATTTGTCTGTCCATATTTGTTCTTGGAAAGCAGTGGTTACTGAATACAACCAAGAACCAGGATTTCCACCTATTTATGATATTTCCTAGTTATTTGTTCAGGAGTGGCAATAACATCACAAAGAGTAGGAATGGGATGTCTCACTTTCCACAGCCTAAAAGTTCACCCACTGGGGAAAGGATAGGTTGCATGCTAGCCAATTATTCTAATCCTAGAAAAAAATTGCTATAATTACTATAAGCTATAATTGTGCCAGGAAAACATGCCTTGTGTTAGAATTTCATTCTGACAAATCTTAATGTTGAACCACTTCATTACATTAGTAACTGGTAGTATTGACATTCTGTGTCACTATTTTCCTTATATAACATTTCTCAGTGTGCATGTACAAAAGATTAGCATTGTCATTAAATCTTGCCTGAATTAAGTTTATTGCTATTCAGAAAATCGTCAGGTATTTTTTTTTTTTAAGGAGGAAACAAATAGCTTTTTTAAGAAGAAGAAAAAATCCAGGATGACGATTAATTTATGGACTAGCCTTTAAGTGAATAAAACTGCCAAGTTACTTTTTATTAGAAAGTACCTGGGGTTCCTGCATATGTCAAGGAACAACTTTTCATAATGTTTTAAATACACATTTTGCATTGTGGTGCTGTTATTAGGCAGAATAAGCAAAAATACTCATAAAGAGTATGAACAAATATAAACTTCAGCTGCTTTACATGGGGAGCGCTGCTCTGATTGCAGTACATGTTACCATTGAACTGTTATATCTCCATGACCCTGTAGTGATTCAAGTTAGCTGAATTGCCCTAACTTTGACCCTGGATGTGCAGGGTTTTGCTACACTTGTATCACTACAGGATTGTGCAGACAACAGTTACTTGTATCAATCGGTATCCATTGATATTGATAATACTGTTATATGCATTCATACCTAGACCATAAAAAGGCAACCATAACTGCTCCTTAGGAGGGGTTGTGATGTTAATGGAAGATCCATAATGGATCCTTTCGCAATATATGAATGTGAAGCAACTTTGAACCGAATAGCGTGTCAGGAAACTTAAATAACTGCAGCAGATCCCGTTGCATTGTTTTAGGTCTGACGTTAAAAAGCAAAGCAATTAGTTGAGAGCACTATCCAGTTCCTTGGGCATAGACCTTCTTGGCACACTTATGATCTGGTATGTAGATAATGTGCTGCAGTGTCTAATTTTAAAGATATATATATTGTAGAGTTTTTCATTATTTTTTTAGGGACTCTACCAAACAAAAAAAAAAAGTTGCTCTGTCTTTGCTGGTTCTTCAGCAGCATTTAATCAAAGACCAGTATTTGCATAGATACGAGTATACCTGTTAACACCACTGAAGACTCTGTAAAAGGAAAAAGAAAAAAAGCAAACTAAGTAGTAGCCATGTTGGCTCTTGCTGTGTAAAGAATTCATAAGAAAAAATTGCCCAGTTTGGGTTGTAGGGATAAGACAATCAGTAGAAAATAATTTTCAGGATTAAAACAAGGTTGCTATCAAACATAAGACATTTTTTTAATTGTGTATATTTAAAAAAAATTATCTTTAAAAGAAGGAGGATATTTTAGGGGACTAAAAAATGAAGCACTTTCAATTGTAGTTCGGGAATAATTTTAGGAAAGATAACCTTGTACAGTGTAGGTCTTACTTTAGGCATTAAAATATATTTTATAACCTTTCATATTTGTCACCTGCCTTGTTTTGGTGCAAAAGTAGTTTTGTGGTCGTCTTTACATTCTCTTTATAGTTTAAGGCAGTGGTTTTCAAACTGTGTTGTACAGAACCCTGGGACTCTGTACTAAGTGATTAGGAGTTCTGCAAAGAGATTGAAGATAATGGCAGGGTGGGCTCGGTGGTAGTGTACCATCATTGCCAGGCTGGGTTGCCTGGCTCTACATCAGTCTTTTGGATAGAGGTAGGGGTTCCATGGCAGTAGGGATATAAAAGGGTTCTGTGACTCTAGGAAGTTTGAAAACCACTCCTTTAAGGTACCTTATTTGTACTTGTACAATAGTAGGTTTAAATCCAATTGATGGGACAACACCAAAATGTTGACTTTTGACACAATTGGATTTTTTTATACCAAGAGGTATTAAGCTGTTCATGTTTAATTGCAGATGGTGAAATATTCTAAAGCACTCAGGGTTGGTCTGATTCTGATTCTGCTCCTGATAAAGTTGGTGGTAAATTATACCAATTGTGATCACTTTTAAAATCCTACCTGCAAAGTCTAAAGGGAGAGTTGAACTGTATGGATGTGTAACAGTGATAAATGTTTTATTTCAGAAAATGGAAAATTATGGTTTTGACTTTTTCTTTGAATGGAAAGCATATTCTAAATTTTAGTTAGAAGACAGGAATGATTTCATTAATCTCCCAAAACTGATCCTAATGGCATATCTGTGAGCCCTGTGGATTCAAAATAACATGTATAAGGACAGTGTTTTCTGAAATAATAATTTCACCATGATCAAGGAAGTCTTGTGATGTAGGAAGTTCATGTACTGATCAGATGCATTTCCACACTTCGGCTAGACGTTCTTTGTCAATCTAACGACCTCTAGTGGGTGCTAGTTTACTAATACATTTGAAATCATAGGCTTTGGACAGTGTATGATTGAAGGATGAAATGACATTTTCTTTGCAAAATTTACAGAAACAGTGCAGATGTGATGGTAGATATTCTGGATGATGTTGTATACCTAGAACTGCAGATTCCTCCTTGCAGGTGGATGGTACTATACTACTTTTTCAAAAGCCATTGCCTTTAAGAGAGATGCTGCCACTGTGATACATTTTTGGCTCCTATACAAAAATAGCCACAGTATTTGTGTTTTAAAAGGCTGTGATCAAATTTCACTCTTCCAATCTATCTAGTATCAGTACCCTATAAATGTTCACTTTCTGAATTCTCACACTGTAGGTTCTTTATGTAGATATCTCTGCACTGAGCTGCTTCAGGTACTTAGCCAATTGTGTCCAGATGGTTGCCTAGTTTATAATAGTATCAATCAGTATTTCACATTGATTTTTGCTTAAAGTAAACATAAAATGAGGTGTGTTTCTCTTTCCTAAACTCTGACTCCTTTTCTAGAATAGGTGATATATTAAAGGGGCAAAATTTTCCTGCTGGATATCCCTTTCAGGAGCAAAATGGATTTACTGTTCTTCTGACTGGCAGAAGCATCTTTATTGCTGATATAGTAAGAATTCTTATGCTATAAACCATCAAAATAAGCATACTGTACTTTATTAAATATATGTTTTTTTTCAGTTACCCCTCAGGTGTCTTTAGTATATGCAAGAAGACTGTATGAGAAAGGAGCTGGATATTTTTTTGTGTATATCATGCATCAATTTCAGTTAGTGGCTTAATTTCCAGGAGGATGTAAGCAACAGAGTTAATAAATTCTTATTTTTAATTCCCAAAGGAGACTGGTGGTATAAATCTTAAAAACCAAAACAAAAAAACTCTACATTTTTTCTTCGCTTGTTAGAGTGCAGTTATCCAAAAAATCCCAAACTGTCCACATTCTGCAAAATTTAGATTCTAAACTCTTAACTTGGCTTGTTTCAGAGTTTGTGGGGTGTTACATTTCTTTGAAACAATCATCTGTTGACTGTAGATGCCTATTGTGTGCAATTTAGAAGTACCATGGTAGCGAACTTATATTTTTCATTAAGGAGCACAATGTTCTATTCAATTAATAAAAAAATTGAACTTTTTGACCTCAAAAACAAAATTTCTGATGTACACTATGAAATTTCAGGAAAGATGTCACAGTAACAAAATATAACTAAATAGTAGGTTTGGACATTATTTACATCAACTTAAAGAGAAAATAAAAACAGCATTCTGTGACTTGTTTTAAAGAATCAGCCTGAAATATCCCCAGTTTATCAGTTGCTCAGTTGAGAATCCCATTGAAACTAGTGGGGCTGTTCATATGAGCAAGGTTTACAGGATCAGTCCCTTGGAATGCCAAATGTGCATGCCTATACCCTGTTAAGTATTTAACGTTTGTATCCATCAGTGTTCTAATGTTAACATACTGAACATAGTAAACTAGAACTTGCACTAATGTAATGCAATAGTTGTCTCTTTTTGGTCAACATTTTCCAACATGCAGAGCATGTTTATAGGAAAACTTGCAATGACTTTTCAGCAAGCGTTTAACCTTTGATGTATATCTCTGTAAAATTGTATATGAGATAAGTATATATAATGTGTTAATTTAGCTGTAACCGTTAACTTTTACATGTACTTTTTTGTACTGTGAATGACTTACTCAAAAGATTGAACAAAAGTTGGGCCTAGTTAATTTTGTGATCAGTGGTAACAGGAGCTAGCTAGTAATTGGTTTGCTGTGGTGGCTAAGAGCATTGTGCTTGATCATAAAATAGTGCTGTATGTGTTTGATGGACTAAATTTTAATAAGAGTCATCAGAGCTTACAACGTCTTGGGCATTTTGTAATCTGTAGTTATTGACTGGGAGGACAAAATGTGAGTGCTTGATATAGAATGTGCAACTTGTGTATTAAAATATTTTCAGAAATATTAAATGCTTTTTCATATTTTGTTACTGCATTCTGTATTTTGTCCCACATACTTCCTACATTTCTGAAATATGTTAGCATGTTCTCTGTGTGATCTAAGGGGGTTAGAACATTGTTCACATTTGCTTGATTTATGAGGCAAGTGCTGTGTAAACATGCCAAGATAATTATTTCAGTGTTTGCTGTGAGCCTCTTTAAGTGTCAGTAACACATTTGTGCTGAGTTTTAAAGTTGTAGGTACTTGAATGTAAATAGAATCTGTTAAATCAAGATCTCTGTTTTTCTAATGAAAAAAGTCTTCTTTGCAGAAGTCATGACCTTTTTTTCTTTTCCAGCACTACACTGTCAGTTTGTAGAAGTGGTTATAGTTTATATATCTTGCTACACAGACAAGTGAACAAGAGTGAGTCTATCATAAAATCCGTAAGGAAGAAATGCTGCTCCTGGGGAGCAAACAAAAATTATGCTTAGTGTCTCATTTCTTTGGCAGTGTCAAAATCCCGGATAGTGTCCTTTTGTTCATCAGGGAAGAAAATGACAGGGAATTATAGACTGGTAATCAAAGAGAAGTAAGAAATAAGACACCAAGCTCTTCTACTTCAGAGATAATTTGGTTAATAAACTTCTGTGTGTAAACATTTTTTATGAGTTACACCTAAAACATACAGTTTTAAAGAGTGTATCAGTTTTAAAAATGATGCCATAGAATAAATTTAAGAACTTGCATAGGCAGAGTGGTTTGGGTTGTGTATGTTTTTAAGATGTTAACCGTAGCATTGAAACTGTTTTCCACAGTTTCTTGAATAAACAAGGTGGGCGTTGCAGATTTCCACATCCCACAAAGGACAAACCTTTGAACATAGGCTGTTTTAAAAAGTTCCAGCTAGAGAGCAGTTTTGCCTATCACTAACTTTATTGCTCTTTGTTCTTGTTCTGCACTGTCATAAATTGTAGTTATTTATGCTAAAAAATACCAGTGTCCTTATTAACTTCTCCCAGAAAAAAACAAAAAAAATAGAAATATGTAAATGTAAATGCTGTTTTACTACAACACTAACACAGAAACAGGAACTGCAGGAGAGCTAAATATCTTCAGGAGAGTTTGTCCACCCCTGAACTTTTCTGTTTGTGTATGTTTCTCTACCATATAAGGGTCACAAGGAGGAAGTCCCAATACCTGCTTTTGCTAATAAAGCTACTAACTTGTAGTCATAATGTTAATATTTTCCAATTAAAGAATGGAAACAACTATTACTAGTAACCATGGATTAATGTTGCTTAGATTATATATATATTTTTTTTAAACAGCTTGTTTTAAGTGGCTTGTTCTCATTGATACATAAGGCATAATTAAGCATGCCTTCAAAAAGCCAGTGGTAAAAGGTTTTGACAGAAATTTCACAATTAAGCATTAAATATGGTAACAGTGCTAGTTACAAATAATATATATTCTTTCAGTTTACCCTGCATTTGTTTTAACATTTGATTTTTATCAGCAGAGCAAATACAATTGCACTGTTTTACCAGGTATTCCAACCTTCCCCTTAATCTGCTAGCTGCTGTTGACTTATTTCGCAAGCTGTTTTAAAACCAAGCAGAAGTGACCTTGAGTGAAATTTTGTTCCTGGTAGCTTGTTCTATGGTTGCCTTGGGCTATTCAGAGAAGCTTCTTGTGCACAGACAATCATGTGCCTGTATGCCCTAGGCATGTGTTTTTTTCCTTAACAGGAACCAATTAGTGTTACCTAATCCTGCATGAGGGCAGAAGCCAGCGTGCACTTCTTGCCCACCTAAGCTCTGGAGCACTGTACTGTTTGGATCATAGTTCTTGTGACCTACAGACCACTTGATGACTCTATTTTAATAAAACTATTGCTATTATGACCTTGATCTTTTTCTTCTACCTATTTCTTTTTCCTTTTAAAAATAATGAGACTAAGAGAAATCAACACAAAAATAGCAGCTGTATTGATATCAAAGGATAGCCATCTAATCTGTTATGATTACTTTAACCGTGCTTCATTCAATGTTAGGACAGTGTAGCTAACTTATGTCTGAATGATCCTCTAGCAATACAACAGTTAGAACTGAGCAGTTGTTGCACAGTTGTGAGCAGCAGCTCATGTTTTAAAGTGGCTAAAAGGTACATTTACCCTTAACTAGAGACAAACTTTTCCTTTTGGGGGTGTTGCTTGTCTGGCCTAGAACCCCCTTATAGTCATCTTCCCTTCTCCCCCCATTCCTGGGTCTGAGAGGAAAGAAAATCCTAGGGCATCTTTACACATGCTCTGGTGAAGTGGGGGGGCTTTAATTAGAGCAGCTCTCAGGAGCTGCTTGAATTAAAGCACCTGCAGTGTCTTGAGTATTCAGCATCCCATGCTTCAAAATGGCATCTGGGTCACTTTAACTAAAGCTCGTTTGACAAGCTTTAGTTAAAGAAGCATCCCCACCACCATTTTGAAGCACAGGGACGCTGAATACACAAGATACCAAGGCTGCTGGAGCACATTAATTAGCACACTCCAGCAGGCTCTATTAATTGAGTCTGCTCTGATGCGCTGTAATTACAGCACATTGGAGTAGGCATCCTGCACATCTACAGGCACCCATAGATGCTGCTTCAGGTCCATCTGTTTGTTGCATGGCTTTTCCTAGACCCCTGAGGATTTAAACTATCCACCCTGTGACTATTTTTGTCTATTGGGAAAATATATCTATTGCCAAGAAGACTTGTATATTATTACCAGGAAATATACAAGTTATTTACCTACTAGTCCTGGAAGAAGCATGAAAACCAGGCTCCAACTCCATCTTCTGGGTAAGTCCATGGGATCTGCTGCCAGTTTCAGGATTCTGGGCTCTGCCATATGCTATGCATCTTCAGGCATCAATTTAATGAGAAGACCCTCCTCTGCAGTGGGTCCTGAGACTAAGGCCAAAACTCTACAAGAATTATACAGCTTCTCCATCACCTCCTTAAACAGCACTTTTGGAAAAATGTCAACAGTGTTGCTTATTTGCTTCTTTATTGTAGATTTATAGACAGAGATTTGCTTGCAAAGCTGGGTATGCTGACAGAAGGGAACATTTTAGAATGTGCATAAGATGATAGTAACCAAAACTGTCCAGTTTCATAGGTGTCAAGAGGCGTCTGATCTGGGCAACTTTGTTTTACCCAAATCCAAGAGAACTCTGAATTTAAAACACCCTTGCAAATAATCAGATTCTAGACGCGGAAAATTTATAAATTTGTTATATGTTCCATGTCTAAAATCTAATTTTTGGAGGGCTGTTTTATGGGGGAAGGCAGCAGAGTATTCCAGTGTCCGGACTCCTGCCCCTTGTCACCTATCCCCGCCACCACTCATCCACCCTGCTAGAAAGACCAACACTTTCTTTTTAAAAAATCTATTGAATAGCAAGCCCTGGAAATTTAAACTAACTCCTGTCTAGGAGAACTGATCATGGGCTTCCTGTGACTCCTCTTAGCAGAACACTTTTTTTTTTGCTTTAGATAGCAAATAATTGAATGACCAATGATTGACCAACCACTCTAACACCCTTATGCCATTGGCTTCCTGGTTATTCCTTCTTATGCAAAGGTAGATTGTGTATAAATACATAGACTTAAATCAAGCAGATGTGAATGTCAGTCTTAGCCAGAAGTAACAGTATCTAGTATGTATCAGGCAATGTGATAAATGTTAATAACTTGAATTTCTTACCATCTGTGATTGTACAGAAATTATTCTGCCTTTTCTGGATCAGGAAAGAACTTGTTGACTTGGTCTATTTATCTTGTTATCAAACTCAACAGTAAGTAACACTCTTAAGTTTAAGATTCCATCATTAGGCTCGATCTGGAAAATGTCACTGTCTTCAAATAGTAATTGCTAAGGTTTAACAGACTTTTCTGAATGTAGTGAAGTTTTTTCTTAATATAGAGCAAGAATAAAATCTACGAATCTAAGAATAGTAAGGAAAATTCTATTCTGATAATGAACTAACATTTTGGCTGATTTAAAATTTACTAAAATGGAGAATCGGAAAGAATATGTGGAATATGAACTTTGTTTCATTCCATTTTTTAAAATATTAAATTATTTTATATTTTCTTTCATTTTGTATTGTTTAACATGTATTTGGCATCTTTTGATGGTAAGTTTATAAGAGCTGCTGATTAAGAATGCAAGTCAAGTGCAGCAGTTAAAAACAAATTACAGGGGAGGTATAAAAGACTGGTTTTGAAACTGAAAACTGAGACCCAAATATTCTAAATACATATTTTATATATGAATAAAGTTTTACAGTAGTTATTCATCATTATGTTTGCATATCTGGTTTAAAATACATTTGTAAAATACAAATTGTTTTGTTTATGACCTTACACTTAGTTCAGTAATTACTTTTCCATGGAGTATGGGCAAACAAACAAGTTAGATAAAAAGGGTGCATGGATTTACTTCACATCAGCTACTCTGCAGTACTGTACATTTTTATCCATAACAAGTGAAAGTTAAGCTGCAGTAGTTTAGCTCTGTTTGTATTAATCAACTACTGTGGTTAACTTTCACTTATTGTGGAGTAAATGTATGCATACAAAAAGTTTATTACAGATGTACAGTAAGTTTCTGTACCTTTCAGTTTCCTGTACTTTGTTCATATGTCCATTCCCACTGCAAGCCTGTAGTTCTTTAATATCATTTTTACAGTGTAAATCTCTTGAAGATTTATTGAAGTTTTTAAGGTTCAAAAGGGTATTTTTCTATGTAAAACCTGGCCTTGCTTTAGTTGTTTGTATAGGATCATTGTCAGGTAGTGCTTTAATTTCTTGAGCGGTGTTAGAGCTACAAGAAGGTAGCTGAGTTCCACTGACATCCTTTGTTTGATAACTAGGTCTTATTCTTCCTCTTTCTCTGTAAATTGGTCCATGGCCCCTGGCAGTTCTTTCCTTGGCTGCTTTGAGAAGAGGATAAAGATTTTGTGCTATTTTGGATTCTGATTCAATGACTTGCTTTGCATATTCTTGAAATTCCTGCTCCTTGTAAATTGCAATAATTTCTCTCTGAGCATCATAATCCAGTTCTTTTTGCTTTTCCTGCTCTCTTTTTGCCCGTCTTTCAGCCTGTTAAAGGAAGGGAAATAACAGAAGCCCAAATATTTACATGCAATGAAGCTGTAACAGAATAACTCTAAAGTTATGGAAGTCCTGAGGTAACACTGACTTTTAAAAATAATTTGGTCTAAATATCTCTTTACTATAAACATTATTATTCATAGCAGAAACTGGTTAGAGTTGCTTAACTGACATTCTTTATTTGTCCACAAAACAAATACAGAAAGCTGGAGGATATGGGTCACAGGTGTGTACAGGGGTCTTTATTACAGCAGGCTCATCAAAAGCCATGGGGCTTTATGAATGTGGCTAGTATTGTCCTGGGTGTGTAATTCTCAGCAGTGTTGCCAGCCTTGGCCATTTTCAAGGGGCCTAGGTCAACCTGTAAAAAATATGGATACGCAAAAGGCCCTAAAGCCTGTTGCTGAGGCTAGGGACAGAAATTACATATTCACCAGTATAAGTGATTGGAAGCCAGTTCAAATCTGTAACACAACATAAGTTCAGTGCATATAAACTACTTTCAAAATGGCCGAAACTGGTTTAAGATAAACCTGGATGAAGTATCAGACTTAACTGATTCAGGTTAAAATTGGTTTATGGAATTTCTGCCATAAATGAAGGGGGATTTAACAACAGCCTTCAACCACCTGAAGGATGGTTATAAAGGATATGGCTAGACTGTTCTTTGTAGTGGCAGATGACAGAACAAGGGACAGTGGGCTCAAGCTGCAAAAGGAGGTTTAGGTTGGATATTAGGAAAAACGTTCTCACTAAGAGGGTGATGAAACACTGAAACAGGTTACCTGGAGAGATGGTGGAGTCTCCATCCTTGAAGGTTTTTAGAGCCCAGCTTGACAAAGCCCTGACTGGAATGATCTAGTTGGAGGTAGTCCTACTTTGAGCAGGGGGGTTAGACTAGGTGACCTCCTGAGGTCCCTTCCAACCCTAATTTTCTATGATTCTATGAAACCCTCCTTTTTACTTCACCAAGGATATAAATCCCAACTAATTAAGACCTTCCAGGCTCACAAAAGATCTGGTTCAGTCCAGTTCCAAAAGTTTCAGTAAAACAAACTCTCCCTCTGCCTGAAGAAGTGTGTTTGTACCTGAAAGCTTGCAAAGAACAATTTTTCCAAATATTCAGTTGGTCTAGTAAAAGATACTACATTTACCCAAAGAATCTTGTCTGTCAGTAAAACAAAGACATTTAAATAAAACCAATCAAAGAGAATTTATTAGAATATTAGAATGTGCCACCTATAAATATGGGGTATAGGCTGAAGGAAAATTTGGAGAACATGGCAAAGTCAAAGAAACCTGCTGCCAATATGCATGCCACCCTCCTCCCATCTCTCATCTTCCCAGCTGATATAGGTAAAAATCTATATTGTGCTTTCATGGGTAGCTAAATAAACTTTGGGATAAATTTTTGGTTTTTGTGTTTTATAGTACAAGCAAATAAAAGGTCAAGCTGAAGACCTGTTTTTGCATCTTTTATTAGCAGCCAACGGTCAAGGTTACCTGTAATCTGGGTAACAGCAGACACCAAATTATTTTTACATAAACCAGCCTTGTAGTTGTCATTATTTGTTGTCATATTTTGGATCCCTGGAGATGAGAGGATCCAGATCCTATTTCTAATCCTCTGAGCTAACTGCATTCCCACTTTAATATAAAGTCTGCTGAAAGTTCCTATACTTGAACTCTAAGAGTAACAATTCTTAGTGTGCTCGGGATTAATCTCATATTCTCTTGGTTTGAACTCAACTTTGATAATATAAACATTTAAGTTTAATGCAAAAATATTGTGCCATCAACATGCATTGAAATTTCTAAAATATCAGATAATTCCTCTATTTACCATTTGCTGGATTTGAAATTCTTTTGTTTTTATGTTTTCATTGTGTTGTCTTTGTTTCTTTTCTTTTTCCATTTCTAGATAGATGCGATCTGCTTCTGTTAATTCCTGAAGCTTTTTCTTAGCTTCTAATCTCTCCTCTTGTTCTTTTTCTTTTTTCACTTTCATCTGTTTTGTGAAAAAAAGTTAACTCAGCCAACAGATTTGGAAAATGTATTTTTAGAAAACCATTCTACAGGAAAGAGAAAATTACTCAAAGAATCATAGAGTTAAGAAACAGTGATATATTAGCTGAGGCTTTCAAAAACTAATTTGACACCCCTACATTCATTTTCCTTTGATGTCAAAGCTAGTAACTGATTAGCCATGTGACTTTGGCTACCTGTCTACAGCCAAAGAGTAAGAAAAAATTGCCCAGAAACATCTCATACTGTTCTCTTAAAACGCTCGTTTACAAAACAGTTTTCAAGCTGGCCCATGAAACACTTACTGGTGGTCCACAGAAAACTAACTACTGCTGGCAAAATCCCTTTACCCCCAAATGCTGAATCCCTTTGCAAGACAGAAAAAATACATTACTTTCCCAATATTATGTTTCCATGTAAAGAACTATTGGTGTTCCAGCAACAATGTTATAAAGTCCCAAGCAGAAGGTGAATTTGGCTGTACAGTAATGACTAGGAGAAATAATCTAGAAATCTGCCCTAAGAGTATGAAAATTATATTTGGCTGGTGACACACAAGCCTTATTACTCTGTTGTGAGATTTCCACTGTCCAGAAGTTACATACCCAAGAACTTTAGCACTTAAGCTGATTAACAAGATGATGATAAAAAGTCACCCAATAAAAGGACATGCCCATGTGTTATGCCCATGTCAAAATCTGCCTCTTTTAGTGGACTCTATCCAAATTTACAGATTCTCTGCCCTTGCCTAGAATAAACTCTGCTTCAGAGAGGCTTAACTACAAATTTTGATGCCCAGGGCAAAAGCAGAGATCCCAAGGAGTGGAGGCTGAGTGCCAGGGAGTCTTATGGCTGATGGAACTGGAGCATGGGCCACCATTCTTGACATCTCCACTTTACATCAGCACCTGGGGCTCATGCCCCATTCACCCATACCTAATTAAGTTACTGCTGCTTTGGGTTCCTACCCCTGAGCTGTAAAGAGAGTGGTTCCCTGGATACAACTCTTAAAACCTTATACTTTTTATGTGGCAGCAATAGTGGTGTGTTCGGGAGAGTGATTGGAACAAGAATGAATGCAAGATTTAGGTATGCATGAAGGAATCTCCAAATTGAAGTTACAGAAACAAGGAGAGGCCAGATTATTCAAAGACCCTGCTCAGCCTCATTAAATATGATAGAAGCCCATCAGTCTTTAAAGGTCTTTGCCTTCCTCAGGCAAAGAAAGGCCTCTCTCATTTAGGGAAAGTGCTTTGTATTTACCACTTGCTCTTGACCCTGCAGGATAGCAGGAGGGTTCCATTACAGAAGAGCTATGTTTTTCTTCTAAAAAGTGCCGAAAGAGTATGTTGGGCACGCTACAACAAAAAAAAAATCGCCCACCTCCCCAGCTGCTTGAAATAATGGATACTGAAATTTAAAATGGTTGCATCAATTGACGAGGATAATGCAGCCTTCCCATGACTGTTTATAAAGCACCATCACCTACAGCTTGCTTAAAAAATAATGTACATTGGTACATGATGATGTACATTAGTTGAAAGTGTTGAAAAATGAGGGGTTCACTGAAAAGGAAAGGTACTGAAAACTAAAAATACTAAAAAAAAATACTGCTTTTTCCCAAAATCCTTCCAAGAAGAATGTCTGTGCCATTAAACTCCTCTTTCTTTGAGAGAATTCTTACGACAGTTGCTCTGTACTCTGCAATTGATTTCAATTCGGCTGTGTGTTTTTCCTCTTTTTCTTTGAGTTCTTCTTCCCACGCAGCTTCTTTCTCTGCAACAGCTCTAGCAACACGTTCATCTTCCTCCTGAAATGTCTGTTTCATCTGTGCAGCCAGACAGTTAATAATATTATCCTGACGTTCCTGCATTAGCCTGTAGCACAACAGCAATTAATGTAACATGTCAATGTTACATAGACAAGCCTGGCTTTCTTACAAGTATCTCATTTATACCCTGATTGATTAGTATAAATGTCAGATTAAGTAATCAGGTCTTTTTCTTCCCCTATCTTTCTCCTTCAAGGAAATCATAGCCACATCACCATAACATTCTCCATCACACTTTGGACAGATGAGGTGAGATGAAAAGACTTCAACATGCTGATGTGGTATTTTAAAAGAACAGTAAGATCCCAGACAACACTCCCAGTATCTCTGATTAGAGAAGATGTAAAAGGTGAGAAAATAATTCCTCTCAGATACTTTCCTCTTTTATTTTTTCAAAATAGAGTTTTACTATCCAGAAGCATTGTGGCTAGGCTACCTATTACTATAAGATTTTTTTTGCTTCACTTTGGATATTAGTGTGGAAATACTGGAAATAGCATGACAAAGACTTAATTGTGAATCTGTGCTTTATCTAACATTGCACCCACCTGTTCATTTCAGCTTCTTTTTCTCGTCTCAACTTGGCCAAAGTTTGTTTTGCTTTGAAGTGAGCTCTAATTTTATCATTTTCCTCCTCTTCTTTTTGCTCCTTTACAGCTTTAAGAACATGTTGGTCAGCAATGTACTCCTTTTTAAACAAAAATGTCCTGTTATTTACTAAAGATGGGCACCTAAGTCTTTGAAAAAAAGGAACTGAAAAAACAATTGGGCAGGGTTTTACACCATAATATGTAAGTTCCCTAGGCTTGCACAAGGGGGAAGACAAGGATCTAGAACAGTGGTTCCCAACCTTGGGGCAATGCCGCACACAGAAGATGAGCCACGCTGTGTGCTGGGAGCTCCCCTGACCCCGGGCTGCCACTGTCCCACTCTGCTCCCAGTGGATAGCAGCAAAAAAAGTTGGGAACCACTGATCTAGAAGAACAATATTGTTCTCACTTTGATAAACTACCTTAAATTATGGCCAACCTACATCGAATTGCTGCAAAAGTATGAGTAATATTTTCCTGTACGTGAATTTCTAGATCTGAGCTCCCTGAAGGACAGAGGCTGCTGGACATCAAGCCAGCATGTGAGATATATAGTTCCTATTTGTGAGTGACTTTCATTATGAAGGGGAATAAAATAAAATAATCTAGTTATACTGACAACCTAATGCCATTTTTCTTTCCTAATAAAGATAAAGGAAATTAGAACAGCTCAGTTTAATGGAAGTTTTAAAATTGGAGATATTCTCCTTGTTATGTGCAGCATAATTCTTACCAAGGACCATGCACAGTCTTAGCAACTATCATGTTGCTGTTTCAGTGAAAATTAGTGGGTCTGTTGTTAAAAGGGAAGCCCCACCTAGAGAATAGGTACTGAAGAGAGTAACATAAATGGCAAAGTAGGGTGTTGTTACTGTGGCAAAACTACCCCTGACTTCACTGGAATTTGTGGGAGCTGAACACCTTTGAAAATCTGGTCATATCTTAAAAAGAAATGTATTTGCATAGGCATCCAAAGTGGGAGAGATTTAGACTTTCTACTTTTCTGCTACTTACAAGATGAGTCCTCTTGTGTTCAAGTTTTTCTTTCTCCTTCTTTTCCTTTTCTCTCAGAACATCCAACTCGTATAACCTGGTAAGTCTTTGAATTCCTTTAGCTTCTCTTTTTGCCTCAAGCTTAGCTAATTCTGCCTGGTGTTTATGTTCCTTTATTCTGCAACATAAAAGGAAATATTAATAGTGGACAAGGAAGAAAACATATGTAGTAAGTAACATTTACATATTTCTAAAGGTTTTAACAATGTTAGATTATTTGAATTGAAGGCAGGTAGAGTGATGGGGTCCAGGAGCTGAAGCAATACATCTTAAAGTCCCAAGCTCAGCCCAAGGCAAGGGATGAGCATTGGTCAGCCCAAGGCAAGAGATAAGCACTGAAAACTAGACTGGCAAGGGGGACCTAGGCACCTAAATGCACTACTTTGCAATGGACATTGATTAGGAGAGCCTTGTATATCACTAATGCTGTGTCGGGGAACTGAATAGACACTACCCTAACCTAAGCTGCTGAAAAGTATGTGGAATCCAGCAGTAGGGTCCACTCTCAACAGACCCTTGTCTATCCTGACAGTGGGACTGGGGCTGGTTGTGACAACTGCATTGTATTCCATCAAAATGTACTTAAGCAAACAGATGGAAGATGCGCTCGGTGATCTCCTGTGTAGTGCCCAATTTCGTTGTAGTCTGCATACAGTATACATTTCCTAGAAGTAACGTGTTACATTGTAGAATTGTCTCCCGAGGAACATATTGGAAGCTCCTTTCCAAATGAAGCTGGACTGGAAAACATGGTAGGTGAGGTAATATAAGTAGAACAGTGCTGTGCTGGGGAGATAAGACTGGCTGCTATAAAAGGTCTTTTATCTCTACTGAGATAACAGCTCACTTTCTTTCGTGTCATTTTTGTAGTAAATGAACTAAGTTTAGCAGCATGATTCAAGTGTATGCATAGAAAAAGAGAGTGAGTTTAGATAAGAATCATTACAGGTCAGAAACAAGCCTATTTTACATACTGTTCCAGCTGGTCTCTGCAAAGTGCCTGTCGTTTCATGTGGCATTCATGTGCCTTTTCTTGTTCTTTAAGGATTGCTTTCTCACGCTCATGTTCCATTTCTTCTTCTCTTTTTTTGTTAATGTCTGTTTTTTTCTTTTTAAATTCAATCTGAGCTTCCCTTTCCCTTAGAACCTCAGTAAGTAGAAGTGCTTGCTACAAAAGAGAATGGGGACATTTTGTATGGTTACTTTATTGCACATGTGGTTATCCCCAAAGAAACTAAATACAATTTGAATGTAAAGATGACAAACTGTCTACAGACATGTAACCCTTTCACTCTGTCAGTCTGATAATACTGATATATTTTTGCTGCTTCAATGGCCTCTCTTCTCATTGCTGCTTGGAACTGCGCTTCTTCCAAATCCAGCTGTTTTTTTTCTTCCTCTTCCCTTTCTTCACGCAACTTTCTGGCTTCAAGGTTCTTCTGTGCCAGGCCCTACAATGCAGGTAAAATCACGCTGTATTAGAGGAAACAGTGAAAAATGTTGGCGCAAAATCTTGAATGCTTTGCTAAGACAAAATTGGCAAGAATTTGGTTAGCTTATTTCTGTGTCTAAAATGAACTGTCAAACCTTTTTAAAATGTGCTTCTGTCATGTTCTTAAATCTGGATTCAGATTTAAAAGCATGTTTTATGTGAGGGTCCTGTAAGTAATTAAGAGTAAGCTTTCCTCCACTGGATAAAGAATGTATAAGGATCCCTTTGGACAGCAGTGAAGTGCAGAAATCTCTGAAGTAATCTCTGCACAGGCTAATATGCCCCAGGCCCCACACACCCTTAGGGATGGCTTTGGTTGTATACATTAGACTAAGTTGGTGGTGCAGGCAGCATTGCATCATGCATAGCACCATTTTCAACACTATTGCAATGAAACAATAATAAATGGGTCCAATTTAAGTTAGTGTGTCAATTTAGGTAGACCAAATGTGTGATTATGTGAGTTGAAATTAGGTATGAAATGGTACATTTAGAAGTGGAAGGCCTCTGGTGATATTCTGACTATGGAAATGCATGAAACAGGAACCCTATAGGGAAAGATGTCAAATGTATGGCTCTTGGGCCAGGTCTGGCCTACAGGGCTACTAGAGGGGCTGAGAATTCGGGAGTGGGGTAATCACACTAAGGTCCACTACCAAAATCCTTCATGGGGAGCTTCACAGGGGGTGTGGTCATGGCACTTTTTTATTTTGGCAAATGTTTCATGTGCCAAGTCAAATTAGCCAGATCATTTCTGAATCCTTTTGCTTGAGCGAAGCTCAGTTGTTCAAACACCGGATGTGGTGCTCTAACCAGCAGGTATCCTCCACCCCAGACTTTTCAGCTTGGGGCTTCAGGTACTTCCACATCCATGGGCAGCCGTCTTGCCTGCAGGCCCAAGGCTGGAGCCAGGGTTCAGGTACCCTCCAGTTCTCGCCCCAGCCAAGGGCTGCAGGAGCAAGCCAGAGGCTGCTGCTGCAGCGTGGCTCCCCCTCCCCCCCACCGCCTCCCTGCCCGGGCTGCTCCTGCGGAGCGAGGAAGAGGAGCCCTGGGCGTGTCAGCAACAGGCGAGGTCAGCAGCGCTCCCTTGTTCGGGAGGGAGGGAGGGGGTGAGTGAGCGCGGCCGGCGGGGAGAAGCCCCGCGCGCCGGCCCTTACCGCCACGGTGTTGGGCCAGTGCTCGGTGAGGGCCCGGGACCGCTCGTGAAGGGCCCTGCGCTCCCTCCTCTCGGCCAGGGCCTGCGCGGCCTCCCTGTCGGCGCGGCCCACGCTGTCCCGGATCCGGTCCCACTCGGCGCGCGGCAGCACCAACACCTGCCGCAGCTCCGCCGCCCCCGGGGCTGCAGCCGGCATGGTGGCGGGGGGGCCCGGCCCCGGCCCCCGCCGCCCCGCGGCGCCGTCCATGTCTCAGCCCGACGCGCGCCCGTTACCGGGGCAACCGGGATGCGCAGCGAAGGGGTCATGCGATTGGCGGGCCGCGGCCCTATGACGTAGCGCGCGGGACCGGAAGTGGGGGTGGGAACGGCCGGGGGCGGGGCCGCGGGGGCGGTCGTTGGCCCGGGCCGGGCCGCAGGCGGCCGGAAGCGGGGGCAGGTGAAGCCCGGTCACGTCCCGTGGGGTTGGGGCCGACGGCGGCCACAGGTCCCCTGGGTCGCGCCGGTACCGCTCTGCCTCGCCCTCGGGGCTGTGGCGATGCAGCCCTGGACGGGGGTGGGGGCTGTGGCATCCTCCTGTCGGTGCTGTGGGGAAGCCTGACGTTACCGGAGCAGGAGCTGGGTAGCGCAGCCCAGAGCCCCCCGCGGCCCGACCCGACTGACCTCCAGAGGCTCAGGGGGCGCCAGCGCGTTAGGGAGCTGTAATGTGCGGACGCTGGTGCTTTAGGTGCCTGTGGCGTGGGATAAGTTCACTCTCGCCCTTGTTTTCTCCTCGCAAGCGCTTTCTGCTTTCATCATTTTGGCTCCAACAACGTTCCCGGGTTTCCAGGTTAGGAGAGGAGCGGGGCCTGAGTCAACAGCGCCGCAGCAGCTCCAGCTGCTTTGTATTTGACGTTTCTGCAAGACCCCTGAGGGCCGTGTGCGGGCTGGGGAGTCCCAGCGCCTGGGCTGGTTTTCAGCCAGTGTTGTAGATGAAGGATTTGGGACTGAAGTCCTGGCTGTGTAGCTGTTGGTGTCCAGTGGTCACAAGACTGAGTGTGCGAAAGATTGCAAGGCTGAGTGAGTAACTGTGGTGTTTAGCTACTCTTTAATCATTTGGTTAAAAAGGGTAGGTGGATGTTGTATTAGACCTTTGCCAACTCTTTGCTACGTTCAGCACAATGTCTCCCTCAGCTGTAGCATCCATGAGTAGCTGGCTATGTTTAGATGTTCCTCCTGGCTCTTTCTTACAACATTTTACATTTTCCAGGAGGAAATCAGGGTAGGAATTCAGCATGCAGGAAAAGCCCTGCTTATATCAACACAATATTTGTTTCTCTTTTCAGAATAGACTCTTACCAGTCAACTATGAAGTTTCTGTTGGCTTTTGACTTTGACTATACAGTCATAGATGAAAACAGTGACACCTGGATTGTGAAATGTGCTCCTGAGGAAAGGCTGCCTATTGGAATAAAGAGTTCATATAAAAAGGGACATTGGACTGAATACATGGGCAGAGTGTTTATCTATTTGGGAGACAATGGAGTAAAAGAAGCTGAGATGAAAAGAACGATGACAACAATCCCTTTCACTACAGGAATGACAGATCTTCTAGGCTTCATTGGCATGAACAAAGAACTCTTTGATTGCATAATCATTTCTGATTCTAATACAGTATTTATTGACTGGATTTTACGTGCTGGCAACTTTCACAGGGTGTTTGATGAAGTGTTTACAAATCCTGCAACTTTCAGTGACACTGGATATCTTACTGTGCAGAATTTTCATGATCATTCCTGTGCAGAGTGCCCCAAGAACTTATGCAAAAGAAAAGTTTTAGAAGAATTTGTAGATAAGCAGTTACAACAAGGAGTAAACTATACCC
Organism: Alligator mississippiensis; assembly: GCF_030867095.1. NCBI lineage: Eukaryota > Metazoa > Chordata > Crocodylia > Alligatoridae > Alligator > Alligator mississippiensis. Next base: position 213,876,269 of record NC_081827.1, on the reverse strand, counting down.
AAATTGTATATATAGGTGATGGAGGCAATGACCTGTGTCCAGTAAAATTTTTAAAGAAAAATGATATTGCTATGCCTAGACAAGGATTTACATTAGAGAAGCTGATTTCTCAAATGTCTCAAGATCTCCGTCCCATAGAGTGCTCTGTTTTAGTTTGGTCATCAGGTATTGAAATACTCTCTTATTTGAAAATACTTATAAAGGAATAATTCAAAATATAGAGATGGATAATAGTAAATTAGTAAAGATGTCTTGTATTGCTTGGAGAGAGTAATGTAACTACATTTGCCTGCTATTATGAAGTTGGGATGTTGTTATCTGAAAATAAGGTTGTGAAGTGCAGTATAAAAAAACCTATTCTGTTCCCTTTTCATTTAACTGGGAAACTGATGATATTGAAATGCTTTTCTTATATGAGAATAAATAGTGCAGGTCTTTCAAGTCATCAAAAGGGTAAGAGAGAGAGAGGGAACATAAAAGAGGATCAGCTATTACTCTAGTTTTTCAGGTCTCTACTTGTTTGTATCAATTAGTCATGTAACAGATGGCCTCTCTTCACATGTTGGGGAGAGGGACAGGGTTAGCACACAGAATGATGCCTCTGTCCATAAATGTGTTCTAGGTACTAAGAAAAAGTACTGCAACCATTGTTCTCATATTTGTTAAAATAGCATAAATATTTTAATTTGTAAATTATTTAGTATGTTTCAGATCTACTTGGCTTAAATATTTGTATTTTAAAATATTAAATATTTTACTAAATATTTTTATAATACTTATTGTTGAAGCCAATAAAGCTGCACATTTCTTACCTAACAAAATGAATGTAAATTGTGCAATATATTCTAGCTGCCTTTTTTTGATTAAAATACCTTTTGAAAGGTCTGAAAGTAGTTCAGGAACCTGGGGATAACTGCAGATTTCTGACCCCCCTCCAGGACCAGCATAAACGCTGGGCTTTTCTCAGAAATACAGCAGTCTCCCATTCTGCTGACTGCTACCACAGCAGTAAGTTGCTCTCATCTCCTAGAGCAGTGGCGGTTCTCCATCTTTTTATACTTGGGACACTCTTCCAGAACTTTTTAGAATTTAGCAGCACCCCATTTAAAAGATTAATATAAATGTATTATGACATAAACATACTTTTTGATGGATTAATGTGTTAATAATGGATTATATAATTACAGCATATTATATTTACTTCTTCAGGCTGCTGATGGGGAGTGCTCCCTGGCTCTGTCTGGTCTAGTGCATGTTTGCTCCTTGCACAGCAGTGGACTCCCCACATATGGCTCTGGGTCAGTAGTAGGGATTGGGAACCACTAGGCAAGTTCTTAGTTATCCCAGGGCAATTCCCCCTTGAATTCCAGCCCTGGAGCAGAGCAGCAAAAGGGGTGGAGTCCAAGGATGTTCAGTTGGCAAGGACGAGGTGCTGGGCTGCACAAACGATATGGGGAGTGCTGATGGAGTGGGCAAAAGGAGGCTTGGGAATGGGAGGGGGCAGGTCAAGGAGGCGTTGTGGTGCAGTCTCTACAACCATCGTGGCTAAGTGGAACTAAGCCACGTACCTTGGTTTTCAGGAGACACTGGAGTCAAACAAAAGTTTCAGCAAAACAGCATGCCTGCCTCCTGTCTCTAGTGGGTTATGGAATAGAGAAAATCCCACACAACTTACTGATTCGTTTGATGGGGGAGTAGTTAGTTGACTGCACGATTTCACAATGATTGCACACTTAATTCATACAACACAATTTTATTTTAAAATTCTTTGCTACGCATATAACACTGCTTAGCTTTAAGAAATACCACAAACATTAAGAATGCAATAACTACATATATCAGAAACAATGCTCCAGATGCACTTCTTTAAAACAATTACAATTACAACTAAAAGTTTAAATTTGAATCAATACTATTATTTTTCATAATATACTTACAATCCTAGAATTCCAAGAAGCTAAACACCTAAATATGGTTTCATTCCTCAGTAGTACGATTTAATGGGTTGGCCTCAACACTGATAGAACTAAGTCCCCTTCCTTCAGTCCCTTTCGGGCGCTCTGCAGCTTCAGCGTGAACTAAGAGATTCGTGTTCACGGAGAGGGTGGTTCAGGTGATCAGTCTGATCCAGCTTACACTTGCGATTCTTCCTTCGTTCTGCAAGTGAGGTTACCTACAAATTGGAACAGTAGGTTACAGTTTTTATTGAGTGAGTTGCTGTCTTGTGCCCCTCCTACCCAAACCTGTCACTACTCCCAAATTTGGGCTCAGATCTTACTCAACAGATTTCTGCTGGGTTTAGTTTCTTTTGTTGATCATTTAATTACTTTGAGGAATTTCCTTTCTTTCCAATCTTTTAAAAGGCTCCTAGGGTTTGATTTCTTGGAATGTGGGATGTTTGCTTAAGGGTCATTTTTAGGTTAACTTTGTTAAAGGCCTCTAAAGATAAAATTCAAGAGTTAAGACTTTGAGCAAAGTCAGGACCTTCCGCATGTAGGCCAAAACAATGGTCTAGATAAGAAGATAAATCTTGTCTTCTTCCTAAACTGGCTAATGGGCAACTATTACAAACATTAAAATATTACATTCAATATGACACCTCCATAATGTAATATAGGCAGGTGCACCCTCCTGCTACAGCCACTTTTCAGTTTCTTCAGGAGGCACATGAGGTCTAATGAAGCATGTGAACAGTTTCATCCCACAATAGCAGTTGTGATGCCAATGTCACAGCAGCCCCAGGTTTCTCTCACTGCAATTGAGAACCACTGCCCTAGAGAGCTAATGCAGGAGAGAGCCCCAGAGTTGTGATCTGTCTGTGCCACTACTACTTTCTCCTTTGTCATATGGGAGCCTGCTGCTTTTGCTTAACTTTCACCATTAGTGGGGCCGCCACTCATTTTTTATATAAGTTTCTCCCCCAGTTCCTGCTTCCTTTCGCTCCCCATTATCAATGTTAAGCAAAGGGGAGTTTTCAGCCTTTACAAGCCATCAGAGCTTGTATTTTAAACCTCTGCAAGCCACCAGGGCTGCACTGCATTTTAAGTTCTTATCAGTAGTTTCTTAAAATCAGTGGCAAATAGTTGCTTCTTTTGTTGACCTCTAAATACTAATGTAGCATATTTGACGGTGGTGGTTGAAAGAGGGGTTATAATTTAGGGGTGCATCGATAAAGAATTGGGGGCAATATTGATGGCTAATTATTAATAAGCCATATCAGCTGGTACCAATCCGATTGCTGATATGCAGCCCGGCAGCTTGAAGAGCAGCATCCAGCTGGTAAGTCGGGTGGGAATGAAGCATGTGAGCAGTTTCATCCCACAGTAGCAGTTGTGGTGCCAATGTCACAGCAGCCCCAGGTTTCTCTCACTGCGATTGAGAACCACTGCCCTAGACAGCTAATGCAGGAGAGAGCCCCAGAGTTGTGATCTGTGTCTGTGCCACTACTACTTTCTCCTTTGTCATATGGGAGCCTGCTGCGGGGAGGGAAGAGATGTGGGGAGGACAGATTGAGGCTCCCCGTGTTGAAGGAGGGAGTGGGGCTGAGGCAGGGGAAGGTGCTGCCAGGGTGAGCCATGGTACAGGACAGAGCTGCAAGCTGCTCTGGGGTGTGCAGCAGGGGGCCTCCAACCGCTATGTGCACCCCTGGGGGAGCTCTGGGGGGCATATGCCCTCCAGATCAGTGTGCAGGGCGAGGGTGGGCTGCCACTGTGGGCTGGGGCCAGGGGCAGTGTCATGCTCTTCCCAGCAGGGGGTTGAGCCAGGACTGCACTTGGGTGGGTGGCAGCAGCGTTGGGAGGGATGATTTGGGGGGGGGGGGTGTTGGTGAATTGCGTGGGGGTTGCAGCCCACCCCAAACCACCCCTCCTGGTGCTGCTGCTGCCTGCCCTGAGTGCAGCTGCAGCCCAGCCCCTCCGCTGGGAAGAGCCTGGCACTGCCCCACCTCTAGCCTGCAGCAGCAGCCCACCCTTGCCCTGCACACAGATCTGGGGGGCACACGTCCCCCCCATGGCTCCCTTGGGGTGCAGGTAGTGGTGGGAGCTGTACCACCTGAACGAGCTATGACTCCATCCTACACCCCGCCCTGGCCATGCAACACCTGTCCCATCCCCACCCACTCCCTCCCTCACCATGGGGGCCTTAATCTGCACACCCATTCCCCTTCCCTCCCTTTCACCCCAACAAACTTACCAGCCCAATGCTGCTCTCCAACCTGGTGGGCTGGCTGTGTGCATGCTGTGGCTGCGCTCATGCACATGGCATTTTTTGGTGGCTTTATCCTGTGAATCACATGCAACTTTCTGCACGCCTAACAGTGCTAATACTGTACAGCTGTGATGTAAAGACTGTTGTTTTAAAGTCAAGTTTTAAGATCCAGAATTTCTTTCACCTGAATCCGGATTTTAAATTAAGGTTTAATAAATAACAAATGCATTTATTTTTTTAAACTTTGATAGTAGGTTATCTGACCTTTCATCTAGCCATTTGCTGACAGTGTTACATTGCTGGCTAATACACATCAATAGGAAGACCAGTAGTTCAAGTTTTCCCTGCTGACTCTCAGTTATTTGTAAATAACAGTTCTGAGACTAGCCCCTGAGGACCTGCTGCTGCTACAACAAACATATCGTTTGAGTATGCATTGCCAAATCCTTCCACTCCCTGTCTTAAAATAAATGTAGTTGGAAAATTTTCAGAGGCCTGAAATAAAACAGCATGATTGAACAGTCATTGGCTCTGTGACTGCTAATACATAGCAGCTTACAGCACAGAAAAATCCTATCTATGTGTTGATGATTCTGTGGTTCATGTTTCACATGTACTTTAATAATAGAGCAACCATGGCCTTCAGCACTGTTTATGCTCATTTTATTATGGAAACAGTTTTACAGTGGAACTGAACTAGTATCTCACAAGGTTTTGCTTTGAGGCAAAGAACAATATTTTTGAGGGTGTCCCAGGTGCTCCTAAGATGTATAATGTATGGGCAGCCCAGAGACCCATGTGTTGTTCTCATTTCATTTGTGCACAAGACAAACCTGACCCTCAATGGGGATACAAGGTGGAATTAACAGGGAGATATTCAAGGGATGGAGGGACCCAGAGACTGTCTTGGCTCTAGTCAAATTCTATATAATGAAAATGTGGAATACAAATGTTAAATGTATTCAGCCTGCAGCACAGACCTCTGACTGGCCCTAAAGATAACTTTTAATGTTTTGCTGGGAACTTATATTGTAAACTGAAGCCAAAGTTAAGCTTCCTTTCTTATAAAAGCAAAGGGTTTGGATCCATTTTATGTTGTACTTAATACTTGTGACCTAAATTACACTGTGCTTTTAAACAGTTACTCTGTAGCATAACTTCAGTGTGGCATGTATATGTTATTCTGCCTACTATTTTTCTAGTAGCAGTTTCATTTTGATCTGAATGCGCTGAATACTATTACTTACTCACTCAGCTGTTTCTTTTTGCTTCAGAAGCTGTTAAATGGCGCCTCCTACCTACCAGCTATACAAAATCGGCTTTACAAGCTTCTACAATAGAATTAGTGCCATGATCTTTGACAGCCAAGTTCATATTAGTTATAATGTCTTATTTAAAGGCAATCTTCAAATGGCCTGATATTCCCACCCCCCATTCTCCATCCAAAGCAAAGAGCCCCTAAAACTTCTGTGCATGCAACTTGACTTTCCCATGTGGATGAGAGTGGGAAGCTGCTACTGAAATGTCTCTCTATTATATGTTCCTTCATTTCCACCCCCCAGGCAGCAGTCTAGCCTTCCCCTGGAAGCTCCGGTTAGGCCAGAGTTCAAGATTCCCTCCCACTTGCTGATCTCCTGCAGCGTGTTCAGAGCCCACTATGTTTAAAGGTCACGAGCCCAGAAAGTTACTAGCTGCTGATTTCCAGCCCGTTGGTGCCCTATTTCCTGTTTCTGATATTTATTGTCACAACCAAGCACAGAGAGCAACGTGGTGAACACAAGTCCTAGAAAGACTCCATTTGAGTGTTTTTTTTGTTGTTTTTTTTTTGGTGGTTTTTTTTTTTGATGGTTGAAGGAATACAGTGGATCCCATTAGTAAAAATACAGATAGGGTGACGGAGCTAGAATGGGGCCTGCAAGTAATGAAAAGAAAGAGCTCAGGTTACCTTTGCAATGTCTGCAGATATGTGAATTGGTGTGTAAGGAGAAAGGACACTAGGCAGGCTCAGTGGTCTAGGTTGTTCATTGCCTGCTTTAGCCAGGGGAGCTAAGACATAGCTAAGCATTGCTGAGGCTGAGAGTCTAGAGTACGGAAACTAGCTAAGAGGTAATATGAATACATTTCCAGCAAGCGAATGAAAAAAACAGCAGCAGAGAAGGACTACTTATGAAACATGTGGTTCCTACCAGATAATAGCCAAGCCTGAGGTAAATGTGAAGAGGCCAGGAGGCCACTGTCTATCACAGGAGCACTGGAGTGATCCTGGATATTGGGGGATGCTATCACAGTCCACATGGCAGTGGGGGCAAAAAAAGAACTCTGTCCTGAGGGAAAATAAAACACCAACTTCAGGAGGGCCAAGGGGTGACTGATGTCTACCCAGGCTTAGGACAACACCCTAGGGAAGCCTTTCACACCCAACATGGTGGAACCAACAGATATTGTAAGGACTCGCTCTTTTCACAGCAGTAACCCCATCCTAACTAATCAAGGGGTACTCAGTACATTAAGGGACACTGACAGACAGGGGAAAAAATGCTTTACTGGAAGAGAAAGCACGTTAGTTCAGCCTGGCTCCCCAGTGTCTGCATAGATCAGGTGCTTCAGTGGGGCTTTTTGGGGCTTTAATCTAAAGCTGATTCAATCAGCTAAAAGCAAAAAGCCTTATTGAAGCACTCAATCTACGCAATGTTGGGCAAGCCCGGTCAAAGTAACACGATGACTCTTCTGGGCATGCGCTATGCTCGGTGTGGGGGTGTACGAAGCTGAAAGTAAAGCACTGCTTGGTTTTTTCATGTCTGTAAGCAGCCTATCAGAATGGGAGGGATACCCCCAGCTGTAGCGGTGTGTGCCCCTCTGCCCCTCCCCAGACTGCATGCAGGGGGGGGGGAGTGCACAGTTCTAGTCCATTTCTCACCCAGATGTTCTGAGGCATAGGGTGCAAAAAGGGGCTTATAAACAGCCTTGAAAGGGAAAGTATGGTCGAGCTGCTGTGCAGTAATCTAAGAATCTAAGGACCTAGCAGACCTCCTGAGGCTAAAAAGAAAGGCCTACAAAGGATGGAGGATGGGAGTCACCTCCAAGGAGGATTATTCTGCACTGGTCCGGTCCTGTAGGGAGCAGACCAGGAAAGCCAAGGCTGCAACTGAACTCCAGCTAGCTTTGAGCATCAAGGACAATAAAAAGTCCTTTTTCAGATATGTGGGGAGCCGGAGGAAAAGCAGGGGCAACGTTGGACCCCTGCTGAACCAGATGGGGCAACTGACAACTGACGCCCAGGAAAAAGCCAACCTATTAAATAGGTACTTTGCGTCGGTCTTTCATCAGCCCCATGGGACGCCTGTGCCTGCTACAGGGCCGGGAAGTCCGGGTGAGGGTGATCCCCTGCCCTCCATTAATGCTGACTTTGTGAAGGAACATCTTGAGAAGCTGGATACCTTCAAGTCAGCCGGCCCTGACAATCTTCACCCCAGGGTACTCAAGGAGCTGGCGAGCATCATAGCCCAGCCTCTAGTGCGGATCTTTGAAAACTCTTGGCGCTCTGGTGTAGTGCCCGAAGACTGGAAGAAGGCCAACGTGGTGCCTATCTTCAAGAAAGGGAGGAAAGTGGATCCGGCTAACTATAGGCCCATCAGCCTGACTTCTATCCCGGGGAAGATCTTAGAAAAGTTTATTAAGGAGGCCATCCTTAATGGACTGGCCGACGCCAACATCTTAAGGGATAGCCAGCACGGGTTTGTTGCGGGTAGGTCTTGCTTGACCAATCTCATTTCCTTCTACGACCAGGTGACCTATCACCTGGACAAGGGAGATGAGATTGATGTCATATATCTTGACTTCAAAAAAGCCTTCGATCTGGTGTCCCATGATCGTCTCTTGGAGAAACTGGCCAATTGTCGCCTTGGGTCCCCCACGATCCACTGGCTGGAAAATTGGCTCCGGGGTCGGACCCAGAGGGTAGTAATTGATGGAAGTCACTCATCGTGGTGTCCTGTGACCAGTGGGGTCCCCCAGGGCTCTGTCCTTGGACCCATACTGTTCAACATCTTCATTAACGATGTGGACACTGGAGTCAGAAGCGGACTGGCCAAGTTCGCCGATGACACCAAACTTTGGGGCAAAGCATCCACGCCAGAAGACAGGCGGGTGATCCAGGCTGACCTGGACAGGCTCAGCAAGTGGGCGGATGAGAATCTGATGGTGTTCAACGCCGATAAATGCAAGGTTCTCCACCTTGGGAAAAAAAACCTGCAGCATCCTTATAGGCTCGGCAGTGCTATGTTGGTTAGCACTATGGAAGAAAGAGACTTGGGGGTCATCATTGACCACAAGATGAACATGAGCCTGCAATGCGATGCTGCGGCTAGTAAAGCGACCAAAACGCTGGCTTGCATCCATAGATGCTTCTCAAGCAAATCCCGGGACATCATTCTCCCCCTGTACTCGGCCTTAGTGAGGCCGCAGCTGGAGTACTGCGTCCAGTTTTGGGCTCCACAATTCAAAAAGGATGTGGAGAAGCTTGAGAGAGTCCAGAGAAGAGCCACGCGCATGATCAGGGGTCAGGGAAGCAGACCCTACGATGACAGGCTGAGAGCCCTGGGGCTCTTTAGCCTGGAAAAGCGCAGGCTCAGGGGTGATCTGATGGCCACCTACAAGTTTATCAGGGGTGATCACCAGTATCTAGGGGAACGTTTGTTCACCAGAGCGCCCCAAGGGATGACGAGGACGAATGGTCACAAACTACTACAAGATCGTTTCAGGCTGGACATAAGGAAGAATTTCTTTACTGTCCGAGCCCCCAAGGTCTGGAACAGCCTGCCGCCGGAGGTTGTTCAAGCGCCTTCATTGAACACCTTCAAGATGAAACTGGATGCTTATCTTGCTGGGATCCTATGACCCCAGCTGACGTCCTGCCCTTTGGGCGGGGGGCTGGACTCGATGATCTTCCGAGGTCCCTTCCAGCCCTAATGTCTATGAAATCTATGAAATATTGATGTGTAATAATTTCATGTGACCTCAGTAAGATAAAGTTACCATTTGTTCAGTTCCTCAACTTTTCTATACAAATGTATTAGGTTAGTTTAAGGGAGGAAATGATGGAGAATTTAAATCTGTGATTGGGGCTAATTACTAAAGTTTAATAGCTCAGTCTCACTTGGGCACACCTGGAATGGGGGTAGGGGTGAATATCACATTCCCAGGAAGATTAAAGGGGAGTTCAGGGCTGAGAGGGGAGAGGTCCAGTCCAAGAGACATGCAAGAAGAGACTCAAGTTGCCTTTAGATGAGAGAGAGTTGTTAAGGGCCAAGAAGATATGGTCAAGCTGTAGGAGGTTAGTTTAACTCCTGTGGTGGATCACTGAATAGAACAAAGCTGAAAGGCTGAAAATAAGAACAGAGAACCTAATGGTGAAGCTGAAAGCTCAGTCCCAAAGGAGGTGGGGTGTTCAGTTGAAACTTTGAGCTTTTATTATAGATAAGCTCTTAGACTGATAACTGTGACACTTAACTTTCCATATGATTAGCTTTGCTCCATCTTTTAACATTGCTGTAGCTTTAGCTTGGCACTTAACATATGAATAATCCTGGGAAGGATAAGTACAACAGCTTTGATATGCCATAAAAAGTGCAATAGGAAAGCGTTGCTTCACTGGAAAGTGTCCTGTCAATTTAGCATTAGTGAAAAGTAGTTGACAGCAGAATGGCTTCCACTGTTTCTATTAATCCCTGATTAAGCATGCATTGTAGTTCTATGACTTCCACTGAGATCTGTTCTCTGTAGGTGCATGCATTTTCCCTATCATCAGAGCTACTGTGAGATTTTTGCACTCTGTGTGCTCCCTCATAAGGCCTACCACCTCTAATTAACTCAGCTTCACTGAGTACAGAACAGCACTGCCTTGTGCCACATAGATGTAATATAAAGGTATATCTGCAAAGTACAAGTCAGTGGTATGTTTAGCAACATCATCTCCTGAGTTGGAAGCTATATAGCTATGTCACTGTAGTGCTCTGGATAGTCTAATCACTTCTGTGAAGTGGGAGTTCATGCCTCAGTCTGGAGCCAGCCCCTGAGAAAGCTCTGCCCTCTGCACAGATCAGCCTGGCTCTTGTGACTGAAGTTCTGTTATGCCTGAGAGAGTTGTTAACCAAGTTCCTCATTCTGAAGTTACAGCCAGTCTTTTAGGTATGGGTGACCAGGTCATTAATCATCCTGACCATCAGTTTGTCTAGATGTTCTGTTAGAAGTCAGTAGAAGAAAAGAAGCAAGGATTTGTTTATAGCAGGAGTGTCAAAGATGCAGCCTGTGGGTCACATCCAGCCTATGGAGTCCCCAGTGTTGCCTCTGGGTCTCAGTTGACCCATGTGGCACGTGCCAAATGGCTCTGCACTCAAGGTATGTGACAAGAACTGCATACAGTGTCTGCTCCGTCTGGTCTGGGATGCAACCTGCATGTGGTGCCTGATCTGGCTGGTCTGGGATGCAGTGCAGTCCTAAACCCGCCACAGCAGGCTCTGAATCCAATGTGCAGCGGATGGGTGGTCCATGGGCCCAGCCCCACACCATTCATGTGGCCCATGGACGAGTCATGTGCTGCTCATCTGGCGTGTGAGTTTGACACCTGGTTTACAGTACTTTGTATTGCTGAGGAACCGTATGCTGCTTCCTTCACCACTAGGTGGAGTTTACTACAAGCTGACAGCTTCATGTGGGTATTGCTTAGTCCAGAAAGCAGATGACAAAGGCATTATATAACCAACACCTGATGGTTGTCCACTGGGATGGGATGGGATGAGTGTCCTAGCCAACAGACGTGGAAGAAAGCATTACTTGCAGATGCTGCTGTGTGAAAGCTCTGTGCCATTAGAATTCAGGAGGACAATTAACGTATGTAATAGTGTGACCAGATTTGGGTGTGCACTGTACAGTCTCCAGTGCTTTCCTTTGGCTTATGCCACCACTTCCATCTGGGTCAAGTTCAGCTACAACAAGCTTCATCTGTGAACTGATCTCATCCAGTAGTGGGACAACAATGGTGCCGTGGTATGTGGTGAAGGATAAGGAGAGCTGTCTCATATATAGAAACACATACATAGTTTTACACCTTCTCCTAAGCTGTTCCCTCCTGAAAGTTTCACAGTGCCTTCTGTTCCTTGCCCATCTGCCTTTGTCAGGATAAATGGTGAGAGGCAGGAACTCTTCTCATTTGTGCCTTGCTCACTATAGGGTGCTCTGCTGGTGCACAGCTTTGTGTAATCCTGATAAGAGAAAATGCTTTCATAATCTTTCAAACTGCAAGAGAGCCCTGGTGGGGCAGAGAGCCACAGCTGAGTTACGCTTCTGTAATATACAATTTACAAAACAAGGTGGTGCTGGTGGTGGTGGTGCTAACCCTGTCAAATGCCTCTTGTTTGGAGAGAAGACATTACCAGGACATTTATTAGAGATACATAGTATAAGTTTTCATGAGCCCAAGCTTCCTTCATCAGCTGTTGTCTTAAACTTAATCTTGGGTTCACAAAAGCTTATGGGTGTGTGTGTGTCTACACATATATACATATACATATATATGTAAAGACATATATGAGCTGTGGTACAGCTCATCCTTGAGTCAAGGGATTACCAATCATGATATAAGTACATATATAGATATATATAGATATAGGGGTGTGTATGTGTATATATATCTGTATACCTAAGTATACAGATACTTAGGTATATACAGTGTACAGTATCTGTATACTGTACTTAAATCCTGATTGGTAACCCCTTGATTCAAGGATGATCTGTACTATGGCTCATATATGTATGTATGTGGGTGCCACGCGGTTGGGGTCACCAGCGCTGGGAGAGGGCCCCCGAGGAGGGATCACCTGCCGAGACGGGAGGCTTGGCCAGCAGGGTGGCCACGGCAGGGACCCTCGGCCGGGCTGCGTCCTACTGCGGGCTCGGGCCGAGCCAGGGGGAGCCGGCGGCGGCCCGGCGAGGGTCCCCTGTCTCTGGCTCAGACTCGGCTCCCTGGGTACCGGCAGCCCCTTGCTGCCGGGGCTGGGGCGGCCGCGGGGGGAGCCGCGTGCGCCGCCGCCTGCGGAGCCCGGGCCAGAGCGGCTGCCGCCGTCCCCGCGCGCCTCGGGGGTGGGGGCGAGCGGCCGAGCCACCAAAATAGGAGCTGCCGCAGCCTGCGGCCGCTTCCAAAGATGGGCACGGGGCGCTGCCTGCTCCCCGGCCGCCGCTCGTGGGCCGCGGGCACCGGCCTGGCCGCCGCTCGCACGCAGCGGGCTCTGGAGCGGCGCAGCCATGGCCCTGGCGGGGCCCGAGGGCTACGCCTACACCTTCCGCGACGCCTGCCACGCGGCGGGCGTGCTGGAGGCCTTCGGCGCCTTTTACCTGGACGGCTCCTTCACAGACGTGACGCTGCAGAGCGCGTGCGGGGCGCTCTTCCCGTGCCACCGGGCGGTCTTGGCCGCCGGCAGCGCGTACTTCAAGGCCATGTTCACAGCCGACATGACAGAGAAGTCGAAGCAGCAGATCAGCCTCCCCGGGCTGGGCCGCGCGGCGCTGGAGGCCCTGCTGGACTACGCGTACACGGCCCGGGTCCGCATCACGGCGGGCAACGTGCAGGGCCTCCTGCGGGCGGCCGACCGGCTCCAGTTCGCGGCGGTGAAGGCCGCCTGCGAGCGGTTCCTGCTCAGGCACCTGGATGCCGCCAACTGCCTTGGGATGCACGCCTTCGCGCAGCACCACCGCTGCCCCGAGCTGGAGAAGGAGGCGAGGAGGCTGCTCCTGTCGCGCTTCGAGGAGGTGTGGCAGCAGGAGGAATTCGTGGACGTGAGCGAGGAGACACTCCGGTTTGTTCTCTCCAGAGACAATCTCAATGTCCGGAAAGCAGAGGCGGCCATAGAGCCCGTCGTTCAGTGGGTAGCGCACGATGTAGAAGCAAGGATCGACTGCATCTATGAGCTGCTGGGCTGCATCAAAGTGGATTTAGATGAAACATACCTGAGGTCGGCCTTGAGCCTGCAAAAGAAATGCCGGCTCAATGGTGACAAGATAAGGGCTCTCATATACAACGCCTTGAATCCCAAACCAAAGGACACTTGCAAAAGGCCCACGGCAGTTATGTATGTGATCGGAGGGTACTACTGGCACCCTTTAGCAGAAGTACGTGTCTGGGACCCTATAACCAATGCCTGGATCCAGGGAACAGACATGCCAGATCACACGCGGGAGAGCTACGGGGTCACTAGTTTAGGACCCAACATTTATGTAACTGGCGGTTATAGGACGGAGAACATAGAAGCTCTTGATACAGTATGGGTATATAACAGTGAAACGGACGAGTGGAGAGAAGGCTGTCCTATGCTTAATGCCAGATATTATCACTGTGCAGTTACCCTGGGGGGCTGTGTCTATGCCCTGGGGGGTTACAGAAAAGGAGCTCCAGTACAAGAAGCAGAATGTTATGATCCACTACAAAAGACATGGGTTCCCATTGCAAACATGATCAAAGGTAGGTAATCTTTCTGTATGCTTGTCTCAATAGCTGCTCTTTTTCATTGCCTTTCTGTAATCTCCACACACACGTTTCTGGTCCAATCCAAAATCTACTGAAGTCATTTGGAAGTCATACCATTAACTTTGACGGTGTGGGCTTTGGTGCAAACTTTTGGTAGCCAAACTACTATAAACATATGAACTCTGTGCTGAGGACCATATGCAAAAACACCACATTCTGCCTCTCAGGAGAGCTTGTTGGCATCCCTGCTAAGTTGGCAGCATTACTTCAGATTTGGGAGGTAGTGCCATGCAGAGTGGGCATGGGGTGTCTCAGTGCAGCTGTCCCTAGTGCCATATTGTGCTGGTACCAATGAATGTATAATCTATATGAATCTATATGAATGTATAAGCAGGACGTTCAATTTTAATGTCCCCTTCCTCATGTAAAAGTTCTGTGCAAGATAGAAAGAATATAGAGGTTGCTGCTTATAGATAGCCCTTCTGGGGCTGAGCAGACCCTCAAAAACTAATTTTTTGAAAGCAGAAACTGTATTCCAATAAAACAATCTTAATATCTTTATCTGGAATATGCTGTACTGAAACACCACTTAATTTTAGCTCCAATGGACATTTACTACTTTGGATCCAAGCGGCAGTTATGCTTTATCTGAAAAAAAATGTCTATTAGACTACCAATTTCTAAGCAATATTTCAATATTAAGCATTCCAATTAATTTTAGTCATGCTTCTCTCATTTGAAAGTTCTTTTCATGTAATTTGTTCATATTTCTATATACTATCTCCCTACAGTTTGTAATGGCCTCTTTCTTGCGAGGATGAGCAGCACCAATCTATTATTCAGGCTGCCAAACAACAGTTTTGCTTACTAATGTTTAAAAATTGAATTTTAACTATTGCCTAGAGTAAATTATATTACTTTGTTATAAAAAATACCGTGAATAAAATATCAAAATTAAATTACTGCACACCGGTTTTTAAATTAGTGTCTGAAAAACACCTAGAAAATGGATAACGTTAACAACCAGTACAAATCGTTCAGTCAATTACTCTGACATCCATGTCTGTTCATGTCAAAACATTACTGTTTTTGCTAATTTATAAAGCGGTATAGATGTTGGAATTGCAATGTTTTGCCTTTCAGTATAGATGTTTTATGCATTTTTGCATATAACTTTTTTGGAACATAAAAATATATTCTGTCCTTCTTAATATTATCCATTTTAACTTGTCAAATGCCACTTTCTTTTATGTTTTCCCCCCTAAAGGTAAAGTCAATAGGGCTCCATATTGTTTACTTCCTTGATTGTACAATAACATCATAACAATGCCACTTAGTGGAATTAAAAATACAGTAGTAAAATAATCCTGTGAGGTACTGATCTCTCTTTAAATTTGTTCCTTATAAAAAAATTATGATTTTAATTTCATGGAAATTTGAAGGTAACATTTTTTGCCAAACAAAATTCCTAGAATATAAAGATCACACACCTTTTGTATGGGCTGAAAAGATGGATTTGTATTATTTAGTATACTATGCAATATGTAAGGTATGCTTTGTGTTTTTAATTTGCTTTGCTATATATTAATGAGTCTAGTTGGCTTGCCACTCTGGTGCTTTTGTTACTTGTTTATTTATGTACACAAAAGTATAATTTTATGCTGAAATGTAAATTAACGGGTATCTTTAAACTTGCATTATTAATGGCAGTGGCAGTAAGTATTCTACAGTCTGAAGGTGTGCTGTGAATTTAATACTGTAAATAGGTGTTGGAAATGCCACGGCCTGTGTCCTGAATGAAGTCATCTATGTAACTGGAGGCCACTATGGTTACAGGGGAAGTTGTACCTATGACAAAATTCAGATTTACAATTCAGGTAGCAATGAATGGAGCATAGTCACCACAAGTCCACATCCAGGTAAGCACAATCATTTCACTAATAAATACGGAATTTAACTCTGTTATTTTTTCTTGTAAATTTTAATAATTGCATATTGTTTCAGACTGCTCTTTTATAAAAAAAAATAGCTTAAGTGGTAGTCCATTCCAAGTTACTGTAAAGTGAACAATTAACAAAATATTTAATCGATTAGCCATGAATAGTGTAGTATAAAAGTGATATACATATTATAAGAGAAGAAAGTAAGAACTGAATTCAGAGGAAACATTTTGAATATATTACCACTATCACTCTTTAATTCTATTTTGAATGGTTTTCTGTGCACATTTTTGGGAGGGGAACATATGAATTTTATGTGTGTATCTTTGTAGTTAGCAAAGATTTGTTTACAGAATTTTTTAACAATATTTTAAAATAAATGCCCAGAGTGTACTTAAATCTAGACCATAGTGGGAAACAGCTTTTCTGTCCCACAAAATGTTTTGAGATTTAAAAAATGTTCCTGTTCATCACTCTGAGCCTTCAAAACTTGAAATGGAGAACAACCAAGGGCCCACTGGTCAGAATACTCACTTGGCACGTATGAGATCTAGGTTCAAGTTTCTGCTCCCATTAGTATTTCATTATCTGCTAAAAGAAGAATAGCATCAACAAGAGAAACCCATCTAGGAATACCTGGGTAATTAGGGCACAACTGTGGGTAACTGAAGTTGAAGGGGCCATCCACTTAGTTAGAGCAGGGCCTTGGACCTGGGTGGCACATACCATGCGATTACTCCAGTCAACAAGTTATTTCAAACACTGGGAACGTACTGCCTTAGTGTATTTCCAGAGAGCAATTACATACCCTCTCAGCTTTTCTTTGCTAAGAAAAACAATTCATGCTCTCATAGCCTCTTTTAGTTGCACACAAACATGGACTCTTCATTCCCCTGATCATCCTAGTAGACCTTCCCTGCTTCTTTCATTTTGAATGAATCATTCTTGAATATGGATGATCCAGACTCTACATTGGTGCCTTGTACAGTAGTATTAATCCTGCCCTGTGTGTACTGGAAATATTTGACCTGATACATCCTAGATCTTTGCTGCATCTTTGTTGATACGTGCTAGATCTTATTTGTCTTTCTAATGGCCGCATGACATTAGACCTGTGATCAACTAATACACCCAGGTCTTCCTGCTCCCCTGTAATTTCAAATTGATAGAAGTAGCCCCTTTAGTAGGAATTCTTGCAATTAGCCTTCATGCTCATGACCTTGCACTTTGTAGTTAAATTCCATTTGCATTCTTTCATTCCTCAAGGTCATTCAGTTCTTCCTGTTTGATATTTTACACACAAAGTCCAGTAGTTCTCTAAAAAGAGAAAGGACCATAACTCGCCCTCCAAATTCTTGGGAAAACAAGTGATTAAATCTAATCAAATTCCACAAAATATTAAAATTATTTCAATAATTATTCTTATCTGATCTGAATGTGAACTTGAACTCATCACATTTACCTTCTATTCATTAACCTACAGCTTTCCTATTGAATCAGTGGACCAGGAGGAGGAGTAATGGGGGGTTTAATTTCTCATAGGATCAGGTTCCCTTCCATTTATATATTGACATTATCATCACAGCATCTGAATATGTTCCAGAAATTCAAGAAGTATATACCTGATTAATATATTACTAGAGAAGGACTAGATTATTAATATATTGCCATCTTATAAATGTAGTACTACAGAAGATTACATAATTAATATATTCAGGCAAGGTTCTTTGAGTAGATGTGATATCTTTTATTAGACCAACTGCGTAGTTGGAGAATTTTTTTTCCAACCACTCAGCTGGTCTAATAAAAGATATCACATCTACTCAAAGAACCTTGCCTGCCTATGTCCTTAGGCCAACATGGCTACAACCAAAAACCCAGCATCATTAACATATTACACTAGTGTCCCAGAAAATTCATTCACTCTTATGCATTTAGCACTGGTCCTTTACATGAATTGCTACCTGGCAAAATAGAAATTCTCGAGCATATTTGGTACCAGAATCTACATATTAAGTTTCAAAAATAAAATTTTAATTTGAATCCTGTTAGTGATGGAGATAATATGTAATACAACTGACAGTTATTTGAGTCTGCAGAAATATAAATTGCAATACTACTAAAGGGAGAATAACTTGGAAAAAAGGAAGAGATAGGAGAAGTAAATACTGGTATTGCTGGAGGTTTGGCTTTGGAATAGAACAGCAATAAGACCACAAGTATCCAAAAAGCATAAACACCAGTAAGGAAGACGGTGTTGTTATGTCTCATTCTAACTAAAGATCATAATAGCTCTTATCCAGTTCTCATCAATAGAAGTATTTTGCAAAGAAAAGTCTGTCTTTCTGTTTTACGGATGTGGAAACTGAGAAACAGATGAAGTACTTGCTCTGAGGCCTTGTACAGATATTCAGTTTCTCCTAGGAGAGTCGCTGGTCCCAGGAGAAATCATGAATGTACAGATGTTCAGGCATTTTCCTCCCAGACTAAAAATGGCTGCTCCAGGAGAAAAATAACCTGAGAACAACTATGGTTAAATCACTCTCAGAAGATCTTTTCCTTGGAGAGCAAATGTCTATACGTGCTGTAAGTCAACCATCAAGCTGCTGACTGAGCTGGGAATTACATCCCTGTTCCCTGACTCCCAGTCCAGCCTACTGCTTTCCTATGATGCACTGGATTGAAATTGAGAGAAAATTAGGTTTCTTATCAGGAAATAGTTTTGACAATGAAGCAGGATTGTGGCATGGTCTGCAAGTGGTGGAAACCTCAGCATATGGCCATTGTAATCTTGACTGGAAATGGGCAAAGAAAATGAACCATAGGGAACATCAGTGAATTGACAGGGATAGAGTAGGTGCCCATCTATCTCTACTTTCTACATTTAGCAACATATATTCTTAAGAGACTATCTCTAATGATATGTGATCACATCTATATGGTAGCTTTTTTGATGCCTTTAGTCTTCCCCAGACCAAGTATAGCAGAAGTTCTTAAGGTTTTTCCTTGAACCTGTTGGACTCAGTGAAGAAATTCCCAATGACTTCAACTGAGATCAACACCCCAGTGTTGTCATGTTGCTGCAGTTCCACTCCCTAGCTAATCTTGTTTCAGAGTTCACATAATTTTTCTAAATTAAACTACTTTCCCTTTCTCTCTTAAGAATATGGATTATGTTCTGCTGCATTACAAAACAAAATCTATCTTGTGGGTGGACAAACGACAATCACTGACTCCTATGACCCAGAAAAAAAGGAATGGAAGCAGATGGCTCATACAATGGAAAGACGGATGGAATGTGCTGCAGTTGTTATGAATGGGTGCATCTATGTAACGGGAGGATATTCCTATTCAAAAGGAACATATCTACAGAGCATTGAGAAATATGATCCTGAATGTAATCAATGGGAAGTAGTGGGCAATCTGCCTAGTGCCATGCGTTCACATGGTTGTGTCTGTGTGTACAATGTCTAACAGGATCTGATTATTACATTTCTGTTACAAGAAAGAAGCATATAGTCTCCATACCAGTACACGTTACCTCTCAAACTATATATTTTAAGATAAGCTAATGGTTCACATTCAAGCCTAAATCTGTAAATAAACGTTTATTTATTTAAAGTGGCTTAGTGTAATATAGATATATTGTCATGCACTTTCATGTAGGGAATAAATTCACTGGTCATTCTGTATTGTAAAAGTTTACAAAACCTTCTTATAAAATGTAAGAAGTAATGTAAAATTACTAATGTGTATTAATTAACCACTAGAGGAAAATGTAGTCTAGGTTTTGTCACATTGCTAATAGGCTTTAAAATAGAAAGACGTAGCTTTTCTATGGACTAGGGGGTTTCAAATGAAATGAAGGTAGTAATGGTAATGTTTAGTGCCACAAGCTGATTGACTTAAGACATTAGTTGCCTGTTTTAAAATCCCTTAGCAAAACAGAGGAAAAATGTGTCTTAGTGTTCTAGGAATAGGGCAATGCTCTACCTCTGTAGAAAGGCACTTAGGGAACATGAGAGATGTTACATTTCTTCTGTAATAACCCATCTGAGAGATTCAGAAATACATATTGTTGAATCCAGATAACCCTTTTTGTAAGAATAGTTCACATGCATGTTGTGCGCGGGAGGGAAGGAAGGCTTGCAGAATTCTAGTAGCTCTCTTGTGACATAGATATTTACATTACAGCTACAAACCAGATTTTTATTTAAAATAGCTCTTTCATTACCAAGGTTTTCCAAAAGCCTTAAATTGCAAATTAACTGTTGGTAGTGCTGTGAGTGAAGTAAATGCAGCAACATTAGGAACTTGGAAAAAAGCTTGGTGTATTTAGAATTCAAAGCTGGCCAGGGCACTGGATTTTATTAATTTATTTTCTGAAAGCAGCATGGGGGATCTTTATATTGCCTAAGGAGTTATCTGAAGTGGGCAGAAAGAAATCCCATGTTGGAAGGTAGAATTATTATTTCCACAATGCAGCAATGCTGTGTCAGCACCAGGGATAAGGCAGAATCCAGGCAAGGGGGTTGAAAAGATATGAACTACCAAACAAGCCTTCTTCCAAGTGAAAGGTGCCCTGTCAAATGTCTTAGGGAATATATATATAAACAGAGATTTCTTAAATCGCATTTAATTTATTATGGATTGCTGCTAGAGAGGCACTTCCTTTTTTTTTTTTTTTTAACAGTGTGCTGTTTCGTTGTGTCTACCATGGGACATTAATGTGTAGCTTGTTTTTAAATATTACTTGTACAGCAGTTATGGCAATGGGCTCCTAAAGTCTTAAGCCCCCCCACTCCCCCCCCACACATATCCACCACATTTTCTTCTAAAATAGTGTCATTTGTATCTGTGCACCTTACAACAAGCAAAAAAACCCAAACCCACTATCTTTTAGGAAAAAAAATCTCTTTCTTCAGTCTTCTAAAGCCACTTTCTTACAAAATGAAGAGTTCCTTCTCTCAGAGCTGTCAGGGATTTATTACTGGTATTTGTAAGACACTTCTCTTTTTTTCTTTCCCCTTTTTGTATAATTCTCCCTGCTTGTTGCATTTGTTACACAAAACTCTTTGAGTTTTGATTCAAGACTTTGTTGCACATATGTTTCTGTTTTGCTGTTTGTGCATACCTCCTTTAAAATGTATACATCATGCATGCAGGGAGGAAATGGATACGCTAAAACTGAAGTTGTGCTTATTCAACATTCTCAGTGGAGAGGTAGGTAATGATCTCAATATAGTTTGTTTATACCAACTAAACTCTAGAGAGACCTGAACAATGGAAGAGTCTAGTTCTGTGGACTGTGGTCTGTGGACTGTGGTGGCTAGATGAATTAGCACAAAGAACAGTGAAGGGCAAAACACAGAAAAAACTTACAGATGAAAAAATGTCATATCACACTGTCTTCTTTCTTAAATTACTTTCTTCTCTCCTTTTTTTCAAAATTATTCTCTATATTTAAAAAAGCATATAAAATGAAGGAGCAAGATCACAAAAGCATTAAGACAATATGTACGTTTATAGACTCACAATGTCAAACAATAAACTCAAGCATGTACCTCACTATAGAACATGCTTTGGTGTAGTTTCATATTAAGGCAGTACTGTGATTAAAGCACAAGACTAGCAATCAAAAATGCTGTTCCTTACTCTGTCACTAATTTGCTAGCCAGGTGACCCTTGGCAAGTGTGTGATTTTTACTGATCTCAAATTAACCTTCTCTGAAGCAAATAAAGATAACTCACTTCAGGTATTTTGGAAAAGTATGAGCAAATCCACTGAACTCAAAGGGAATTTTGCCATTTTTAATAGGAACAGGCCCTAATTTTTTGTAATTTTTTTAGGGCTATAAAGTATTATACATGCACAAATAGTTAATATTAATGTGCCAGAGCACCTTTGGGGTGCTCGCTATGTGCCAGGGGCTGCAGTAGGCTGGGGCAGAGCCCAGCAGGGAAGGCAGCCAAGTGAAGTCCCCCCAGATCTCATTCTAAGGGGGGAGGTGTGTGGCGGAGCACTTTTGGGGGTGCTCACCATTTGAGGGCTCACACAGGCTCTGAAAAGAGCCTGCTTTGGAGGAGCAGCAGAGGAAACCTTCCCTGGGTACCATTTTAAGGGGGAAGGTGTGTGGCAAGGCACTGTTGGTGCCTTCCACTTTAAAACCTAAGCCAAGCAGCCAGCAGGTGCCTGATTGTGGCAGTCATTTTGGATTCAGGGCTGCCTATATAAGCAGAGCATTTTGCTCCTGGCAGAGGAGGCAGTAACATTACTTAGTTGCAAGTCTTCATGGATCATTCGGGAGGCAAGGGAGGCGCTGTAGGAGATGGTCAGGAGGTGCCTGGTCCTGGGAATGACCTAAAACTGCACCCTGCTGGGAGTGGGTGGCCTGGTGGTGCTCTCAGTGGTGCGGGAGACCCCAGGAAATGCCAGGCCAGTTATCACCCTGGTGAAAGGTGGGTCGGGGTGCCTTAACTCTAGCCCTCATCTTTGGGTGGGTTTGTGTAACATCGGAAGTAGTGGGGGGCCAGGCACGGCTGCGGCCACCTGAGCTCTGTGGGGGGGTGCAAGACCCTGAAGAAATGTAGTTGGGGCCAGGCATGGCCAGGGCCACCTGAGCCCACCGGGGAGGGAAGCCCTGTGGCCCCAAGTGAAGGGGACAGATGAGTAGCCCCAATGAAGCGGGGGGGGAGAACCAGAGGGCTGAGAGCCTGATAGATATAGAGAGAGCACAATGGCATGCTGCTCTGGGGAGGGGGGAGGAAGTGAGAATCCCCGTGAGACCCTGGAGCACCAGTCATGGTGAGTTACCCCAGCTCCCACAACTGGGTGAGTGTTTATACCTAGTAGGGGCCAGAAGGCAGACCCCAGAGATAGAGTGGGGCTAGAGGCTCAGATGCCTGAGGCAGAGTACCGTTGACTGATCAATGCTCGGGCCAAGACCAGAAGGGTCAAAAGGGCCAGGGGTCCACTGCGAGGGACGCTCAGAGCCAAGGGCCTGGGGTCCTAACTGGCCTGGAGGTGAGGCCATGGCCTATGTAGCCAAAGGTCCTGGTGGGGGGGACCATGCCTGAGAGGAGAAATAACTTTGGGGAGCTAGGCAGCCCAAATGAAGGTGGAGTAGGCTGCCTGAATGGAGGGATCAAAGAGGGGTCCTGATTGGATTATTCTGGGGCCCAGTGTGGGGTTGGTGAGATTAACATTGGTGGATGCCATCTGTGAGGCATGGGCTGCAGTGTAGGGTAGGTACAGAGCTGCAGATAGCGCCCCCTGGCATCAGGGCATGAATGGGTAGCCTCCCGCCTTAATTAACATCTTAATTAAGAACAAGGCATGGCAGATGAGCCAAATGGGTGGCATGCCCAAAGGCAAGTGGGGAACCTAGCACTGTGGCTAGGTGGGGAGCCCCACTTTGCCACAACTAATACTAGGTGGTGCTACTTCCTATAGTTCATGTTTGTAACATGTCAATCAGATTTTTTCTGATTAACTCTTAAATTAATATTGGGCAGAGGCACTAATATGATTTCACTGACAACACAGGGTTTTGCTTCCTATCAAAGAAGATGCACAGTTTATTAAAATTTAAAGGTTAATTACATTTTTAAGCACCCTATGCAATAGATGCAATGCATTTTAATATTAATAAATAGATTAATGTGACCATTTAATTTATGAACGAAGTCTAATTTTACTTATTTGGGTGTGGAGGAAGCGTTGGTTATGTGATCAAAGTTCTTGTTTTAACATTTTACTTTTTGAAGAGTAAAGAATTAGAATGACATGATCTAAAATCAAAGTAGTTATTAAGTTAGTACTGGTATGTATTACTGTATTTAACTACAGTCTCATTAATTTTGATAAATGTGACACCCATGGATTTGGTAATAGAGATGTGTTTAAAACTTTTTTCTAGAAAATGTAAAATGTCACACTATTTAATAAATTCAGTTGTAAAATAAATTGTTGTGCAGGATTTTTTGTCTCAACTAAAAAGCACAGTAGAAGCAACCCTCCAAACTCATTTTGTGCATACCAGGCGTTTTGCCACAGAAATTTTCCTCTCCTTGTATATACGCATTATCAAAACGAAGCCCAACTTTTCTTGCTTCTGCATTAAAGAGTATAATGTCTTTTAGAATACCTGGTGAAATAAAATTAATTACTTGTTATTAAGACCTAATACACTTTTTAACTCTACTACTGCTTTGGAATCCATTTTCCCCATCCTCCTTTGGATTGTCAGTAGTCTTCCAGCACTATTAGTAATAGTGCTGGAACACTACTGATGATCCAGTATTACTTAGACTCATTTATAATCCAAGACAAAATTAGGCTGTAGAACCTAGAGGCTTTCTCCTTTGGGAAGTGGGGAGAACTGTTTTTAGGCAAAAAGTAGAGATACAACAGGATGATTTCAACTGACTATCCTGCTAGAGACCAAAAAATGCCTTTTGAAGCCCCCATCCTTCAAAATGAATGTGCTGAATCTTATGCATACAAGTAATCCCCTTAAAATCAAGGGGACTGCTCAAGTGCTGGATTTTGAGCATGCTTAAATTGTGAAACTGTTTGGCAACCCAGGTCTAAATAAATGATCTGATTACAGAAATCTCACAGGAGTGCATTTGCACAAGAATGTAAAACACAGGGGTGTCAAACATTGGAGCCCTGTGACCTGGCTTGTGGATCTCAGACCAATAGTGCAGTGTGCAGAGTTAGCCTGGCACATATGCTGGACCTAATGCCACAGGCACCGCATGCAGCATGGGAGGTTTGGGGCACCAGACTGCTCTGGCTCTAGTCTGGACCTGGCTGTGCTAGTGCCAGCACACAGGGAAAGTCTGGTAGGGCACCACATGCAACTTGTGTCCCATGCTGCTGCCCTAAGCAGTCATGGCCCATCCAACCCATGGGCTGTGTGCAGCGCGTGCTGGCCCTGGCATTGGACTGGCCCTGTGTCCTGGCTCCAGCATGTAGTCCTTATCTGGCCTGCAGACCGGCCTAGTGACCCTCACCTAGTCCACAGAGATGGATGAATTTGACACCCCTGCTCCCTACTTTGTGTATTAAATTAAAACTACCAAATGTGTTTGGTTAATTTGCTCCAAAATTGACTGAGAGTCTTTGTGACAAAATATGATTAAAAAGGTAGGCAGTAAACCTATGTTCAGATTCTTCTTACTGTGTTTTTTCTGTTCATATTTGGTCAGTAGTCTTCATGCAGAGTTTGGAGGAGAGTGGGCAGATAAGTTTCTCTTTCAAGCAGGGCACCAAAATGATGCAAATGGCTATCAAAAAAACAGAGAAATCAATTGTATGTCAAGTGGCTAAGGTAAAGACACTGTTTTTCTTTCAGTTGCAGCCATTTCAGGTGCTACCTTAAACAACAGTAGATGCAAGTTTCAAACAGCACCTGAATTGGACAACACCATTTAATATTTATTGTCAAGCTAAGTGAGCTGTGTTTGACCACTAGAAATCATCCACAATCTCTTTTCAATTGGGGGAAAAAAGGGAAGTCATGTTTGCTACATTGGATTTGAACTCCATTTACTCTGTTCATGTTGGCAAGACCTCATTGAATTAAAGCTAATGTTGGAAGAGCTGTATTTTACCATAGAAAATTAGGGTTGTAAGGGACCTCAGGAGCTCATCTAATCTAAGCTCTTGCTCAAAGCAGGACCAGCCCCAACTAGATAATCTCAGCCATGGGCAATGTGTAGGGGGGGGGGGCATGCGCCCCCTCGAGATTGGCTCTTGCTGGCTGGGGAGCAGGGATGACTAGTGAAGCGCTGGCTGGTGCCCCTGATTAGTGCCAACTGGCACTGAGAGGTGACAATGGCACTGTGATTGCCTGCTGGCAGACCCCCAGACTGTGGAGGCAGCAGTCACCCATGATCCCAGCCAGGGCTTTGTCCAGCCTTAACCTCCACGGATGGTGATTCCGCCATCTCTCTGGGTAACTTGTTCCAGAGCTCCACCACCCTCCTCCTGAGAGGCAGTTTTTCCTAATATCCAGCCCAAACCTCCCTTACTGCACTTGACTTCAGCTTTAGATTAGGTAACAATTGTTCCTATTAGTCTCTGCTGCCACTTCAGCACTTGAGCTGTACACAAGCAAAGGACTCCTCCAGATCTTAAGAATACTTGCACCTTAGCTCCCTTCTCCAAGGAACTGCGCTGAACTCTGAACTCGGAGGAGCCGGGGCGGCTGTATACTGAGGTTGGCTAATGAGTAACGACATTTAAAGAAACAAACGGACGATACTTTACTCCTTACTTACCCCAGAGAATATTAGGGGGACTGTATGTGCCTCTCTCTTTTATTTTTAAACTAAAAGCAGAGCGTTTGAATCTCCCGCTGTGTTCATGTCATTCCCTGCGCAGGGAGACGAATATGAGAGGATGAAACGCAACTTAAACAACAGCTTTAACGCGAAGTAACGTTTCCGCGCGTTTCAGGCATGGAGGCTCGACCAGACACACCCACTCAGGTCAGTGCCACTGCGTGTAGCGGCGGGGCCGCCTTTGCCCCGCACCTCGCCTGGTGCCACCGAGCCCGCCTTCCCCTGCCCCGGCCAGGCGGCCTGCACGCGGCGGGGGTGGGGGCGGGCCCCGCCTCGGCCCCTTCCCGAGTTGTAGCCAGCGCCGCGGGAAGGCCCGGAGCCGCCGGGGCCGGGGCGAGTGGAGTCCCCGCGCGGGCAGCCCGGCAGCAGAGACCGAGACCAGGCCAGGCCGCGCACCGGAAGCGGCGCCAACCCACGTGAGGCAGGCGGGCGGGACCCGCCGCGGAGGCTGCTGGGCTCCCCGGCGCCGACTGCGGCCTTGAAAGGCGGAAGGTGTCGGACGCCCGCGGAGCGCGACGTGCAGCAGGTCTGTGCCCGCGGCCTCTCGCGTGCGGCCCCGGGGTGCGGCGCCTTCCCCGCGCGGCGGTGGGCGGTTCCCGCCTCGCTGCGCCCACGCGGCTCCGCGCGGGCCCGGGGGGAGCAGCCCCGCAGGCCGCGCACGTGGCGGCCCGGGGGTGCTGCCACCTGCCCGGGGTGGGGGCGCTGCGGAGGGGCCCTCGGTCCTTCCCACCTTCGCTCCGGCCGCGCTGTGCGGGGACGTGCGAGCCGCGGCGGGAGACCCGGGCCTGAGCGGCCGGAGGCTCTGGGTGTCCTCCCGCCTCGGCTGCGGGCACCTCACGGGGCGGAGAGGCCGCAGTGCGCGGGCTGGGCAGGGAGCCGTGGGCCTCTGCTGGGCCATTCGGATCCCGGCTCCCCCGGGAACCTGTAGTGTGAACAGCCTGAGACAGGCTCACCCACCAGGGCCGCCCCTGCCCATGGGGAGCCCAGACTGAGGCACAGGGCTTAGCCCCAGTGCGTGTGGGGGGGGGTCACAGGGCCCCAGAGCCCAATCCTGGCACTGGGCAGCAGCTGCACAGGGCCCATGCCAGTGTGCGGACCAGCTCGCGCCACTCGCCTGGCCTGCGGGGCCAGAGCTTGGAGCATCACTGGCCTAAGACATGAATTGGCAGTGAAGCTCCCAGCGGGACAGCTCCCAGCGGTGTTCAATAAGTGCCGTTTTGTTTAAAGCTGCATCATTTCAGTTATTCCAAGTCTTTTCCCCGTTATTCTGAAATTTGTTATGCTTCAGGTGAGTACTGCTGGGAGAGGGGAAGTTAGAGGGTGGTTATCCAAATACAGATTTATCTTGAGTAAGGAGCTTCTAAGTTGCAGCCCACCAGAAACAGCATTTAACTAACAAAAATTGCTCTTGTGTGCAATGCTCACTTGAGCCTCAAACCATTGTTTATAATTGTTTGCCAAGTGATCATCTCCAACTAAGACTTCCTGCTAGGATGGGGCAACAACTCCCCCTTTGGGGAGCAGAGCTGAACAGGCTCAATTTCTAGATTAAGAGTTCATGCTGAATGGATGAGCCCAAGTGCAGCAGGAGTGGGGCTTTATTAAAACCAAAGGGTTTCTGAACAAGCTGTTATTGTAATTGTGGTTCAAGGAAACTTGCTGTGACTACTGCACCATGTGTACTGTGAATGAGCTCTTGTCTTGCAGGTTTCAGAGACTCCCATGTGTTTCCCCACTCTTGCCTGTATTCCCCAGGGGGAAAACTTACTCTGAGATTAACGCTTTAGAGCAATATTTTTTTCCAGTTCCTTCAGAAGTACAGTGAAAGGAGTGCAGGGGTTTAGGTTGTAGCCGTGTTGGTCTAAGGATAATATAGGCAGACAAGGTTCCTTGGGTGAATTTGATATCTTTTATTAGACCAACCCAAATGGTTGGAGAATAGTTATTAAGCAAGCTTTCGAGTGAGCATTCTACAAACCAGAAGGGAGTTAGGGTAGTCACTTTTCTGAGCAGTGGAGTTGAATGTGGTCTATTGAAAGCAGGTCACTAGGTCACTTGTTCCTGAGGTTCCTCGTATGTGCCCTGTCCTTATATGAGCTGTTAACACTCAGAATGTTATAATCTCTTAATGCTGTCTGAAGAAATGGAGAGTGTTAGGAAGGTACAGGGTAGGGAGATTAGGGGAGAGGGGTCTGTGATTATGGATTGGGGCAGGGGGACTATTTGAGAGATGAGAGGGCCAGGAGATTGAGCATTAGGGTTGGGACAGCTGGTCTGAATCAGTAGTTGGCAGCATTTTTAGAGTGTAGGCTGAAATGACCTAGTTCATGCTCACCAACCTTTGACCCAAGGACCCAGCCATTGCTGCTTTCCTCTGCAGCTAGTACAGGCACTTGTCAGAGCCCCATCACCTTCCGTTCTTCCTGTGTTTAGCCTAAGATCAGGATGCACAGGTCAGACTCTGAGGACCACTAGCAAGGTACACTTTCCAGTGGAAGACTGCAAAGATCTGCTTGGATTGGAAGTAAATCCTCAGCATGTTTGCAAGTGGTGAAACTGGGCCAGGTGTGCAGGCTGCTGCACAGATTAATGAACTGCCACACAATAGTGTAATGGGTGTATGACCGGAGCAGCCGTCTGGGGTGTGGGGAGAATTTGTGTGAACATTGCCACTGTCACAATGGCATCTGACCATGTCTCTGCCATTGGCGCTGCAGCTGTCCAGGGTGTGAAGCTGGCCTGCTGCTCCTCTGGCAAGGATGCAAGGCTTTGGTTTACTTCTCAAATCCTTCTTGGCTTAATAAAGTATTCTGGTGGGCTACTGGGATTGCCCAGGCAGACCATATGTTGTACGGTGTACCGAGGTGTCAAGGGGCAGGCTGGAATATTTTGGCCTGTCGGTCTCATACTGATGCTTGCCCCTTTACTGAGAAGAGAGGACCAGATTATTTTAGCTGGCAGAGCGCTAGAAGGTAGTGCAGGCAAGCCATTATTTTGTAGGGTAGCTATTGCTAAGGAGCTGGAGCAGAGGAAGAAGAGAGTTGGGCTGTAGTTCATGGGGATCTTTTAAAACTAAAGAGAACTTCCAGGGTGGTGATTCCATAGTTTCTCTAGATAGCTTGTTCTAATACTTCACCACCCTTGTACTCAGACAGCTTTGCTTGGTCTCCATCTGAAATCTGCTCTGCTTCAGTTGAAGTCCATTGCCTCTAGTCCTGTCCCCTAAAACCACAGAGAAAAAAGGCACTCTCTATTGTCCTTCAGGTATTTGAACTCTGGGATTATATACTGAATGGATTTATTTACTAACTACTGATAGTCAAAAATGAAACCTCTGAATTTACCAGTCCACCCCTGTCAT
This sequence comes from Alligator mississippiensis, assembly GCF_030867095.1. Lineage (NCBI taxonomy): Eukaryota > Metazoa > Chordata > Crocodylia > Alligatoridae > Alligator > Alligator mississippiensis. The sequence continues at coordinate 213,846,892 of NC_081827.1, read as the reverse complement.
TTGAAAAATGATAGCTAACTTTAACTGTGGTGCAGGTCAAGGTTGGGTCCTAGTGGCATGAAGTAGGAAAGACTGGGAGATGATGTTTTTAGGGTTGTGCATAGTAGGTAACAAAAGTACCATCAGAACAATAACAATATGACTTGTAGATCAGAAGAGGTTGTATTGGACTATTATGTGGGGTTAAAATTAAGTAAATAGAGAACAGTGGCTGGTTTCTGAAACTAAAAATAGTTTGAAACAATTTGGACGAATATAACTGTCCTTGAAGAGGACAGTTGGTGAAAGATGCCTGAATTTAAAGAGAGAAAGATTAAACTAAAATAGGATTGATGTGATATAGTAGGCAACTCCCACAGCTTTGTAAAGCAGCCAAAGCCCAATAGTGCAAATTACCATAGGACTAAACTCAAGTTACTCTACTCAAACCAGCTTTCCTCAAGTGAAGAGTGGCCACACTGACTGAAAAGCAGGGGAATTGGCATCTCACAAACTGTGTCAACTTGTAGCTGGCATTCTCACTATTTCTAGCTGAGTGCCAGCACCATTTAAGCTTCAGTTCCTGCCTTCTGAGAAAGCAAGTTACTTCATTTTAAACCACCACTGTGCCCATAGATCAGTAATTTGAGTTGATGAGAGTTGGGCTAGAGCAGGGGTGGGTGGGCAATTATTTTGGGTGGAGGGCTGCTTACTTAGTTTTGGCAAGCCATAGAGGGCTGCATGACCAGCAGCCAGAGGCAGATAAATATTAATTTCCTAAATTTTTGGGAGGCCCATGGGCTGGGTAGAATGGCCTGGCTGGCTGCATCTGGCCTGTGGGCTGCATTTTGCCCACCCCTAGGCTAAAGGCAAAACTAGAGCCATTATTCAAGCTAAGACTGTACAGTAAAGATAAACCCTCTTCTGGAGACAGCATCAGAAGAAGCTGAGGCATTTTACAAATAGCTAAGCTGTTCTGAAAAGAGAATCAGAAGCAAAGCACCCAGTTTCTTCCCTTCCCTTCCACCCCTCCCTGCAAAGAAAAAAAAAAAAAGAGGGAGGGGGTTAGGGGCTGGAAATTAAAAATACCTTGAAATTCATATTCTTGAGGAAGACTGCAGTTTAATCCTCTCTTTGGTCTTGACTATCAGACAAGTCACTGAAATAGCAAATAAATAGATGGGACCAGAAATCTCCAGGGAGATAACCTGTTGCTAAACAGTCAGGTTTATGTCATCAAAGGTATACCTAAGTACAAATGAAATGCAGTAACGTGGAATTGGGTACCTAAATATCTTTTGAGAATCTGAGCCCAAGCATCATGGATACTGTTGCAAAAGTTGAATTACTTTGCTTATTTAGGCTTAGTCTAGTTTACAGAACATTTGCATCTCTGCCAATTTTATTCTCAACCTCTTCAGACTTGAGACAACTCCGGGAAAATGTCAGCTGCTTTCATTTTTCTGAGTGCAGGAAAATAACAACAATTCTTTGCAAAGAACTCTGCTCACAACATGTTAGAAAGTTTTTAGCACTTTAACACTATGGATTCCTATTTGAAAACTCTGGGTTTTTCTTGTGAATCATATTTGCATACCAAACACTGCTAACATTGCATGGCACCCCACAGCACCCTTGAAAGAATTTCAAGGCACTCCAGGGTGCCATGGCGCTCTGGTTGAGAATTGCCACTCTATGCTAAAGGGCTTTGACATAACTGCCAGTATAGCTTCAGTGGCAGTGGCTCTGTAAACGAACCATCAGAATTTTATGCTGCATATTGGCTTATCAATACATTTTAAATATAAGTCTTCATTTTCTATCTTGCATGCTAACTAAATCCTAATTAAGGTTCTGGCTTATAACTTGATATGGTAACTTAAATGTGTAGATAAAGAGCATCAGTTCTATAGTTTTTAGATCTGGCTATTGCCCAAAACTGAAGATTTTATTTGAATTTCTAGGGCTAGGAAATGCAGCAAGTGACAACAGAGCCTTGATTTCTTACTATCAACTTTTCCCTCTTTGAATACAGATTGTGAAAATGGCTGAAAATGGGGATGGTGAAAATATGTCTGTCCTAGAAAGAAAAATCTGTCAGCAAATTGAGGTATGTTCATTTTGATTTTAGATGTCAAATCAGTTTGTCTTAAGCTACACTAATGGGGATTTAGTTGACTGTCTAAACAGATGTTAGCTAGCTACTATTTACACCCAAATCTTTTAAATTGGTTTTAGACATGCTAGTCTTGGGTCCAGGTCTGATCTGAAGTATCCTAACATTAAATGCTATTACATATTTAAATGGGAAGCAGACTTTCAAAGATGGCTGTAACAAATCATACACTTTGAATCATCAGCAACTTATCCATATCTTTTAACTTTTAAATTCTACTTTAGGTACAAACTGGCAAATTTTAAGTAGTATTAAAATAAACAATGTTAAATTTCTTATTGCAAATCCAGATGTTATTGCACATGCATGCAAATAGGGAGGTGCATTTAATGTTAAACCTATTTTGGCTTTTGAAGGGAAATTCCTATTCAGTACATTCATACTTTTGAAAGTATTATCATTCTACTTAATTTGCTGTCTTACACTTCAGTGCTGCTTTATTACTAATAATTCAATATTAAAGTCTTGTGTCCATTTTAAATTAAGTGTCTTCATATCATTCAACTTGAAGAACTTGGAAGTGTAGATTATTTTTATGTAGTAGTAGAAATGTTTTTGTGCTTTTTTAATTCTGCCTCCCACACCCATGCTAATTACTTTTATTTGACTTAGTAGAGTGTGTACAATGCAGGGAGTGGGGGTGGCTGGGGAAGAAGTGCAGTTACTGAAATAGATTATAACTGAAATTAAATCTAATGCAGGGGGCAGCAACCTTTTGCTGCTGTGGACAAGAGCTTGCAGCCCAGCTCCCTCCTGTGGGCCACAGATTTGTTCTTACTGGATTTTCTTGTGCATTAAAAATATGAAATACCATGAAGATGAGCATTATGCATGATCAGAAGTCTTATCTACTAAACCAAGCTATAGACTGTTTTTTGTAGCAACTGCAGCTCTATTTGGTACTGTTTACTAAATGAGATCACTTTTCAAAGCTAACTGCAGATTATTTTAGATAATTTTCATGTTAAGATGGGCACTGTAAAAGACATCTTCATAATTGCAGGATTTCTAATTCAGTTATGTAGATATTTCTATCAGTATGAGATCTGTTATGAGTCTTGATATTGCATTGAACTACCCACACAAGTCTTCATTAAATTAATAGAAATGAAGCTACTTATTACCCGAGCAGTGCTTTTTTTAAAGATAAAATTGATTTATTTTGCAGTACTATTTTGGTGACCACAATCTACCAAGAGACAAGTTCCTAAAGGAGCAGATCAAGCAAGACGATGGCTGGGTTCCTTTAGAAATAATGATTAAATTCAACAGGTAAAACAACAAATAACCTGAAGATGGCTATCTTGTCTGAATGTTGGGGTCCTCAGTGTGCTTGTACAACTCCATCTCTATTGTTGAGTGATGGAGGGAAATAATATATATGGGTCTGACATGCCTTTCTCCTCTCCTTCCACAGGTTAAGCCATCTCTCAAAAGATTTTAGTGTTATACTGGAAGCATTAAGGAAATCCAAGGCTGGACTTATGGAAATAAGTGAAGACAAAACTAAAATCAGGAGATCTCCAAACAAACCCCTCCCTGAAGTGAATGACCAGTATAAAAATGAAATTAAAAACAGATCTCTATATATTGTAAGTACACTTTTGTACTTGTCTGTATAAGTTTCAGTTTATTGCTTAAAATGCTTCAACTCAAGTGAAATCGATCCTCACTTTATTTCCATATAAAACTGAGTTTAGAACAAGGGTAGGCAACCCCTGGCATGTGTGCCAGAACATGGCATGCAAAAACATTTTGCTTGGCATGTATGCCTTGGGGCAGATGGTGGGGAAGAGGCTGGGGCTGTGCTGCCACAAGGATTGGGGCCCTCGCTGCTCCCCTGCCATCTGCCCCTGGCACACCAACATCTTATAAGTCAAGGTTGCTGGTGATTTTGGCAGCAAAAATGTTGCTGACCCCTGGTTTAAAATAAAGTGCTCTTTTTCCACCCCTCCCTTCTTAAGCAACTGACTTGTCTTTTGGTCACAATACAGGAACTGCAATAAATATTTATCTAGAGTTCAGTTGAAATGTCATGGCATATCTGATTTGTATAATGATTTGAAATTCACTGTTATTTTGCAGAAAGGTTTTCCAACAGATTCTACACTAGATGATATCAAAGAATGGCTTGAAGGAAAAGGCCCAGTAGAGAGTATTCAGATGAGGAGAACATTGCAGAAAGCCTTTAAGGTAGCTATTCCTTATAAAGCCTGGTGCTCAGTCATCTGTGAACATTGGGAAGTTACTAGAAAACATTTAATCTATCAGTTTGATTCTTGATATCCACCTTTCTTTTATAGGGATCTATATTTGCAGTTTTTGATAGTGTTGATTCTGCTAAGAAGTTCATAGAGATCCCAAACCAAAAATACAAAGACACGGAGCTAATAGTCCTTTTCAAGTAAGTCCATCTAACTGATGTTTGCTCAGGTATCTATTCTTGCACTAAATATGACTTGAGTTGGGGAATTTAAGCATTGCTGCCTTATACAGATTTCAAATATTGATTGTGTTTTTTAGGCTTAGCAGTTTCTTTGGATCAGAGCATCCCTAATTTTAAGATGTTGTGAACCCAGCCATTCCTTGGCTATTACAGTCTTCCTTTAGGTTGCTTTAATTACATGATAGAGTTCTATTTTAACTTGATTTTTCCCTATTGAAGGGAGGATTACTTTTTAAAGAAGAATGAAGAGAGGAGACAACATAAAGTGGAGGCTAAAGCAAAAGCCAAACAGTAAGTTAGTCTTAGTTTGGAAACTAAGGAACCTTAACTCGGTCATTTAGTTGCACTCTAAACAAGTTTGACCTGATCTGATCTTACTTTACAGGGAGAAAGAAGTAAAGCAGAAACAAGCAGAAGATGCTGAGATGGTGTGTATCTTTTGAATATTCTACAAGCATAAAAATAATTACAATAAAAATAAGTACTGTACTTTATCGTAGGTAATAAGAATACAAAAGCCCCTTCTGTCAAATTTGACTCGGCCCATACCAAAGCGCCTGATGCTAAACTTATGTAGCTATGTTCTAATTAGAGGTGGTGCTAAACTTAAACCTTCAAATAAGAGTAACTTGTCTCCTTTATCAAACTTGACTTTTTCACAAAAATGTGGGTTTTTTTTTCTGGAAAACAGACCTTACGACAACAGGCTGAGAGCTATGGGACTCTTCAGCCTGGAAAAGCGCAGTCTCAGAGGTGATCTGATGGCCACCTATAAGTTTGTTCGTTTTTTATAAGGGGTGTCCACCAGGATCTGGGGGAATGTTTGTTCACCAGACTGCCCCAAGGGATGACAAGGTTAAACAGTGTTTAAACTCCTGCAAGACCATTTCAGGCTGGACATAAGGAAGAATTTATTTACTGTCCAAACCCCCAAGGTCTTGAATAGCCTGCTGCCAGAGGTGGTTCAAGCACCTACTTTGAATGGCTTTAAGAGAAACCTGGATGTTTTTCTTGCTGGGGATCCTATGACCCCAGCTGACTTCCTGCCCCTGGGGCAGGGGGCTGGACTCGATTATCTTCCGAGGTCCCTTCCAGCCCTTATGTCTATGAAATCGATGA